>NC_064832.1:5123027-5745246 GCF_024166365.1 Elephas maximus indicus | reverse complement strand
TTTCTTAAGAGGTACCTCTGGGTACAGTCACGAGGCTTTCCTTCTGAGTTACCTCTGAGTACAGTCGCCAGGCCTTCCTTCCGAGGTACCTCTGGGTACAGTCACCATGCCTTACTTCCCAGGTACCTTTGGGTACGGTCACCAAGCCTTCCTTCCGAGGCCCCTCTGGGTACAGCCACCGGGCCTTCCTTCCGAAGTACCTCTGGGTACAGTTCCCAGACCTTCCTTCCGAGGTACCTCTGAGTACAGTCACCAGGCGTTTCTTCCGAGGTACTTTTGGGTACAGTCACCAGGCCTTGCTTCCGAGGTACCTTGAGTACTGTAACCACGCTTTCCTTCCGAGTTACCTCTGGACAGAGTCACCACGCCTTCCTTCTGAGGTAACTCTGGGTACAGTCACCAGAATTTTCTTCGAAGGTACCTCTGGGTGCAGTCACCAGGCCTTTCTTTCGAGGTACCTCTGGGTACAGTCAACAGGCCGTTCTTCCAAGCCACTTCTGGGTATAGCCACCAGGCCTTCCTTCCGAGGTACACCTGGGTACAGTCACCAGGCCTTTCTTCCGAGGTACCTCTGGGTTCAGTCACCAGGCCTTCCTTCTGAGTTAGCTCCGAGTACAGTCACCAGGCCTTTCATCCGAGGTACGTCTGTGTAGTAACCAGGCCTTCCTTCCGAGATATATCTAGGAACAGTCACCAGGCCTTGCTTCCTAGGTGTCTCTTGGTACAGTCACCAGGCCTTCATTCCGAGGTACCTCTGGGTACAGTCACCAGGCCTTCGTTCCCTTGTACCTCTGGGTACAGTCACCAGGCTTTTCTTAAGAGGTACCTCTGGGTACAGTCACGAGGCTTTCCTTCTGAGTTAGCTCTGGGTACAGTCGCCAGGCCTTCCTTCCGACGTACCTCTGGGTACAGTCACCAGGCCTTCCTTCCTAGGTGCCTCTGGGTATAGTCACCAGGCCTTCCTTCTGAGGTACTTCTGGGTACAGTCTCCAGGCCTTCCTTCCGAGGTACCTCTGAATACAGTCACCGTGCCTTACTTCCCAGGTACCTTTGGGTACGGTCACCAAGCCTTCCTTCCGAGGCACCTCTGGGTACAGCCACCGGGCCTTCCTTCCGAAGTACCTCTGGGTACAGTTCCCAGACCTTCCTTCCGAGGTACCTCTGAGTACAGTCACCAGGCGTTTCTTCCGAGGTACTTTTGGGTACAGTCACCAGGCCTTGCTTCCGAGGTACCTTGAGTACTGTAACCACGCTTTCCTTCCGAGTTACCTCTGGACAGAGTCACCACGCCTTCCTTCTGAGGTAACTCTGGGTACAGTCACCAGAATTTTCTTCCGAGGTAACTCTGGGTGCAGTCACCAGGCCTTTCTTTCGAGGTACCTCTGGGTCCAGTCAACAGTCCTTCCTTCTGAGGTCCCTCTGGGCACAGTCAACAGGCCTGACTTCTAATGTACATGTGGGTACAGTTACCAGGCTTTCCTTCCGAGGTACCTCTGGGTACAGTCACCAGGCCGTTCTTCCAAGGCACTTCTGGGTATAGCCACCAGGCCTTCCTTCCGAGGTACACCTGGGTACAGTCACCAGGCCTTTCTTCCGAGGTACCTCTGGGTACAGTCACCAGGCCTTTCTTCCGAGGTATGTCTGGGTAGTAACCAGGCCTTCCTTCCGAGATATATCTAGGAACAGTCACCAGGCCTTGCTTCCTAGGTGTCTCTGGGTACAGTCACCAGGCCTTGATTCCCAGGTACCTCTGGGTACAGTCACCAGGCCTTCGTTCCCTTGTACCTCTGGGTACAGTCACCAGGCTTTTCTTAAGAGGTACCTCTGGGTACAGTCATGAGGCTTTCCTTCTGAGTTAGCTCTGGGTACAGTCGCCAGGCCTTCCTTCCGACGTACCTCTGGTTACAGTCACCAGGCCTTCCTTCCTAGGTGCCTCTGGGTACAGTCACCAGGCCTTCCTTCTGAGGTACTTCTGGGTACAGTCTCCAGGCCTTCCTTCCGAGGTACCTCTGAATACAGTCACCATGCCTTACTTCCCAGGTACCCTTGGGTACGGTCACCAAGCCTTCCTTCCGAGGCACCTCTGGGTACAGCCACCGGGCCTTCCTTCCGAAGTACCTCTGGGTACAGTTCCCAGACCTTCCTTCCGAGGTACCTCTGAGTACAGTCACCAGGCGTTTCTTCCGAGGTACTTTTGGGTACAGTCACCAGGCCTTGCTTCCGAGGTACCTTGAGTACTGTAACCACGCTTTCCTTCCGAGTTACCTCTGGACAGAGTCACCACGTCTTCCTTCTGAGGTAACTCTGGGTACAGTCACCAGAATTTTCTTCCGAGGTACCTCTGGGTGCAGTCACCAGGCCTTTCTTTCGAGGTACCTCTGGGTACAGTCAACAGGCCGTTCTTCCAAGGCACTTCTGGGTATAGCCACCAGGCCTTCCTTCCGAGGTACACCTGGGTACAGTCACCAGGCCTTTCTTCCGAGGTACCTCTGGGTACAGTCACCAGGCATTTCTGACGAGGTACCTCTGGGTTCAGTCACCAGGACTTCCTTCTGAGTTAGCTCCGAGTACAGTCACCAGGCCTTTCTTCTGAGGTACGTCTGGGTAGTAACCAGGCCTTCCTTCCGAGATATATCTAGGAACAATCACCAGGCCTTGCTTCCTACGTGCGTCTGGGCACAGTCACCAGGCCTTCATTCCGAGGTACCTCTGGGTACAGTCACCAGGCCTTCGTTCCCTTGTACGTCTGGGTACAGTCACCAGGCTTTTCTTAAGAGGTACCTCTGGGTACAGTCACGAGGCTTTCCTTCTGAGTTAGCTCTGGGTACAGTCGCCAGGCCTTCCTTCCGAGGTACCTCTGGGTACAGTCACCAGGCCTTCCTTCCTAGGTGCCTCTGGGTACAGTCACCAGGCCTTCCTTCTGAGGTACTTCTGGGTACAGTCACCAGACCTTCTTCCGAGGTAACTCTGGGTACAGTCACTAGGCCTCCTTCCGAAGTACCTCTGGGTGCAGTCACCAGGCCTTTCTTTCGAGGTACCTCTGGGTACAGTCAACAGGCCGTTCTTCCAAGGCACTTCTGGGTATAGCCACCAGGCCTTCCTTCCGAGGTACACCTGGGTACAGTCACCAGGCCTTTCTTCTGAGGTACCTCTGGGTTCAGTCACCAGGCCTTCCTTCTGAGTTAGCTCCGAGTACAGTCACCAGGCCTTTCATCCGAGGTACGACTGGGTAGTAACCAGGCCTTCCTTCCGAGATATATCTAGGAACAGTCACCAGGCCTTGCTTCCTAGGTGTCTCTGGGTACAGTCACCAGGCCTTCATTCCGAGGTACCTCTGGGTACAGTCACCAGGCCTTCGTTCCCTTGTACCTCTGGGTACAGTCACCAGGCTTTTCTTAAGAGGTACCTCTGGGTACAGTCACGAGGCTTTCCTTCTGAGTTAGCTCTGGGTACAGTCGCCAGGCCTTCCTTCCGACGTACCTCTGGGTACAGTCACCAGGCCTTCCTTCCTAGGTGCCTCTGGGTACAGTCACCAGGCCTTCCTTCTGAGGTACTTCTGGGTACAGTCTCCAGGCCTTCCTTCCGAGGTACCTCTGAATACAGTCACCGTGCCTTACTTCCCAGGTACCTTTGGGTACGGTCACCAAGCCTTCCTTCCGAGGCACCTCTGGGTACAGCCACCGGGCCTTCCTTCCGAAGTACCTCTGGGTACAGTTCCCAGACCTTCCTTCCGAGGTACCTCTGAGTACAGTCACCAGGCGTTTCTTCCGAGGTACTTTTGGGTACAGTCACCAGGCCTTGCTTCCGAGGTACCTTGAGTACTGTAACCACGCTTTCCTTCCGAGTTACCTCTGGACAGAGTCACCACGCCTTCCTTCTGAGGTAACTCTGGGTACAGTCACCAGAATTTTCTTCCGAGGTAACTCTGGGTGCAGTCACCAGGCCTTTCTTTCGAGGTACCTCTGGGTCCAGTCAACAGGCCTTCCTTCTGAGGTACCTCTGGGCACAGTCAACAGGCCTGACTTCTAATGTACATGTGGGTACAGTTACCAGGCTTTCCTTCCGAGGTACCTCTGGGTACAGTCACCAGGCCGTTCTTCCAAGGCACTTCTGGGTATAGCCACCAGGCCTTCCTTCCGAGGTACACCTGGGTACAGTCACCAGGCCTTTCTTCCGAGGTACCTCTGGGTACAGTCACCAGGCATTTCTGACGAGGTACCTCTGGGTTCAGTCACCAGGCCTTCTTTCTGAGTTAGCTCCGAGTACAGTCACCAGGCCTTTCTTCCGAGGTACGTCTGGGTAGTAACCAGGCCTTCCTTCCGAGGTATATCTAGGAACAGTCACCAGGCCTTGCTTCCTAGGTGCCTCTGGGTACAGTCACCAGGCCTTCATTCCGAGGTACCTCTGGGTACAGTCACCAGGCCTTCGTTCCCTTGTACCTCTGGGTACAGTCACCAGGCTTTTCTTAAGAGGTACCTCTGGGTACAGTCACGAGGCATTCCTTCTGAGTTAGCTCTGGGTACAGTCGCCGGGCCTTCCTTCCGACGTACCTCTGGGTACAGTCACCAGGCCTTCCTTCCTAGGTGCCTCTGGGTACAGTCACCAGGCCTTCCTTCTGAGGTACTTCTGGGTACAGTCTCCAGGCCTTCCTTCCGAGGTACCTCTGAATACAGTCACCGTGCCTTACTTCCCAGGTACCTTTGGGTACGGTCACCAAGCCTTCCTTCTGAGGCACCTCTGGGTACAGCCACCGGGCCTTCCTTCCGAAGTACCTCTGGGTACAGTTCCCAGACCTTCCTTCCGAGGTACCTCTGAGTACAGTCACCAGGCGTTTCTTCCGAGGTACTTTTGGGTACAGTCACCAGGCCTTGCTTCCGAGGTACCTTGAGTACTGTAACCACGCTTTCCTTCCGAGTTACCTCTGGACAGAGTCACCACGCCTTCCTTCTGAGGTAACTCTGGGTACAGTCACCAGAATTTTCTTCCGAGGTACCTCTGGGTGCAGTCACCAGGCCTTTCTTTCGAGGTACCTCTGGGTACAGTCAACAGGCCGTTCTTCCAAGGCACTTCTGGGTATAGCCACCAGGACTTCCTTCCGAGGTACACCTGGGTACAGTCACCAGGCCTTTCTTCCGAGGTACCTCTGGGTTCAGTCACCAGGCCTTCCTTCTGAGTTAGCTCCGAGTACAGTCACCAGGCCTTTCATCCGAGGTACGTCTGGGTAGTAACCAGGCCTTCCTTCCGAGATATATCTAGGAAGAGTCACCAGGCCTTGCTTCCTCGGTGTCTCTGGGTACAGTCACCAGGCCATCCTTCCGAGGTACCTCTGGGCACAGTCACCTGGACTTCCTTCTGATGTACATCTGGGTACGGTCACAAGGCCTTCCTTCCGAGGCACCTCTGGGTACCGTCACCAGGCCTTCCTTCCGAGGCACCTCTGGGTACACACACCAGGCCTTCCTTCTGAGGTAACTCTGGGTACAGTCACCAGAATTTTCTTCCGAGGTACCTCTGGGTGCACTCACCAGGCCTTTCTTTCGAGGTACCTCTGGGTACAGTCAACAGGCCGTTCTTCCAAGGCACTTCTGGGTATAGCCACCAGGACTTCCTTCCGAGGTACACCTGGGTACAGCCACCAGGCCTTTCTTCCGAGGTACCTCTGGGTTCAGTCACCAGGCCTTCCTTCTGAGTTAGCTCCGAGTACAGTCACCAGGCCTTTCTTCCGAGGTACGTGTGGGTAGTAACCAGGCCTTCCTTCTGAGGTATATCTAGGAACAGTCACCAGGCCTTGCTTCCTACGTGCCTCTGGGCACAGTCACCAGGCCTTCATTCCGAGGTACCTCTGGGTACAGTCACCAGGCCTTCGTTCCCTTGTACCTCTGGGTACAGTCACCAGGCTTTTCTTAAGAGGTACCTCTGGGTACAGTCACGAAGCTTTCCTTCTGAGTTAGCTCTGGGTACAGTCGCCAGGCCTTCCTTCCGAGGTACCTCTGGGTACCCTTCCCAGACCTTCCTTCCGAGGTACCTCTGAGTACAGTCACCAGGCGTTTCTTCCGAGGTACTTTTGGGTACAGTCACCAGGCCTTGCTTCCGAGGTACCTTGAGTACTGTAACCACGCCTTCCTTCCGAGTTACCTCTGGACAGAGTCACCACGCCTTCCTTCTGAGGTAACTCTGGGTACAGTCACCAGAATTTTCTTCCGAGGTACCTCTGGGTGCAGTCACCAGGCCTTTCTTTCGAGGTACCTCTGGGTACAGTCAACAGGCCATTCCTCCAAGGCATTTCTGGGTATAGCCACCAGGACTTCCTTCCGAGGTACACCTGGGTACAGTCACCAGGCCTTTCTTCGGAGGTACCTCTGGGTACAGTCACCAGGCATTTCTGACGAGGTACCTCTGGGTTCAGTCACCAGGCCTTCGTTCTGAGTTAGCTCCGAGTACAGTCACCAGGCCTTTCTTCCGAGGTATGTCTGGGTAGTAACCAGGCCTTCCTTCCGAGATATATCTAGGAACAGTCACCAGGCCTTGCTTCCTAGGTGTCTCTGGGTACAGTCACCAGGCCTTCATTCCCAGGTACCTCTGGGTACAGTCACCAGGCCTTCGTTCCCTTGTACCTCTGGGTACAGTCACCAGGCTTTTCTTAAGAGGTACCTCTGGGTACAGTCATGAGGCTTTCCTTCTGAGTTAGCTCTGGGTACAGTCGCCAGGCCTTCCTTCCGACGTACCTCTGGTTACAGTCACCAGGCCTTCCTTCCTAGGTGCCTCTGGGTACAGTCACCAGGCCTTCCTTCTGAGGTACTTCTGGGTACAGTCTCCAGGCCTTCCTTCCGAGGTACCTCTGAATACAGTCACCATGCCTTACTTCCCAGGTACCCTTGGGTACGGTCACCAAGCCTTCCTTCCGAGGCACCTCTGGGTACAGCCACCGGGCCTTCCTTCCGAAGTACCTCTGGGTACAGTTCCCAGACCTTCCTTCCGAGGTACCTCTGAGTACAGTCACCAGGCGTTTCTTCCGAGGTACTTTTGGGTACAGTCACCAGGCCTTGCTTCCGAGGTACCTTGAGTACTGTAACCACGCTTTCCTTCCGAGTTACCTCTGGACAGAGTCACCACGTCTTCCTTCTGAGGTAACTCTGGGTACAGTCACCAGAATTTTCTTCCGAGGTACCTCTGGGTGCAGTCACCAGGCCTTTCTTTCGAGGTACCTCTGGGTACAGTCAACAGGCCGTTCTTCCAAGGCACTTCTGGGTATAGCCACCAGGCCTTTCTTCCGAGGTACCTCTGGGTACAGTCACCAGGCATTTCTGACGAGGTACCTCTGGGTTCAGTCACCAGGACTTCCTTCTGAGTTAGCTCCGAGTACAGTCACCAGGCCTTTCTTCTGAGGTACGTCTGGGTAGTAACCAGGCCTTCCTTCCGAGATATATCTAGGAACAATCACCAGGCCTTGCTTCCTACGTGCGTCTGGGCACAGTCACCAGGCCTTCATTCCGAGGTACCTCTGGGTACAGTCACCAGGCCTTCGTTCCCTTGTACGTCTGGGTACAGTCACCAGGCTTTTCTTAAGAGGTACCTCTGGGTACAGTCACGAGGCTTTCCTTCTGAGTTAGCTCTGGGTACAGTCGCCAGGCCTTCCTTCCGAGGTACCTCTGGGTACAGTCACCAGGCCTTCCTTCCTAGGTGCCTCTGGGTACAGTCACCAGGCCTTCCTTCTGAGGTACTTCTGGGTACAGTCACCAGACCTTCTTCCGAGGTAACTCTGGGTACAGTCACTAGGCCTCCTTCCGAAGTACCTCTGGGTGCAGTCACCAGGCCTTTCTTTCGAGGTACCTCTGGGTACAGTCAACAGGCCGTTCTTCCAAGGCACTTCTGGGTATAGCCACCAGGCCTTCCTTCCGAGGTACACCTGGGTACAGTCACCAGGCCTTTCTTCTGAGGTACCTCTGGGTTCAGTCACCAGGCCTTCCTTCTGAGTTAGCTCCGAGTACAGTCACCAGGCCTTTCATCCGAGGTACGACTGGGTAGTAACCAGGCCTTCCTTCCGAGATATATCTAGGAACAGTCACCAGGCCTTGCTTCCTAGGTGTCTCTGGGTACAGTCACCAGGCCTTCATTCCGAGGTACCTCTGGGTACAGTCACCAGGCCTTCGTTCCCTTGTACCTCTGGGTACAGTCACCAGGCTTTTCTTAAGAGGTACCTCTGGGTACAGTCACGAGGCTTTCCTTCTGAGTTAGCTCTGGGTACAGTCGCCAGGCCTTCCTTCCGACGTACCTCTGGGTACAGTCACCAGGCCTTCCTTCCTAGGTGCCTCTGGGTACAGTCACCAGGCCTTCCTTCTGAGGTACTTCTGGGTACAGTCTCCAGGCCTTCCTTCCGAGGTACCTCTGAATACAGTCACCGTGCCTTACTTCCCAGGTACCTTTGGGTACGGTCACCAAGCCTTCCTTCCGAGGCACCTCTGGGTACAGCCACCGGGCCTTCCTTCCGAAGTACCTCTGGGTACAGTTCCCAGACCTTCCTTCCGAGGTACCTCTGAGTACAGTCACCAGGCGTTTCTTCCGAGGTACTTTTGGGTACAGTCACCAGGCCTTGCTTCCGAGGTACCTTGAGTACTGTAACCACGCTTTCCTTCCGAGTTACCTCTGGACAGAGTCACCACGCCTTCCTTCTGAGGTAACTCTGGGTACAGTCACCAGAATTTTCTTCCGAGGTAACTCTGGGTGCAGTCACCAGGCCTTTCTTTCGAGGTACCTCTGGGTCCAGTCAACAGGCCTTCCTTCTGAGGTACCTCTGGGCACAGTCAACAGGCCTGACTTCTAATGTACATGTGGGTACAGTTACCAGGCTTTCCTTCCGAGGTACCTCTGGGTACAGTCACCAGGCCGTTCTTCCAAGGCACTTCTGGGTATAGCCACCAGGCCTTCCTTCCGAGGTACACCTGGGTACAGTCACCAGGCCTTTCTTCGGAGGTACCTCTGGGTACAGTCACCAGGCATTTCTGACGAGGTACCTCTGGGTTCAGTCACCAGGCCTTCTTTCTGAGTTAGCTCCGAGTACAGTCACCAGGCCTTTCTTCCGAGGTACGTCTGGGTAGTAACCAGGCCTTCCTTCCGAGGTATATCTAGGAACAGTCATCAGGCCTTGCTTCCAAGGTGCCTCTGGGTACAGTCACCAGGCCTTCATTCCGAGGTACCTCTGGGTACAGTCACCAGGCCTTCGTTCCCTTGTACCTCTGGGTACAGTCACCAGGCTTTTCTTAAGAGGTACCTCTGGGTACAGTTACGAGGCATTCCTTCTGAGTTAGCTCTGGGTACAGTCGCCAGGCCTTCCTTCCGACGTACCTCTGGGTACAGTCACCAGGCCTTCCTTCCTAGGTGCCTCTGGGTACAGTCACCAGGCCTTCCTTCTGAGGTACTTCTGGGTACAGTCTCCAGGCCTTCCTTCCGAGGTACCTCTGAATACAGTCACCGTGCCTTACTTCCCAGGTACCTTTGGGTACGGTCACCAAGCCTTCCTTCTGAGGCACCTCTGGGTACAGCCACCGGGCCTTCCTTCCGAAGTACCTCTGGGTACAGTTCCCAGACCTTCCTTCCGAGGTACCTCTGAGTACAGTCACCAGGCGTTTCTTCCGAGGTACTTTTGGGTACAGTCACCAGGCCTTGCTTCCGAGGTACCTTGAGTACTGTAACCACGCTTTCCTTCCGAGTTACCTCTGGACAGAGTCACCACGCCTTCCTTCTGAGGTAACTCTGGGTACAGTCACCAGAATTTTCTTCCGAGGTACCTCTGGGTGCAGTCACCAGGCCTTTCTTTCGAGGTACCTCTGGGTACAGTCAACAGGCCGTTCTTCCAAGGCACTTCTGGGTATAGCCACCAGGACTTCCTTCCGAGGTACACCTGGGTACAGTCACCAGGCCTTTCTTCCGAGGTACCTCTGGGTTCAGTCACCAGGCCTTCCTTCTGAGTTAGCTCCGAGTACAGTCACCAGGCCTTTCATCCGAGGTACGTCTGGGTAGTAACCAGGCCTTCCTTCCGAGATATATCTAGGAAGAGTCACCAGGCCTTGCTTCCTCGGTGTCTCTGGGTACAGTCACCAGGCCATCCTTCCGAGGTACCTCTGGGCACAGTCACCAGGACTTCCTTCTGATGTACATCTGGGTACGGTCACAAGGCCTTCCTTCCGAGGCACCTCTGGGTACCGTCACCAGGCCTTCCTTCCGAGGCACCTCTGGGTACACACACCAGGCCTTCCTTCTGAGGTAACTCTGGGTACAGTCACCAGAATTTTCTTCCGAGGTACCTCTGGGTGCACTCACCAGGCCTTTCTTTCGAGGTACCTCTGGGTACAGTCAACAGGCCGTTCTTCCAAGGCACTTCTGGGTATAGCCACCAGGACTTCCTTCCGAGGTACACCTGGGTACAGCCACCAGGCCTTTCTTCCGAGGTACCTCTGGGTTCAGTCACCAGGCCTTCCTTCTGAGTTAGCTCCGAGTACAGTCACCAGGCCTTTCTTCCGAGGTACGTGTGGGTAGTAACCAGGCCTTCCTTCCGAGGTATATCTAGGAACAGTCACCAGGCCTTGCTTCCTACGTGCCTCTGGGCACAGTCACCAGGCCTTCATTCCGAGGTACCTCTGGGTACAGTCACCAGGCCTTCGTTCCCTTGTACCTCTGGGTACAGTCACCAGGCTTTTCTTAAGAGGTACCTCTGGGTACAGTCACGAAGCTTTCCTTCTGAGTTAGCTCTGGGTACAGTCGCCAGGCCTTCCTTCCGAGGTACCTCTGGGTACCCTTCCCAGACCTTCCTTCCGAGGTACCTCTGAGTACAGTCACCAGGCGTTTTTTCTGAGGTACTTTTGGGTACAGTCAGCAGGCCTTGCTTCCGAGGTACCTTGAGTACTGTAACCACGCCTTCCTTCCGAGTTACCTCTGGACAGAGTCACCACGCCTTCCTTCTGAGGTAACTCTGGGTACAGTCACCAGAATTTTCTTCCGAGGTACCTCTGGGTGCACTCACCAGGCCTTTCTTTCGAGGTACCTCTGGGTACAGTCAACAGGCCATTCCTCCAAGGCATTTCTGGGTATAGCCACCAGGACTTCCTTCCGAGGTACACCTGGGTACAGTCACCAGGCCTTTCTTCGGAGGTACCTCTGGGTACAGTCACCAGGCATTTCTGACGAGGTACCTCTGGGTTCAGTCACCAGGCCTTCGTTCTGAGTTAGCTCCGAGTACAGTCACCAGGCCTTTCTTCCGAGGTATGTCTGGGTAGTAACCAGGCCTTCCTTCCGAGATATATCTAGGAACAGTCACCAGGCCTTGCTTCCTAGGTGTCTCTGGGTACAGTCACCAGGCCTTCATTCCCAGGTACCTCTGGGTACAGTCACCAGGCCTTCGTTCCCTTGTACCTCTGGGTACAGTCACCAGGCTTTTCTTAAGAGGTACCTCTGGGTACAGTCATGAGGCTTTCCTTCTGAGTTAGCTCTGGGTACAGTCGCCAGGCCTTCCTTCCGACGTACCTCTGGTTACAGTCACCAGGCCTTCCTTCCTAGGTGCCTCTGGGTACAGTCACCAGGCCTTCCTTCTGAGGTACTTCTGGGTACAGTCTCCAGGCCTTCCTTCCGAGGTACCTCTGAATACAGTCACCATGCCTTACTTCCCAGGTACCCTTGGGTACGGTCACCAAGCCTTCCTTCCGAGGCACCTCTGGGTACAGCCACCGGGCCTTCCTTCCGAAGTACCTCTGGGTACAGTTCCCAGACCTTCCTTCCGAGGTACCTCTGAGTACAGTCACCAGGCGTTTCTTCCGAGGTACTTTTGGGTACAGTCACCAGGCCTTGCTTCCGAGGTACCTTGAGTACTGTAACCACGCTTTCCTTCCGAGTTACCTCTGGACAGAGTCACCACGTCTTCCTTCTGAGGTAACTCTGGGTACAGTCACCAGAATTTTCTTCCGAGGTACCTCTGGGTGCAGTCACCAGGCCTTTCTTTCGAGGTACCTCTGGGTACAGTCAACAGGCCGTTCTTCCAAGGCACTTCTGGGTATAGCCACCAGGCCTTCCTTCCGAGGTACACCTGGGTACAGTCACCAGGCCTTTCTTCCGAGGTACCTCTGGGTACAGTCACCAGGCATTTCTGACGAGGTACCTCTGGGTTCAGTCACCAGGACTTCCTTCTGAGTTAGCTCCGAGTACAGTCACCAGGCCTTTCTTCTGAGGTACGTCTGGGTAGTAACCAGGCCTTCCTTCCGAGATATATCTAGGAACAATCACCAGGCCTTGCTTCCTACGTGCGTCTGGGCACAGTCACCAGGCCTTCATTCCGAGGTACCTCTGGGTACAGTCACCAGGCCTTCGTTCCCTTGTACGTCTGGGTACAGTCACCAGGCTTTTCTTAAGAGGTACCTCTGGGTACAGTCACGAGGCTTTCCTTCTGAGTTAGCTCTGGGTACAGTCGCCAGGCCTTCCTTCCGAGGTACCTCTGGGTACAGTCACCAGGCCTTCCTTCCTAGGTGCCTCTGGGTACAGTCACCAGGCCTTCCTTCTGAGGTACTTCTGGGTACAGTCACCAGACCTTCTTCCGAGGTAACTCTGGATACAGTCACTAGGCCTCCTTCCGAAGTACCTCTGGGTACAGTCACCAGGCCTTCCTTCTCAGGTAACTCTGGGTACAGTCACCAGGCCTTTCTTTCGAGGTATCTCTGGGTACAGTCACAAGGACTTCCTTGTCAGTTACCTTTGGGTACAGTTCCCAGACCTTCCTTTCGAGGTGCCTCTGAGTACAGTCACCAGGCGTTTCTTCCGAGGTACTTTTGGGTACAGTCACCAGGCCTTGCTTCCGAGGTACCTCTGGGTAAATTCACCAGGCCTTTCTTACGAGGTACCTCTGGGTATAGTCAGCAGGCTTTTCTTCTGAGGTACCTATGCGTACAGTCACCAGAACTTCCTTCAGAAGTACCTCTGGGTACAGGCACCGGCCTGCCTTGTGAGGTACGTCTGGGTACAGTCACCAGGCCTTCCTTCTGAGGTAACCCTGGGTGCAGTCACCAGAATTTTCTTCCGGGGTACCTCTGGGTACAGTCACCAGGCCTTTCTTTCGAGGTATCTCTGGGTACAGTCAGAAGGACTTCCTTGTGAGTTACCTCTGGGTAGAGTCACCAGGCCATCCTTCCGAGGTACCTCTGGGTACAGTCACCAGGACTTGCTTCCTAGGTGCCTCTGGGTACAGTCACGAGGCCTTCATTCCGAGGTACCTCTGGGTACAGTCACCAGGCCTTCGTTCCCTTGTACCTCTGGGTAGAGTCACCAGGCTCTTCTTAAGAGGTACGTCTGGGTACAGTCACGAGGCTTTCCCTCTCAGTTACCTCTGAGTAGAGTCGCCAGGCCTTTCTTCCGAGGTACGTCTGGGTAGTAACCAGGCCTTCCTTCCGAGGTATATCTAGGAACAGTCACCAGGCCTTGCTTCCTAGGTGCCTCTGGGTACAGTCCCCAGGCCTTCATTCCGAGGTACCTCTGGGTACAGTCACCAGGCCTTCGTTCCCTTGTACCTCTGGGTACAGTCACCAGGCTTTTCTTAAGAGAACCTCTGGGTACAGTCACGAGGCATTCCTTCTGAGTTAGCTCTGGGTACAGTCGCCAGGCCTTCCTTCCAACGTACCTCTGGGTACAGTCACCAGGCCTTCCTTCCTAGGTGCCTCTGGGTACAGTCACCAGGCCTTCCTTCTGAGGTACTTCTGGGTACAGTCTCCAGGCCTTCCTTCCGAGGTACCTCTGAATACAGTCACCGTGCCTTACTTCCCAGGTACCTTTGGGTACGGTCACCAAGCCTTCCTTCCGAGGCACCTCTGGGTACAGCCACCGGGCCTTCCTTCCGAAGTACCTCTGGGTACAGTTCCCAGACCTTCCTTCCGAGGTACCTCTGAGTACAGTCACCAGGCGTTTCTTCCGAGGTACTTTTGGGTACAGTCACCAGGCCTTGCTTCCGAGGTACCTTGAGTACTGTAACCACGCTTTCCTTCCGAGTTACCTCTGGACAGAGTCACCACGCCTTCCTTCTGAGGTAACTCTGGGTACAGTCACCAGAATTTTCTTCCGAGGTACCTCTGGGTGCAGTCACCAGGCCTTTCTTTCGAGGTACCTCTGGGTACAGTCAACAGGCCGTTCTTCCAAGGCACTTCTGGGTATAGCCACCAGGCCTTCCTTCCGAGGTACACCTGGGTACAGTCACCAGGCCTTTCTTCCGAGGTACCTCTGGGTTCAGTCACCAGGCCTTCCTTCTGAGTTAGCTCCGAGTACAGTCACCAGGCCTTTCATCCGAGGTACGTCTGGGTAGTAACCAGGCCTTCCTTCCGAGATATGTCTAGGAAGAGTCACCAGGCCTTGCTTCCTCGGTGTCTCTGGGTACAGTCACCAGGCCATCCTTCCGAGGTACCTCTGGGCACAGTCACCTGGACTTCCTTCTGATGTACATCTGGGTACGGTCACAAGGCCTTCCTTCCGAGGTACCTCTGGGTACCGTCACCAGGCCTTCCTTCCGAGGCACCTCTGGGTACACACACCAGGCCTTCCTTCTGAGGTAACTCTGGGTACAGTCACCAGAATTTTCTTCCGAGGTACCTCTGGGTGCAGTCACCAGGCCTTTCTTTCGAGGTACTTCTGGGTACAGTCAACAGGCCGTTCTTCCAAGGCACTTCTGGGTATAGCCACCAGGACTTCCTTCCGAGGTACACCTGGGTACAGCCACCAGGCCTTTCTTCCGAGGTACCTCTGGGTTCAGTCACCAGGCCTTCCTTCTGAGTTAGCTCCGAGTACAGTCACCAGGCCTTTCTTCCGAGGTACGTGTGGGTAGTAACCAGGCCTTCCTTCCGAGGTATATCTAGGAACAGTCACCAGGCCTTGCTTCTTACGTGCCTCTGGGCACAGTCACCAGGCCTTCATTCCGAGGTACCTCTGGGTACAGTCACCAGGCCTTCGTTCCCTTGTACCTCTGGGTACAGTCACCAGGCTTTTCTTAAGAGGTACCTCTGGGTACAGTCACGAAGCTTTCCTTCTGAGTTAGCTCTGGGTACAGTCGCCAGGCCTTCCTTCCGAGGTACCTCTGGGTACCCTTCCCAGACCTTCCTTCCGAGGTACCTCTGAGTACAGTCACCAGGCGTTTCTTCTGAGGTACTTTTGGGTACAGTCACCAGGCCTTGCTTCCGAGGTACCTTGAGTACTGTAACCACGCCTTCCTTCCGAGTTACCTCTGGACAGAGTCACCACGCCTTCCTTCTGAGGTAACTCTGGGTACAGTCACCAGAATTTTCTTCCGAGGTACCTCTGGGTGCACTCACCAGGCCTTTCTTTCGAGGTACCTCTGGGTACAGTCAACAGGCCATTCCTCCAAGGCATTTCTGGGTATAGCCACCAGGACTTCCTTCCGAGGTACACCTGGGTACAGTCACCAGGCCTTTCTTCGGAGGTACCTCTGGGTACAGTCACCAGGCATTTCTGACGAGGTACCTCTGGGTTCAGTCACCAGGCCTTCGTTCTGAGTTAGCTCCGAGTACAGTCACCAGGCCTTTCTTCCGAGGTATGTCTGGGTAGTAACCAGGCCTTCCTTGCGAGATATATCTAGGAACAGTCACCAGGCCTTGCTTCCTAGGTGTCTCTGGGTACAGTCACCAGGCCTTCATTCCCAGGTACCTCTGGGTACAGTCACCAGGCCTTCGTTCCCTTGTACCTCTGGGTACAGTCACCAGGCTTTTCTTAAGAGGTACCTCTGGGTACAGTCATGAGGCTTTCCTTCTGAGTTAGCTCTGGGTACAGTCGCCAGGCCTTCCTTCCGATGTACCTCTGGTTACAGTCACCAGGCCTTCCTTCCTAGGTGCCTCTGGGTACAGTCACCAGGCCTTCCTTCTGAGGTACTTCTGGGTACAGTCTCCAGGCCTTCCTTCCGAGGTACCTCTGAATACAGTCACCATGCCTTACTTCCCAGGTACCCTTGGGTACGGTCACCAAGCCTTCCTTCCGAGGCACCTCTGGGTACAGCCACCGGGCCTTCCTTCCGAAGTACCTCTGGGTACAGTTCCCAGACCTTCCTTCCGAGGTACCTCTGAGTACAGTCACCAGGCGTTTCTTCCGAGGTACTTTTGGGTACAGTCACCAGGCCTTGCTTCCGAGGTACCTTGAGTACTGTAACCACGCTTTCCTTCCGAGTTACCTCTGGACAGAGTCACCACGTCTTCCTTCTGAGGTAACTCTGGGTACAGTCACCAGAATTTTCTTCCGAGGTACCTCTGGGTGCAGTCACCAGGCCTTTCTTTCGAGGTACCTCTGGGTACAGTCAACAGGCCGTTCTTCCAAGGCACTTCTGGGTATAGCCACCAGGCCTTCCTTCCGAGGTACACCTGGGTACAGTCACCAGGCCTTTCTTCCGAGATACCTCTGGGTACAGTCACCAGGCATTTCTGACGAGGTACCTCTGGGTTCAGTCACCAGGACTTCCTTCTGAGTTAGCTCCGAGTACAGTCACCAGGCCTTTCTTCTGAGGTACGTCTGGGTAGTAACCAGGCCTTCCTTCCGAGATATATCTAGGAACAATCACCAGGCCTTGCTTCCTACGTGCGTCTGGGCACAGTCACCAGGCCTTCATTCCGAGGTACCTCTGGGTACAGTCACCAGGCCTTCGTTCCCTTGTACGTCTGGGTACAGTCACCAGGCTTTTCTTAAGAGGTACCTCTGGGTACAGTCACGAGGCTTTCCTTCTGAGTTAGCTCTGGGTACAGTATCCAGGCCTTCCTTCCGAGGTACCTCTGGGTACAGTCACCAGGCCTTCCTTCCTAGGTGCCTCTGGGTACAGTCACCAGGCCTTCCTTCTGAGGTACTTCTGGGTACAGTCACCAGACCTTCTTCCGAGGTAACTCTGGGTACAGTCACTAGGCCTCCTTCCGAAGTACCTCTGGGTACAGTCACAAGGCCTTCCTTCTCAGGTAACTCTGGGTACAGTCACCAGGCCTTTCTTTCGAGGTATCTCTGGGTACAGTCACAAGGACTTCCTTGTCAGTTACCTCTGGGTACAGTTCCCAGACCTTCCTTTCGAGGTGCCTCTGAGTACAGTCACCAGGCGTTTCTTCCGAGGTACTTTTGGGTACAGTCACCAGGCCTTGCTTCCGAGGTACCTCTGGGTAAATTCACCAGGCCTTTCTTACGAGGTACCTCTGGGTATAGTCAGCAGGCTTTTCTTCTGAGGTACCTATGCGTACAGTCACCAGAACTTCCTTCAGAAGTACCTCTGGGTACAGGCACCGGCCTGCCTTGTGAGGTACGTCTGGGTACAGTCACCAGGCCTTCCTTCTGAGGTAACCCTGGGTGCAGTCACCAGAATTTTCTTCCGGGGTACCTCTGGGTACAGTCACCAGGCCTTTCTTTCGAGGTATCTCTGGGTACAGTCCGAAGGACTTCCTTGTGAGTTACCTCTGGGTAGAGTCACCAGGCCATCCTTCCGAGGTACCTCTGGGTACAGTCACCAGGACTTGCTTCCTAGGTGCCTCTGGGTACAGTCACGAGGCCTTCATTCCGAGGTACCTCTGGTTACAGTCACCAGGCCTTCGTTCCCTTGTACCTCTGGGTAGAGTCACCAGGCTCTTCTTAAGAGGTACGTCTGGGTACAGTCACGAGGCTTTCCTTCTCAGTTACCTCTGAGTAGAGTCGCCAGGCCTTTCTTCCGAGGTACGTCTGGGTAGTAACCAGGCCTTCCTTCCGAGGTATATCTAGGAACAGTCACCAGGCCTTGCTTCCTAGGTGCCTCTGGGTACAGTCACCAGGCCTTCATTCCGAGGTACCTCTGGGTACAGTCACCAGGCCTTCGTTCCCTTGTACCTCTGGGTACAGTCACCAGGCTTTTCTTAAGAGGTACCTCTGGGTACAGTCACGAGGCATTCCTTCTGAGTTAGCTCTGGGTACAGTCGCCAGGCCTTCCTTCCGACGTACCTCTGGGTACAGTCACCAGGCCTTCCTTCCTAGGTGCCTCTGGGTACAGTCACCAGGCCTTCCTTCTGAGGTACTTCTGGGTACAGTCTCCAGGCCTTCCTTCCGAGGTACCTCTGAATACAGTCACCGTGCCTTACTTCCCAGGTACCTTTGGGTACGGTCACCAAGCCTTCCTTCCGAGGCACCTCTGGGTACAGCCACCGGGCCTTCCTTCCGAAGTACCTCTGGGTACAGTTCCCAGACCTTCCTTCCGAGGTACCTCTGAGTACAGTCACCAGGCGTTTCTTCCGAGGTACTTTTGGGTACAGTCACCAGGCCTTGCTTCCGAGGTACCTTGAGTACTGTAACCACGCTTTCCTTCCGAGTTACCTCTGGACAGAGTCACCACGCCTTCCTTCTGAGGTAACTCTGGGTACAGTCACCAGAATTTTCTTCCGAGGTACCTCTGGGTGCAGTCACCAGGCCTTTCTTTCGAGGTACCTCTGGGTACAGTCAACAGGCCGTTCTTCCAAGGCACTTCTGGGTATAGCCACCAGGCCTTCCTTCCGAGGTACACCTGGGTACAGTCACCAGGCCTTTCTTCCGAGGTACCTCTGGGTTCAGTCACCAGGCCTTCCTTCTGAGTTAGCTCCGAGTACAGTCACCAGGCCTTTCATCCGAGGTACGTCTGGGTAGTAACCAGGCCTTCCTTCCGAGATATGTCTAGGAAGAGTCACCAGGCCTTGCTTCCTCGGTGTCTCTGGGTACAGTCACCAGGCCATCCTTCCGAGGTACCTCTGGGCACAGTCACCTGGACTTCCTTCTGATGTACATCTGGGTACGGTCACAAGGCCTTCCTTCCGAGGTACCTCTGGGTACCGTCACCAGGCCTTCCTTCCGAGGCACCTCTGGGTACACACACCAGGCCTTCCTTCTGAGGTAACTCTGGGTACAGTCACCAGAATTTTCTTCCGAGGTACCTCTGGGTGCAGTCACCAGGCCTTTCTTTCGAGGTACTTCTGGGTACAGTCAACAGGCCGTTCTTCCAAGTCACTTCTGGGTATAGCCACCAGGACTTCCTTCCGAGGTACACCTGGGTACAGCCACCAGGCCTTTCTTCCGAGGTACCTCTGGGTTCAGTCACCAGGCCTTCCTTCTGAGTTAGCTCCGAGTACAGTCACCAGGCCTTTCTTCCGAGGTACGTGTGGGTAGTAACCAGGCCTTCCTTCCGAGGTATATCTAGGAACAGTCACCAGGCCTTGCTTCCTACGTGCCTCTGGGCACAGTCACCAGGCCTTCATTCCGAGGTACCTCTGGGTACAGTCACCAGGCCTTCGTTCCCTTGTACCTCTGGGTACAGTCACCAGGCTTTTCTTAAGAGGTACCTCTGGGTACAGTCACGAAGCTTTCCTTCTGAGTTAGCTCTGGGTACAGTCGCCAGGCCTTCCTTCCGAGGTACCTCTGGGTACCCTTCCCAGACCTTCCTTCCGAGGTACCTCTGAGTACAGTCACCAGGCGTTTTTTCTGAGGTACTTTTGGGTACAGTCACCAGGCCTTGCTTCCGAGGTACCTTGAGTACTGTAACCACGCCTTCCTTCCGAGTTACCTCTGGACAGAGTCACCACGCCTTCCTTCTGAGGTAACTCTGGGTACAGTCACCAGAATTTTCTTCCGAGGTACCTCTGGGTGCACTCACCAGGCCTTTCTTTCGAGGTACCTCTGGGTACAGTCAACAGGCCATTCCTCCAAGGCATTTCTGGGTATAGCCACCAGGACTTCCTTCCGAGGTACACCTGGGTACAGTCACCAGGCCTTTCTTCGGAGGTACCTCTGGGTACAGTCACCAGGCATTTCTGACGAGGTACCTCTGGGTTCAGTCACCAGGCCTTCGTTCTGAGTTAGCTCCGAGTACAGTCACCAGGCCTTTCTTCCGAGGTATGTCTGGGTAGTAACCAGGCCTTCCTTCCGAGATATATCTAGGAACAGTCACCAGGCCTTGCTTCCTAGGTGTCTCTGGGTACAGTCACCAGGCCTTCATTCCCAGGTACCTCTGGGTACAGTCACCAGGCCTTCGTTCCCTTGTACCTCTGGGTACAGTCACCAGGCTTTTCTTAAGAGGTACCTCTGGGTACAGTCATGAGGCTTTCCTTCTGAGTTAGCTCTGGGTACAGTCGCCAGGCCTTCCTTCCGACGTACCTCTGGTTACAGTCACCAGGCCTTCCTTCCTAGGTGCCTCTGGGTACAGTCACCAGGCCTTCCTTCTGAGGTACTTCTGGGTACAGTCTCCAGGCCTTCCTTCCGAGGTACCTCTGAATACAGTCACCATGCCTTACTTCCCAGGTACCCTTGGGTACGGTCACCAAGCCTTCCTTCCGAGGCACCTCTGGGTACAGCCACCGGGCCTTCCTTCCGAAGTACCTCTGGGTACAGTTCCCAGACCTTCCTTCCGAGGTACCTCTGAGTACAGTCACCAGGCGTTTCTTCCGAGGTACTTTTGGGTACAGTCACCAGGCCTTGCTTCCGAGGTACCTTGAGTACTGTAACCACGCTTTCCTTCCGAGTTACCTCTGGACAGAGTCACCACGTCTTCCTTCTGAGGTAACTCTGGGTACAGTCACCAGAATTTTCTTCCGAGGTACCTCTGGGTGCAGTCACCAGGCCTTTCTTTCGAGGTACCTCTGGGTACAGTCAACAGGCCGTTCTTCCAAGGCACTTCTGGGTATAGCCACCAGGCCTTCCTTCCGAGGTACACCTGGGTACAGTCACCAGGCCTTTCTTCCGAGGTACCTCTGGGTACAGTCACCAGGCATTTCTGACGAGGTACCTCTGGGTTCAGTCACCAGGACTTCCTTCTGAGTTAGCTCCGAGTACAGTCACCAGGCCTTTCTTCTGAGGTACGTCTGGGTAGTAACCAGGCCTTCCTTCCGAGATATATCTAGGAACAATCACCAGGCCTTGCTTCCTACGTGCGTCTGGGCACAGTCACCAGGCCTTCATTCCGAGGTACCTCTGGGTACAGTCACCAGGCCTTCGTTCCCTTGTACGTCTGGGTACAGTCACCAGGCTTTTCTTAAGAGGTACCTCTGGGTACAGTCACGAGGCTTTCCTTCTGAGTTAGCTCTGGGTACAGTCGCCAGGCCTTCCTTCCGAGGTACCTCTGGGTACAGTCACCAGGCCTTCCTTCCTAGGTGCCTCTGGGTACAGTCACCAGGCCTTCCTTCTGAGGTACTTCTGGGTACAGTCACCAGACCTTCTTCCGAGGTAACTCTGGGTACAGTCACTAGGCCTCCTTCCGAAGTACCTCTGGGTGCAGTCACCAGGCCTTTCTTTCGAGGTACCTCTGGGTACAGTCAACAGGCCGTTCTTCCAAGGCACTTCTGGGTATAGCCACCAGGCCTTCCTTCCGAGGTACACCTGGGTACAGTCACCAGGCCTTTCTTCTGAGGTACCTCTGGGTTCAGTCACCAGGCCTTCCTTCTGAGTTAGCTCCGAGTACAGTCACCAGGCCTTTCATCCGAGGTACGACTGGGTAGTAACCAGGCCTTCCTTCCGAGATATATCTAGGAACAGTCACCAGGCCTTGCTTCCTAGGTGTCTCTGGGTACAGTCACCAGGCCTTCATTCCGAGGTACCTCTGGGTACAGTCACCAGGCCTTCGTTCCCTTGTACCTCTGGGTACAGTCACCAGGCTTTTCTTAAGAGGTACCTCTGGGTACAGTCACGAGGCTTTCCTTCTGAGTTAGCTCTGGGTACAGTCGCCAGGCCTTCCTTCCGACGTACCTCTGGGTACAGTCACCAGGCCTTCCTTCCTAGGTGCCTCTGGGTACAGTCACCAGGCCTTCCTTCTGAGGTACTTCTGGGTACAGTCTCCAGGCCTTCCTTCCGAGGTACCTCTGAATACAGTCACCGTGCCTTACTTCCCAGGTACCTTTGGGTACGGTCACCAAGCCTTCCTTCCGAGGCACCTCTGGGTACAGCCACCGGGCCTTCCTTCCGAAGTACCTCTGGGTACAGTTCCCAGACCTTCCTTCCGAGGTACCTCTGAGTACAGTCACCAGGCGTTTCTTCCGAGGTACTTTTGGGTACAGTCACCAGGCCTTGCTTCCGAGGTACCTTGAGTACTGTAACCACGCTTTCCTTCCGAGTTACCTCTGGACAGAGTCACCACGCCTTCCTTCTGAGGTAACTCTGGGTACAGTCACCAGAATTTTCTTCCGAGGTAACTCTGGGTGCAGTCACCAGGCCTTTCTTTCGAGGTACCTCTGGGTCCAGTCAACAGGCCTTCCTTCTGAGGTACCTCTGGGCACAGTCAACAGGCCTGACTTCTAATGTACATGTGGGTACAGTTACCAGGCTTTCCTTCCGAGGTACCTCTGGGTACAGTCACCAGGCCGTTCTTCCAAGGCACTTCTGGGTATAGCCACCAGGCCTTCCTTCCGAGGTACACCTGGGTACAGTCACCAGGCCTTTCTTCGGAGGTACCTCTGGGTACAGTCACCAGGCATTTCTGACGAGGTACCTCTGGGTTCAGTCACCAGGCCTTCTTTCTGAGTTAGCTCCGAGTACAGTCACCAGGCCTTTCTTCCGAGGTACGTCTGGGTAGTAACCAGGCCTTCCTTCCGAGGTATATCTAGGAACAGTCACCAGGCCTTGCTTCCTAGGTGCCTCTGGGTACAGTCACCAGGCCTTCATTCCGAGGTACCTCTGGGTACAGTCACCAGGCCTTCGTTCCCTTGTACCTCTGGGTACAGTCACCAGGCTTTTCTTAAGAGGTACCTCTGGGTACAGTCACGAGGCATTCCTTCTGAGTTAGCTCTGGGTACAGTCGCCAGGCCTTCCTTCCGACGTACCTCTGGGTACAGTCACCAGGCCTTCCTTCCTAGGTGCCTCTGGGTACAGTCACCAGGCCTTCCTTCTGAGGTACTTCTGGGTACAGTCTCCAGGCCTTCCTTCCGAGGTACCTCTGAATACAGTCACCGTGCCTTACTTCCCAGGTACCTTTGGGTACGGTCACCAAGCCTTCCTTCCGAGGCACCTCTGGGTACAGCCACCGGGCCTTCCTTCCGAAGTACCTCTGGGTACAGTTCCCAGACCTTCCTTCCGAGGTACCTCTGAGTACAGTCACCAGGCGTTTCTTCCGAGGTAGTTTTGGGTACAGTCACCAGGCCTTGCTTCCGAGGTACCTTGAGTACTGTAACCACGCTTTCCTTCCGAGTTACCTCTGGACAGAGTCACCACGCCTTCCTTCTGAGGTAACTCTGGGTACAGTCACCAGAATTTTCTTCCGAGGTACCTCTGGGTGCAGTCACCAGGCCTTTCTTTCGAGGTACCTCTGGGTACAGTCAACAGGCCGTTCTTCCAAGGCACTTCTGGGTATAGCCACCAGGCCTTCCTTCCGAGGTACACCTGGGTACAGTCACCAGGCCTTTCTTCCGAGGTACCTCTGGGTTCAGTCACCAGGCCTTCCTTCTGAGTTAGCTCCGAGTACAGTCACCAGGCCTTTCATCCGAGGTACGTCTGGGTAGTAACCAGGCCTTCCTTCCGAGATATATCTAGGAAGAGTCACCAGGCCTTGCTTCCTCGGTGTCTCTGGGTACAGTCACCAGGCCATCCTTCCGAGGTACCTCTGGGCACAGTCACCTGGACTTCCTTCTGATGTACATCTGGGTACGGTCACAAGGCCTTCCTTCCGAGGTACCTCTGGGTACCGTCACCAGGCCTTCCTTCCGAGGCACCTCTGGGTACACACACCAGGCCTTCCTTCTGAGGTAACTCTGGGTACAGTCACCAGAATTTTCTTCCGAGGTACCTCTGGGTGCAGTCACCAGGCCTTTCTTTCGAGGTACCTCTGGGTACAGTCAACAGGCCGTTCTTCCAAGGCACTTCTGGGTATAGCCACCAGGACTTCCTTCCGAGGTACACCTGGGTACAGCCACCAGGCCTTTCTTCCGAGGTACCTCTGGGTTCAGTCACCAGGCCTTCCTTCTGAGTTAGCTCCGAGTACAGTCACCAGGCCTTTCTTCCGAGGTACGTGTGGGTAGTAACCAGGCCTTCCTTCCGAGGTATATCTAGGAACAGTCACCAGGCCTTGCTTCCTACGTGCCTCTGGGCACAGTCAATAGGCCTTCATTCCGAGGTACCTCTGGGTACAGTCACCAGGCCTTCGTTCCCTTGTACCTCTGGGTACAGTCACCAGGCTTTTCTTAAGAGGTACCTCTGGGTACAGTCACGAGGCTTTCCTTCTGAGTTAGCTCTGGGTACAGTCGCCAGGCCTTCCTTCCGAGGTACCTCTGGGTACAGTCACCATGCCTTTCTTCCCAGGTACCTTTGGGTACGGTCACCAAGCCTTCCTTCCTAGGCACCTCTGGGTACAGCCACCGGGCCTTCCTTCCGAAGTACCTCTGGGTACAGTTCCCAGACCTTCCTTCCGAGGTACCTCTGAGTACAGTCACCAGGCGTTTCTTCTGAGGTACTTTTGGGTACAGTCTCCAGGCCTTCCTTCCGAGGTACCTCTGAATACAGTCACCATGCCTTACTTCCCAGGTACCCTTGGGTACGGTCACCAAGCCTTCCTTCCGAGGCACCTCTGGGTACAGCCACCGGGCCTTCCTTCCGAAGTACCTCTGGGTACAGTTCCCAGACCTTCCTTCCGAGGTACCTCTGAGTACAGTCACCAGGCGTTTCTTCCGAGGTACTTTTGGGTACAGTCACCAGGCCTTGCTTCCGAGGTACCTTGAGTACTGTAACCACGCTTTCCTTCCGAGTTACCTCTGGACAGTGTCACCACGTCTTCCTTCTGAGGTAACTCTGGGTACAGTCACCAGAATTTTCTTCCGAGGTACCTCTGGGTGCAGTCACCAGGCCTTTCTTTCGAGGTACCTCTGGGTACAGTCAACAGGCCGTTCTTCCAAGGCACTTCTGGGTATAGCCACCAGGCCTTCCTTCCGAGGTACACCTGGGTACAGTCACCAGGCCTTTCTTCCGAGGTACCTCTGGGTACAGTCACCAGGCATTTCTGACGAGGTAACTCTGGGTTCAGTCACCAGGACTTCCTTCTGAGTTAGCTCCGAGTACAGTCACCAGGCCTTTCTTCTGAGGTACGTCTGGGTAGTAACCAGGCCTTCCTTCCGAGATATATCTAGGAACAATCACCAGGCCTTGCTTCCTACGTGCGTCTGGGCACAGTCACCAGGCCTTCATTCCGAGGTAACTCTGGGTACAGTCACCAGGCCTTCGTTCCCTTGTACGTCTGGGTACAGTCACCAGGCTTTTCTTAAGAGGTACCTCTGGGTACAGTCACGAGGCTTTCCTTCTGAGTTAGCTCTGGGTACAGTCGCCAGGCCTTCCTTCCGAGGTACCTCTGGGTACAGTCACCAGGCCTTCCTTCCTAGGTGCCTCTGGGTACAGTCACCAGGCCTTCCTTCTGAGGTACTTCTGGGTACAGTCACCAGACCTTCTTCCGAGGTAACTCTGGGTACAGTCACTAGGCCTCCTTCCGAAGTACCTCTGGGTACAGTCACCAGGCCTTCCTTCTCAGGTAACTCTGGGTACAGTCACCAGGCCTTTCTTTCGAGGTATCTCTGGGTACAGTCACAAGGACTTCCTTGTCAGTTACCTCTGGGTACAGTTCCCAGACCTTCCTTTCGAGGTGCCTCTGAGTACAGTCACCAGGCGTTTCTTCCGAGGTACTTTTGGGTACAGTCACCAGGCCTTGCTTCCGAGGTACCTCTGGGTAAATTCACCAGGCCTTTCTTACGAGGTACCTCTGGGTATAGTCAGCAGGCTTTTCTTCTGAGGTACCTATGCGTACAGTCACCAGAACTTCCTTCAGAAGTACCTCTGGGTACAGGCACCGGCCTGCCTTGTGAGGTACGTCTGGGTACAGTCACCAGGCCTTCCTTCTGAGGTAACCCTGGGTGCAGTCACCAGAATTTTCTTCCGGGGTACCTCTGGGTACAGTCACCAGGCCTTTCTTTCGAGGTATCTCTGGGTACAGTCAGAAGGACTTCCTTGTGAGTTACCTCTGGGTAGAGTCACCAGGCCATCCTTCCGAGGTACCTCTGGGTACAGTCACCAGGACTTCCTTCCTAGGTGCCTCTGGGTACAGTCACGAGGCCTTCATTCCGAGGTACCTCTGGGTACAGTCACCAGGCCTTCGTTCCCTTGTACCTCTGGGTAGAGTCACCAGGCTCTTCTTAAGAGGTACGTCTGGGTACAGTCACGAGGCTTTCCTTCTCAGTTACCTCTGAGTAGAGTCGCCAGGCCTTTCTTCCGAGGTACGTCTGGGTAGTAACCAGGCCTTCCTTCCGAGGTATATCTAGGAACAGTCACGAGGCTTTCCTTCTCAGTTACCTCTGAGTACAGTCGCCAGGCCTTCCTTCCGAGGTACCTCTGGGTACACTTCCCAGACCTTCCTTCCGAGGTACCTCTGAGTACAGTCACCAGGCCTTGCTTCCGAGGTACCTTGAGTACTGTAACCACGCTTTCCTTCCGAGTTACCTCTGGACAGAGTCACCACGCCTTCCTTCTGAGGTAACTCTGGGTACAGTCACCAGAATTTTCTTCCGAGGTACCTCTGGGTGCAGTCACCAGGCCTTTCTTTCGAGGTACCTCTGGGTACAGTCAACAGGCCATTCTTCCAAGGCATTTCTGGGTATAGCCACCAGGACTTCCTTCCGAGGTACCTCTGAGTACAGTCACCAGGCCTTTCTTCCGAGGTATCTCTGGGTTCAGTCACCAGGCCTTCGTTCTGAGTTAGCTCCGAGTTCAGTCACCAGGCCTTTCCTCCCAGGTACGTCTGGGTAGTAACCAGGCCTTCCTTCCGAGATATATCTAGGAACAGTCACCAGGCCTTGCTTCCTAGGTGTCTCTGGGTACAGTCACCAGGCCTTCATTCCGAGGTACCTCTGGGTACAGTCACCAGGCCTTCGTTCCCTTGTACCTCTGGGTACAGTCACCAGGCTTTTCTTAAGAGGTATCTCTGGGTACAGTCACGAGGCGTTCCTTCTGAGTTAGCTCTGGGTACAGTCGCCAGGCTTTCCTTCCGACGTACCTCTGGGTACAGTAACCAGGCCTTCCTTCCTAGGTGCCTCTGGGTACAGTCACCAGGCCTTCCTTCTGAGGTACTTCTGGGTACAGTCACCAGGCCGTGCTTCCGAGGTACCTCTCGGTAAATTCACCAGGCCTTTCTTACGAGGTACGTCTGGGTATAGACAGCAGGCTTTTCTTCTGAGGTACCTATGCGTACAGTCACCAGAACTTCCTTCAGAAGTACCTCTGGGTACAGGCACCGGCCTGCCTTGTGAGGTACGTCTGGGTACAGTCACCAGGCCTTCCTTCTGAGGTAACCCTGGGTGCAGTCACCAGAATTTTCTTCCGGGGTACCTCTGGGTACAGTCACCAGGCCTTTCTTTCGAGGTATCTCTGGGTACAGTCAGAAGGACTTCCTTGTGATTTACCTCTGGGTAGAGTCACCAGGCCATCCTTCCGAGGTACCTCTGGGTACAGTCACCAGGACTTCCTTCTGATGTAGATCTGGGTACGGTCACAAGGCCTTCCTTCCGAGGTACCTCTGGGTACCGTCACCAGGCCTTCCCTCCGAGGCACCCCTTCGTACACACACCAGGCCTTCCTTCTGAGGTAACTCTGGGTACAGTCACCAGAATTTTCTTCCGAGGTACCTCTGGGTGCAGTCACCAGGCCTTGCTTTCGAGGTACCTCTGGGTACAGTCAACAGGCCTTCCTTCTGAGGTACCTCTGGGCACAGTCAACAGGCCTGACTTCTAATGTACATGTGGGTACAGTTACCAGGCTTTCCTTCCGAGGTACCTCTGGGTACAGTCACCAGGACTTGCTTCCTAGGTGCCTCTGGGTACAGTCACGAGGCCTTCATTCCGAGGAACCTCTGGGTACAGTCACCAGGCCTTCGTTCCCTTGTACCTCTGGGTAGAGCCACCAGGCTCTTCTTAAGAGGTACGTCTGGGTACAGTCACGAGGCTTTCCTTCTCAGTTACATCTGAGTACAGTCGCCAGGCCTTCCTTCCGAGGTACCTCTGGGTACACTTCCCAGACCTTCCTTCCGAGGTACCTCTGAGTACAGTCACCAGGCCTTGCTTCCGAGGTACCTTGAGTACTGTAACCACGCTTTCCTTCCGAGTTACCTCTGGACAGAGTCACCACGCCTTCCTTCTGAGGTAACTCTGGGTACAGTCACCAAAATTTTCTTCCGAGGTACCTCTGGGTGCAGTCACCAGGCCTTTCTTTCGAGGTACCTCTGGGTACAGTCAACAGGCCATTCTTCCAAGGCATTTCTGGGTATAGCCTCAGGACTTCCTTCCGAGGTACCTCTGAGTACAGTCACCAGGCCTTTCTTCCGAGGTACCTCTGGGTTCAGTCACCAGGCCTTCGTTCTGAGTTAGCTCCGAGTACAGTCACCAGGCCTTTCTTCCGAGGTACGTCTGGGTAGTAACCAGGCCTTCCTTCCGAGATATATCTAGGAACAGTCACCAGGCCTTGCTTCCCAGGTGTCTCTGGGTACAGTCACCAGGCCTTCATTCCGAGGTACCTCTGGGTACAGTCACCAGGCCTTCGTTCCCTTGTACCTCTGGGTACAGTCACCAGGCTTTTCTTAAGAGGTACCTCTGGGTACAGTCACGAGGCTTTCCTTCTGAGTTAGCTCTGGGTACAGTCGCCAGGCCTTCCTTCGTAGGTGCCTCTGGGTACAGTCACCAGGCCTTCCTTCTGAGGTACTTCAGGGTACAGTCACCAGGCCGTGCTTCCGAGGTACCTCTGGGTAAATTCACCAGGCCTTTCTTACGAGGTACGTCTGGGTATAGTCAGCAGGCTTTTCTTCTGAGGTACCTATGCGTACAGTCACCAGAACTTCCTTCAGAAGTACCTCTGGGTACAGGCACCGGCCTGCCTTGTGAGGTACGTCTGGGTACAGTCACCAGGCATTTCTGACGAGGTACCTCTGGGTTCAGTCACCAGGCCTTCCTTCTGAGTTAGCTCCGAGTACAGTCACCAGGCCTATCTTCCGAGGTACGTGTGGGTAGTAAACAGGCCTTCCTTCCGAGGTATATCTAGGAACAGTCACCAGGCCTTGCTTCCTAGGTGCCTCTGGGTACAGTCACGAGGCCTTCATTTCGAGGTACCTCTGGGTACAGTCACCAGGCCTTCGTTCCCTTGTACCTCTGGGTACAGTCACCAGGCTTTTCTTAAGAGGTACCTCTGGGTACAGTCACGAGGCTTTCCTTCTGAGTTACCTCTGAGTACAGTCGCCAGGCCTTCCTTCCGAGGTACCTCTGGGTACACTTCCCAGACCTTCCTTCCGAGGTACCTCTGAGTACAGTCACCAGGCGTTTCTTCCGAGGTACTTTTGGGTACAGTCACCAGGCCTTGCTTCCGAGGTACCTTGAGTACTGTAACCACGCTTTCCTTCCGAGTTACCTCTGGACAGAGTCACCACGCCTTCCTTCTGAGGTAACTCTGGGTACAGTCACCAGAATTTTCTTCCGAGGTACCTCTGGGTGCAGTCACCAGGCCTTTCTTTCGAGGTACCTCTGGGTACAGTCAACAGGCCTTCCTTCTGAGGTACCTCTGGGTACAGTCAACAGGCATTTCTGACGAGGTTCCTCTGGGTACAGTCTCCAGGCCTTCCTTCCGAGGTACTTCTGGGTACAGTCACCAGACCTTCTTCCGAGGTAACTCTGGGTAAAGTCACTAGGCCTCCTTCCGAGGTACCTCTGGGTACAGTCACCAGGCCTTCCTTCTGAGGTAACCCTGGGTGCAGTCACCAGAATTTTCTTCCGGGGTACCTCTGGGTACAGTCACCAGGCCTTTCTTTCGAGGTATCTCTGGGTACAGTCAGAAGGACTTCCTTGTGATTTACCTCTGGGTAGAGTCACCAGGCCATCCTTCCGAGGTACCTCTGGGTACAGTCACCAGGACTTCCTTCTGATGTACATCTGGGTACGGTCACAAGGCCTTCCTTCCGAGGTACCTCTGGGTACCGTCACCAGGCCTTCCTTCCGAGGCACCCCTGGGTACACACACCAGGCCTTCCTTCTGAGGTAACTCTGGGTACAGTCACCAGAATTTTCTTCCGAGGTACCTCTGGGTGCAGTCACCAGGCCTTTCCTTCGAGGTACCTCTGGGTAAAGTCAACAGGCCTGACTTCTAATGTATATGTGGGTACAGTTACCAGGCTTTCCTTCCGAGGTACCGCTGGGTACAGTCACCAGGCCGTTCTTCCAAGGCACTTCTGGGTATAGCCACCAGGCCTTCCTTCCGAGGTACACCTGGGTACAGTCACCAGGCCTTTCTTCCGAGGTACCTCTGGGTACAGTCACCAGGCATTTCTGACGAGGTACCTCTGGGTTCAGTCACCAGGCCTTCCTTCTGAGTTAGCTCCGAGTACACTCACCAGGCCTTTCTTCCGAGGTACGTCTGGGTAGTAACCAGGCCTTCCTTCCGAGGTATATCTAGGAACAGTCACCAGGCCTTCCTTCCTAGGTGCCTCTGGGTACAGTCACCAGGCCTTCATTCCGAGGTACCTCTGGGTACAGTCACCAGGCCTTCGTTCCCTTGTACCTCTGGGTACAGTCACCAGGCTTTTCTTAAGAGGTACCTCTGGGTACAGTCACGAGGCTTTCCTTCTGAGTTACCTCTGAGTACAGTCTCCAGGCCTTCCTTCCGAGGTACCTCTGGGTACAGTCACCATGCCTTACTTCCCAGGTACCTTTGGGTACGGTCACCAAGCCTTCCTTCCGAGGCACCTCTGGGTACAGCCACCGGGCCTTCCTTCCGAAGTACCTCTGGGTACAGTTCCCAGACCTTCCTTCCGAGGTACCTCTGAGTACAGTCACCAGGCGTTTCTTCCGAGGTACTTTTGGGTACAGTCACCAGGCCTTGCTTCCGAGGTACCTTGAGTACTGTAACCACGCTTTCCTTCCGAGTTACCTCTGGACAGAGTCACCACGCCTTCCTTCTGAGGTAACTCTGGATACAGTCACCAGAATTTTCTTCGAAGGTACCTCTGGGTGCAGTCACCAGGCCTTTCTTTCGAGGTACCTCTGGGTACAGTCAACAGGCCGTTCTTCCAAGGCACTTCTGGGTATAGCCACCAGGCCTTCCTTCCGAGGTACACCTGGGTACAGTCACCAGGCCTTTCTTCCGAGGTACGTCTGGGTAGTAACCAGGCCTTCCTTCCGAGATATATCTAGGAACAGTCACCAGGCCTTCCTTCCTAGGTGCCTCTGGGTACAGTCACCAGGCCTTCGTTCCCTTGTACCTCTGGGTACAGTCACCAGGCTTTTCTTAAGAGGTACCTCTGGGTACAGTCACGAGGCTTTCCTTCTGAGTTAGCTCTGGGTACAGTCGCCAGGCCTTCCTTCCGACGTACCTCTGGGTACAGTCACCAGGCTTTTCTTAAGAGGTACCTCTGGGTACAGTCACGAGGCTTTCCTTCTGAGTTACCTCTGAGTACAGTCTCCAGGCCTTCCTTCCGAGGTACCTCTGGGTACAGTCACCATGCCTTACTTCCCAGGTACCTTTGGGTACGGTCACCAAGCCTTCCTTCCGAGGCACCTCTGGGTACAGCCACCGGGCCTTCCTTCCGAAGTACCTCTGGGTACAGTTCCCAGACCTTCCTTCCGAGGTACCTCTGAGTACAGTCACCAGGCGTTTCTTCCGAGGTACTTTTGGGTACAGTCACCAGGCCTTGCTTCCGAGGTACCTTGAGTACTGTAACCACGCTTTCCTTCCGAGTTACCTCTGGACAGAGTCACCACGCCTTCCTTCTGAGGTAACTCTGGGTACAGTCACCAGAATTTTCTTCCGAGGTACCTCTGGGTGCAGTCACCAGGCCTTTCTTTCGAGGTACCTCTGGGTCCAGTCAACAGGCCTTCCTTCTGAGGTACCTCTGGGCACAGTCAACAGGCCTGACTTCTAATGTACATGTGGGTACAGTTACCAGGCTTTCCTTCCGAGGTACGTCTGGGTACAGTCACCAGGCCGTTCTTCCAAGGCACTTCTGGGTATAGCCACCAGGCCTTCCTTCCGAGGTACACCTGGGTACAGTCACCAGGCCTTTCTTCGGAGGTACCTCTGGGTACAGTCACCAGGCATTTCTCACGAGGTACCTCTGGGTTCAGTCACCAGGCCTTCTTTCTGAGTTAGCTCCGAGTACAGTCACCAGGCCTTTCTTCCGAGGTACGTCTGGGTAGTAACCAGGCCTTCCTTCCGAGGTATATCTAGGAACAGTCACCAGGCCTTGCTTCCTAGGTGCCTCTGGGTACAGTCACCAGGCCTTCATTCCGAGGTACCTCTGGGTACAGTCACCAGGCCTTCGTTCCCTTGTACCTCTGGGTACAGTCACCAGGCTTTTCTTAAGAGGTACCTCTGGGTACAGTCACGAGGCATTCCTTCTGAGTTAGCTCTGGGTATGGTCGCCAGGCCTTCCTTCCGACGTACCTCTGGGTACAGTCACCAGGCCTTCCTTCCTAGGTGCCTCTGGGTACAGTCACCAGGCCTTCCTTCTGAGGTACTTCTGGGTACAGTCTCCAGGCCTTCCTTCCGAGGTACCTCTGAATACAGTCACCGTGCCTTACTTCCCAGGTACCTTTGGGTACGGTCACCAAGCCTTCCTTCCGAGGCACCTCTGGGTACAGCCACCGGGCCTTCCTTCCGAAGTACCTCTGGGTACAGTTCCCAGACCTTCCTTCCGAGGTACCTCTGAGTACAGTCACCAGGCGTTTCTTCCGAGGTACTTTTGGGTACAGTCACCAGGCCTTGCTTCCGAGGTACCTTGAGTACTGTAACCACGCTTTCCTTCCGAGTTACCTCTGGACAGAGTCACCACGCCTTCCTTCTGAGGTAACTCTGGGTACAGTCACCAGAATTTTCTTCCGAGGTACCTCTGGGTGCAGTCACCAGGCCTTTCTTTCGAGGTACCTCTGGGTACAGTCAACAGGCCGTTCTTCCAAGGCACTTCTGGGTATAGCCACCAGGACTTCCTTCCGAGGTACACCTGGGTACAGCCACCAGGCCTTTCTTCCGAGGTACCTCTGGGTTCAGTCACCAGGCCTTCCTTCTGAGTTAGCTCCGAGTACAGTCACCAGGCCTTTCTTCCGAGGTACGTCTGGGTAGTAACCAGGCCTTCCTTCCGAGGTATATCTAGGAACAGTCACCAGGCCTTGCTTCCTACGTGCCTCTGGGCACAGTCACCAGGCCTTCATTCCGAGGTACCTCTGGGTACAGTCACCAGGCCTTCGTTCCCTTGTACCTCTGGGTACAGTCACCAGGCTTTTCTTAAGAGGTACCTCTGGTACAGTCACGAAGCTTTCCTTCTGAGTTAGCTCTGGGTACAGTCACCAGGCTTTTCTTAAGAGGTACCTCTGGTACAGTCACGAAGCTTTCCTTCTGAGTTAGCTCCGAGTACAGTCACCAGGCCTATCTTCCGAGGTACGTGTGGGTAGTAAACAGGCCTTCCTTCCGAGGTATATCTAGGAACAGTCACCAGGCCTTGCTTCCTAGGTGCCTCTGGGTACAGTCACGAGGCCTTCATTTCGAGGTACCTCTGGGTACAGTCACCAGGCCTTCGTTCCCTTGTACCTCTGGGTACAGTCACCAGGCTTTTCTTAAGAGGTACCTCTGGGTACAGTCACGAGGCTTTCCTTCTGAGTTACCTCTGAGTACAGTCGCCAGGCCTTCCTTCCGAGGTACCTCTGGGTACACTTCCCAGACCTTCCTTCCGAGGTACCTCTGAGTACAGTCACCAGGCGTTTCTTCCGAGGTACTTTTGGGTACAGTCACCAGGCCTTGCTTCCGAGGTACCTTGAGTACTGTAACCACGCTTTCCTTCCGAGTTACCTCTGGACAGAGTCACCACGCCTTCCTTCTGAGGTAACTCTGGGTACAGTCACCAGAATTTTCTTCCGAGGTACCTCTGGGTGCAGTCACCAGGCCTTTCTTTCGAGGTACCTCTGGGTACAGTCAACAGGCCTTCCTTCTGAGGTACCTCTGGGTACAGTCAACAGGCATTTCTGACGAGGTTCCTCTGGGTACAGTCTCCAGGCCTTCCTTCCGAGGTACTTCTGGGTACAGTCACCAGACCTTCTTCCGAGGTAACTCTGGGTAAAGTCACTAGGCCTCCTTCCGAGGTACCTCTGGGTACAGTCACCAGGCCTTCCTTCTGAGGTAACCCTGGGTGCAGTCACCAGAATTTTCTTCCGGGGTACCTCTGGGTACAGTCACCAGGCCTTTCTTTCGAGGTATCTCTGGGTACAGTCAGAAGGACTTCCTTGTGATTTACCTCTGGGTAGAGTCACCAGGCCATCCTTCCGAGGTACCTCTGGGTACAGTCACCAGGACTTCCTTCTGATGTACATCTGGGTACGGTCACAAGGCCTTCCTTCCGAGGTATCTCTGGGTACCGTCACCAGGCCTTCCTTCCGAGGCACCCCTGGGTACACACACCAGGCCTTCCTTCTGAGGTAACTCTGGGTACAGTCACCAGAATTTTCTTCCGAGGTACCTCTGGGTGCAGTCACCAGGCCTTTCCTTCGAGGTACCTCTGGGTAAAGTCAACAGGCCTGACTTCTAATGTATATGTGGGTACAGTTACCAGGCTTTCCTTCCGAGGTACCGCTGGGTACAGTCACCAGGCCGTTCTTCCAAGGCACTTCTGGGTATAGCCACCAGGCCTTCCTTCCGAGGTACACCTGGGTACAGTCACCAGGCCTTTCTTCCGAGGTACCTCTGGGTACAGTCACCAGGCATTTCTGACGAGGTACCTCTGGGTTCAGTCACCAGGCCTTCCTTCTGAGTTAGCTCCGAGTACACTCACCAGGCCTTTCTTCCGAGGTACGTCTGGGTAGTAACCAGGCCTTCCTTCCGAGGTATATCTAGGAACAGTCACCAGGCCTTCCTTCCTAGGTGCCTCTGGGTACAGTCACCAGGCCTTCATTCCGAGGTACCTCTGGGTACAGTCACCAGGCCTTCGTTCCCTTGTACCTCTGGGTACAGTCACCAGGCTTTTCTTAAGAGGTACCTCTGGGTACAGTCACGAGGCTTTCCTTCTGAGTTACCTCTGAGTACAGTCTCCAGGCCTTCCTTCCGAGGTACCTCTGGGTACAGTCACCATGCCTTACTTCCCAGGTACCTCTGGGTACGGTCACCAAGCCTTCCTTCCGAGGCACCTCTGGGTACAGCCACCGGGCCTTCCTTCCGAAGTACCTCTGGGTACAGTTCCCAGACCTTCCTTCCGAGGTACCTCTGAGTACAGTCACCAGGCGTTTCTTCCGAGGTACTTTTGGGTACAGTCACCAGGCCTTGCTTCCGAGGTACCTTGAGTACTGTAACCACGCTTTCCTTCCGAGTTACCTCTGGACAGAGTCACCACGCCTTCCTTCTGAGGTAACTCTGGATACAGTCACCAGAATTTTCTTCGAAGGTACCTCTGGGTGCAGTCACCAGGCCTTTCTTTCGAGGTACCTCTGGGTACAGTCAACAGGCCGTTCTTCCAAGGCACTTCTGGGTATAGCCACCAGGCCTTCCTTCCGAGGTACACCTGGGTACAGTCACCAGGCCTTTCTTCCGAGGTACGTCTGGGTAGTAACCAGGCCTTCCTTCCGAGATATATCTAGGAACAGTCACCAGGCCTTCCTTCCTAGGTGCCTCTGGGTACAGTCACCAGGCCTTCGTTCCCTTGTACCTCTGGGTACAGTCACCAGGCTTTTCTTAAGAGGTACCTCTGGGTACAGTCACGAGGCTTTCCTTCTGAGTTAGCTCTGGGTACAGTCGCCAGGCCTTCCTTCCGACGTACCTCTGGGTACAGTCACCAGGCTTTTCTTAAGAGGTACCTCTGGGTACAGTCACGAGGCTTTCCTTCTGAGTTACCTCTGAGTACAGTCTCCAGGCCTTCCTTCCGAGGTACCTCTGGGTACAGTCACCATGCCTTACTTCCCAGGTACCTTTGGGTACGGTCACCAAGCCTTCCTTCCGAGGCACCTCTGGGTACAGCCACCGGGCCTTCCTTCCGAAGTACCTCTGGGTACAGTTCCCAGACCTTCCTTCCGAGGTACCTCTGAGTACAGTCATCAGGCGTTTCTTCCGAGGTACTTTTGGGTACAGTCACCAGGCCTTGCTTCCGAGGTACCTTGAGTACTGTAACCACGCTTTCCTTCCGAGTTACCTCTGGACAGAGTCACCACGCCTTCCTTCTGAGGTAACTCTGGGTACAGTCACCAGAATTTTCTTCGAAGGTACCTCTGGGTGCAGTCACCAGGCCTTTCTTTCGAGGTACCTCTGGGTACAGTCAACAGGCCGTTCTTCCAAGGCACTTCTGGGTATAGCCACCAGGACTTCCTTCCGAGGTACACCTGGGTACAGTCACCAGGCCTTTCTTCCGAGGTACGTCTGGGTAGTAACCAGGCCTTCCTTCCGAGATATATCTAGGAACAGTCACCAGGCCTTCCTTCCTAGGTGCCTCTGGGTACAGTCACCAGGCCTTCGTTCCCTTGTACCTCTGGGTACAGTCACCAGGCTTTTCTTAAGAGGTACCTCTGGGTACAGTCACGAGGCTTTCCTTCTGAGTTAGCTCTGGGTACACTCGCCAGGCCTTCCTTCCGAGGTACCTCTGGGTACAGTCACCAGGCCTTCCTTCCTAGGTGCCTCTGGGTACAGTCACCAGGCCTTCCTTCTGAGGTACTTCTGGGTACAGTCTCCAGGCCTTCCTTCCGAGGTACCTCTGAATACAGTCACCGTGCCTTACTTCCCAGGTACCTTTGGGTACGGTCACCAAGCCTTCCTTCCGAGGCACCTCTGGGTACAGCCACCGGGCCTTCCTTCCGAAGTACCTCTGGGTACAGTTCCCAGACCTTCCTTCCGAGGTACCTCTGAGTACAGTCACCAGGCGTTTCTTCCGAGGTACTTTTGGGTACAGTCACCAGGCCTTGCTTCCGAGGTACCTTGAGTACTGTAACCACGCTTTCCTTCCGAGTTACCTCTGGACAGAGTCACCACGCCTTCCTTCTGAGGTAACTCTGGGTACAGTCACCAGAATTTTCTTCCGAGGTACCTCTGGGTGCAGTCACCAGGCCTTTCTTTCGAGGTACCTCTGGGTCCAGTCAACAGGCCTTCCTTCTGAGGTACCTCTGGGCACAGTCAACAGGCCTGACTTCTAATGTACATGTGGGTACAGTTACCAGGCTTTCCTTCCGAGGTACGTCTGGGTACAGTCACCAGGCCGTTCTTCCAAGGCACTTCTGGGTATAGCCACCAGGCCTTCCTTCCGAGGTACACCTGGGTACAGTCACCAGGCCTTTCTTCGGAGGTACCTCTGGGTACAGTCACCAGGCATTTCTCACGAGGTACCTCTGGGTTCAGTCACCAGGCCTTCTTTCTGAGTTAGCTCCGAGTACAGTCACCAGGCCTTTCTTCCGAGGTACGTCTGGGTAGTAACCAGGCCTTCCTTCCGAGGTATATCTAGGAACAGTCACCAGGCCTTGCTTCCTAGGTGCCTCTGGGTACAGTCACCAGGCCTTCATTCCGAGGTACCTCTGGGTACAGTCACCAGGCCTTCGTTCCCTTGTACCTCTGGGTACAGTCACCAGGCTTTTCTTAAGAGGTACCTCTGGGTACAGTCACGAGGCATTCCTTCTGAGTTAGCTCTGGGTACGGTCGCCAGGCCTTCCTTCCGACGTACCTCTGGGTACAGTCACCAGGCCTTCCTTCCTAGGTGCCTCTGGGTACAGTCACCAGGCCTTCCTTCTGAGGTACTTCTGGGTACAGTCTCCAGGCCTTCCTTCCGAGGTACCTCTGAATACAGTCACCGTGCCTTACTTCCCAGGTACCTTTGGGTACGGTCACCAAGCCTTCCTTCCGAGGCACCTCTGGGTACAGCCACCGGGCCTTCCTTCCGAAGTACCTCTGGGTACAGTTCCCAGACCTTCCTTCCGAGGTACCTCTGAGTACAGTCACCAGGCGTTTCTTCCGAGGTACTTTTGGGTACAGTCACCAGGCCTTGCTTCCGAGGTACCTTGAGTACTGTAACCACGCTTTCCTTCCGAGTTACCTCTGGACAGAGTCACCACGCCTTCCTTCTGAGGTAACTCTGGGTACAGTCACCAGAATTTTCTTCCGAGGTACCTCTGGGTGCAGTCACCAGGCCTTTCTTTCGAGGTACCTCTGGGTACAGTCAACAGGCCGTTCTTCCAAGGCACTTCTGGGTATAGCCACCAGGACTTCCTTCCGAGGTACACCTGGGTACAGCCACCAGGCCTTTCTTCCGAGGTACCTCTGGGTTCAGTCACCAGGCCTTCCTTCTGAGTTAGCTCCGAGTACAGTCACCAGGCCTTTCTTCCGAGGTACGTCTGGGTAGTAACCAGGCCTTCCTTCCGAGGTATATCTAGGAACAGTCACCAGGCCTTGCTTCCTACGTGCCTCTGGGCACAGTCACCAGGCCTTCATTCCGAGGTACCTCTGGGTACAGTCACCAGGCCTTCGTTCCCTTGTACCTCTGGGTACAGTCACCAGGCTTTTCTTAAGAGGTACCTCTGGTACAGTCACGAAGCTTTCCTTCTGAGTTAGCTCTGGGTACAGTCGCCAGGCCTTCCTTCCGAGGTACCTCTGGGTACCCTTCCCAGACCTTCCTTCCGAGGTACCTCTGAGTACAGTCACCAGGCGTTTCTTCTGAGGTACTTTTGGGTACAGTCACCAGGCCTTGCTTCCGAGGTACCTTGAGTACTGTAACCACGCTTTCCTTCCGAGTTACCTCTGGACAGAGTCACCACGTCTTCCTTCTCAGGTAACTCTGGGTACAGTCACCAGAATTTTCTTCCGAGGTACCTCTGGGTGCAGTCACCAGGCCTTTCTTTCGAGGTACCTCTGGGTACAGTCAACAGGCCGTTCTTCCAAGGCACTTCTGGGTATAGCCACCAGGCCTTCCTTCCGAGGTACACCTGGGTACAGTCACCAGGCCTTTCTTCCGAGGTACCTCTGGGTACAGTCACCAGGCATTTCTGACGAGGTACCTCTGGGTTCAGTCACCAGGACTTCCTTCTGAGTTAGCTCCGAGTACAGTCACCAGGCCTTTCTTCTGAGGTATGTCTGGGTAGTTACCAGGCCTTCCTTCCGAGATATATCTAGGAACAGTCACCAGGCCTTGCTTCCTACGTTCGTCTGGGCACAGTCACCAGGCCTTCATTCCGAGGTACCTCTGGGTACAGTCACCAGGCCTTCGTTCCCTTGTACCTCTGGGTACAGTCACCAGGCTTTTCTTAAGAGGTACCTCTGGGTACAGTCACGAGGCTTTCCTTCTGAGTTAGCTCTGGGTACAGTCGCCAGGCTTTCCTTCCGAGGTACCTCTGGGTACAGTCACCAGGCCTTCCTTCCTAGGTGCCTCTGGGTACAGTCACCAGGCCTTCCTTCTGAGGTACTTCTGGGTACAGTCACCAGACCTTCTTCCGAGGTAACTCTGGGTACAGTCACTAGGCCTCCTTCCGAAGTACCTCTGGGTACAGTCACCAGGCCTTCCTTCTCAGGTAACTCTGGGTACAGTCACCAGGCCTTTCTTTCGAGGTATCTCTGGGTACAGTCACAAGGACTTCCTTGTCAGTTACCTCTGGGTACAGTTCCCAGACCTTCCTTTCGAGGTGCCTCTGAGTACAGTCACCAGGCGTTTCTTCCGAGGTACTTTTGGGTACAGTCACCAGGCCTTGCTTCCGAGGTACCTCTGGGTAAATTCACCAGGCCTTTCTTACAAGGTACCTCTGGGTATAGTCAGCAGGCTTGTCTTCTGAGGTACCTATGCGTAGAGTCACCAGAACTTCCTTCAGAAGTACCTCTGGGTACAGGCACCGGCCTGCCTTGTGAGGTACGTCTGGGTACAGTCACCAGCCCTTCCTTCTGAGGTAACCCTGGGTGCAGTCACCAAAATTTTCTTCCGGGGTACCTCTGGGTACAGACACCAGGCCTTTCTTTCGAGGTATCTCTGGGTACAGTCCGAAGGACTTCCTTGTGAGTTACCTCTGGGTAGAGTCACCAGGCCATCCTTCCGAGGTACCTCTGGGTACATTCACCAGTACTTCCTTCTGATGTACATCTGGGTACGGTCACAAGGCCTTCCTTCCGAGGTACCTCTGGGTACCCTCACCAGGCCTTCCTTTCGAGGCACCTCTGGGTACACACACCAGGCCTTCCTTCTGAGGTAACTCTGGGTACAGTCACCAGAATTTTCTTCCGAGGTACCTCTGGCTGCAGTCACCAGGCCTTTCTTTCGAGGCACCTCTGGGTATAGTCACCAGGCCGTTCTTCCAAGGCACTTCTGGGTATAGACACCAGGCCTTCCTTCTGAGGAACACCTGGGTACAGCCACCAGGCCTTTCTTCCGAGGTACCTCTGGGTTCAGTCACCAGGCCTTCCTTCTGAGTTAGCTCCGAGTACAGTCACCAGGCCTTTCTTCCGAGGTACGTCTGGGTAGTAAACAGGTCTTCCTTCCGAGGTATATCTAGGAACAGTCACCAGGCCTTACTTCCTAGGTGCCTCTGGGTACAGTCACGAGGCCTTCATTTCGAGGTACTTCTGGGTACAGTCACCAGGCCTTTGTTCCCTTGTACCTCTGGGTACAGTCACCAGGCTTTTCTTAAGAGGTACCTCTGGGTACAGTCACGAGGCTTTCCTTCTGAGTTAGCTCTGGGTACAGTCACCAGGCCTTCCTTCCTAGGTGCCTCTAGGTACAGTCACCAGGCCTTCCTTCTGAGGTACTTCTGGGTACAGTCTCCAGGCCTTCCTTCCGAGGTACCTCTGAATACAGTCACCGTGCCGTACTTCCCAGGTACCTTTGGGTACGGTCACCAAGCCTTCCTTCCGAGGCACCTCTGGGTACAGCCACCGGGCCTTCCTTCCGAAGTACCTCTGGGTACAGTTCCCAGACCTTCCTTCCGAGGTACCTCTGAGTACAGTCACCAGGCGTTTCTTCCGAGGTACTTTTGGGTACAGTCACCAGGCCTTGCTTCCTAGGTACCTTGAGTACTGTAACCACGCTTTCCTTCCGAGTTACCTCTGGACAGGGTCACCACGCCTTCCTTCTGAGGTAACTCTGGGTACAGTCACCAGAATTTTCTTCCGAGGTACCTCTGGGTGCAGTCACCAGGCCTTTCTTTCGAGGTACCTCTGGGTACAGTCAACAGGCCTTCCTTCTGAGGTACCTCTGGGCACAGTCAACAGTCCTGACTTCTAATGTACATCTGGGTACGGTCAACAGGCTTTCCTTCCGAGGTACCTCTGGGTACAGTCACCAGGCATTTCTGACGAGGTTCCTCTGGGTACAGTCACCAGGCCTTCCTTCTGAGGTACCTCTGAGTACAGTCATCAGGCCTTTCTTCCGAGGTACGTCTGGGTAGTAACCAGGCCTTCCTTCCGAGGTACCTCTGGGTACAGTCACCATCGCTTCCTTCCGAGGTACCTCTGGGTAGAGTCACCAGGCCTTTCTTCCGAGGTACTTCTGGGTAGTCACCATGCCTTCCTTCCAAGGTACCTCTCGGTACAGTCTCCAGGCCTTCCTTCCGAGGTACTTCTGGGTACAGTCACCAGACCTTCTTCCGAGGTAACTCTGGGTACAGTCACTAGGCCTCCTGCCGAGGTACCTCTGGGTACAGTCACCAGGCTTTCCTTCTCAGGTAACTCTGGGTACAGTCACCAGGCCTTTCTTTCGAGGTATCTCTGGGTACAGTCACAAGGACTTCCTTGTCAGTTACCTCTGGGTACAGTTCCCAGACCTTCCTTCCGAGGTGCCTCTGAGTACAGTCACCAGGCGCTTCTTCCGAAGTACTTTTGGGTACAGCCACCAGGCCTTGCTTCCGAGGTACCTCTGGGTAAATTCACCAGGCCTTTCTTACGAGGTACCTCTGGGTATAGTCAGCAGGCTTTTCTTCTGAGGTACCTATGCGTACAGTCACCAGAACTTCCTTCAGAAGTACCTCTGGGTGCAGGCACCGGCCTGCCTTGTGAGGTATGTCTGGGAACAGTCACCAGCCCTTCCTTCTGAGGTAACCCTGGGTGCAGTCACCAGAATTTTCTTCCGGGGTGCCTCTGGGTACAGTCACCAGGCCTTTCTTTCGAGGTATCTCTGGGTACAGTCAGAAGGACTTCCTTGTGAGTTACCTCTGGGTAGAGTCACCAGGCCATCCTTCCGAGGTACCTCTGGGTGCAGTCACCAGGCCTTCCTTCTCAGGTAACTCTGGGTACAGTCACCAGGCCTTTCTTTCGAGGTATCTCTGGGTACAGTCCGAAGGACTTCCTTGTGAGTTACCTCTGGGTAGAGTCACCAGGCCATCCTTCCGAGGTACCTCTGGGTACAGTCACCAGGACTTCCTTCTGATGTACATCTGGGTACGGTCACAAGGCCTTCCTTCCGAGGTACCTCTGGGTACCCTCACCAGGACTTCCTTCAGAGGCACCTGGGTACACACACCAGGCCTTCCTTCTGAGGTAACTCTGGGTACAGTCACCAGAATTTTCTTCCGAGGTACCTCTGGCTGCAGTCACCAGGCCTTTCTTTCGAGGTACCTCTGGGTACAGTCAACAGGCCTTCCTTCTGAGGTACCTCTGGGCACAGTCAACAGGCCTGACTTCTAATGTACATGTGGGTACGGTTACCAGGCTTTCCTTCCGAGGTACCGCTGGGTACAGTCACCAGGCCGTTCTTCCAAGGCACTTCTGGGTATAGCCACCAGGCCTTCCTTCCGAGGTACACCTGGGTACAGTCACCAGGCCTTTCTTCCGAGGTACCTCTGGGTACAGTCACCAGGCATTTCTGACGAGGTACCTCTGGGTTCAGTCACCAGGCCTTCCTTCTGAGTTAGCTCCGAGTACAGTCACCAGGCCTTTCTTCCGAGGTACGTCTGGGTAGTAACCAGGCCTTCCTCCCGAGGTATATCTAGGAACAGTCACCAGGCCTTGCTTCCTAGGTGCCTCTGGGTACAGTCACCAGGCCTTCATTCCGAGGTACCTCTGGGTACAGTCACCAGGCCTTCGTTCCCTTGTACCTCTGGGTACAGTCACCAGGCTTTTCTTAAGAGGTACCTCTGGGTACAGTCACGAGGCTTTCCTTCTGAGTTACCTCTGAGTACAGTCGCCAGGCCTTCCTTCCGAGGTACCTCTGGGTACAGTCACCATGCCTTACTTCCCAGGTACCTTTGGGTACGGTCACCAAGCCTTCCTTCCGAGGCACCTCTGGGTACAGCCACCGGGCCTTCCTTCCGAAGTACCTCTGGGTACAGTTCCCAGACCTTCCTTCCGAGGTACCTCTGAGTACAGTCACCAGGCGTTTCTTCCGAGGTACTTTTGGGTACAGTCACCAGGCCTTGCTTCCGAGGTACCTTGAGTACTGTAACCACGCTTTCCTTCCGAGTTACCTCTGGACAGAGTCAGCACGTCTTCCTTCTGAGGTAACTCTGGGTACAGTCACCAGAATTTTCTTCCGAGGTACCTCTGGGTGCAGTCACCAGGCCTTTCTTTCGAGGTACCTCTGGGTACAGTCAACAGGCCGTTCTTCCAAGGCACTTCTGGGTATAGCCACCAGGCCTTCCTTCCGAGGTACACCTGGGTACAGTCACCAGGCCTTTCTTCCGAGGTACCTCTGGGTACAGTCACCAGGCATTTCTGACGAGGTACCTCTGGGTTCAGTCACCAGGACTTCCTTCTGAGTTAGCTCCGAGTACAGTCACCAGGCCTTTCTTCTGAGGTATGTCTGGGTAGTAACCAGGCCTTCCTTCCGAGATATATCTAGGAACAGTCACCAGGCCTTGCTTCCTACGTTCGTCTGGGCACAGTCACCAGGCCTTCATTCCGAGGTACCTCTGGGTACAGTCACCAGGCCTTCGTTCCCTTGTACCTCCGGGTACAGTCACCAGGCTTTTCTTAAGAGGTACCTCTGGGTACAGTCACGAGGCTTTCCTTCTGAGTTAGCTCTGGGTACAGTCGCCAGGCTTTCCTTCCGAGGTACCTCTGGGTACAGTCACCAGGCCTTCCTTCCTAGGTGCCTCTGGGTACAGTCACCAGGCCTTCCTTCTGAGGTACTTCTGGGTACAGTCACCAGACCTTCTTCCGAGGTAACTCTGGGTACAGTCACTAGGCCTCCTTCCGAAGTACCTCTGGGTACAGTCACCAGGCCTTCCTTCTCAGGTAACTCTGGGTACAGTCACCAGGCCTTTCTTTCGAGGTATCTCTGGGTACAGTCACAAGGACTTCCTTGTCAGTTACCTCTGGGTACAGTTCCCAGACCTTCCTTTCGAGGTGCCTCTGAGTACAGTCACCAGGCGTTTCTTCCGAGGTACTTTTGGGTACAGTCACCAGGCCTTGCTTCCGAGGTACCTCTGGGTAAATTCACCAGGCCTTTCTTACAAGGTACCTCTGGGTATAGTCAGCAGGCTTGTCTTCTGAGGTACCTATGCGTAGAGTCACCAGAACTTCCTTCAGAAGTACCTCTGGGTACAGGCACCGGCCTGCCTTGTGAGGTACGTCTGGGTACAGTCACCAGCCCTTCCTTCTGAGGTAACCCTGGGTGCAGTCACCAAAATTTTCTTCCGGGGTACCTCTGGGTACAGACACCAGGCCTTTCTTTCGAGGTATCTCTGGGTACAGTCCGAAGGACTTCCTTGTGAGTTACCTCTGGGTAGAGTCACCAGGCTATCCTTCCGAGGTACCTCTGGGTACATTCACCAGTACTTCCTTCTGATGTACATCTGGGTACGGTCACAAGGCCTTCCTTCCGAGGTACCTCTGGGTACCCTCACCAGGCCTTCCTTTCGAGGCACCTCTGGGAACACACACCAGGCCTTCCTTCTGAGGTAACTCTGGGTACAGTCACCAGAATTTTCTTCCGAGGTACCTCTGGCTGCAGTCACCAGGCCTTTCTTTCGAGGCACCTCTGGGTATAGTCACCAGGCCGTTCTTCCAAGGCACTTCTGGGTATAGACACCAGGCCTTCCTTCTGAGGAACACCTGGGTACAGCCACCAGGCCTTTCTTCCGAGGTACCTCTGGGTTCAGTCACCAGGCCTTCCTTCTGAGTTAGCTCCGAGTACAGTCACCAGGCCTTTCTTCCGAGGTACGTCTGGGTAGTAAACAGGTCTTCCTTCCGAGGTATATCTAGGAACAGTCACCAGGCCTTACTTCCTAGGTGCCTCTGGGTACAGTCACGAGGCCTTCATTTCGAGGTACTTCTGGGTACAGTCACCAGGCCTTTGTTCCCTTGTACCTCTGGGTCCAGTCACCAGGCTTTTCTTAAGAGGTACCTCTGGGTACAGTCACGAGGCTTTCCTTCTGAGTTACCTCTGAGTACAGTCGCCAGGCCTTCCTTCCGAGGTACCTCTGGGTACACTTCCCAGACCTTCCTTCCGAGGTACCTCTGAGTACAGTCACCAGGCGTTTCTTCCGAGGTACTTTTGGGTACAGTCACCAGGCCTTGCTTCCGAGATACCTTGAGTACTGTAACCACGCTTTCCTTCCGAGTTACCTCTGGACAGAGTCACCACGCCTTCCTTCTGAGGTAACTCTGGGTACAGTCACCAGAATTTTCTTCCGAGGTACCTCTGGGTGCAGTCACCAGGCCTTTCTTTCGAGGTACCTCTGGGTACAGTCAACAGGCCATTCTTCCAAGGCATTTCTGGGTATAGCCACCAGGACTTCCTTCCGAGGTACACCTGGGTACAGTCACCAGGCCTTTCTTCCGAGGTACCTCTGGGTTCAGTCACCAGGTCTTCCTTCTGAGTTAGCTCCGAGTACAGTCACCAGGCCTTTCTTCTGAGGTACGTCTGGGTAGTAACCAGGCCTTCCTTCCGAGTTATATCTAGGAACAGTCACCGGGCCTTGCTTCCTACGTGCCTCTGGGTACAGTCACCAGGCCTTCATTCCGAGGTACCTCTGGGTACAGTCACCAAGCCTTCGTTCCCTTGTACCTCTGGGTACAGTCACCAGGCTTTTCTTAAGAGGTACCTCTGGGTACAGTCACGAGGCTTTCCTTCTGAGTTAGCTCTGGGTACAGTCACCAGGCCTTCCTTCCTAGGTGCCTCTGGGTACAGTCACCAGGCCTTCCTTCTGAGGTACTTCTGGGTACAGTCTCCAGGCCTTCCTTCCGAGGTACCTCTGAATACAGTCACCGTGCCTTACTTCCCAGGTACCTTTGGGTACGGTCAGCAAGCCTTCCTTCCGAGGCACCTCTGGGTACAGCCACCGGGCCTTCCTTCCGAAGTACCTCTGGGTACAGTTCCCAGACCTTCCTTCCGAGGTACCTCTGAGTACAGTCACCAGGCGTTTCTTCCGAGGTACTTTTGGGTACAGTCACCAGGCCTTGCTTCCTAGGTACCTTGAGTACTGTAACCACGCTTTCCTTCCGAGTTACCTCTGGACAGGGTCACCACGCCTTCCTTCTGAGGTAACTCTGGGTACAGTCACCAGAATTTTCTTCCGAGGTACCTCTGGGTGCAGTCACCAGGCCTTTCTTTCGAGGTACCTCTGGGTACAGTCAACAGGCCTTCCTTCTGAGGTACCTCTGGGCACAGTCAACAGGCCTGACTTCTAATGTACATCTGGGTACGGTCAACAGGCTTTCCTTCCGAGGTACCTCTGGGTACAGTCACCAGGCATTTCTGACGAGGTTCCTCTGGGTACAGTCACCAGGCCTTCCTTCTGAGGTACCTCTGAGTACAGTCACCAGGCCTTTATTCCGAGGTACGTCTGGGTAGTAACCAGGCCTTCCTTCCGAGGTACCTCTGGGTACAGTCACCATCGCTTCCTTCCGAGGTACCTCTGGGTAGAGTCACCAGGCCTTCCTTCCGAGGTACTTCTGGGTACAATCACCAGGCCTTCCTTCCGAGGTACCTTTGGGTACAGTGACGAAGTCTTTCTTCTGAGGTACCTCTGAGTACGGTCACCAGGCCTTTCTTCCGAGGTACTTCTGGGTAGTCACCATGCCTTCCTTCCAAGGTACCTCTCGGTACAGTCTCCAGGCCTTCCTTCCGAGGTACTTCTGGGTACAGTCACCAGACCTTCTTCCGAGGTAACTCTGGGTACAGTCACTAGGCCTCCTTCCGAGGTACCTCTGGGTACAGTCACCAGGCTTTCCTTCTCAGGTAACTCTGGGTACAGTCACCAGGCCTTTCTTTCGAGGTATCTCTGGGTACAGTCACAAGGACTTCCTTGTCAGTTACCTCTGGGTACAGTTCCCAGACCTTCCTTCCGAGGTGCCTCTGAGTACAGTCACCAGGCGCTTCTTCCGAAGTACTTTTGGGTACAGCCACCAGGCCTTGCTTCCGAGGTACCTCTGGGTAAATTCACGAGGCCTTTCTTACGAGGTACCTCTGGGTATAGTCAGCAGGCTTTTCTTCTGAGGTACCTATGCGTACAGTCACCGGAACTTCCTTCAGAAGTACCTCTGGGTGCAGGCACAGGCCTGCCTTGTGAGGTATGTCTGGGAACAGTCACCAGCCCTTCCTTCTGAGGTAACCCTGGGTGCAGTCACCAGAATTTTCTTCCGGGGTGCCTCTGGGTACAGTCACCAGGCCTTTCTTTCGAGGTATCTCTGGGTACAGTCAGAAGGACTTCCTTGTGAGTTACCTCTGGGTAGAGTCACCAGGCCATCCTTCCGAGGTACCTCTGGGTACAGTCACCAGGACTTCCTTCTGATGTACATCTGGGTACGGTCACAAGGCCTTCCTTCCGAGGTACCTCTGGGTACCCTCACCAGGCCTTCCTTCCGAGGCACCTGGGTACACACACCAGGCCTTCCTTCTGAGGTAACTCTGGGTACAGTCACCAGAATTTTCTTCCGAGGTACCTCTGGCTGCAGTCACCAGGCCTTTCTTTCGAGGTACCTCTGGGTACAGTCAACAGGCCTTCCTTCTGAGGTACCTCTGGGCACAGTCAACAGGCCTGACTTCTAATGTACATGTGGGTACGGTTACCAGGGTTTCCTTCCGAGGTACCGCTGGGTACAGTCACCAGGCCGTTCTTCCAAGGCACTTCTGGGTATAGCCACCAGGCCTTCCTTCCGAGGTACCTCTGGGTACAGTCACCAGGCATTTCTGACGAGGTACCTCTGGGTTCAGTCACCAGGCCTTCCTTCTGAGTTAGCTCCGAGTACAGTCACCAGGCCTTTATTCCGAGGTACGTCTGGGTAGTAACCAGGACTTCCTTCCGAGGTATATCTAGGAACAGTCACCAGGCCTTGCTTCCTAGGTGCCTCTGGGTACAGTCACCAGGCCTTCGTTCCCTTGTACCTCTGGGTACAGTCACCAGGCTTTTCTTAAGAGGTACCTCTGGGTACAGTCACGAGGCTTTCCTTCTGAGTTACCTCTGAGTACAGTCGCCAGGCCTTCCTTCCGAGGTACCTCTGGGTACAGTCACCATGCCTTACTTCCCAGGTACCTTTGGGTACGGTCACCAAGCCTTCCTTCCGAGGCACCTCTGGGTACAGCCACCGGGCCTTCCTTCCGAAGTACCTCTGGGTACAGTCACCAGGCTTTTCTTAAGAGGTACCTCTGGTACAGTCACGAAGCTTTCCTTCTGAGTTAGCTCTGGGTACAGTCGCCAGGCCTTCCTTCCGAGGTACCTCTGGGTACCCTTCCCAGACCTTCCTTCCGAGGTACCTCTGAGTACAGTCACCAGGCGTTTCTTCTGAGGTACTTTTGGGTACAGTCACCAGGCCTTGCTTCCGAGGTACCTTGAGTACTGTAACCACGCCTTCCTTCTGAGTTACCTCTGGGCAGAGTCACCACGCCTTCCTTCTGAGGTAACTCTGGGTACAGTCACCAGAATTTTCTTCCGAGGTACCTCTGGGTGCACTCACCAGGCCTTTCTTTCGAGGTACCTCTGGGTACAGTCAACAGGCCATTCCTCCAAGGCATTTCTGGGTATAGCCACCAGGACTTCCTTCCGAGGTACACCTGGGTACAGTCACCAGGCCTTTCTTCCGAGGTACCTCTGGGTTCAGTCACCAGGCCTTCGTTCTGAGTTAGCTCCGAGTACAGTCACCAGGCCTTTCTTCCGAGGTACGTCTGGGTAGTAACCAGGCCTTCCTTCCGAGATATATCTAGGAACAGTCACCAGGCCTTGCTTCCTAGGTGTCTCTGGGTACAGTCACCAGGCCTTCATTCCCAGGTACCTCTGGGTACAGTTACCAGGCCTTCCTTCCCTTGTACCTCTGGGTACAGTCACCAGGCTTTTCTTAAGAGGTACCTCTGGGTACAGTCACGAGGCTTTCCTTCTGAGTTAGCTCTGGGTACAGTCGCCAGGCCTTCCTTCCGACGTAGCTCTGGGTACAGTCACCAGGCCTTCCTTCCTAGGTGCCTCTGGGTACAGTCACCAGGCCTTCCTTCTGAGGTACTTCTGGGTACAGTCTCCAGGCCTTCCTTCCGAGGTACCTCTGAATACAGTCACCATGCCTTACTTCCCAGGTACCCTTGGGTACGGTCACCAAGCCTTCCTTCCGAGGCACCTCTGGGTACAGCCACCGGGCCTTCCTTCCGAAGTACCTCTGGGTACAGTTCCCAGACCTTCCTTCCGAGGTACCTCTGAGTACAGTCACCAGGCGTTTCTTCCGAGGTACTTTTGGGTACAGTCACCAGGCCTTGCTTCCGAGGTACCTTGAGTACTGTAACCACGCTTTCCTTCCGAGTTACCTCTGGACAGAGTCACCACGTCTTCCTTCTGAGGTAACTCTGGGTACAGTCACCAGAATTTTCTTCCGAGGTACCTCTGGGTGCAGTCACCAGGCCTTTCTTTCGAGGTACCTCTGGGTACAGTCAACAGGCCGTTCTTCCAAGGCACTTCTGGGTATAGCCACCAGGCCTTCCTTCCGAGGTACACCTGGGTACAGTCACCAGGCCTTTCTTCCGAGGTACCTCTGGGTACAGTCACCAGGCATTTCTGACGAGGTACCTCTGGGTTCAGTCACCAGGACTTCCTTCTGAGTTAGCTCCGAGTACAGTCACCAGGCCTTTCTTCTGAGGTAAGTCTGGGTAGTAACCAGGCCTTCCTTCCGAGATATATCTAGGAACAGTCACCAGGCCTTGCTTCCTACGTTCGTCTGGGCACAATCACCAAGCCTTCATTCCGAGGTACCTCTGGGTACAGTCACCAGGCCTTCGTTCCCTTGTACGTCTGGGTACAGTCACCAGGCTTTTCTTAAGAGGTACCTCTGGGTACAGTCACGAGGCTTTCCTTCTGAGTTAGCTCTGGGTACAGTCGCCAGGCTTTCCTTCCGAGGTACCTCTGGGTACAGTCACCAGGCCTTCCTTCCTAGGTGCCTCTGGGTACAGTCACCAGGCCTTCCTTCTGAGGTACTTCTGGGTACAGTCACCAGACCTTCTTCCGAGGTAACTCTGGGTACAGTCACTAGGCCTCCTTCCGAAGTACCTCTGGGTACAGTCACCAGGCCTTCCTTCTCAGGTAACTCTGGGTACAGTCACCAGGCCTTTCTTTCGAGGTATCTCTGGGTACAGTCACAAGGACTTCCTTGTCAGTTACCTCTGGGTACAGTTCCCAGACCTTCCTTTCGAGGTGCCTCTGAGTACAGTCACCAGGCGTTTCTTCCGAGGTACTTTTGGGTACAGTCACCAGGCCTTGCTTCCGAGGTACCTCTGGGTAAATTCACCAGGCCTTTCTTACAAGGTACCTCTGGGTATAGTCAGCAGGCTTGTCTTCTGAGGTACCTATGCGTACAGTCACCAGAACTTCCTTCAGAAGTACCTCTGGGTACAGGCACCGGCCTGCCTTGTGAGGTACGTCTGGGTACAGTCACCAGGCCTTCCTTCTGAGGTAACCCTGGGTGCAGTCACCAGAATTTTCTTCCGGGGTACCTCTGGGTACAGTCACCAGGCCTTTCTTTCGAGGTATCTCTGGGTAGAGTCAGAAGGACTTCCTTGTGATTTACCTCTGGGTAGAGTCACCAGGCCATCCTTCCGAGGTACCTCTGGGTACAGTCACCAGGACTTCCTTCTGATGTACATCTGGGTACGGTCACAAGGCCTTCCTTCCGAGGTACCTCTGGGTACAGTCAACAGGCCATTCTTCCAAGGCATTTCTGGGTATAGCCACCAGGACTTCCTTCCGAGGTACACCTGGGTACAGTCACCAGGCCTTTCTTCCGAGGTACCTCTGGGTTCAGTCACCAGGTCTTCCTTCTGAGTTAGCTCCGAGTACAGTCACCAGGCCTTTCTTCCGAGGTACGTCTGGGTAGTAACCAGGCCTTCCTTCCGAGTTATATCTAGGAACAGTCACCAGGCCTTGCTTCCTACGTGCCTCTGGGTACAGTCACCAGGCCTTCATTCCGAGGTACCTCTGGGTACAGTCACCAGGCCTTCGTTCCCTTGTACCTCTGGGTACAGTCACCAGGCTTTTCTTAAGAGGTACCTCTGGGTACAGTCATGAGGCTTTCCTTCTGAGTTAGCTCTGGGTACAGTCACCAGGCCTTCCTTCCTAGGTGCCTCTGGGTACAGTCACCAGGCCTTCCTTCTGAGGTACTTCTGGGTACAGTCTCCAGGCCTTCCTTCCGAGGTACCTCTGAATACAGTCACCGTGCCTTACTTCCCAGGTACCTTTGGGTACGGTCACCAAGCCTTCCTTCCGAGGCACCTCTGGGTACAGCCACCGGGCCTTCCTTCCGAAGTACCTCTGGGTACAGTTCCCAGACCTTCCTTCCGAGGTACCTCTGAGTACAGTCACCAGGCGTTTCTTCCGAGGTACTTTTGGGTACAGTCACCAGGCCTTGCTTCCTAGGTACCTTGAGTACTATAACCACGCTTTCCTTCCGAGTTACCTCTGGACAGGGTCACCACGCCTTCCTTCTGAGGTAACTCTGGGTACAGTCACCAGAATTTTCTTCCGAGGTACCTCTGGGTGCAGTCACCAGGCCTTTCTTTCGAGGTACCTCTGGGTACAGTCAACAGGCCTTCCTTCTGAGGTACCTCTGGGCACAGTCAACAGGCCTGACTTCTAATGTACATCTGGGTACGGTCAACAGGCTTTCCTTCCGAGGTACCTCTGGGTACAGTCACCAGGCATTTCTGACGAGGTTCCTCTGGGTACAGTCACCAGGCCTTCCTTCTGAGGTACCTCTGAGTACAGTCACCAGGCGTTTCTTCCGAGGTACGTCTGGGTAGTAACCAGGCCTTCCTTCCGAGGTACCTCTGGGTACAGTCACCATCGCTTCCTTCCGAGGTACCTCTGGGTAGAGTCACCAGGCCTTCCTTCCGAGGTACTTCTGGGTACAATCACCAGGCCTTCCTTCCGAGGTACCTTTGGGTACAGTGACGAAGTCTTTCTTCTGAGGTACCTCTGAGTACAGTAACCAGGCCTTTCTTCCGAGGTACTTCTGGGTAGTCACCATGCCTTCCTTCCAAGGTACCTCTCGGTACAGTCTCCAGGCCTTCCTTCCGAGGTACTTCTGGGTACAGTCACCAAACCTTCTTCCGAGGTAACTCTGGGTACAGTCACTAGGCCTCCTTCCGAGGTACCTCTAGGTACAGTCACCAGGCTTTCCTTCTCAGGTAACTCTGGGTACAGTCACCAGGCCTTTCTTTCGAGGTATCTCTGGGTACAGTCACAAGGACTTCCTTGTCAGTTACCTCTGGGTACAGTTCCCAGACCTTCCTTCCGAGTTGCCTCTGAGTACAGTCACCAGGCGCTTCTTCCGAAGTACTTTTGGGTACAGCCACCAGGCCTTGCTTCCGAGGTACCTCTGGGTAAATTCACCAGGCCTTTCTTACGAGGTACCTCTGGGTATAGTCAGCAGGCTTTTCTTCTGAGGTACCTATGCGTACAGTCACCAGAACTTCCTTCAGAAGTACCTCTGGGTACAGGCACCGGCCTGCCTTGTGAGGTATGTCTGGGAACAGTCACCAGCCCTTCCTTCTGAGGTAACCCTGGGTGCAGTCACCAGAATTTTCTTCCGGGGTGCCTCTGGGTACAGTCACCAGGCCTTTCTTTCGAGGTATCTCTGGGTACAGTCAGAAGGACTTCCTTGTGAGTTACCTCTGGGTAGAGTCACCAGGCCATCCTTCCGAGGTACCTCTGGGTACAGTCACCAGGCCTTCCTTCTCAGGTAACTCTGGGTACAGTCACCAGGCCTTTCTTTCGAGGTATCTCTGGGTACAGTCCGAAGGACTTCCTTGTGAGTTACCTCTGGGTAGAGTCACCAGGCCATCCTTCCGAGGTACCTCTGGGTACAGTCACCAGGACTTCCTTCTGATGTACATCTGGGTACGGTCACAAGGCCTTCCTTCCGAGGTACCTCTGGGTACCCTCACCAGAACTTCCTTCAGAGGCACCTGGGTACACACACCAGGCCTTCCTTCTGAGGTAACTCTGGGTACAGTCACCAGAATTTTCTTCCGAGGTACCTCTGGCTGCAGTCACCAGGCCTTTCTTTCGAGGTACCTCTGGGTACAGTCAACAGGCCTTCCTTCTGAGGTACCTCTGGGCACAGTCAACAGGCCTGACTTCTAATGTACATGTGGGTACGGTTACCAGGCTTTCCTTCCGAGGTACCGCTGGGTACAGTCACCAGGCCGTTCTTCCAAGGCACTTCTGGGTATAGCCACCAGGCCTTCCTTCCGAGGTACACCTGGGTACAGTCACCAGGCCTTTCTTCCGAGGTACCTCTGGGTACAGTCACCAGGCATTTCTGACTAGGTACCTCTGGGTTCAGTCACCAGGCCTTCCTTCTGAGTTAGCTCCGAGTACAGTCACCAGGCCTTTCTTCCGAGGTACGTCTGGGTAGTAACCAGGACTTCCTTCCGAGGTATATCTAGGAACAGTCACCAGGCCTTGCTTCCTAGGTGCCTCTGGGTACAGTCACCAGGCCTTCATTCCGAGGTACCTCTGGGTACAGTCACCAGGCCTTCGTTCCCTTGTACCTCTGGGTACAGTCACCAGGCTTTTCTTAAGAGGTACCTCTGGGTACAGTCACGAGGCTTTCCTTCTGAGTTACCTCTGAGTACAGTCGCCAGGCCTTCCTTCCGAGGTACCTCTGGGTACAGTCACCATGCCTTACTTCCCAGGTACCTTTGGGTACGGTCACCAAGCCTTCCTTCCGAGGCCCCTCTGGGTACAGCCACCGGGCCTTCCTTCCGAAGTACCTCTGGGTACAGTTCCCAGACCTTCCTTCCGAGGTACCTCTGAGTACAGTCACCAGGCGTTTCTTCCGAGGTACTTTTGGGTACAGTCACCAGGCCTTGCTTCCGAGGTACCTTGAGTACTGTAACCACGCTTTCCTTCCGAGTTACCTCTGGACAGAGTCACCACGCCTTCCTTCTGAGGTAACTCTGGGTACAGTCACCAGAATTTTCTTCGAAGGTACCTCTGGGTGCAGTCACCAGGCCTTTCTTTCGAGGTACCTCTGGGTACAGTCAACAGGCCGTTCTTCCAAGCCACTTCTGGGTATAGCCACCAGGCCTTCCTTCCGAGGTACACCTGGGTACAGTCACCAGGCCTTTCTTCCGAGGTACCTCTGGGTTCAGTCACCAGGCCTTCCTTCTGAGTTAGCTCCGAGTACAGTCACCAGGCCTTTCATCCGAGGTACGTCTGTGTAGTAACCAGGCCTTCCTTCCGAGATATATCTAGGAACAGTCACCAGGCCTTGCTTCCTAGGTGTCTCTGGGTACAGTCACCAGGCCTTCATTCCGAGGTACCTCTGGGTACAGTCACCAGGCCTTCGTTCCCTTGTACCTCTGGGTACAGTCACCAGGCTTTTCTTAAGAGGTACCTCTGGGTACAGTCACGAGGCTTTCCTTCTGAGTTAGCTCTGGGTACAGTCGCCAGGCCTTCCTTCCGACGTACCTCTGGGTACAGTCACCAGGCCTTCCTTCCTAGGTGCCTCTGGGTATAGTCACCAGGCCTTCCTTCTGAGGTACTTCTGGGTTCAGTCTCCAGGCCTTCCTTCCGAGGTACCTCTGAATACAGTCACCGTGCCTTACTTCCCAGGTACCTTTGGGTACGGTCACCAAGCCTTCCTTCCGAGGCACCTCTGGGTACAGCCACCGGGCCTTCCTTCCGAAGTACCTCTGGGTACAGTTCCCAGACCTTCCTTCCGAGGTACCTCTGAGTACAGTCACCAGGCGTTTCTTCCGAGGTACTTTTGGGTACAGTCACCAGGCCTTCCTTCTGAGGTACTTCTGGGTACAGTCTCCAGGCCTTCCTTCCGAGGTACCTCTGGGTACAGTCACCAGGCCGTTCTTCCAAGGCACTTCTGGGTATAGACACCAGGCCTTCCTTCGGAGGAACACCTGGGTACAGCCACCAGGCCTTTCTTCCGAGGTACCTCTGGGTACAGTCACCAGGCATTTCTGACGAGGTACCTCTGGGTTCAGTCACGAGGCCTTCCTTCTGAGTTAGCTCCGAGTACAGTCACCAGGCCTATCTTCCGAGGTACGTGTGGGTAGTAAACAGGCCTTCCTTCCGAGGTATATCTAGGAACAGTCACCAGGCCTTGCTTCCTAGGTGCCTCTGGGTACAGTCACGAGGCCTTCATTTCGAGGTACCTCTGGGTACAGTCACCAGGCCTTTGTTCCCTTGTACCTCTGGGTACAGTCACCAGGCTTTTCTTAAGAGGTACCTCTGGGTACAGTCACGAGGCTTTCCTTCTGAGTTACCTCTGAGTACAGTCGCCAGGCCTTCCTTCCGAGGTACCTCTGGGTACACTTCCCAGACCTTCCTTCCGAGGTACCTCTGAGTACAGTCACCAGGCGTTTCTTCCGAGGTACTTTTGGGTACAGTCACCAGGCCTTGCTTCCGAGGTACCTTGAGTACTGTAACCACGCTTTCCTTCCGAGTTACCTCTGGACAGAGTCACCACGCCTTCCTTCTGAGGTAACTCTGGGTACAGTCACCAGAATTTTCTTCCGAGGTACCTCTGGGTGCAGTCACCAGGCCTTTCTTTCGAGGTACCTCTGGGCACAGTCAACAGGCCATTCTTCCAAGGCATTTCTGGGTATAGCCACCAGGACTTCGTTCCGAGGTACACCTGGGTACAGTCACCAGGCCTTTCTTCCGAGGTACCTCTGGGTTCAGTCACCAGGCCTTCGTTCTGAGTTAGCTCCGAGTACAGTCACCAGGCCTTTCTTCCGAGGTACGTCTGGGTAGTAACCAGGCCTTCCTTCCGAGATATATCTAGGAACAGTCACCAGGCCTTGCTGCCTACGTGCCTCTGGGTACAGTCACCAGGCCTTCATTCCGAGGTACCTCTGGGTACAGTCACCAGGCCTTCGTTCCCTTGTACCTCTGGGTACAGTCACCAGGCTTTTCTTAAGAGGTACCTCTGGGTACAGTCACGAGGCTTTCCTTCTGAGTTAGCTCTGGGTACAGTCACCAGGCCTTCCTTCCTAGGTGCCTCTGGGTACAGTCACCAGGCCTTCCTTCTGAGGTACTTCTGGGTACAGTCTCCAGGCCTTCCTTCCGAGGTACCTCTGAATACAGTCACCGTGCCTTACTTCCCAGGTACCTTTGGGTACGGTCACCAAGCCTTCCTTCCGAGGCACCTCTGGGTACAGCCACCGGGCCTTCCTGCCGAAGTACCTCTGGGTACAGTTCCCAGACCTTCCTTCCGAGGTACCTCTGAGTACAGTCATCAGGCGTTTCTTCCGAGGTGCTTTTGGGTACAGTCACCAGGCCTTGCTTCCTAGGTACCTTGAGTACTGTAACCACGCTTTCCTTCCGAGTTACCTCTGGACAGGGTCACCACGCCTTCCTTCTGAGGTAACTCTGGGTACAGTCACCAGAATTTTCTTCCGAGGTACCTCTGGGTGCAGTCACCAGGCCTTTCTTTCGAGGTACCTCTGGGTACAGTCAACAGGCCTTCCTTCTGAGGTACCTCTGGGCACAGTCAACAGGCCTGACTTCTAATGTACATCTGGGTACGGTCAACAGGCTTTCCTTCCGAGGTACCTCTGGGTACAGTCACCAGGCATTTCTGACGAGGTTCCTCTGGGTACAGTCACCAGGCCTTCCTTCTGAGGTACCTCTGAGTACAGTCACCAGGCCTTTCTTCCGAGGTACGTCTGGGTAGTAACCGGGCCTTCCTTCCGAGGTACCTCTGGGTACAGTCACCATCGCTTCCTTCCGAGGTACCTCTGGGTAGAGTCACCAGGCCTTCCTTCCGAGGTACTTCTGGGTACAATCACCAGGCCTTCCTTCCGAGGTACCTTTGGGTACAGTGACGAGGTCTTTCTTCTGAGGTACCTCTGAGTACAGTCACCAGGCCTTTCTTCCGAGGTACTTCTGGGTAGTCACCATGCCTTCCTTCCAAGGTACCTCTCGGTACAGTCTCCAGGCCTTCCTTCCGAGGTACTTCTGGGTACAGTCACCAGACCTTCTTCCGAGGTAACTCTGGGTACAGTCACTAGGCCTCCTTCCGAGGTACCTCTGGGTACAGTCACCAGGCTTTCCTTCTCAGGTAACTCTGGGTACAGTCACCAGGCCTTTCTTTCGAGGTATCTCTGGGTACAGTCACAAGGACTTCCTTGTCAGTTACCTCTGGGTACAGTTCCCAGACCTTCCTTCCGAGGTGCCTCTGAGTACAGTCACCAGGCGCTTCTTCCGAGGTACTTTTGGGTACAGTCACCAGGCCTTGCTTCCGAGGTACCTCTGGGTAAATTCACCAGGCCTTTCTTACGAGGTACCTCTGGGTATAGTCAGCAGGCTTTTCTTCTGAGGTACCTATGCGTACAGTCACCAGAACTTCCTTCAGAAGTACCTCTGGGTACAGGCACCGGCCTGCCTTGTGAGGTATGTCTGGGAACAGTCACCAGCCCTTCCTTCTGAGGTAACCCTGGGTGCAGTCACCAGAATTTTCTTCCGGGGTGCCTCTGGGTACAGTCACCAGGCCTTTCTTTCGAGGTATCTCTGGGTACAGTCAGAAGCACTTCCTTGTGAGTTACCTCTGGGTAGAGTCACCAGGCCATCCTTCCGAGGTACCTCTGGGTACAGTCACCAGGCCTTCCTTCTCAGGTAACTCTGGGTACAGTCACCAGGCCTTTCTTTCGAGGTATCTCTGGGTACAGTCCGAAGGACTTCCTTGTGAGTTACCTCTGGGTAGAGTCACCAGGCCATCCTTCCGAGGTACCTCTGGGTACAGTCACCAGGACTTCCTTCTGATGTACATCTGGGTACGGTCACAAGGCCTTCCTTCCGAGGTACCTCTGGGTACCCTCACCAGGACTTCCTTCAGAGGCACCTGGGTACACACACCAGGCCTTCCTTCTGAGGTAACTCTGGGTACAGTCACCAGAATTTTCTTCCGAGGTACCTCTGGCTGCAGTCACCAGGCCTTTCTTTCGAGGTACCTCTGGGTACAGTCAACAGGCCTTCCTTCTGAGGTACCTCTGGGCACAGTCAACAGGCCTGACTTCTAATGTACATGTGGGTACGGTTACCAGGCTTTCCTTCCGAGGTACCTCTGGGTACAGTCACCAGGCCGTTCTTCCAAGGCACTTCTGGGTATAGCCACCAGGCCTTCCTTCCGAGGTACACCTGGGTACAGCCACCAGGCCTTTCTTCCGAGGTACCTCTGGGTACAGTCACCAGGCATTTCTGACGAGGTACCTCTGGGTTCAGTCACCAGGCCTTCCTTCTGAGTTAGCTCCGAGTACAGTCACCAGGCCTTTCTTCCGAGGTACGTGTGGGTAGTAAACAGGCCTTCCTTCCGAGGTATATCTAGGAACAGTCACCAGGCCTTGCTTCCTAGGTGCCTCTGGGTACAGTCACGAGGCCTTCATTTCGAGGTACCTCTGGGTACAGTCACCAGGCCTTTGTTCCCTTGTACCTCTGGGTACAGTCACCAGGCTTTTCTTAAGAGGTACCTCTGGGTACAGTCACGAGGCTTTCCTTCTGAGTTACCTCTGAGTACAGTCGCCAGGCCTTCCTTCCGAGGTACCTCTGGGTACACTTCCCAGACCTTCCTTCCGAGGTACCTCTGAGTACAGTCACCAGGCGTTTCTTCCGAGGTACTTTTGGGTACAGTCACCAGGCCTTGCTTCCGAGGTACCTTGAGTACTGTAACCACGCTTTCCTTCCGAGTTACCTCTGGACAGAGTCACCACGCCTTCCTTCTGAGGTAACTCTGGGTACAGTCACCAGAATTTTCTTCCGAGGTACCTCTGGGTGCAGTCACCAGGCCTTTCTTTCGAGGTACCTCTGGGCACAGTCAACAGGCCATTCTTCCAAGGCATTTCTGGGTATAGCCACCAGGACTTCGTTCCGAGGTACACCTGGGTACAGTCACCAGGCCTTTCTTCCGAGGTACCTCTGGGTTCAGTCACCAGGCCTTCGTTCTGAGTTAGCTCCGAGTACAGTCACCAGGCCTTTCTTCCGAGGTACGTCTGGGTAGTAACCAGGCCTTCCTTCCGAGATATATCTAGGAACAGTCACCAGGCCTTGCTGCCTACGTGCCTCTGGGTACAGTCACCAGGCCTTCATTCCGAGGTACCTCTGGGTACAGTCACCAGGCCTTCGTTCCCTTGTACCTCTGGGTACAGTCACCAGGCTTTTCTTAAGAGGTACCTCTGGGTACAGTCACGAGGCTTTCCTTCTGAGTTAGCTCTGGGTACAGTCACCAGGCCTTCCTTCCTAGGTGCCTCTGGGTACAGTCACCAGGCCTTCCTTCTGAGGTACTTCTGGGTACAGTCTCCAGGCCTTCCTTCCGAGGTACCTCTGAATACAGTCACCGTGCCTTACTTCCCAGGTACCTTTGGGTACGGTCACCAAGCCTTCCTTCCGAGGCACCTCTGGGTACAGCCACCGGGCCTTCCTGCCGAAGTACCTCTGGGTACAGTTCCCAGACCTTCCTTCCGAGGTACCTCTGAGTACAGTCATCAGGCGTTTCTTCCGAGGTGCTTTTGGGTACAGTCACCAGGCCTTGCTTCCTAGGTACCTTGAGTACTGTAACCACGCTTTCCTTCCGAGTTACCTCTGGACAGGGTCACCACGCCTTCCTTCTGAGGTAACTCTGGGTACAGTCACCAGAATTTTCTTCCGAGGTACCTCTGGGTGCAGTCACCAGGCCTTTCTTTCGAGGTACCTCTGGGTACAGTCAACAGGCCTTCCTTCTGAGGTACCTCTGGGCACAGTCAACAGGCCTGACTTCTAATGTACATCTGGGTACGGTCAACAGGCTTTCCTTCCGAGGTACCTCTGGGTACAGTCACCAGGCATTTCTGACGAGGTTCCTCTGGGTACAGTCACCAGGCCTTCCTTCTGAGGTACCTCTGAGTACAGTCACCAGGCCTTTCTTCCGAGGTACGTCTGGGTAGTAACCGGGCCTTCCTTCCGAGGTACCTCTGGGTACAGTCACCATCGCTTCCTTCCGAGGTACCTCTGGGTAGAGTCACCAGGCCTTCCTTCCGAGGTACTTCTGGGTACAATCACCAGGCCTTCCTTCCGAGGTACCTTTGGGTACAGTGACGAGGTCTTTCTTCTGAGGTACCTCTGAGTACAGTCACCAGGCCTTTCTTCCGAGGTACTTCTGGGTAGTCACCATGCCTTCCTTCCAAGGTACCTCTCGGTACAGTCTCCAGGCCTTCCTTCCGAGGTACTTCTGGGTACAGTCACCAGACCTTCTTCCGAGGTAACTCTGGGTACAGTCACTAGGCCTCCTTCCGAGGTACCTCTGGGTACAGTCACCAGGCTTTCCTTCTCAGGTAACTCTGGGTACAGTCACCAGGCCTTTCTTTCGAGGTATCTCTGGGTACAGTCACAAGGACTTCCTTGTCAGTTACCTCTGGGTACAGTTCCCAGACCTTCCTTCCGAGGTGCCTCTGAGTACAGTCACCAGGCGCTTCTTCCGAGGTACTTTTGGGTACAGTCACCAGGCCTTGCTTCCGAGGTACCTCTGGGTAAATTCACCAGGCCGTTCTTACGAGGTACCTCTGGGTATAGTCAGCAGGCTTTTCTTCTGAGGTACCTATGCGTACAGTCACCAGAACTTCCTTCAGAAGTACCTCTGGGTACAGGCACCGGCCTGCCTTGTGAGGTATGTCTGGGAACAGTCACCAGCCCTTCCTTCTGAGGTAACCCTGGGTGCAGTCACCAGAATTTTCTTCCGGGGTGCCTCTGGGTACAGTCACCAGGCCTTTCTTTCGAGGTATCTCTGGGTACAGTCAGAAGCACTTCCTTGTGAGTTACCTCTGGGTAGAGTCACCAGGCCATCCTTCCGAGGTACCTCTGGGTACAGTCACCAGGCCTTCCTTCTCAGGTAACTCTGGGTACAGTCACCAGGCCTTTCTTTCGAGGTATCTCTGGGTACAGTCCGAAGGACTTCCTTGTGAGTTACCTCTGGGTAGAGTCACCAGGCCATCCTTCCGAGGTACCTCTGGGTACAGTCACCAGGACTTCCTTCTGATGTACATCTGGGTACGGTCACAAGGCCTTCCTTCCGAGGTACCTCTGGGTACCCTCACCAGGACTTCCTTCAGAGGCACCTGGGTACACACACCAGGCCTTCCTTCTGAGGTAACTCTGGGTACAGTCACCAGAATTTTCTTCCGAGGTACCTCTGGCTGCAGTCACCAGGCCTTTCTTTCGAGGTACCTCTGGGTACAGTCAACAGGCCTTCCTTCTGAGGTACCTCTGGGCACAGTCAACAGGCCTGACTTCTAATGTACATGTGGGTACGGTTACCAGGCTTTCCTTCCGAGGTACCTCTGGGTACAGTCACCAGGCCGTTCTTCCAAGGCACTTCTGGGTATAGCCACCAGGCCTTCCTTCCGAGGTACACCTGGGTACAGCCACCAGGCCTTTCTTCCGAGGTACCTCTGGGTACAGTCACCAGGCATTTCTGACGAGGTACCTCTGGGTTCAGTCACCAGGCCTTCCTTCTGAGTTAGCTCCGAGTACAGTCACCAGGCCTTTCTTCCGAGGTACGTGTGGGTAGTAAACAGGCCTTCCTTCCGAGGTATATCTAGGAACAGTCACCAGGCCTTGCTTCCTAGGTGCCTCTGGGTACAGTCACGAGGCCTTCATTTCGAGGTACCTCTGGGTACAGTCACCAGGCCTTCGTTCCCTTGTACCTCTGGGTACAGTCACCAGGCTTTTCTTAAGAGGTACCTCTGGGTACAGTCACGAGGCTTTCCTTCTGAGTTACCTCTGAGTACAGTCGCCAGGCCTTCCTTCCGAGGTACCTCTGGGTACACTTCCCAGACCTTCCTTCCGAGGTACCTCTGAGTACAGTCACCAGGCGTTTCTTCCGAGGTACTTTTGGGTACAGTCACCAGGCCTTGCTTCCGAGGTACCTTGAGTACTGTAACCACGCTTTCCTTCCGAGTTACCTCTGGACAGAGTCACCACGCCTTCCTTCTGAGGTAACTCTGGGTACAGTCACCAGAATTTTCTTCCGAGGTACCTCTGGGTGCAGTCACCAGGCCTTTCTTTCGAGGTACCTCTGGGCACAGTCAACAGGACATTCTTCCAAGGCATTTCTGGGTATAGCCACCAGGACTTCGTTCCGAGGTACACCTGGGTACAGTCACCAGGCCTTTCTTCCGAGGTACCTCTGGGTTCAGTCACCAGGCCTTCGTTCTGAGTTAGCTCCGAGTACAGTCACCAGGCCTTTCTTCCGAGGTACGTCTGGGTAGTAACCAGGCCTTCCTTCCGAGATATATCTAGGAACAGTCACCAGGCCTTGCTGCCTACGTGCCTCTGGGTACAGTCACCAGGCCTTCATTCCGAGGTACCTCTGGGTACAGTCACCAGGCCTTCGTTCCCTTGTACCTCTGGGTACAGTCACCAGGCTTTTCTTAAGAGGTACCTCTGGGTACAGTCACGAGGCTTTCCTTCTGAGTTAGCTCTGGGTACAGTCACCAGGCCTTCCTTCCTAGGTGCCTCTGGGTACAGTCACCAGGCCTTCCTTCTGAGGTACTTCTGGGTACAGTCTCCAGGCCTTCCTTCCGAGGTACCTCTGAATACAGTCACCGTGCCTTACTTCCCAGGTACCTTTGGGTACGGTCACCAAGCCTTCCTTCCGAGGCACCTCTGGGTACAGCCACCGGGCCTTCCTGCCGAAGTACCTCTGGGTACAGTTCCCAGACCTTCCTTCCGAGGTACCTCTGAGTACAGTCATCAGGCGTTTCTTCCGAGGTGCTTTTGGGTACAGTCACCAGGCCTTGCTTCCTAGGTACCTTGAGTACTGTAACCACGCTTTCCTTCCGAGTTACCTCTGGACAGGGTCACCACGCCTTCCTTCTGAGGTAACTCTGGGTACAGTCACCAGAATTTTCTTCCGAGGTACCTCTGGGTGCAGTCACCAGGCCTTTCTTTCGAGGTACCTCTGGGTACAGTCAACAGGCCTTCCTTCTGAGGTACCTCTGGGCACAGTCAACAGGCCTGACTTCTAATGTACATCTGGGTACGGTCAACAGGCTTTCCTTCCGAGGTACCTCTGGGTACAGTCACCAGGCATTTCTGACGAGGTTCCTCTGGGTACAGTCACCAGGCCTTCCTTCTGAGGTACCTCTGAGTACAGTCACCAGGCCTTTCTTCCGAGGTACGTCTGGGTAGTAACCGGGCCTTCCTTCCGAGGTACCTCTGGGTACAGTCACCATCGCTTCCTTCCGAGGTACCTCTGGGTAGAGTCACCAGGCCTTCCTTCCGAGGTACTTCTGGGTACAATCACCAGGCCTTCCTTCCGAGGTACCTTTGGGTACAGTGACGAGGTCTTTCTTCTGAGGTACCTCTGAGTACAGTCACCAGGCCTTTCTTCCGAGGTACTTCTGGGTAGTCACCATGCCTTCCTTCCAAGGTACCTCTCGGTACAGTCTCCAGGCCTTCCTTCCGAGGTACTTCTGGGTACAGTCACCAGACCTTCTTCCGAGGTAACTCTGGGTACAGTCACTAGGCCTCCTTCCGAGGTACCTCTGGGTACAGTCACCAGGCTTTCCTTCTCAGGTAACTCTGGGTACAGTCACCAGGCCTTTCTTTCGAGGTATCTCTGGGTACAGTCACAAGGACTTCCTTGTCAGTTACCTCTGGGTACAGTTCCCAGACCTTCCTTCCGAGGTGCCTCTGAGTACAGTCACCAGGCGCTTCTTCCGAGGTACTTTTGGGTACAGTCACCAGGCCTTGCTTCCGAGGTACCTCTGGGTAAATTCACCAGGCCTTTCTTACGAGGTACCTCTGGGTATAGTCAGCAGGCTTTTCTTCTGAGGTACCTATGCGTACAGTCACCAGAACTTCCTTCAGAAGTACCTCTGGGTACAGGCACCGGCCTGCCTTGTGAGGTATGTCTGGGAACAGTCACCAGCCCTTCCTTCTGAGGTAACCCTGGGTGCAGTCACCAGAATTTTCTTCCGGGGTGCCTCTGGGTACAGTCACCAGGCCTTTCTTTCGAGGTATCTCTGGGTACAGTCAGAAGCACTTCCTTGTGAGTTACCTCTGGGTAGAGTCACCAGGCCATCCTTCCGAGGTACCTCTGGGTACAGTCACCAGGCCTTCCTTCTCAGGTAACTCTGGGTACAGTCACCAGGCCTTTCTTTCGAGGTATCTCTGGGTACAGTCCGAAGGACTTCCTTGTGAGTTACCTCTGGGTAGAGTCACCAGGCCATCCTTCCGAGGTACCTCTGGGTACAGTCACCAGGACTTCCTTCTGATGTACATCTGGGTACGGTCACAAGGCCTTCCTTCCGAGGTACCTCTGGGTACCCTCACCAGGACTTCCTTCAGAGGCACCTGGGTACACACACCAGGCCTTCCTTCTGAGGTAACTCTGGGTACAGTCACCAGAATTTTCTTCCGAGGTACCTCTGGCTGCAGTCACCAGGCCTTTCTTTCGAGGTACCTCTGGGTACAGTCAACAGGCCTTCCTTCTGAGGTACCTCTGGGCACAGTCAACAGGCCTGACTTCTAATGTACATGTGGGTACGGTTACCAGGCTTTCCTTCCGAGGTACCTCTGGGTACAGTCACCAGGCCGTTCTTCCAAGGCACTTCTGGGTATAGCCACCAGGCCTTCCTTCCGAGGTACACCTGGGTACAGCCACCAGGCCTTTCTTCCGAGGTACCTCTGGGTACAGTCACCAGGCATTTCTGACGAGGTACCTCTGGGTTCAGTCACCAGGCCTTCCTTCTGAGTTAGCTCCGAGTACAGTCACCAGGCCTTTCTTCCGAGGTACGTGTGGGTAGTAAACAGGCCTTCCTTCCGAGGTATATCTAGGAACAGTCACCAGGCCTTGCTTCCTAGGTGCCTCTGGGTACAGTCACGAGGCCTTCATTTCGAGGTACCTCTGGGTACAGTCACCAGGCCTTCGTTCCCTTGTACCTCTGGGTACAGTCACCAGGCTTTTCTTAAGAGGTACCTCTGGGTACAGTCACGAGGCTTTCCTTCTGAGTTACCTCTGAGTACAGTCGCCAGGCCTTCCTTCCGAGGTACCTCTGGGTACACTTCCCAGACCTTCCTTCCGAGGTACCTCTGAGTACAGTCACCAGGCGTTTCTTCCGAGGTACTTTTGGGTACAGTCACCAGGCCTTGCTTCCGAGGTACCTTGAGTACTGTAACCACGCTTTCCTTCCGAGTTACCTCTGGACAGAGTCACCACGCCTTCCTTCTGAGGTAACTCTGGGTACAGTCACCAGAATTTTCTTCCGAGGTACCTCTGGGTGCAGTCACCAGGCCTTTCTTTCGAGGTACCTCTGGGTACAGTCAACAGGCCATTCTTCCAAGGCATTTCTGGGTATAGCCACCAGGACTTCCTTCCGAGGTACACCTGGGTACAGTCACCAGGCCTTTCTTCCGAGGTACCTCTGGGTTCAGTCACCAGGCCTTCGTTCTGAGTTAGCTCCGAGTACAGTCACCAGGCCTTTCTTCCGAGGTACGTCTGGGTAGTAACCAGGCCTTCCTTCCGAGATATATCTAGGAACAGTCACCAGGCCTTGCTTCCTACGTGCCTCTGGGTACAGTCACCAGGCCTTCATTCCTAGGTACCTCTGGGTACAGTCACCAGGCCTTCGTTCCCTTGTACCTCTGGGTACAGTCACCAGGCTTTTCTTAAGAGGTACCTCTGGGTACAGTCACGAGGCTTTCCTTCTGAGTTAGCTCTGGGTACAGTCGCCAGGCCTTCCTTCCGACGTACCTCTGGGTACAGTCACCAGGCCTTCCTTCCTAGGTGCCTCTGGGTACAGTCACCAGGCCTTCCTTCTGAGGTACTTCTGGGTACAGTCTCCAGGCCTTCCTTCCGAGGTACCTCTGAATACAGTCACCGTGCCTTACTTCCCAGGTACCTTTGGGTACGGTCACCAAGCCTTCCTTCGGAGGCACCTCTGGGTACAGCCACCGGGCCTTCCTGCCGAAGTACCTCTGGGTACAGTTCCCAGACCTTCCTTCCGAGGTACCTCTGAGTACAGTCACCAGGCGTTTCTTCCGAGGTACTTTTGGGTACAGTCACCAGGCCTTGCTTCCTAGGTACCTTGAGTACTGTAACCACGCTTTCCTTCCGAGTTACCTCTGGACAGGGTCACCACGGCTTCCTTCTGAGGTAACTCTGGGTACAGTCACCAGAATTTTCTTCCGAGGTACCTCTGGGTGCAGTCACCAGGCCTTTCTTTCGAGGTACCTCTGGGTACAGTCAACAGGCCTTCCTTCTGAGGTACCTCTGGGCACAGTCAACAGGCCTGACTTCTAATGTACATCTGGGTACGGTCAACAGGCTTTCCTTCCGAGGTACCTCTGGGTACAGTCACCAGGCATTTCTGACGAGGTTCCTCTGGGTACAGTCACTAGGCCTTCCTTCTGAGGTACCTCTGAGTACAGTCACCAGGCCTTTCTTCCGAGGTACGTCTGGGTAGTAACCGGGCCTTCCTTCCGAGGTACCTCTGGGTACAGTCACCATCGCTTCCTTCCGAGGTACCTCTGGGTAGAGTCACCAGGCCTTCCTTCCGAGGTACTTCTGGGTACAATCACCAGGCCTTCCTTCCGAGGTACCTTTGGGTACAGTGACGAGGTCTTTCTTCTGAGGTACCTCTGAGTACAGTCACCAGGCCTTTCTTCCGAGGTACTTCTGGGTAGTCACCATGCCTTCCTTCCAAGGTACCTCTCGGTACAGTCTCCAGGCCTTCCTTCCGAGGTACTTCTGGGTACAGTCACCAGACCTTCTTCCGAGGTAACTCTGGGTACAGTCACTAGGCCTCCTTCCGAGGTACCTCTGGGTACAGTCACCAGGCTTTCCTTCTCAGGTAACTCTGGGTACAGTCACCAGGCCTTTCTTTCGAGGTATCTCTGGGTACAGTCACAAGGACTTCCTTGTCAGTTACCTCTGGGTACAGTTCCCAGACCTTCCTTCCGAGGTGCCTCTGAGTACAGTCACCAGGCGCTTCTTCCGAAGTACTTTTGGGTACAGTCACCAGGCCTTGCTTCCGAGGTACCTCTGGGTAAATTCACCAGGCCTTTCTTACGAGGTACCTCTGGGTATAGTCAGCAGGCTTTTCTTCTGAGGTACCTATGCGTACAGTCACCAGAACTTCCTTCAGAAGTACCTCTGGGTACAGGCACCGGCCTGCCTTGTGAGGTATGTCTGGGAACAGTCACCAGCCCTTCCTTCTGAGGTAACCCTGGGTGCAGTCACCAGAATTTTCTTCCGGGGTGCCTCTGGGTACAGTCACCAGGCCTTTCTTTCGAGGTATCTCTGGGTACAGTCAGAAGGACTTCCTTGTGAGTTACCTCTGGGTAGAGTCACCAGGCCATCCTTCCGAGGTACCTCTGGGTACAGTCACCAGGCCTTCCTTCTCAGGTAACTCTGGGTACAGTCACCAGGCCTTTCTTTCGAGGTATCTCTGGGTACAGTCCGAAGGACTTCCTTGTGAGTTACCTCTGGGTAGAGTCACCAGGCCATCCTTCCGAGGTACCTCTGGGTACAGTCACCAGGACTTCCTTCTGATGTACATCTGGGTACGGTCACAAGGCCTTCCTTCCGAGGTACCTCTGGGTACCCTCACCAGGCCTTCCTTCAGAGGCACCTGGGTACACACACCAGGCCTTCCTTCTGAGGTAACTCTGGGTGCAGTCACCAGAATTTTCTTCCGAGGTACCTCTGGCTGCAGTCACCAGGCCTTTCTTTCGAGGTACCTCTGGGTACAGTCAACAGGCCTTCCTTCTGAGGTACCTCTGGGCACAGTCAACAGGCCTGACTTCTAATGTACATGTGGGTACGGTTACCAGGCTTTCCTTCCGAGGTACCTCTGGGTACAGTCACCAGGCCGTTCTTCCAAGGCACTTCTGGGTACAGCCACCAGGCCTTCCTTCCGAGGTACACCTGGGTACAGCCACCAGGCCTTTCTTCCGAGGTACCTCTGGGTACAGTCACCAGGCATTTCTGACGAGGTACCTCTGGGTTCAGTCACCAGGCCTTCCTTCTGAGTTAGCTCCGAGTACAGTCACCAGGCCTCTCTTCCGAGGTCCGTGTGGGTAGTAAACAGGCCTTCCTTCCGAGGTATATCTAGGAACAGTCACCAGGACTTGCTTCCTAGGTGCCTCTGGGTACAGTCACGAGGCCTTCATTTCGAGGTACCTCTGGGTACAGTCACCAGGCCTTCGTTCCCTTGTACCTCTGGGTACAGTCACCAGGCTTTTCTTAAGAGGTACCTCTGGGTACAGTCACGAGGCTTTCCTTCTGAGTTACCTCTGAGTACAGTCGCCAGGCCTTCCTTCCGAGGTACCCCTGGGTACACTTCCCAGACCTTCCTTCCGAGGTACCTCTGAGTACAGTCACCAGGCGTTTCTTCCGAGGTACTTTTGGGTACAGTCACCAGGCCTTGCTTCCGAGGTACCTTGAGTACTGTAACCACGCTTTCCTTCCGAGTTACCTCTGGACAGAGTCACCACGCCTTCCTTCTGAGGTAACTCTGGGTACAGTCACCAGAATTTTCTTCCGAGGTACCTCTGGGTGCAGTCACCAGGCCTTTCTTTCGAGGTACCTCTGGGTACAGTCAACAGGCCATTCTTCCAAGGCATTTCTGGGTATAGCCACCAGGACTTCCTTCCGAGGTACACCTGGGTACAGTCACCAGGCCTTTCTTCCGAGGTACCTCTGGGTTCAGTCACCAGGCCTTCGTTCTGAGTTAGCTCCGAGTACAGTCACCAGGCCTTTCTTCCGAGGTACGTCTGGGTAGTAACCAGGCCTTCCTTCCGAGATATATCTAGGAACAGTCACCAGGCCTTGCTTCCTACGTGCCTCTGGGTACAGTCACCAGGCCTTCATTCCTAGGTACCTCTGGGTACAGTCACCAGGCCTTCGTTCCCTTGTACCTCTGGGTACAGTCACCAGGCTTTTCTTAAGAGGTACCTCTGGGTACAGTCACGAGGCTTTCCTTCTGAGTTAGCTCTGGGTACAGTCGCCAGGCCTTCCTTCCGACGTACCTCTGGGTACAGTCACCAGGCCTTCCTTCCTAGGTGCCTCTGGGTACAGTCACCAGGCCTTCCTTCTGAGGTACTTCTGGGTACAGTCTCCAGGCCTTCCTTCCGAGGTACCTCTGAATACAGTCACCGTGCCTTACTTCCCAGGTACCTTTGGGTACGGTCACCAAGCCTTCCTTCGGAGGCACCTCTGGGTACAGCCACCGGGCCTTCCTGCCGAGGTACCTCTGGGTACAGTTCCCAGACCTTCCTTCCGAGGTACCTCTGAGTACAGTCACCAGGCGTTTCTTCCGAGGTACTTTTGGGTACAGTCACCAGGCCTTGCTTCCTAGGTACCTTTAGTACTGTAACCACGCTTTCCTTCCGAGTTACCTCTGGACAGGGTCACCACGCCTTCCTTCTGAGGGAACTCTGGGTACAGTCACCAGAATTTTCTTCCGAGGTACCTCTGGGTGCAGTCACCAGGCCTTCCTTCTCAGGTGACTCTGGGTAGAGTCTCCAGACCTTCCTTCCGAGGTACCTCTGAGTACAGTCACCAGGCCTTTCTTCCGAGGTACTTCTGGGTAGTCACCATGCCTTCCTTCCAAGGTACCTCTCGGTACAGTCTCCAGGCCTTCCTTCCGAGGTACTTCTGGGTACAATCACCAGGCCTTCCTTCCGAGGTACCTTTGGGTACAGTGACGAGGTCTTTCTTCTGAGGTACCTCTGAGTACAGTCTCCAGGCCTTCCTTCCGAGGTACTTCTGGGTACAGTCACCAGACCTTCTTCCGAGGTATCTCTGGGTACAGGCACTAGGCCTCCTTCCGAGGTACCTCTGGGTACAGTCACCAGGCCTTCCTTCTCAGGTGACTCTGGGTACAGTCTCCAGACCTTCCTTCCGAGGTACCTCTGAGTACAGTCACCAGGCGTTTCTTCCGAGGTACTTTTGGGTACAGTCACCAGGCCTTGCTTCCGAGGTACCTTGAGTACTGTAACCACGCTTTCCTTCCGAGTTACCTCTGGACAGAGTCACCACGCCTTCCTTCTGAGGTAACTCTGGGTACAGTCACCAGAATTTTCTTCCGAGTTACCTCTGGGTGCAGTCACCAGGCCTTTCTTTCGAGGTACCTGTGGGTACAGTCAACAGGCCTTCCTTCTGAGGTACCTCTGGGTACAGTCACCAGGCATTTCTGACGAGGTTCCTCTGGGTACATTCTCCAGGCCTTCCTTCCGAGGTACTTCTGGGTACAGTCACCAGACCTTCTTCCAAGGAAACTCTGGGTACAGTCACTAGACCTCCTTCCGAGGTACCTCTGGGTACAGTCACCAGGCCTTCCTTCTCAGGTAACTCTGGGTACAGTCACCAGGCCTTTCTTTCGAGGTATCTCTGGGTAAAGTCACAAGGACTTCCTTGTCAGTTACCTCTGGGTACAGTTCCCAGACCTTCCTTCTGAGGTGCCTCTGAGTACAGTCACCAGGCCTTTCTTCCGAGGTACTTCTGGGTAGTCACCATGCCTTCCTTCCAAGGTACCTCTCGGTACAGTCTCCAGGCCTTCCTTCCGAGGTACTTCTGGGTACAGTCACCAGACCTTCTTCCGAGGTACCTCTGGGTACAGTCACCAGGCTTTCCTTCTCAGGTAACTCTGGGTACAGTCACCAGGCCTTTCTTTCGAGGTATCTCTGGGTACAGTCACAAGGACTTCCTTGTCAGTTACCTCTGGGTACAGTTCCCAGACCTTCCTTCCGAGGTGCCTCTGAGTACAGTCACCAGGCGTTTCTTCCGAGGTACTTTTGGGTACAGTCACCAGGCCTTGCTTCCGAGGTACCTCTGGGTAAATTCACCAGGCCTTTCTTACGAGGTACCTCTGGGTATAGTCAGCAGGCTTTTCTTCTGAGGTACCTATGCGTACAGTCACCAGAACTTCCTTCAGAAGTACCTCTGGGTACAGGCACCGGCCTGCCTTGTGAGGTATGTCTGGGTACAGTCACCAGCCCTTCCTTCTGAGGTAACCCTGGGTGCAGTCACCAGAATTTTCTTCCGGGGTACCTCTGGGTACAGACACCAGGCCTTTCTTTCGAGGTATCTCTGGGTACAGTCCGAAGGACTTCCTTGTGAGTTACCTCTGGGTAGAGTCACCAGGCCATCCTTCCGAGGTACCTCTGGGTACAGTCACCAGGACTTCCTTCTGATGTACATCTGGGTACGGTCACAAGGCCTTCCTTCCGAGGTACCTCTGGGTACCCTCACCAGGCCTTCCTTCCGAGGCACCTGGGTACACACACCAGGCCTTCCTTCTGAGGTAACTCTGGGTACAGTCACCAGAATTTTCTTCCGAGGTACCTCTGGCTGCAGTCACCAGGCCTTTCTTTCGAGGTACCTCTGGGTACAGTCAACAGGCCTTCCTTCTGAGGTACCTCTGGGCACAGTCAACAGGCCTGACTTCTAATGTACATGTGGGTACGGTTACCAGGCTTTCCTTCCGAGGTTCCTCTGGGTACAGTCACCAGGCCGTTCTTCCAAGGCACTTCTGGGTATAGCCACCAGGCCTTCCTTCCGAGGTACACCTGGGTACAGCCACCAGGCCTTTCTTCCGAGGTACCTCTGGGTACAGTCACCAGGCATTTCTGACGAGGTACCTCTGGGTTCAGTCACCAGACCTTCCTTCTGAGTTAGCTCCGAGTACAGTCACCAGGCCTTTCTTCCGAGGTACGTCTGGGTAGTAAACAGTCCTTCCTTCCGAGGTATATCTAGGAACAGTCACCAGGCCTTGCTTCCTAGGTGCCTCTGGGTACAGTCACGAGGCCTTCATTTCGAGGTACCTCTGGGTACAGTCACCAGGCCTTCGTTCCCTTGTACCTCTGGGTACAGTCACCAGGCTTTTCTTAAGAGGTACCTCTGGGTACAGTCACGAGGCTTTCCTTCTGAGTTACCTCTGAGTACAGTCGCCAGGCCTTCCTTCCGAGGTACCTCTGGGTACACTTCCCAGACCTTCCTTCCGAGGTACCTCTGAGTACAGTCACCAGGCGTTTCTTCCGAGGTACTTTTGGGTACAGTCACCAGGCCTTGCTTCCGAGGTACCTTGAGTACTGTAACCAGGCTTTCCTTCCGAGTTACCTCTGGACAGAGTCACCACGCCTTCCTTCTGAGGTAACTCTGGGTACAGTCACCAGAATTTTCTTCCGAGGTACCTCTGGGTGCAGTCACCAGGCCTTTCTTTCGAGGTACCTCTGGGTACAGTCAACAGGCCATTCCTCCAAGGCATTTCTGGGTATAGCCACCAGGACTTCCTTCCGAGGTACACCTGGGTACAGTCACCAGGCCTTTCTTCCGAGGTACCTCTTGGTTCAGTCACCAGGCCTTCGTTCTGAGTTAGCTCCGAGTACAGTCACCAGGCCTTTCTTCCGAGGTACATCTGGGTAGTAACCAGGCCTTCCTTCCGAGATATATCTAGGAACAGTCACCAGGCCTTGCTTCCTACGTGCCTCTGGGTACAGTCACCAGGCCTTCATTCCGAGGTACCTCTGGGTACAGTCACCAGGCTTTTCTTAAGAGGTACCTCTGGGTACAGTCACGAGGCTTTCCTTCTGAGTTAGCTCTGGGTACAGTCGCCAGGCCTTCCTTCCGACGTACCTCTGGGTACAGTCACCAGGCCTTCCTTCCTAGGTGCCTCTGGGTACAGTCACCAGGCCTTCCTTCTGAGGTACTTCTGGGTACAGTCTCCAGGCCTTCCTTCCGAGGTACCTCTGAATACAGTCACCGTGCCTTACTTCCCAGGTACCTTTGGGTACGGTCACCAAGCCTTCCTTCCGAGGCACCTCTGGGTACAGCCACCGGTCCTTCCTGCCGAAGTACCTCTGGGTACAGTTCCCAGACCTTCCTTCCGAGGTACCTCTGAGTACAGTCACCAGGCGTTTCTTCCGAGGTACTTTTGGGTACAGTCACCAGGCCTTGCTTCCTAGGTACCTTGAGTACTGTAACCACGCTTTCCTTCCGAGTTACCTCTGGACAGGGTCACCACGCCTTCCTTCTGAGGTAACTCTGGGTACAGTCACCAGAATTTTCTTCCGAGGTACCTCTGGGTGCAGTCACCAGGCCTTTCTTTCGAGGTACCTCTGGGTACAGTCACCATCGCTTCCTTCCGAGGTACCTCTGGGTAGAGTCACCAGGCCTTCCTTCCGAGGTACTTCTGGGTACAATCACCAGGCCTTCCTTCCGAGGTACCTTTGGGTACAGTGACGAGGTCTTTCTTCTGAGGTACCTCTGAGTACAGTCACCAGGCCTTTCTTCCGAGGTACTTCTGGGTAGTCACCATGCCTTCCTTCCAAGGTACCTCTCGGTACAGTCTCCAGGCCTTCCTTCCGAGGTACTTCTGGGTACAGTCACCAGACCTTCTTCCGAGGTAACTCTGGGTACAGTCACTAGGCCTCCTTCCGAGGTACCTCTGGGTACAGTCAGCAGGCTTTCCTTCTCAGGTAACTCTGGGTACAGTCACCAGGCCTTTCTTTCGAGGTATCTCTGGGTACAGTCACAAGGACTTCCTTGTCAGTTACCTCTGGGTACAGTTCCCAGACCTTCCTTCCGAGGTGCCTCTGAGTACAGTCACCAGGCGTTTCTTCCGAGGTACTTTTGGGTACAGTCACCAGGCCTTGCTTCCTAGGTACCTTGAGTACTGTAACCACGCTTTCCTTCCGAGTTACCTCTGGACAGGGTCACCACGCCTTCCTTCTGAGGTAACTCTGGGTACAGTCACCAGAATTTTCTTCCGAGGTACCTCTGGGTGCAGTCACCAGGCCTTTCTTTCGAGGTACCTCTGGGTACAGTCAACAGGCCTTCCTTCTGAGGTACCTCTGGGCACAGTCAACAGGCCTGACTTCTAATGTACATCTGGGTACGGTCAACAGGCTTTCCTTCCGAGGTACCTCTGGGTACAGTCACCAGGCATTTCTGACGAGGTTCCTCTGGGTACAGTCACCAGGCCTTCCTTCTGAGGTACCTCTGAGTACAGTCACCAGGCCTTTCTTCCGAGGTACGTCTGGGTAGTAACCAGGCCTTCCTTCCGAGGTACCTCTGGGTACAGTCACCATCGCTTCCTTCCGAGGTACCTCTGGGTAGAGTCACCAGGCCTTCCTTCCGAGGTACTTCTGGGTACAATCACCAGGCCTTCCTTCCGAGGTACCTTTGGGTACAGTGACGAGGTCTTTCTTCTGAGGTACCTCTGAGTACAGTCACCAGGCCTTTCTTCCGAGGTACTTCTGGGTAGTCACCATGCCTTCCTTCCAAGGTACCTCTCGGTACAGTCTCCAGGCCTTCCTTCCGAGGTACTTCTGGGTACAATCACCAGGCCTTCCTTCCGAGGTACCTTTGGGTACAGTGACGAGCTCTTTCTTCTGAGGTACCTCTGAGTACAGTCTCCAGGCCTTCCTTTCGAGGTACTTCTGGGTACAGTCACCAGACCTTCTTCCGAGGTAACTCTGGGTACAGTCACTAGGCCTCCTTCCGAGGTACCTCTGGGTACAGTCACCAGGCCTTCCTTCTCAGGTAACTCTGGGTACAGTCTCCAGACCTTCCTTCCGAGGTACCTCTGAGTACAGTCACCAGGCGTTTCTTCCGAGGTACTTTTGGGTACAGTCACCAGGCCTTGCTTCCGAGGTACCTTGAGTACTGTAACCACGCTTTCCTTCCGAGTTACCTCTGGACAGGGTCACCACGCCTTCCTTCTGAGGTAACTCTGGGTACAGTCACCAGAATTTTCTTCCGAGGTACCTCTGGGTGCAGTCACCAGGCCTTTCTTTCGAGGTACCTCTGGGTACAGTCAACAGGCCTTCCTTCTGAGGTACCTCTGGGCACAGTCAACAGGCATTTCTGACGAGGTTCCTCTGGGTACAGTCTCCAGGCCTTCCTTCCGAGGTACTTCTGGGTACAGTCACCAGACCTTCTTCCGAGGTAACTCTGGGTACAGTCACTAGACCTCCTTCCGAGGTACCTCTGGGTACAGTCACCAGGCCTTCCTTCTCAGGTAACTCTGGGTACAGTCACCAGGCCTTTCTTTCGAGGTATCTCTGGGTACAGTCACAAGGACTTCCTTGTCAGTTACCTCTGGGTACAGTTCCCAGACCTTCCTTCTGAGGTGCCTCTGAGTACAGTCACCAGGCGTTTGTTCCGAGGTACTTTTGGGTACAGTCACCAGGCCTTGCTTCCGAGGTACCTCTGGGTAAATTCACCAGGCCTTTCTTACGAGGTACCTCTGGGTATAGTCAGCAGGCTTTTCTTCTGAGGTACCTATGCGTACAGTCACCAGAACTTCCTTCAGAAGTACCTCTGGGTACAGGCACCGGCCTGCCTTGTGAGGTATGTCTGGGTACAGTCACCAGCCCTTCCTTCTGAGGTAACCCTGGGTGCAGTCACCAGAATTTTCTTCCGGGGTACCTCTGGGTACAGACACCAGGCCTTTCTTTCGAGGTATCTCTGGGTACAGTCCGAAGGACTTCCTTGTGAGTTACCTCTGGGTAGAGTCACCAGGCCATCCTTCCGAGGTACCTCTGGGTACAGTCACCAGGACTTCCTTCTGATGTACATCTGGGTACGGTCACAAGGCCTTCCTTCCGAGGTACCTCTGGGTACCCTCACCAGGCCTTCCTTCCGAGGTACCTGGGTACACACACCAGGCCTTCCTTCTGAGGTAACTCTGGGTACAGTCACCAGAATTTTCTTCCGAGGTACCTCTGGCTGCAGTCACCAGGCCTTTCTTTCGAGGTACCTCTGGGTACAGTCAACAGGCCATCCTTCTGAGGTACCTCTGGGCACAGTCAACAGGCCTGACTTCTAATGTACATGTGGGTACGGTTACCAGGCTTTCCTTCCGAGGTTCCTCTGGGTACAGTCACCAGGCCGTTCTTCCAAGGCACTTCTGGGTATAGCCACCAGGCCTTCCTTCCGAGGTACACCTGGGTACAGCCACCAGGCCTTTCTTCCGAGGTACCTCTGGGTACAGTCACCAGGCATTTCTGACGAGGTACCTCTGGGTTCAGTCACCAGACCTTCCTTCTGAGTTAGCTCCGAGTACAGTCACCAGGCCTTTCTTCCGAGGTACGTCTGGGTACAGTCACCAGGCATTTCTGACGAGGTACCTTGAGTACTGTAACCACGCTTTCCTTCCGAGTTACCTCTGGACAGAGTCACCACGCCTTCCTTCTGAGGTAACTCTGGGTACAGTCACCAGAATTTTCTTCCGAGGTACCTCTGGGTGCAGTCACCAGGCCTTTCTTTCGAGGTACCTCTGGGTACAGTCAACAGGCCATTCTTCCAAGGCATTTCTGGGTATAGCCACCAGGACTTCCTTCCGAGGTACACCTGGGTACAGTCACCAGGCCTTTCTTCCGAGGTACCTCTGGGTTCAGTCACCAGGCCTTCGTTCTGAGTTAGCTCCGAGTACAGTCACCAGGCCTTTCTTCCGAGGTACGTCTGGGTAGTAACCAGGCCTTCCTTCCGAGATATATCTAGGAACAGTCACCAGGCCTTGCTTCCTACGTGCCTCTGGGTACAGTCACCAGGCCTTCATTCCGAGGTACCTCTGGGTACAGTCACCAGGCCTTCGTTCCCTTGTACCTCTGGGTACAGTCACCAGGCTTTTCTTAAGAGGTATCTCTGGGTACAGTCACGAGGCTTTCCTTCTGAGTTAGCTCTGGGTACAGTCGCCAGGCCTTCCTTCCGACGTACCTCTGGGTACAGTCACCATGCCTTACTTCGCAGGTACCTTTGGGTACGGTCACCAAGCCTTCCTTCCGAGGCCCCTCTGGGTACAGCCACCGGGCCTTCCTTCCGAAGTACCTCTGGGTACAGTTCCCAGACCTTCCTTCCGAGGTACCTCTGAGTACAGTCACCAGGCGTTTCTTCCGAGGTACTTTTGGGTACAGTCACCAGGCCTTGCTTCCGAGGTACCTTGAGTACTGTAACCACGCTTTCCTTCCGAGTTACCTCTGGACAGAGTCACCACGCCTTCCTTCTGAGGTAACTCTGGGTACAGTCACCAGAATTTTCTTCGAAGGTACCTCTGGGTGCAGTCACCAGGACTTTCTTTCGAGGTACCTCTGGGTACAGTCAACAGGCCGTTCTTCCAAGCCACTTCTGGGTATAGCCACCAGGCCTTCCTTCCGAGGTACACCTGGGTACAGTCACCAGGCCTTTCTTCCGAGGTACCTCTGGGTTCAGTCACCAGGCCTTCCTTCTGAGTTAGCTCCGAGTACAGTCACCAGGCCTTTCATCCGAGGTACGTCTGTGTAGTAACCAGGCCTTCCTTCTGAGATATATCTAGGAACAGTCACCAGGCCTTGCTTCCTAGGTGTCTCTGGGTACAGTCACCAGGCCTTCATTCCGAGGTAACTCTGGGTACAGTCACCAGGCCTTCGTTCCCTTGTACCTCTGGGTACAGTCACCAGGCTTTTCTTAAGAGGTACCTCTGGGTACAGTCACGAGGCTTTCCTTCTGAGTTAGCTCTGGGTACAGTCGCCAGGCCTTCCTTCCGACGTACCTCTGGGTACAGTCACCAGGCCTTCCTTCCTAGGTGCCTCTGGGTATAGTCACCAGGCCTTCCTTCTGAGGTACTTCTGGGTACAGTCTCCAGGCCTTCCTTCCGAGGTACCTCTGAATACAGTCACCGTGCCTTACTTCCCAGGTACCTTTGGGTACGGTCACCAAGCCTTCCTTCCGAGGCACCTCTGGGTACAGCCACCGGGCCTTCCTTCCGAAGTACCTCTGGGTACAGTTCCCAGACCTTCCTTCCGAGGTACCTCTGAGTACAGTCACCAGGCGTTTCTTCCGAGGTACTTTTGGGTACAGTCACCAGGCCTTGCTTCCGAGGTACCTTGAGTACTGTAACCACGCTTTCCTTCCGAGTTACCTCTGGACAGAGTCACCACGCCTTCCTTCTGAGGTAACTCTGGGTACAGTCACCAGAATTTTCTTCCGAGGTACCTCTGGGTGCAGTCACCAGGCCTTTCTTTCGAGGTACCTCTGGGTACAGTCAACAGGCCATTCTTCCAAGGCATTTCTGGGTATAGCCACCAGGACTTCCCTCCGAGGTACGCCTGGGTACAGTCACCAGGCCTTTCTTCCGAGGTACCTCTGGGTTCAGTCACCAGGCCTTCGTTCTGAGTTAGCTCCGAGTACAGTCACCAGGCCTTTCTTCCGAGGTACGTCTGGGTAGTAACCAGGCCTTCCTTCCGAGATATATCTAGGAACAGTCACCAGGCCTTGCTTCCTACGTGCCTCTGGGTACAGTCACCAGGCCTTCATTCCTAGGTACCTCTGGGTACAGTCACCAGGCCTTCGTTCCCTTGTACCTCTGGGTACAGTCACCAGGCTTTTCTTAAGAGGTATCTCTGGGTACAGTCACGAGGCTTTCCTTCTGAGTTAGCTCTGGGTACAGTCGCCAGGCCTTCCTTCCGACGTACCTCTGGGTACAGTCACCATGCCTTACTTCCCAGGTACCTTTGGGTACGGTCACCAAGCCTTCCTTCGGAGGCCCCTCTGGGTACAGCCACCGGGCCTTCCTTCCGAAGTACCTCTGGGTACAGTTCCCAGACCTTCCTTCCGAGGTACCTCTGAGTACAGTCACCAGGCGTTTCTTCCGAGGTACTTTTGGGTACAGTCACCAGGCCTTGCTTCCGAGGTACCTTGAGTACTGTAACCACGCTTTCCTTCCGAGTTACCTCTGGACAGAGTCACCACGCCTTCCTTCTGAGGTAACTCTGGGTACAGTCACCAGAATTTTCTTCGAAGGTACCTCTGGGTGCAGTCACCAGGCCTTTCTTTCGAGGTACCTCTGGGTACAGTCAACAGGCCGTTCTTCCAAGCGACTTCTGGGTATAGCCACCAGGCCTTCCTTCCGAGGTACACCTGGGTACAGTCACCAGGCCTTTCTTCCGAGGTACCTCTGGGTTCAGTCACCAGGCCTTCCTTCTGAGTTAGCTCCGAGTACAGTCACCAGGCCTTTCATCCGAGGTACGTCTGTGTAGTAACCAGGCCTTCCTTCCGAGATATATCTAGGAACAGTCACCAGGCCTTGCTTCCTAGGTGTCTCTGGGTACAGTCACCAGGCCTTCATTCCGAGGTACCTCTGGGTACAGTCACCAGGCCTTCGTTCCCTTGTACCTCTGGGTACAGTCACCAGGCTTTTCTTAAGAGGTACCTCTGGGTACAGTCACGAGGCTTTCCTTCTGAGTTAGCTCTGGGTACAGTCGCCAGGCCTTCCTTCCGACGTACCTCTGGGTACAGTTACCAGGCCTTCCTTCCTAGGTGCCTCTGGGTATAGTCACCAGGCCTTCCTTCTGAGGTACTTCTGGGTACAGTCTCCAGGCCTTCCTTCCGAGGTACCTCTGAATACAGTCACCGTGCCTTACTTCCCAGGTACCTTTGGGTACGGTCACCAAGCCTTCCTTCCGAGGCACCTCTGGGTACAACCACTGGGCCTTCCTTCCGAAGTACCTCTGGGTACACTTCCCAGACCTTCCTTCCGAGGTACCTCTGAGTACAGTCACCAGGCGTTTCTTCCGAGGTACTTTTGGGTACAGTCACCAGGCCTTGCTTCCGAGGTACCTTGAGTACTGTAACCACGCTTTCCTTCCGAGTTACCTCTGGACAGAGTCACCACGCCTTCCTTCTGAGGTAACTCTGGGTACAGTCACCAGAATTTTCTTCCGAGGTAACTCTGGGTGCAGTCACCAGGCCTTTCTTTCGAGGTACCTCTGGGTCCAGTCAACAGTCCTTCCTTCTGAGGTCCCTCTGGGCACAGTCAACAGGCCTGACTTCTAATGTACATGTGGGTACAGTTACCAGGCTTTCCTTCCGAGGTACCTCTGGGTACAGTCACCAGGCCGTTCTTCCAAGGCACTTCTGGGTATAGCCACCAGGCCTTCCTTCCGAGGTACACCTGGGTACAGTCACCAGGCCTTTCTTCCGAGGTACGTCTGGGTAGTAACCAGGCCTTCCTTCCGAGATATATCTAGGAACAGTCACCAGGCCTTCCTTCCTAGGTGCCTCTGGGTACAGTCACCAGGCCTTCGTTCCCTTGTACCTCTGGGTACAGTCACCAGGCTTTTCTTAAGAGGTACCTCTGGGTACAGTCACGAGGCTTTCCTTCAGAGTTAGCTCTGGGTACAGTCGCCAGGCCTTCCTTCCGACGTACCTCTGGGTACAGTCACCAGGCCTTCCTTCCTAGGTGCCTCTGGGTACAGTCACCAGGCCTTCCTTCTGAGGTACTTCTGGGTACAGTCTCCAGGCCTTCCTTCCGAGGTACCTCTGGGTACAGTCACCAGGCCGTTCTTCCAAGGCACTTCTGGGTATAGACACCAGGCCTTCCTTCCGAGGAACACCTGGGTACAGCCACCAGGCCTTTCTTCCGAGGTACCTCTGGGTACAGTCACCAGGCATTTCTGACGAGGTACCTCTGGGTTCAGTCACGAGGCCTTCCTTCTGAGTTAGCTCCGAGTACAGTCACCAGGCCTATCTTCCGAGGTACGTGTGGGTAGTAAACAGGCCTTCCTTCCGAGGTATATCTAGGAACAGTCACCAGGCCTTGCTTCCTAGGTGCCTCTGGGTACAGTCACGAGGCCTTCATTGCGAGGTACCTCTGGGTACAGTCACCAGGCCTTCGTTCCCTTGTACCTCTGGGTAGAGTCACCAGGCTTTTCTTAAGAGGTACCTCTGGGTACAGTCACGAGGCTTTCCTTCTGAGTTACCTCTGAGTACAGTCGCCAGGCCTTCCTTCCGAGGTACCTCTGGGTACACTTCCCAGACCTTCCTTCCGAGGTACCTCTGAGTACAGTCACCAGGCGTTTCTTCCGAGGTACTTTTGGGTACAGTCACCAGGCCTTGCTTCCGAGGTACCTTGAGTACTGTAACCACGCTTTCCTTCCGAGTTACCTCTGGACAGAGTCACCACGCCTTCCTTCTGAGGTAACTCTGGGTACAGTCACCAGAATTGTCTTCCGAGGTACCTCTGGGTGCAGTCACCAGGCCTTTCTTTCGAGGTACCTCTGGGTACAGTCAACAGGCCATTCTTCCAAGGCATTTCTGGGTATAGCCACCAGGACTTCCTTCCGAGGTACACCTGGGTACAGTCACCAGGCCTTTCTTCCGAGGTACCTCTGGGTTCAGTCACCAGGCCTTCGTTCTGAGTTAGCTCCGAGTACAGTCACCAGGCCTTTCATTCGAGGTACGTCTGGGTAGTAACCAGGCCTTCCTTCCGAGATATATCTAGGAACAGTCACCAGGCCTTGCTTCCTACGTGCCTCTGGGTACAGTCACCAGGCCTTCATTCCGAGGTACCTCTGGGTACAGTCACCAGGCCTTCGTTCCCTTGTACCTCTGGGTACAGTCACCAGGCTTTTCTTAAGAGGTACCTCTGGGTACAGTCACGAGGCTTTCCTTCTGAGTTAGCTCTGGGTACAGTCACCAGGCCTTCCTTCTGAGGTACTTCTGGGTACAGTCTCCAGGCCTTCCTTCCGAGGTACCTCTGAATACAGTCACCGTGCCTTACTTCCCAGGTACCTTTGGGTACGGTCACCAAGCCTTCCTTCCGAGGCACCTCTGGGTACAGCCACCGGGCCTTCCTGCCGAAGTACCTCTGGGTACAGTTCCCAGACCTTCCTTCCGAGGTACCTCTGAGTACAGTCATCAGGCGTTTCTTCCGAGGTGCTTTTGGGTACAGTCACCAGGCCTTGCTTCCTAGGTACCTTGAGTACTGTAACCACGCTTTCCTTCCGAGTTACCTCTGGACAGGGTCACCACGCCTTCCTTCTGAGGTAACTCTGGGTACAGTCACCAGAATTTTCTTCCGAGGTACCTCTGGGTGCAGTCACCAGGCCTTTCTTTCGAGGTACCTCTGGGTACAGTCAACAGGCCTTCCTTCTGAGGTACCTCTGGGCACAGTCAACAGGCCTGACTTCTAATGTACATCTGGGTACGGTCAACAGGCTTTCCTTCCGAGGTACCTCTGGGTACAGTCACCAGGCATTTCTGACGAGGTTCCTCTGGGTACAGTCACCAGGCCTTCCTTCTGAGGTACCTCTGAGTACAGTCACCAGGCCTTTCTTCCGAGGTACGTCTGGGTAGTAACCAGGCCTTCCTTCCGAGGTACCTCTGGGTACAGTCACCATCGCTTCCTTCCGAGGTACCTCTGGGTAGAGTCACCAGGCCTTCCTTCCGAGGTACTTCTGGGTACAATCACCAGGCCTTCCTTCCGAGGTACCTTTGGGTACAGTGACGAGGTCTTTCTTCTGAGGTACCTCTGAGTACAGTCACCAGGCCTTTCTTCCGAGGTACTTCTGGGTAGTCACCATGCCTTCCTTCCAAGGTACCTCTCGGTACAGTCTCCAGGCCTTCCTTCCGAGGTACTTCTGGGTACAGTCACCAGACCTTCTTCCGAGGTAACTCTGGGTACAGTCACTAGGCCTCCTTCCGAGGTACCTCTGGGTACAGTCACCAGGCTTTCCTTCTCAGGTAACTCTGGGTACAGTCACCAGGCCTTTCTTTCGAGGTATCTCTGGGTACAGTCACAAGGACTTCCTTGTCAGTTACCTCTGGGTACAGTTCCCAGACCTTCCTTCCGAGGTGCCTCTGAGTACAGTCACCAGGCGCTTCTTCCGAGGTACTTTTGGGTACAGTCACCAGGCCTTGCTTCCGAGGTACCTCTGGGTAAATTCACCAGGCCTTTCTTACGAGGTACCTCTGGGTATAGTCAGCAGGCTTTTCTTCTGAGGTACCTATGCGTACACTCACCAGAACTTCCTTCAGAAGTACCTCTGGGTACAGGCACCGGCCTGCCTTGTGAGGTATGTCTGGGAACAGTCACCAGCCCTTCCTTCTGAGGTAACCCTGGGTGCAGTCACCAGAATTTTCTTCCGGGGTGCCTCTGGGTACAGTCACCAGGCCTTTCTTTCGAGGTATCTCTGGGTACAGTCAGAAGGACTTCCTTGTGAGTTACCTCTGGGTAGAGTCACCAGGCCATCCTTCCGAGGTACCTCTGGGTACAGTCACCAGGCCTTCCTTCTCAGGTAACTCTGGGTACAGTCACCAGGCCTTTCTTTCGAGGTATCTCGGGGTACAGTCCGAAGGACTTCCTTGTGAGTTACCTCTGGGTAGAGTCACCAGGCCATCCTTCCGAGGTACCTCTGGGTACAGTCACCAGGACTTCCTTCTGATGTACATCTGGGTACGGTCACAAGGCCTTCCTTCCGAGGTACCTCTGGGTACCCTCACCATGACTTCCTTCAGAGGCACCTGGGTACACACACCAGGCCTTCCTTCTGAGGTAACTCTGGGTGCAGTCACCAGAATTTTCTTCCGAGGTACCTCTGGCTGCAGTCACCAGGCCTTTCTTTCGAGGTACCTCTGGGTACAGTCAACAGGCCTTCCTTCTGAGGTACCTCTGGGCACAGTCAACAGGCCTGACTTCTAATGTACATGTGGGTACGGTTACCAGGCTTTCCTTCCGAGGTACCTCTGGGTACAGTCACCAGGCCGTTCTTCCAAGGCACTTCTGGGTATAGACACCAGGCCTTCCTTCCGAGGTACACCTGGGTACAGCCACCAGGCCTTTCTTCCGAGGTACCTCTGGGTACAGTCACCAGGCATTTCTGACGAGGTACCTCTGGGTTCAGTCACCAGGCCTTCCTTCTGAGTTAGCTCCGAGTACAGTCACCAGGCCTTTCTTCCGAGGTACGTCTGGGTAGTAAACAGGTCTTCCTTCCGAAGTATATCTAGGAACAGTCACCAGGCCTTGCTTCCTAGGTGCCTCTGGGTACAGTCACGAGGCCTTCATTTCGAGGTACCTCTGGGTACAGTCACCAGGCCTTTGTTCCCTTGTACCTCTGGGTACAGTCACCAGGCTTTTCTTAAGAGGTACCTCTGGGTACAGTCACGAGGCTTTCCTTCTGAGTTACCTCTGAGTACAGTCGCCAGGCCTTCCTTCCGAGGTACCTCTGGGTACACTTCCCAGACCTTCCTTCCGAGGTACCTCTGAGTACAGTCACCAGGCGTTTCTTCCGAGGTACGTCTGGGTAGTAACCAGGCCTTCCTTCCGAGATATATCTAGGAACAGTCACCAGGCCTTGCTTCCTACGTGCCTCTGGGTACAGTCACCAGGCCTTCATTCCTAGGTACCTCTGGGTACAGTCACCAGGCCTTCGTTCCCTTGTACCTCTGGGTACAGTCACCAGGCTTTTCTTAAGAGGTATCTCTGGGTACAGTCACGAGGCTTTCCTTCTGAGTTAGCTCTGGGTACAGTCGCCAGGCCTTCCTTCCGACGTACCTCTGGGTACAGTCACCATGCCTTACTTCCCAGGTACCTTTGGGTACGGTCACCAAGCCTTCCTTCCGAGGCACCTCTGGGTACAGCCACCGGGCCTTCCTTCCGAAGTACCTCTGGGTACAGTTCCCAGACCTTCCTTCCGAGGTACCTCTGAGTACAGTCACCAGGCGTTTCTTCCGAGGTACTTTTGGGTACAGTCACCAGGCCTTGCTTCCGAGGTACCTTGAGTACTGTAACCACGCTTTCCTTCCGAGTTACCTCTGGACAGAGTCACCACGCCTTCCTTCTGAGGTAACTCTGGGTACAGTCACCAGAATTTTCTTCGAAGGTACCTCTGGGTGCAGTCACCAGGCCTTTCTTTCGAGGTACCTCTGGGTACAGTCAACAGGCCGTTCTTCCAAGCCACTTCTGGGTATAGCCACCAGGCCTTCCTTCCGAGGTACACCTGGGTACAGTCACCAGGCCTTTCTTCCGAGGTACCTCTGGGTTCAGTCACCAGGCCTTCCTTCTGAGTTAGCTCCGAGTACAGTCACCAGGCCTTTCATCCGAGGTACGTCTGTGTAGTAACCAGGCCTTCCTTCCGAGATATATCTAGGAACAGTCACCAGGCCTTGCTTCCTAGGTGTCTCTGGGTACAGTCACCAGGCCTTCATTCCGAGGTACCTCTGGGTACAGTCACCAGGCCTTCGTTCCCTTGTACCTCTGGGTACAGTCACCAGGCTTTTCTTAAGAGGTACCTCTGGGTACAGTCACGAGGCTTTCCTTCTGAGTTAGCTCTGGGTACAGTCGCCAGGCCTTCCTTCCGACGTACCTCTGGGTACAGTTACCAGGCCTTCCTTCCTAGGTGCCTCTGGGTATAGTCACCAGGCCTTCCTTCTGAGGTACTTCTGGGTACAGTCTCCAGGCCTTCCTTCCGAGGTACCTCTGAATACAGTCACCGTGCCTTACTTCCCAGGTACCTTTGGGTACGGTCACCAAGCCTTCCTTCCGAGGCACCTCTGGGTACAGCCACCGGGCCTTCCTTCCGAAGTACCTCTGGGTACACTTCCCAGACCTTCCTTCCGAGGTACCTCTGAGTACAGTCACCAGGCGTTTCTTCCGAGGTACTTTTGGGTACAGTCACCAGGCCTTGCTTCCGAGGTACCTTGAGTACTGTAACCACGCTTTCCTTCCGAGTTACCTCTGGACAGAGTCACCACGCCTTCCTTCTGAGGTAACTCTGGGTACAGTCACCAGAATTTTCTTCCGAGGTAACTCTGGGTGCAGTCACCAGGCCTTTCTTTCGAGGTACCTCTGGGTCCAGTCAACAGTCCTTCCTTCTGAGGTCCCTCTGGGCACAGTCAACAGGCCTGACTTCTAATGTACATGTGGGTACAGTTACCAGGCTTTCCTTCCGAGGTACCTCTGGGTACAGTCACCAGGCCGTTCTTCCAAGGCACTTCTGGGTATAGCCACCAGGCCTTCCTTCCGAGGTACACCTGGGTACAGTCACCAGGCCTTTCTTCCGAGGTACGTCTGGGTAGTAACCAGGCCTTCCTTCCGAGATATATCTAGGAACAGTCACCAGGCCTTCCTTCCTAGGTGCCTCTGGGTACAGTCACCAGGCCTTCGTTCCCTTGTACCTCTGGGTACAGTCACCAGGCTTTTCTTAAGAGGTACCTCTGGGTACAGTCACGAGGCTTTCCTTCAGAGTTAGCTCTGGGTACAGTCGCCAGGCCTTCCTTCCGACGTACCTCTGGGTACAGTCACCAGGCCTTCCTTCCTAGGTGCCTCTGGGTACAGTCACCAGGCCTTCCTTCTGAGGTACTTCTGGGTACAGTCTCCAGGCCTTCCTTCCGAGGTACCTCTGGGTACAGTCACCAGGCCGTTCTTCCAAGGCACTTCTGGGTATAGACACCAGGCCTTCCTTCCGAGGAACACCTGGGTACAGCCACCAGGCCTTTCTTCCGAGGTACCTCTGGGTACAGTCACCAGGCATTTCTGACGAGGTACCTCTGGGTTCAGTCACGAGGCCTTCCTTCTGAGTTAGCTCCGAGTACAGTCACCAGGCCTATCTTCCGAGGTACGTGTGGGTAGTAAACAGGCCTTCCTTCCGAGGTATATCTAGGAACAGTCACCAGGCCTTGCTTCCTAGGTGCCTCTGGGTACAGTCACGAGGCCTTCATTGCGAGGTACCTCTGGGTACAGTCACCAGGCCTTCGTTCCCTTGTACCTCTGGGTAGAGTCACCAGGCTTTTCTTAAGAGGTACCTCTGGGTACAGTCACGAGGCTTTCCTTCTGAGTTACCTCTGAGTACAGTCGCCAGGCCTTCCTTCCGAGGTACCTCTGGGTACACTTCCCAGACCTTCCTTCCGAGGTACCTCTGAGTACAGTCACCAGGCGTTTCTTCCGAGGTACTTTTGGGTACAGTCACCAGGCCTTGCTTCCGAGGTACCTTGAGTACTGTAACCACGCTTTCCTTCCGAGTTACCTCTGGACAGAGTCACCACGCCTTCCTTCTGAGGTAACTCTGGGTACAGTCACCAGAATTGTCTTCCGAGGTACCTCTGGGTGCAGTCACCAGGCCTTTCTTTCGAGGTACCTCTGGGTACAGTCAACAGGCCATTCTTCCAAGGCATTTCTGGGTATAGCCACCAGGACTTCCTTCCGAGGTACACCTGGGTACAGTCACCAGGCCTTTCTTCCGAGGTACCTCTGGGTTCAGTCACCAGGCCTTCGTTCTGAGTTAGCTCCGAGTACAGTCACCAGGCCTTTCATTCGAGGTACGTCTGGGTAGTAACCAGGCCTTCCTTCCGAGATATATCTAGGAACAGTCACCAGGCCTTGCTTCCTACGTGCCTCTGGGTACAGTCACCAGGCCTTCATTCCGAGGTACCTCTGGGTACAGTCACCAGGCCTTCGTTCCCTTGTACCTCTGGGTACAGTCACCAGGCTTTTCTTAAGAGGTACCTCTGGGTACAGTCACGAGGCTTTCCTTCTGAGTTAGCTCTGGGTACAGTCACCAGGCCTTCCTTCTGAGGTACTTCTGGGTACAGTCTCCAGGCCTTCCTTCCGAGGTACCTCTGAATACAGTCACCGTGCCTTACTTCCCAGGTACCTTTGGGTACGGTCACCAAGCCTTCCTTCCGAGGCACCTCTGGGTACAGCCACCGGGCCTTCCTGCCGAAGTACCTCTGGGTACAGTTCCCAGACCTTCCTTCCGAGGTACCTCTGAGTACAGTCATCAGGCGTTTCTTCCGAGGTGCTTTTGGGTACAGTCACCAGGCCTTGCTTCCTAGGTACCTTGAGTACTGTAACCACGCTTTCCTTCCGAGTTACCTCTGGACAGGGTCACCACGCCTTCCTTCTGAGGTAACTCTGGGTACAGTCACCAGAATTTTCTTCCGAGGTACCTCTGGGTGCAGTCACCAGGCCTTTCTTTCGAGGTACCTCTGGGTACAGTCAACAGGCCTTCCTTCTGAGGTACCTCTGGGCACAGTCAACAGGCCTGACTTCTAATGTACATCTGGGTACGGTCAACAGGCTTTCCTTCCGAGGTACCTCTGGGTACAGTCACCAGGCATTTCTGACGAGGTTCCTCTGGGTACAGTCACCAGGCCTTCCTTCTGAGGTACCTCTGAGTACAGTCACCAGGCCTTTCTTCCGAGGTACGTCTGGGTAGTAACCAGGCCTTCCTTCCGAGGTACCTCTGGGTACAGTCACCATCGCTTCCTTCCGAGGTACCTCTGGGTAGAGTCACCAGGCCTTCCTTCCGAGGTACTTCTGGGTACAATCACCAGGCCTTCCTTCCGAGGTACCTTTGGGTACAGTGACGAGGTCTTTCTTCTGAGGTACCTCTGAGTACAGTCACCAGGCCTTTCTTCCGAGGTACTTCTGGGTAGTCACCATGCCTTCCTTCCAAGGTACCTCTCGGTACAGTCTCCAGGCCTTCCTTCCGAGGTACTTCTGGGTACAGTCACCAGACCTTCTTCCGAGGTAACTCTGGGTACAGTCACTAGGCCTCCTTCCGAGGTACCTCTGGGTACAGTCACCAGGCTTTCCTTCTCAGGTAACTCTGGGTACAGTCACCAGGCCTTTCTTTCGAGGTATCTCTGGGTACAGTCACAAGGACTTCCTTGTCAGTTACCTCTGGGTACAGTTCCCAGACCTTCCTTCCGAGGTGCCTCTGAGTACAGTCACCAGGCTCTTCTTCCGAGGTACTTTTGGGTACAGTCACCAGGCCTTGCTTCCGAGGTACCTCTGGGTAAATTCACCAGGCCTTTCTTACGAGGTACCTCTGGGTATAGTCAGCAGGCTTTTCTTCTGAGGTACCTATGCGTACACTCACCAGAACTTCCTTCAGAAGTACCTCTGGGTACAGGCACCGGCCTGCCTTGTGAGGTATGTCTGGGAACAGTCACCAGCCCTTCCTTCTGAGGTAACCCTGGGTGCAGTCACCAGAATTTTCTTCCGGGGTGCCTCTGGGTACAGTCACCAGGCCTTTCTTTCGAGGTATCTCTGGGTACAGTCAGAAGGACTTCCTTGTGAGTTACCTCTGGGTAGAGTCACCAGGCCATCCTTCCGAGGTACCTCTGGGTACAGTCACCAGGACTTCCTTCTGATGTACATCTGGGTACGGTCACAAGGCCTTCCTTCCGAGGTACCTCTGGGTACCCTCACCATGACTTCCTTCAGAGGCACCTGGGTACACACACCAGGCCTTCCTTCTGAGGTAACTCTGGGTGCAGTCACCAGAATTTTCTTCCGAGGTACCTCTGGCTGCAGTCACCAGGCCTTTCTTTCGAGGTACCTCTGGGTACAGTCAACAGGCCTTCCTTCTGAGGTACCTCTGGGCACAGTCAACAGGCCTGACTTCTAATGTACATGTGGGTACGGTTACCAGGCTTTCCTTCCGAGGTACCTCTGGGTACAGTCACCAGGCCGTTCTTCCAAGGCACTTCTGGGTATAGACACCAGGCCTTCCTTCCGAGGTACACCTGGGTACAGCCACCAGGCCTTTCTTCCGAGGTACCTCTGGGTACAGTCACCAGGCATTTCTGACGAGGTACCTCTGGGTTCAGTCACCAGGCCTTCCTTCTGAGTTAGCTCCGAGTACAGTCACCAGGCCTTTCTTCCGAGGTACGTCTGGGTAGTAAACAGGTCTTCCTTCCGAAGTATATCTAGGAACAGTCACCAGGCCTTGCTTCCTAGGTGCCTCTGGGTACAGTCACGAGGCCTTCATTTCGAGGTACCTCTGGGTACAGTCACCAGGCCTTTGTTCCCTTGTACCTCTGGGTACAGTCACCAGGCTTTTCTTAAGAGGTACCTCTGGGTACAGTCACGAGGCTTTCCTTCTGAGTTACCTCTGAGTACAGTCGCCAGGCCTTCCTTCCGAGGTACCTCTGGGTACACTTCCCAGACCTTCCTTCCGAGGTACCTCTGAGTACAGTCACCAGGCGTTTCTTCCGAGGTACTTTTGGGTACAGTCACCAGGCCTTGCTTCCGAGGTACCTTGAGTACTGTAACCACGCTTTTCTTCCGAGTTACCTCTGGACAGAGTCACCACGCCTTCCTTCTGAGGTAACTCTGGGTACAGTCACCAGAATTTTCTTCCGAGGTACCTCTGGGTGCAGTCACCAGGCCTTTCTTTCGAGGTACCTCTGGGTACAGTCAACAGGCCATTCTTCCAAGGCATTTCTGGGTATAGCCACCAGGACTTCCTTCCGAGGTACACCTGGGTACAGTCACCAGGCCTTTCTTCCGAGGTACCTCTGGGTTCAGTCACCAGGCCTTCGTTCTGAGTTAGCTCCGAGTACAGTTACCAGGCCTTTCTTCGGAGGTACGTCTGGGTAGTAACCAGGCCTTCCTCCGAGATATATCTAGGAACAGTCACCAGGCCTTGCTTCCTACGTGCCTCTGGGTACAGTCACCAGGCCTTCATTCCGAGGTACCTCTGGGTACAGTCACCAGGCCTTCGTTCCCTTGTACCTCTGGGTACAGTCACCAGGCTTTTCTTAAGAGGTACCTCTGGGTACAGTCACGAGGCTTTCCTTCTGAGTTAGCTCTGGGTACAGTCACCAGGCCTTCCTTCCTAGGTGCCTCTGGGTACAGTCACCAGGCCTTCCTTCTGAGGTACTTCTGGGTACAGTCTCCAGGCCTTCCTTCCGAGGTACCTCTGAATACAGTCACCGTGCCTTACTTCCCAGGTACCTTTGGGTACGGTCACCAAGCCTTCCTTCCGAGGCACCTCTGGGTACAGCCACCGGGCCTTCCTGCCGAAGTACCTCTGGGTACAGTTCCCAGACCTTCCTTCCGAGGTACCTCTGAGTACAGTCATCAGGCGTTTCTTCCGAGGTGCTTTTGGGTACAGTCACCAGGCCTTGCTTCCTAGGTACCTTGAGTACTGTAACCACGCTTTCCTTCCGAGTTACCTCTGGACAGGGTCACCACGCCTTCCTTCTGAGGTAACTCTGGGTACAGTCACCAGAATTTTCTTCCGAGGTACCTCTGGGTGCAGTCACCAGGCCTTTCTTTCGAGGTACCTCTGGGTACAGTCAACAGGCCTTCCTTCTGAGGTACCTCTGGGCACAGTCAACAGGCCTGACTTCTAATCTACATCTGGGTACGGTCAACAGGCTTTCCTTCCGAGGTACCTCTGGGTACAGTCACCAGGCATTTCTGACGAGGTTCCTCTGGGTACAGTCACCAGGCCTTCCTTCTGAGGTACCTCTGAGTACAGTCACCAGGCCTTTCTTCCGAGGTACGTCTGGGTAGTAACCAGGCCTTCCTTCCGAGGTACCTCTGGGTACAGTCACCATCGCTTCCTTCCGAGGTACCTCTGGGTAGAGTCACCAGGCCTTCCTTCCGAGGTACTTCTGGGTACAATCACCAGGCCTTCCTTCCGAGGTACCTTTGGGTACAGTGACGAGGTCTTTCTTCTGAGGTACCTCTCAGTACAGTCACCAGGCCTTTCTTCCGAGGTACTTCTGGGTAGTCACCATGCCTTCCTTCCAAGGTACCTCTCGGTACAGTCTCCAGGCCTTCCTTCCGAGGTACTTCTGGGTACAGTCACCAGACCTTCTTCCGAGGTAATTCTGGGTACAGTCACTAGGCCTCCTTCCGAGGTACCTCTGGGTACAGTCACCAGGCTTTCCTTCTCAGGTAACTCTGGGTACAGTCACCAGGCCTTTCTTTCGAGGTATCTCTGGGTACAGTCACAAGGACTTCCTTGTCAGTTACCTCTGGGTACAGTTCCCAGACCTTCCTTCCGAGGTGCCTCTGAGTACAGTCACCAGGCGCTTCTTCCGAGGTACTTTTGGGTACAGTCACCAGGCCTTGATTCCGAGGTACCTCTGGGTAAATTCACCAGGCCTTTCTTACGAGGTACCTCTGGGTATAGTCAGCAGGCTTTTCTTCTGAGGTACCTATGCGTACAGTCACCAGAACTTCCTTCAGAAGTACCTCTGGGTACAGGCACCGGCCTGCCTTGTGAGGTATGTCTGGGAACAGTCACCAGCCCTTCCTTCTGAGGTAACCCTGGGTGCAGTCACCAGAATTTTCTTCCGGGGTGCCTCTGGGTACAGTCACCAGGCCTTTCTTTCGAGGTATCTCTGGGTACAGTCCGAAGGACTTCCTTGTGAGTTACCTCTGGGTAGAGTCACCAGGCCATCCTTCCGAGGTACCTCTGGGTACATTCACCAGGACTTCCTTCTGATGTACATCTGGGTACGGTCACAAGGCCTTCCTTCCGAGGTACCTCCGGGTAACCTCACCAGGACTTCCTTCAGAGGCACCTGGGTACACACACCAGGCCTTCCTTCTGAGGTAACTCTGGGTACAGTCACCAGAATTTTCTTCCGAGGTACCTCTGGCTGCAGTCCCCAGGCCTTTCTTTCGAGGTACCTCTGGGTACAGTCAACAGGCCTTCCTTCTGAGGTACCTCTGGGCACAGTCAACAGGCCTGACTTCTAATGTACATGTGGGTACGGTTACCAGGCTTTCCTTCCGAGGTACCTCTGGGTACAGTCACCAGGCCGTTCTTCCAAGGCACTTCTGGGTATAGCCACCAGGCCTTCCTTCCGAGGTACACCTGGGTACAGCCACCAGGCCTTTCTTCCGAGGTACCTCTGGGTACAGTCACCAGGCATTTCTGACGAGGTACCTCTGGGTTCAGTCACCAGGCCTTCCTTCTGAGTTAGCTCCGAGTACAGTCACCAGGCCTTTCTTCCGAGGTACGTGTGGGTAGTAAACAGGCCTTCCTTCCGAGGTATATCTAGGAACAGTCACCAGGCCTTGCTTCCTAGGTGCCTCTGGGTACAGTCACGAGGCCTTCATTTCGAGGTACCTCTGGGTACAGTCACCAGGCCTTCGTTCCCTTGTACCTCTGGGTACAGTCACCAGGCTTTTCTTAAGAGGTACCTCTGGGTACAGTCACGAGGCTTTCCTTCTGAGTTACCTCTGAGTACAGTCGCCAGGCCTTCCTTCCGAGGTACCTCTGGGTACACTTCCCAGACCTTCCTTCCGAGGTACCTCTGAGTACAGTCACCAGGCGTTTCTTCCGAGGTACTTTTGGGTACAGTCACCAGGCCTTGCTTCCGAGGTACCTTGAGTACTGTAACCACGCTTTCCTTCCGAGTTACCTCTGGACAGAGTCACCACGCCTTCCTTCTGAGGTAACTCTGGGTACAGTCACCAGAATTTTCTTCCGAGGTACCTCTGGGTGCAGTCACCAGGCCTTTCTTTCGAGGTACCTCTGGGTACAGTCAACAGGCCATTCTTCCAAGGCATTTCTGGGTATAGCCACCAGGACTTCCTTCCGAGGTACACCTGGGTACAGTCACCAGGCCTTTCTTCCGAGGTACCTCTGGGTTCAGTCACCAGGCCTTCGTTCTGAGTTAGCTCCGAGTACAGTCACCAGGCCTTTCTTCCGAGGTACGTCTGGGTAGTAACCAGGCCTTCCTTCCGAGATATATCTAGGAACAGTCACCAGGCCTTGCTTCCTACGTGCCTCTGGGTACAGTCACCAGGCCTTCATTCCTAGGTACCTCTGGGTACAGTCACCAGGCCTTCGTTCCCTTGTACCTCTGGGTACAGTCACCAGGCTTTTCTTAAGAGGTACCTCTGGGTACAGTCACGAGGCTTTCCTTCTGAGTTAGCTCTGGGTACAGTCGCCAGGCCTTCCTTCCGACGTACCTCTGGGTACAGTCACCAGGCCTTCCTTCCTAGGTGCCTCTGGGTACAGTCACCAGGCCTTCCTTCTGAGGTACTTCTGGGTACAGTCTCCAGGCCTTCCTTCCGAGGTACCTCTGAATACAGTCACCGTGCCTTACTTCCCAGGTACCTTTGGGTACGGTCACCAAGCCTTCCTTCGGAGGCACCTCTGGGTACAGCCACCGGGCCTTCCTGCCGAAGTACCTCTGGGTACAGTTCCCAGACCTTCCTTCCGAGGTACCTCTGAGTACAGTCACCAGGCGTTTCTTCCGAGGTACTTTTGGGTACAGTCACCAGGCCTTGCTTCCTAGGTACCTTGAGTACTGTAACCACGCTTTCCTTCCGAGTTACCTCTGGACAGGGTCACCACGCCTTCCTTCTGAGGTAACTCTGGGTACAGTCACCAGAATTTTCTTCCGAGGTACCTCTGGGTGCAGTCACCAGGCCTTTCTTTCGAGGTACCTCTGGGTACAGTCAACAGGCCTTCCTTCTGAGGTACCTCTGGGCACAGTCAACAGGCCTGACTTCTAATGTACATCTGGGTACGGTCAACAGGCTTTCCTTCCGAGGTACCTCTGGGTACAGTCACCAGGCATTTCTGACGAGGTTCCTCTGGGTACAGTCACCAGGCCTTCCTTCTGAGGTACCTCTGAGTACAGTCACCAGGGCTTTCTTCCGAGGTACGTCTGGGTAGTAACCGGGCCTTCCTTCCGAGGTACCTCTGGGTACAGTCACCATCGCTTCCTTCCGAGGTACCTCTGGGTAGAGTCACCAGGCCTTCCTTCCGAGGTACTTCTGGGTACAATCACCAGGCCTTCCTTCCGAGGTACCTTTGGGTACAGTGACGAGGTCTTTCTTCTGAGGTACCTCTGAGTACAGTCACCAGGCCTTTCTTCCGAGGTACTTCTGGGTAGTCACCATGCCTTCCTTCCAAGGTACCTCTCGGTACAGTCTCCAGGCCTTCCTTCCGAGGTACTTCTGGGTACAGTCACCAGACCTTCTTCCGAGGTAACTCTGGGTACAGTCACTAGGCCTCCTTCCGAGGTACCTCTGGGTACAGTCACCAGGCTTTCCTTCTCAGGTAACTCTGGGTACAGTCACCAGGCCTTTCTTTCGAGGTATCTCTGGGTACAGTCACAAGGACTTCCTTGTCAGTTACCTCTGGGTACAGTTCCCAGACCTTCCTTCCGAGGTGCCTCTGAGTACAGTCACCAGGCGCTTCTTCCGAGGTACTTTTGGGTACAGTCACCAGGCCTTGCTTCCGAGGTACCTCTGGGTAAATTCACCAGGCCTTTCTTACGAGGTACCTCTGGGTATAGTCAGCAGGCTTTTCTTCTGAGGTACCTATGCGTACAGTCACCAGAACTTCCTTCAGAAGTACCTCTGGGTACAGGCACCGGCCTGCCTTGTGAGGTATGTCTGGGAACAGTCACCAGCCCTTCCTTCTGAGGTAACCCTGGGTGCAGTCACCAGAATTTTCTTCCGGGGTGCCTCTGGGTACAGTCACCAGGCCTTTCTTTCGAGGTATCTCTGGGTACAGTCAGAAGGACTTCCTAGTGAGTTACCTCTGGGTAGTCACCAGGCCATCCTTCCGAGGTACCTCTGGGTACAGTCACCAGGCCTTCCTTCTCAGGTAACTCTGGGTACAGTCACCAGGCCTTTCTTTCGAGGTATCTCGGGGTACAGTCCGAAGGACTTCCTTGTGAGTTACCTCTGGGTAGAGTCACCAGGCCATCCTTCCGAGGTACCTCTGGGTACAGTCACCAGGACTTCCTTCTGATGTACATCTGGGTACGGTCACAAGGCCTTCCTTCCGAGGTACCTCTGGGTACCCTCACCAGGACTTCCTTCAGAGGCACCTGGGTACACACACCAGGCCTTCCTTCTGAGGTAACTCTGGGTGCAGTCACCAGAATTTTCTTCCGAGGTACCTCTGGCTGCAGTCACCAGGCCTTTCTTTCGAGGCACCTCTGGGTACAGTCAACAGGCCTTCCTTCTGAGGTACCTCTGGGCACAGTCAACAGGCCTGACTTCTAATGTACATGTGGGTACGGTTACCAGGCTTTCCTTCCGAGGTACCTCTGGGTACAGTCACCAGGCCGTTCTTCCAAGGCACTTCTGGGTATAGCCACCAGGCCTTCCTTCCGAGGTACACCTGGGTACAGCCACCAGGCCTTTCTTCCGAGGTACCTCTGGGTACAGTCACCAGGCATTTCTGACGAGGTACCTCTGGGTTCAGTCACCAGGCCTTCCTTCTGAGTTAGCTCCGAGTACAGTCACCAGGCCTATCTTCCGAGGTACGTGTGGGTAGTAAACAGGCCTTCCTTCCGAGGTATATCTAGGAAGTGTCACCAGGCCTTGCTTCCTAGGTGCCTCTGGGTACAGTCACGAGGCCTTCATTTCGAGGTACCTCTGGGTACAGTCACCAGGCCTTCGTTCCCTTGTACCTCTGGGTACAGTCACCAGGCTTTTCTTAAGAGGTACCTCTGGGTACAGTCACGAGGCTTTCCTTCTGAGTTACCTCTGAGTACAGTCGCCAGGCCTTCCTTCCGAGGTACCTCTGGGTACACTTCCCAGACCTTCCTTCCGAGGTACCTCTGAGTACAGTCACCAGGCGTTTCTTCCGAGGTACTTTTGGGTACAGTCACCAGGCCTTGCTTCCGAGGTACCTTGAGTACTGTAACCACGCTTTCCTTCCGAGTTACCTCTGGACAGAGTCACCACGCCTTCCTTCTGAGGTAACTCTGGGTACAGTCACCAGAATTTTCTTCCGAGGTACCTCTGGGTGCAGTCACCAGGCCTTTCTTTCGAGGTACCTCTGGGTACAGTCAACAGGCCATTCTTCCAAGGCATTTCTGGGTATAGCCACCAGGACTTCCTTCCGAGGTACACCTGGGTACAGTCACCAGGCCTTTCTTCCGAGGTACCTCTGGGTTCAGTCACCAGGCCTTCGTTCTGAGTTAGCTCCGAGTACAGTCACCAGGCCTTTCTTCCGAGGTACGTCTGGGTAGTAACCAGGCCTTCCTTCCGAGATATATCTAGGAACAGTCACCAGGCCTTGCTTCCTACGTGCCTCTGGGTACAGTCACCAGGCCTTCATTCCTAGGTACCTCTGGGTACAGTCACCAGGCCTTCGTTCCCTTGTACCTCTGGGTACAGTCACCAGGCTTTTCTTAAGAGGTACCTCTGGGTACAGTCACGAGGCTTTCCTTCTGAGTTAGCTCTGGGTACAGTCGCCAGGCCTTCCTTCCGACGTACCTCTGGGTACAGTCACCAGGCCTTCCTTCCTAGGTGCCTCTGGGTACAGTCACCAGGCCTTCCTTCTGAGGTACTTCTGGGTACAGTCTCCAGGCCTTCCTTCCGAGGTACCTCTGAATACAGTCACCGTGCCTTACTTCCCAGGTACCTTTGGGTACGGTCACCAAGCCTTCCTTCCGAGGCCCCTCTGGGTACAGCCACCGGGCCTTCCTGCCGAAGTACCTCTGGGTACAGTTCCCAGACCTTCCTTCCGAGGTACCTCTGAGTACAGTCACCAGGCGTTTCTTCCGAGGTACTTTTGGGTACAGTCACCAGGCCTTGCTTCCTAGGTACCTTGAGTACTGTAACCACGCTTTCCTTCCGAGTTACCTCTGGACAGGGTCACCACGCCTTCCTTCTGAGGTAACTCTGGGTACAGTCACCAGAATTTTCTTCCGAGGTACCTCTGGGTGCAGTCACCAGGCCTTTCTTTCGAGGTACCTCTGGGTACAGTCAACAGGCCTTCCTTCTGAGGTACCTCTGGGCACAGTCAACAGGCCTGACTTCTAATGTACATCTGGGTACGGTCAACAGGCTTTCCTTCCGAGGTACCTCTGGGTACAGTCACCAGGCATTTCTGACGAGGTTCCTCTGGGTACAGTCACCAGGCCTTCCTTCTGAGGTACCTCTGAGTACAGTCACCAGGCCTTTCTTCCGAGGTACGTCTGGGTAGTAACCAGGCCTTCCTTCCGAGGTACCTCTGGGTACAGTCACCATCGCTTCCTTCCGAGGTACCTCTGGGTAGAGTCACCAGGCCTTCCTTCCGAGGTACTTCTGGGTACAATCACCAGGCCTTCCTTCCGAGGTACCTTTGGGTACAGTGACGAGGTCTTTCTTCTGAGGTACCTCTGAGTACAGTCACCAGGCCTTTCTTCCGAGGTACTTCTGGGTAGTCACCATGCCTTCCTTCCAAGGTACCTCTCGGTACAGTCTCCAGGCCTTCCTTCCGAGGTACTTCTGGGTACAGTCACCAGACCTTCTTCCGAGGTAACTCTGGGTACAGTCACTAGGCCTCCTTCCGAGGTACCTCTGGGTACAGTCACCAGGCTTTCCTTCTCAGGTAACTCTGGGTACAGTCACCAGGCCTTTCTTTCGAGGTATCTCTGGGTACAGTCACAAGGACTTCCTTGTCAGTTACCTCTGGGTACAGTTCCCAGACCTTCCTTCCGAGGTGCCTCTGAGTACAGTCACCAGGCGCTTCTTCCGAGGTACTTTTGGGTACAGTCACAAGGCCTTGCTTCCGAGGTACCTCTGGGTAAATTCACCAGGCCTTTCTTACGAGGTACCTCTGGGTATAGTCAGCAGGCTTTTCTTCTGAGGTACCTATGCGTACAGTCACCAGAACTTCCTTCAGAAGTACCTCTGGGTACAGGCACCGGCCTGCCTTGTGAGGTATGTCTGGGAACAGTCACCAGCCCTTCCTTCTGAGGTAACCCTGGGTGCAGTCACCAGAATTTTCTTCCGGGGTGCCTCTGGGTACAGTCACCAGGCCTTTCTTTCGAGGTATCTCTGGGTACAGTCAGAAGGACTTCCTTGTGAGTTACCTCTGGGTAGAGTCACCAGGCCATCCTTCCGAGGTACCTCTGGGTACAGTCACCAGGCCTTCCTTCTCAGGTAACTCTGGGTACAGTCACCAGGCCTTTCTTTCGAGGTATCTCGGGGTACAGTCCGAAGGACTTCCTTGTGAGTTACCTCTGGGTAGAGTCACCAGGCCATCCTTCCGAGGTACCTCTGGGTACAGTCACCAGGACTTCCTTCTGATGTACATCTGGGTACGGTCACAAGGCCTTCCTTCCGAGGTACCTCTGGGTACCCTCACCATGACTTCCTTCAGAGGCACCTGGGTACACACACCAGGCCTTCCTTCTGAGGTAACTCTGGGTGCAGTCACCAGAATTTTCTTCCGAGGAACCTCTGGCTGCAGTCACCAGGCCTTTCTTTCGAGGTACCTCTGGGTACAGTCAACAGGCCTTCCTTCTGAGGTACCTCTGGGCACAGTCAACAGGCCTGACTTCTAATGTACATGTGGGTACGGTTACCAGGCTTTCCTTCCGAGGTACCTCTGGGTACAGTCACCAGGCCGTTCTTCCAAGGCACTTCTGGGTACAGCCACCAGGCCTTCCTTCCGAGGTACACCTGGGTACAGCCACCAGGCCTTTCTTCCGAGGTACCTCTGGGTACAGTCACCAGGCATTTCTGACGAGGTACCTCTGGGTTCAGTCACCAGGCCTTCCTTCTGAGTTAGCTCCGAGTACAGTCACCAGGCCTATCTTCCGAGGTACGTGTGGGTAGTAAACAGGCCTTCCTTCCGAGGTATATCTAGGAACAGTCACCAGGCCTTGCTTCCTAGGTGCCTCTGGGTACAGTCACGAGGCCTTCATTTCGAGGTACCTCTGGGTACAGTCACCAGGCCTTCGTTCCCTTGTACCTCTGGGTACAGTCACCAGGCTTTTCTTAAGAGGTACCTCTGGGTACAGTCACGAGGCTTTCCTTCTGAGTTACCTCTGAGTACAGTCGCCAGGCCTTCCTTCCGAGGTACCTCTGGGTACACTTCCCAGACCTTCCTTCCGAGGTACCTCTGAGTACAGTCACCAGGCGTTTCTTCCGAGGTACTTTTGGGTACAGTCACCAGGCCTTGCTTCCGAGGTACCTTGAGTACTGTAACCACGCTTTCCTTCCGAGTTACCTCTGGACAGAGTCACCACGCCTTCCTTCTGAGGTAACTCTGGGTACAGTCACCAGAATTTTCTTCCGAGGTACCTCTGGGTGCAGTCACCAGGCCTTTCTTTCGAGGTACCTCTGGGTACAGTCAACAGGCCATTCTTCCAAGGCATTTCTGGGTATAGCCACCAGGACTTCCTTCCGAGGTACACCTGGGTACAGTCACCAGGCCTTTCTTCCGAGGTACCTCTGGGTTCAGTCACCAGGCCTTCGTTCTGAGTTAGCTCCGAGTACAGTCACCAGGCCTTTCTTCCGAGGTACGTCTGGGTAGTAACCAGGCCTTCCTTCCGAGATATATCTAGGAACAGTCACCAGGCCTTGCTTCCTACGTGCCTCTGGGTACAGTCACCAGGCCTTCATTCCTAGGTACCTCTGGGTACAGTCACCAGGCCTTCGTTCCCTTGTACCTCTGGGTACAGTCACCAGGCTTTTCTTAAGAGGTACCTCTGGGTACAGTCACGAGGCTTTCCTTCTGAGTTAGCTCTGGGTACAGTCGCCAGGCCTTCCTTCCGACGTACCTCTGGGTACAGTCACCAGGCCTTCCTTCCTAGGTGCCTCTGGGTACAGTCACCAGGCCTTCCTTCTGAGGTACTTCTGGGTACAGTCTCCAGGCCTTCCTTCCGAGGTACCTCTGAATACAGTCACCGTGCCTTACTTCCCAGGTACCTTTGGGTACGGTCACCAAGCCTTCCTTCGGAGGCACCTCTGGGTACAGCCACCGGGCCTTCCTGCCGAAGTACCTCTGGGTACAGTTCCCAGACCTTCCTTCCGAGGTACCTCTGAGTACAGTCACCAGGCGTTTCTTCCGAGGTACTTTTGGGTACAGTCACCAGGCCTTGCTTCCTAGGTACCTTGAGTACTGTAACCACGCTTTCCTTCCGAGTTACCTCTGGACAGGGTCACCACGCCTTCCTTCTGAGGTAACTCTGGGTACAGTCACCAGAATTTTCTTCCGAGGTACCTCTGGGTGCAGTCACCAGGCCTTTCTTTCGAGGTACCTCTGGGTACAGTCAACAGGCCTTCCTTCTGAGGTACCTCTGGGCACAGTCAACAGGCCTGACTTCTAATGTACATCTGGGTACGGTCAACAGGCTTTCCTTCCGAGGTACCTCTGGGTACAGTCACCAGGCATTTCTGACGAGGTTCCTCTGGGTACAGTCACCAGGCCTTCCTTCTGAGGTACCTCTGAGTACAGTCACCAGGCCTTTCTTCCGAGGTACGTCTGGGTAGTAACCAGGCCTTCCTTCCGAGGTACCTCTGGGTACAGTCACCATCGCTTCCTTCCGAGGTACCTCTGGGTAGAGTCACCAGGCCTTCCTTCCGAGGTACTTCTGGGTACAATCACCAGGCCTTCCTTCCGAGGTACCTTTGGGTACAGTGACGAGGTCTTTCTTCTGAGGTACCTCTGAGTACAGTCACCAGGCCTTTCTTCCGAGGTACTTCTGGGTAGTCACCATGCCTTCCTTCCAAGGTACCTCTCGGTACAGTCTCCAGGCCTTCCTTCCGAGGTACTTCTGGGTACAGTCACCAGACCTTCTTCCGAGGTAATTCTGGGTACAGTCACTAGGCCTCCTTCCGAGGTACCTCTGGGTACAGTCACCAGGCTTTCCTTCTCAGGTAACTCTGGGTACAGTCACCAGGCCTTTCTTTCGAGGTATCTCTGGGTACAGTCACAAGGACTTCCTTGTCAGTTACCTCTGGGTACAGTTCCCAGACCTTCCTTCCGAGGTGCCTCTGAGTACAGTCACCAGGCGCTTCTTCCGAGGTACTTTTGGGTACAGTCACCAGGCCTTGCTTCCGAGGTACCTCTGGGTAAATTCACCAGGCCTTTCTTACGAGGTACCTCTGGGTATAGTCAGCAGGCTTTTCTTCTGAGGTACCTATGCGTACAGTCACCAGAACTTCCTTCAGAAGTACCTCTGAGTACAGGCACCGGCCTGCCTTGTGAGGTATGTCTGGGAACAGTCACCAGCCCTTCCTTCTGAGGTAACCCTGGGTGCAGTCACCAGAATTTTCTTCCGGGGTGCCTCTGGGTACAGTCACCAGGCCTTTCTTTCGAGGTATCTCTGGGTACAGTCAGAAGGACTTCCTTGTGAGTTACCTCTGGGTAGAGTCACCAGGCCATCCTTCCGAGGTACCTCTGGGTACAGTCACCAGGCCTTCCTTCTCAGGTAACTCTGGGTACAGTCACCAGGCCTTTCTTTCGAGGTATCTCTGGGTACAGTCCGAAGGACTTCCTTGTGAGTTACCTCTGGGTAGAGTCACCAGGCCATCCTTCCGAGGTACCTCTGGGTACAGTCACCAGGACTTCCTTCTGATGTACATCTGGGTACGGTCACAAGGCCTTCCTTCCGAGGTACCTCTGGGTACCCTCACCAGGACTTCCTTCAGAGGCACCTGGGTACACACACCAGGCCTTCCTTCTGAGGTAACTCTGGGTACAGTCACCAGAATTTTCTTCCGAGGTACCTCTGGCTGCAGTCACCAGGCCTTTCTTTCGAGGTACCTCTGGGTACAGTCAACAGGCCTTCCTTCTGAGGTACCTCTGGGCACAGTCAACAGGCCTGACTTCTAATGTACATGTGGGTACGGTTACCAGGCTTTCCTTCCGAGGTACCTCTGGGTACAGTCACCAGGCCGTTCTTCCAAGGTACTTCTGGGTACAGCCACCAGGCCTTCCTTCCGAGGTACACCTGGGTACAGCCACCAGGCCTTTCTTCCGAGGTACCTCTGGGTACAGTCACCAGGCATTTCTGACGAGGTACCTCTGGGTTCAGTCACCAGGCCTTCCTTCTGAGTTAGCTCCGAGTACAGTCACCAGGCCTATCTTCCGAGGTACGTGTGGGTAGTAAACAGGCCTTCCTTCCGAGGTATATCTAGGAACAGTCACCAGGCCTTGCTTCCTAGGTGCCTCTGGGTACAGTCACGAGGCCTTCATTTCGAGGTACCTCTGGGTACAGTCACCAGGCCTTCGTTCCCTTGTACCTCTGGGTACAGTCACCAGGCTTTTCTTAAGAGGTACCTCTGGGTACAGTCACGAGGCTTTCCTTCTGAGTTACCTCTGAGTACAGTCGCCAGGCCTTCCTTCCGAGGTACCTCTGGGTACACTTCCCAGACCTTCCTTCCGAGGTACCTCTGAGTACAGTCACCAGGCGTTTCTTCCGAGGTACTTTTGGGTACAGTCACCAGGCCTTGCTTCCGAGGTACCTTGAGTACTGTAACCACGCTTTCCTTCCGAGTTACCTCTGGACAGAGTCACCACGCCTTCCTTCTGAGGTAACTCTGGGTACAGTCACCAGAATTTTCTTCCGAGGTACCTCTGGGTGCAGTCACCAGGCCTTTCTTTCGAGGTACCTCTGGGTACAGTCAACAGGCCATTCTTCCAAGGCATTTCTGGGTATAGCCACCAGGACTTCCTTCCGAGGTACACCTGGGTACAGTCACCAGGCCTTTCTTCCGAGGTACCTCTGGGTTCAGTCACCAGGCCTTCGTTCTGAGTTAGCTCCGAGTACAGTCACCAGGCCTTTCTTCCGAGGTACGTCTGGGTAGTAACCAGGCCTTCCTTCCGAGATATATCTAGGAACAGTCACCAGGCCTTGCTTCCTACGTGCCTCTGGGTACAGTCACCAGGCCTTCATTCCTAGGTACCTCTGGGTACAGTCACCAGGCCTTCGTTCCCTTGTACCTCTGGGTACAGTCACCAGGCTTTTCTTAAGAGGTACCTCTGGGTACAGTCACGAGGCTTTCCTTCTGAGTTAGCTCTGGGTACAGTCGCCAGGCCTTCCTTCCGACGTACCTCTGGGTACAGTCACCAGGCCTTCCTTCCTAGGTGCCTCTGGGTACAGTCACCAGGCCTTCCTTCTGAGGTACTTCTGGGTACAGTCTCCAGGCCTTCCTTCCGAGGTACCTCTGAATACAGTCACCGTGCCTTACTTCCCAGGTACCTTTGGGTACGGTCACCAAGCCTTCCTTCGGAGGCACCTCTGGGTACAGCCACCGGGCCTTCCTGCCGAAGTACCTCTGGGTACAGTTCCCAGACCTTCCTTCCGAGGTACCTCTGAGTACAGTCACCAGGCGTTTCTTCCGAGGTACTTTTGGGTACAGTCACCAGGCCTTGCTTCCTAGGTACCTTGAGTACTGTAACCACGCTTTCCTTCCGAGTTACCTCTGGACAGGGTCACCACGGCTTCCTTCTGAGGTAACTCTGGGTACAGTCACCAGAATTTTCTTCCGAGGTACCTCTGGGTGCAGTCACCAGGCCTTTCTTTCGAGGTACCTCTGGGTACAGTCAACAGGCCTTCCTTCTGAGGTACCTCTGGGCACAGTCAACAGGCCTGACTTCTAATGTACATCTGGGTACGGTCAACAGGCTTTCCTTCCGAGGTACCTCTGGGTACAGTCACCAGGCATTTCTGACGAGGTTCCTCTGGGTACAGTCACCAGGCCTTCCTTCTGAGGTACCTCTGAGTACAGTCACCAGGCCTTTCTTCCGAGGTACGTCTGGGTAGTAACCAGGCCTTCCTTCCGAGGTACCTCTGGGTACAGTCACCATCGCTTCCTTCCGAGGTACCTCTGGGTAGAGTCACCAGGCCTTCCTTCCGAGGTACTTCTGGGTACAATCACCAGGCCTTCCTTCCGAGGTACCTTTGGGTACAGTGACGAGGTCTTTCTTCTGAGGTACCTCTGAGTACAGTCACCAGGCCTTTCTTCCGAGGTACTTCTGGGTAGTCACCATGCCTTCCTTCCAAGGTACCTCTCGGTACAGTCTCCAGGCCTTCCTTCCGAGGTACTTCTGGGTACAGTCACCAGACCTTCTTCCGAGGTAACTCTGGGTACAGTCACTAGGCCTCCTTCCGAGGTACCTCTGGGTACAGTCACCAGGCTTTCCTTCTCAGGTAACTCTGGGTACAGTCACCAGGCCTTTCTTTCGAGGTATCTCTGGGTACAGTCACAAGGACTTCCTTGTCAGTTACCTCTGGGTACAGTTCCCAGACCTTCCTTCCGAGGTGCCTCTGAGTACAGTCACCAGGCGCTTCTTCCGAGGTACTTTTGGGTACAGTCACCAGGCCTTGCTTCCGAGGTACCTCTGGGTAAATTCACCAGGCCTTTCTTACGAGGTACCTCTGGGTATAGTCAGCAGGCTTTTCTTCTGAGGTACCTATGCGTACAGTCACCAGAACTTCCTTCAGAAGTACCTCTGGGTACAGGCACCGGCCTGCCTTGTGAGGTATGTCTGGGAACAGTCACCAGCCCTTCCTTCTGAGGTAACCCTGGGTGCAGTCACCAGAATTTTCTTCCGGGGTGCCTCTGGGTACAGTCACCAGGCCTTTCTTTCGAGGTATCTCTGGGTACAGTCAGAAGGACTTCCTTGTGAGTTACCTCTGGGTAGAGTCACCAGGCCATCCTTCCGAGGTACCTCTGGGTACAGTCACCAGGCCTTCCTTCTCAGGTAACTCTGGGTACAGTCACCAGGCCTTTCTTTCGAGGTATCTCGGGGTACAGTCCGAAGGACTTCCTTGTGAGTTACCTCTGGGTAGAGTCACCAGGCCATCCTTCCGAGGTACCTCTGGGTACAGTCACCAGGACTTCCTTCTGATGTACATCTGGGTACGGTCACAAGGCCTTCCTTCCGAGGTACCTCTGGGTACCCTCACCATGACTTCCTTCAGAGGCACCTGGGTACACACACCAGGCCTTCCTTCTGAGGTAACTCTGGGTGCAGTCACCAGAATTTTCTTCCGAGGAACCTCTGGCTGCAGTCACCAGGCCTTTCTTTCGAGGTACCTCTGGGTACAGTCAACAGGCCTTCCTTCTGAGGTACCTCTGGGCACAGTCAACAGGCCTGACTTCTAATGTACATGTGGGTACGGTTACCAGGCTTTCCTTCCGAGGTACCTCTGGGTACAGTCACCAGGCCGTTCTTCCAAGGCACTTCTGGGTATAGCCACCAGGCCTTCCTTCCGAGGTACACCTGGGTACAGCCACCAGGCCTTTCTTCCGAGGTACCTCTGGGTACAGTCACCAGGCATTTCTGACGAGGTACCTCTGGGTTCAGTCACCAGGCCTTCCTTCTGAGTTAGCTCCGAGTACAGTCACCAGGCCTATCTTCCGAGGTACGTGTGGGTAGTAAACAGGCCTTCCTTCCGAGGTATATCTAGGAACAGTCACCAGGCCTTGCTTCCTAGGTGCCTCTGGGTACAGTCACGAGGCCTTCATTTCGAGGTACCTCTGGGTACAGTCACCAGGCCTTCGTTCCCTTGTACCTCTGGGTACAGTCACCAGGCTTTTCTTAAGAGGTACCTCTGGGTACAGTCACGAGGCTTTCCTTCTGAGTTACCTCTGAGTACAGTCGCCAGGCCTTCCTTCCGAGGTACCTCTGGGTACACTTCCCAGACCTTCCTTCCGAGGTACCTCTGAGTACAGTCACCAGGCGTTTCTTCCGAGGTACTTTTGGGTACAGTCACCAGGCCTTGCTTCCGAGGTACCTTGAGTACTGTAACCACGCTTTCCTTCCGAGTTACCTCTGGACAGAGTCACCACGCCTTCCTTCTGAGGTAACTCTGGGTACAGTCACCAGAATTTTCTTCCGAGGTACCTCTGGGTGCAGTCACCAGGCCTTTCTTTCGAGGTACCTCTGGGTACAGTCAACAGGCCATTCTTCCAAGGCATTTCTGGGTATAGCCACCAGGACTTCCTTCCGAGGTACACCTGGGTACAGTCACCAGGCCTTTCTTCCGAGGTACCTCTGGGTTCAGTCACCAGGCCTTCGTTCTGAGTTAGCTCCGAGTACAGTCACCAGGCCTTTCTTCCGAGGTACGTCTGGGTAGTAACCAGGCCTTCCTTCCGAGATATATCTAGGAACAGTCACCAGGCCTTGCTTCCTACGTGCCTCTGGGTACAGTCACCAGGCCTTCATTCCTAGGTACCTCTGGGTACAGTCACCAGGCCTTCGTTCCCTTGTACCTCTGGGTACAGTCACCAGGCTTTTCTTAAGAGGTACCTCTGGGTACAGTCACGAGGCTTTCCTTCTGAGTTAGCTCTGGGTACAGTCGCCAGGCCTTCCTTCCGACGTACCTCTGGGTACAGTCACCAGGCCTTGCTTCCTAGGTGCCTCTGGGTACAGTCACGAGGCCTTCATTTCGAGGTACCTCTGGGTACAGTCACCAGGCCTTCGTTCCCTTGTACCTCTGGGTACAGTCACCAGGCTTTTCTTAAGAGGTACCTCTGGGTACAGTCACGAGGCTTTCCTTCTGAGTTACCTCTGAGTACAGTCGCCAGGCCTTCCTTCCGAGGTACCTCTGGGTACACTTCCCAGACCTTCCTTCCGAGGTACCTCTGAGTACAGTCACCAGGCGTTTCTTCCGAGGTACTTTTGGGTACAGTCACCAGGCCTTGCTTCCGAGGTACCTTGAGTACTGTAACCACGCTTTCCTTCCGAGTTACCTCTGGACAGAGTCACCACGCCTTCCTTCTGAGGTAACTCTGGGTACAGTCACCAGAATTTTCTTCCGAGGTACCTCTGGGTGCAGTCACCAGGCCTTTCTTTCGAGGTACCTCTGGGTACAGTCAACAGGCCATTCTTCCAAGGCATTTCTGGGTATAGCCACCAGGACTTCCTTCCGAGGTACACCTGGGTACAGTCACCAGGCCTTTCTTCCGAGGTACCTCTGGGTTCAGTCACCAGGCCTTCGTTCTGAGTTAGCTCCGAGTACAGTCACCAGGCCTTTCTTCCGAGGTACGTCTGGGTAGTAACCAGGCCTTCCTTCCGAGATATATCTAGGAACAGTCACCAGGCCTTGCTTCCTACGTGCCTCTGGGTACAGTCACCAGGCCTTCATTCCTAGGTACCTCTGGGTACAGTCACCAGGCCTTCGTTCCCTTGTACCTCTGGGTACAGTCACCAGGCTTTTCTTAAGAGGTACCTCTGGGTACAGTCACGAGGCTTTCCTTCTGAGTTAGCTCTGGGTACAGTCGCCAGGCCTTCCTTCCGACGTACCTCTGGGTACAGTCACCAGGCCTTCCTTCCTAGGTGCCTCTGGGTACAGTCACCAGGCCTTCCTTCTGAGGTACTTCTGGGTACAGTCTCCAGGCCTTCCTTCCGAGGTACCTCTGAATACAGTCACCGTGCCTTACTTCCCAGGTACCTTTGGGTACGGTCACCAAGCCTTCCTTCGGAGGCACCTCTGGGTACAGCCACCGGGCCTTCCTGCCGAAGTACCTCTGGGTACAGTTCCCAGACCTTCCTTCCGAGGTACCTCTGAGTACAGTCACCAGGCGTTTCTTCCGAGGTACTTTTGGGTACAGTCACCAGGCCTTGCTTCCTAGGTACCTTGAGTACTGTAACCACGCTTTCCTTCCGAGTTACCTCTGGACAGGGTCACCACGGCTTCCTTCTGAGGTAACTCTGGGTACAGTCACCAGAATTTTCTTCCGAGGTACCTCTGGGTGCAGTCACCAGGCCTTTCTTTCGAGGTACCTCTGGGTACAGTCAACAGGCCTTCCTTCTGAGGTACCTCTGGGCACAGTCAACAGGCCTGACTTCTAATGTACATCTGGGTACGGTCAACAGGCTTTCCTTCCGAGGTACCTCTGGGTACAGTCACCAGGCATTTCTGACGAGGTTCCTCTGGGTACAGTCACCAGGCCTTCCTTCTGAGGTACCTCTGAGTACAGTCACCAGGCCTTTCTTCCGAGGTACGTCTGGGTAGTAACCAGGCCTTCCTTCCGAGGTACCTCTGGGTACAGTCACCATCGCTTCCTTCCGAGGTACCTCTGGGTAGAGTCACCAGGCCTTCCTTCCGAGGTACTTCTGGGTACAATCACCAGGCCTTCCTTCCGAGGTACCTTTGGGTACAGTGACGAGGTCTTTCTTCTGAGGTACCTCTGAGTACAGTCACCAGGCCTTTCTTCCGAGGTACTTCTGGGTAGTCACCATGCCTTCCTTCCAAGGTACCTCTCCGTACAGTCTCCAGGCCTTCCTTCCGAGGTACTTCTGGGTACAGTCACCAGACCTTCTTCCGAGGTAATTCTGGGTACAGTCACTAGGCCTCCTTCCGAGGTACCTCTGGGTACAGTCACCAGGCTTTCCTTCTCAGGTAACTCTGGGTACAGTCACCAGGCCTTTCTTTCGAGGTATCTCTGGGTACAGTCACAAGGACTTCCTTGTCAGTTACCTCTGGGTACAGTTCCCAGACCTTCCTTCCGAGGTGCCTCTGAGTACAGTCACCAGGCGCTTCTTCCGAGGTACTTTTGGGTACAGTCACCAGGCCTTGCTTCCGAGGTACCTCTGGGTAAATTCACCAGGCCTTTCTTACGAGGTACCTCTGGGTATAGTCAGCAGGCTTTTCTTCTGAGGTACCTATGCGTACAGTCACCAGAACTTCCTTCAGAAGTACCTCTGAGTACAGGCACCGGCCTGCCTTGTGAGGTATGTCTGGGAACAGTCACCAGCCCTTCCTTCTGAGGTAACCCTGGGTGCAGTCACCAGAATTTTCTTCCGGGGTGCCTCTGGGTACAGTCACCAGGCCTTTCTTTCGAGGTATCTCTGGGTACAGTCAGAAGGACTTCCTTGTGAGTTACCTCTGGGTAGAGTCACCAGGCCATCCTTCCGAGGTACCTCTGGGTACAGTCACCAGGCCTTCCTTCTCAGGTAACTCTGGGTACAGTCACCAGGCCTTTCTTTCGAGGTATCTCTGGGTACAGTCCGAAGGACTTCCTTGTGAGTTACCTCTGGGTAGAGTCACCAGGCCATCCTTCCGAGGTACCTCTGGGTACAGTCACCAGGACTTCCTTCTGATGTACATCTGGGTACGGTCACAAGGCCTTCCTTCCGAGGTACCTCTGGGTACCCTCACCAGGACTTCCTTCAGAGGCACCTGGGTACACACACCAGGCCTTCCTTCTGAGGTAACTCTGGGTACAGTCACCAGAATTTTCTTCCGAGGTACCTCTGGCTGCAGTCACCAGGCCTTTCTTTCGAGGTACCTCTGGGTACAGTCAACAGGCCTTCCTTCTGAGGTACCTCTGGGCACAGTCAACAGGCCTGACTTCTAATGTACATGTGGGTACGGTTACCAGGCTTTCCTTCCGAGGTACCTCTGGGTACAGTCACCAGGCCGTTCTTCCAAGGTACTTCTGGGTACAGCCACCAGGCCTTCCTTCCGAGGTACACCTGGGTACAGCCACCAGGCCTTTCTTCCGAGGTACCTCTGGGTACAGTCACCAGGCATTTCTGACGAGGTACCTCTGGGTTCAGTCACCAGGCCTTCCTTCTGAGTTAGCTCCGAGTACAGTCACCAGGCCTATCTTCCGAGGTACGTGTGGGTAGTAAACAGGCCTTCCTTCCGAGGTATATCTAGGAACAGTCACCAGGCCTTGCTTCCTAGGTGCCTCTGGGTACAGTCACGAGGCCTTCATTTCGAGGTACCTCTGGGTACAGTCACCAGGCCTTCGTTCCCTTGTACCTCTGGGTACAGTCACCAGGCTTTTCTTAAGAGGTACCTCTGGGTACAGTCACGAGGCTTTCCTTCTGAGTTACCTCTGAGTACAGTCGCCAGGCCTTCCTTCCGAGGTACCTCTGGGTACACTTCCCAGACCTTCCTTCCGAGGTACCTCTGAGTACAGTCACCAGGCGTTTCTTCCGAGGTACTTTTGGGTACAGTCACCAGGCCTTGCTTCCGAGGTACCTTGAGTACTGTAACCACGCTTTCCTTCCGAGTTACCTCTGGACAGAGTCACCACGCCTTCCTTCTGAGGTAACTCTGGGTACAGTCACCAGAATTTTCTTCCGAGGTACCTCTGGGTGCAGTCACCAGGCCTTTCTTTCGAGGTACCTCTGGGTACAGTCAACAGGCCATTCTTCCAAGGCATTTCTGGGTACAGCCACCAGGACTTCCTTCCGAGGTACACCTGGGTACAGTCACCAGGCCTTTCTTCCGAGGTACCTCTGGGTTCAGTCACCAGGCCTTCGTTCTGAGTTAGCTCCGAGTACAGTCACCAGGCCTTTCTTCCGAGGTACGTCTGGGTAGTAACCAGGCCTTCCTTCCGAGATATATCTAGGAACAGTCACCAGGCCTTGCTTCCTACGTGCCTCTGGGTACAGTCACCAGGCCTTCATTCCTAGGTACCTCTGGGTACAGTCACCAGGCCTTCGTTCCCTTGTACCTCTGGGTACAGTCACCAGGCTTTTCTTAAGAGGTACCTCTGGGTACAGTCACGAGGCTTTCCTTCTGAGTTAGCTCTGGGTACAGTCGCCAGGCCTTCCTTCCGACGTACCTCTGGGTACAGTCACCAGGCCTTCCTTCCTAGGTGCCTCTGGGTACAGTCACCAGGCCTTCCTTCTGAGGTACTTCTGGGTACAGTCTCCAGGCCTTCCTTCCGAGGTACCTCTGAATACAGTCACCGTGCCTTACTTCCCAGGTACCTTTGGGTACGGTCACCAAGCCTTCCTTCGGAGGCACCTCTGGGTACAGCCACCGGGCCTTCCTGCCGAAGTACCTCTGGGTACAGTTCCCAGACCTTCCTTCCGAGGTACCTCTGAGTACAGTCACCAGGCGTTTCTTCCGAGGTACTTTTGGGTACAGTCACCAGGCCTTGCTTCCTAGGTACCTTGAGTACTGTAACCACGCTTTCCTTCCGAGTTACCTCTGGACAGGGTCACCACGGCTTCCTTCTGAGGTAACTCTGGGTACAGTCACCAGAATTTTCTTCCGAGGTACCTCTGGGTGCAGTCACCAGGCCTTTCTTTCGAGGTACCTCTGGGTACAGTCAACAGGCCTTCCTTCTGAGGTACCTCTGGGCACAGTCAACAGGCCTGACTTCTAATGTACATCTGGGTACGGTCAACAGGCTTTCCTTCCGAGGTACCTCTGGGTACAGTCACCAGGCATTTCTGACGAGGTTCCTCTGGGTACAGTCACCAGGCCTTCCTTCTGAGGTACCTCTGAGTACAGTCACCAGGCCTTTCTTCCGAGGTACGTCTGGGTAGTAACCAGGCCTTCCTTCCGAGGTACCTCTGGGTACAGTCACCATCGCTTCCTTCCGAGGTACCTCTGGGTAGAGTCACCAGGCCTTCCTTCCGAGGTACTTCTGGGTACAATCACCAGGCCTTCCTTCCGAGGTACCTTTGGGTACAGTGACGAGGTCTTTCTTCTGAGGTACCTCTGAGTACAGTCACCAGGCCTTTCTTCCGAGGTACTTCTGGGTAGTCACCATGCCTTCCTTCCAAGGTACCTCTCGGTACAGTCTCCAGGCCTTCCTTCCGAGGTACTTCTGGGTACAGTCACCAGACCTTCTTCCGAGGTAATTCTGGGTACAGTCACTAGGCCTCCTTCCGAGGTACCTCTGGGTACAGTCACCAGGCTTTCCTTCTCAGGTAACTCTGGGTACAGTCACCAGGCCTTTCTTTCGAGGTATCTCTGGGTACAGTCACAAGGACTTCCTTGTCAGTTACCTCTGGGTACAGTTCCCAGACCTTCCTTCCGAGGTGCCTCTGAGTACAGTCACCAGGCTCTTCTTCCGAGGTACTTTTGGGTACAGTCACCAGGCCTTGCTTCCGAGGTACCTCTGGGTAAATTCACCAGGCCTTTCTTACGAGGTACCTCTGGGTATAGTCAGCAGGCTTTTCTTCTGAGGTACCTATGCGTACAGTCACCAGAACTTCCTTCAGAAGTACCTCTGAGTACAGGCACCGGCCTGCCTTGTGAGGTATGTCTGGGAACAGTCACCAGCCCTTCCTTCTGAGGTAACCCTGGGTGCAGTCACCAGAATTTTCTTCCGGGGTGCCTCTGGGTACAGTCACCAGGCCTTTCTTTCGAGGTATCTCTGGGTACAGTCAGAAGGACTTCCTTGTGAGTTACCTCTGGGTAGAGTCACCAGGCCATCCTTCCGAGGTACCTTTGGGTACAGTCACCAGGCCTTCCTTCTCAGGTAATTCTGGGTACAGTCACCAGGCCTTTCTTTCGAGGTATCTCTGGGTACAGTCCGAAGGACTTCCTTGTGAGTTACCTCTGGGTAGAGTCACCAGGCCATCCTTCCGAGGTACCTCTGGGTACAGTCACCAGGACTTCCTTCTGATGTACATCTGGGTACGGTCACAAGGCCTTCCTTCCGAGGTACCTCTGGGTACCCTCACCAGGACTTCCTTCAGAGGCACCTGGGTACACACACCAGGCCTTCCTTCTGAGGTAACTCTGGGTACAGTCACCAGAATTTTCTTCCGAGGTACCTCTGGCTGCAGTCACCAGGCCTTTCTTTCGAGGTACCTCTGGGTACAGTCAACAGGCCTTCCTTCTGAGGTACCTCTGGGCACAGTCAACAGGCCTGACTTCTAATGTACATGTGGGTACGGTTACCAGGCTTTCCTTCCGAGGTACCTCTGGGTACAGTCACCAGGCCGTTCTTCCAAGGCACTTCTGGGTACAGCCACCAGGCCTTCCTTCCGAGGTACACCTGGGTACAGCCACCAGGCCTTTCTTCCGAGGTACCTCTGGGTACAGTCACCAGGCATTTCTGACGAGGTACCTCTGGGTTCAGTCACCAGGCCTTCCTTCTGAGTTAGCTCCGAGTACAGTCACCAGGCCTTTCTTCCGAGGTACATCTGGGTAGTAAACAGGCCTTCCTTCCGAGGTATATCTAGGAACAGTCACCAGGCCTTGCTTCCTAGGTGCCTCTGGGTACAGTCACGAGGCCTTCATTTCGAGGTACCTCTGGGTACAGTCACCAGGCCTTCGTTCCCTTGTACCTCTGGGTACAGTCACCAGGCTTTTCTTAAGAGGTACCTCTGGGTACAGTCACGAGGCTTTCCTTCTGAGTTACCTCTGAGTACAGTCGCCAGGCCTTCCTTCCGAGGTACCTCTGGGTACACTTCCCAGACCTTCCTTCCGAGGTACCTCTGAGTACAGTCACCAGGCGTTTCTTCCGAGGTACTTTTGGGTACAGTCACCAGGCCTTGCTTCCGAGGTACCTTGAGTACTGTAACCACGCTTTCCTTCCGAGTTACCTCTGGACAGAGTCACCACGCCTTCCTTCTGAGGTAACTCTGGGTACAGTCACCAGAATTTTCTTCCGAGGTACCTCTGGGTACAGTCAACAGGCCATTCTTCCAAGGCATTTCTGGGTATAGCCACCAGGACTTCCTTCCGAGGTACACCTGGGTACAGTCACCAGGCCTTTCTTCCGAGGTACCTCTGGGTTCAGTCACCAGGCCTTCGTTCTGAGTTAGCTCCGAGTACAGTCACCAGGCCTTTCTTCCGAGGTACGTCTGGGTAGTAACCAGGCCTTCCTTCCGAGATATATCTAGGAACAGTCACCAGGCCTTGCTTCCTACGTGCCTCTGGGTACAGTCACCAGGCCTTCATTCCTAGGTACCTCTGGGTACAGTCACCAGGCCTTCGTTCCCTTGTACCTCTGGGTACAGTCACCAGGCTTTTCTTAAGAGGTACCTCTGGGTACAGTCACGAGGCTTTCCTTCTGAGTTAGCTCTGGGTACAGTCGCCAGGCCTTCCTTCCGACGTACCTCTGGGTACAGTCACCAGGCCTTCCTTCCTAGGTGCCTCTGGGTACAGTCACCAGGCCTTCCTTCTGAGGTACTTCTGGGTACAGTCTCCAGGCCTTCCTTCCGAGGTACCTCTGAATACAGTCACCGTGCCTTACTTCCCAGGTACCTTTGGGTACGGTCACCAAGCCTTCCTTCGGAGGCACCTCTGGGTACAGCCACCGGGCCTTCCTGCCGAAGTACCTCTGGGTACAGTTCCCAGACCTTCCTTCCGAGGTACCTCTGAGTACAGTCACCAGGCGTTTCTTCCGAGGTACTTTTGGGTACAGTCACCAGGCCTTGCTTCCTAGGTACCTTGAGTACTGTAACCACGCTTTCCTTCCGAGTTACCTCTGGACAGGGTCACCACGGCTTCCTTCTGAGGTAACTCTGGGTACAGTCACCAGAATTTTCTTCCGAGGTACCTCTGGGTGCAGTCACCAGGCCTTTCTTTCGAGGTACCTCTGGGTACAGTCACCAGGCATTTCTGACGAGGTACCTCTGGGTTCAGTCACGAGGCCTTCCTTCTGAGTTAGCTCCGAGTACAGTCACCAGGCCTATCTTCCGAGGTACGTGTGGGTAGTAAACAGGCCTTCCTTCCGAGGTATATCTAGGAACAGTCACCAGGCCTTGCTTCCTAGGTGCCTCTGGGTACAGTCACGAGGCCTTCATTGCGAGGTACCTCTGGGTACAGTCACCAGGCCTTCGTTCCCTTGTACCTCTGGGTACAGTCACCAGGCTTTTCTTAAGAGGTACCTCTGGGTACAGTCACGAGGCTTTCCTTCTGAGTTACCTCTGAGTACAGTCGCCAGGCCTTCCTTCCGAGGTACCTCTGGGTACACTTCCCAGACCTTCCTTCCGAGGTACCTCTGAGTACAGTCACCAGGCGTTTCTTCCGAGGTACTTTTGGGTACAGTCACCAGGCCTTGCTTCCGAGGTACCTTGAGTACTGTAACCACGCTTTCCTTCCGAGTTACCTCTGGACAGAGTCACCACGCCTTCCTTCTGAGGTAACTCTGGGTACAGTCACCAGAATTTTCTTCCGAGGTACCTCTGGGTGCAGTCACCAGGCCTTTCTTTCGAGGTACCTCTGGGTACAGTCAACAGGCCATTCTTCCAAGGCATTTCTGGGTATAGCCACCAGGACTTCCTTCCGAGGTACACCTGGGTACAGTCACCAGGCCTTTCTTCCGAGGTACCTCTGGGTTCAGTCACCAGGCCTTCGTTCTGAGTTAGCTCCGAGTACAGTCACCAGGCCTTTCATTCGAGGTACGTCTGGGTAGTAACCAGGCCTTCCTTCCGAGATATATCTAGGAACAGTCACCAGGCCTTGCTTCCTACGTGCCTCTGGGTACAGTCACCAGGCCTTCATTCCGAGGTACCTCTGGGTACAGTCACCAGGCCTTCGTTCCCTTGTACCTCTGGGTACAGTCACCAGGCTTTTCTTAAGAGGTACCTCTGGGTACAGTCACGAGGCTTTCCTTCTGAGTTAGCTCTGGGTACAGTCACCAGGCCTTCCTTCTGAGGTACTTCTGGGTACAGTCTCCAGGCCTTCCTTCCGAGGTACCTCTGAATACAGTCACCGTGCCTTACTTCCCAGGTACCTTTGGGTACGGTCACCAAGCCTTCCTTCCGAGGCACCTCTGGGTACAGCCACCGGGCCTTCCTGCCGAAGTACCTCTGGGTACAGTTCCCAGACCTTCCTTCCGAGGTACCTCTGAGTACAGTCATCAGGCGTTTCTTCCGAGGTGCTTTTGGGTACAGTCACCAGGCCTTGCTTCCTAGGTACCTTGAGTACTGTAACCACGCTTTCCTTCCGAGTTACCTCTGGACAGGGTCACCACGCCTTCCTTCTGAGGTAACTCTGGGTACAGTCACCAGAATTTTCTTCCGAGGTACCTCTGGGTGCAGTCACCAGGCCTTTCTTTCGAGGTACCTCTGGGTACAGTCAACAGGCCTTCCTTCTGAGGTACCTCTGGGCACAGTCAACAGGCCTGACTTCTAATGTACATCTGGGTACGGTCAACAGGCTTTCCTTCCGAGGTACCTCTGGGTACAGTCACCAGGCATTTCTGACGAGGTTCCTCTGGGTACAGTCACCAGGCCTTCCTTCTGAGGTACCTCTGAGTACAGTCACCAGGCCTTTCTTCCGAGGTACGTCTGGGTAGTAACCAGGCCTTCCTTCCGAGGTACCTCTGGGTACAGTCACCATCGCTTCCTTCCGAGGTACCTCTGGGTAGAGTCACCAGGCCTTCCTTCCGAGGTACTTCTGGGTACAATCACCAGGCCTTCCTTCCGAGGTACCTTTGGGTACAGTGACGAGGTCTTTCTTCTGAGGTACCTCTGAGTACAGTCACCAGGCCTTTCTTCCGAGGTACTTCTGGGTAGTCACCATGCCTTCCTTCCAAGGTACCTCTCGGTACAGTCTCCAGGCCTTCCTTCCGAGGTACTTCTGGGTACAGTCACCAGACCTTCTTCCGAGGTAACTCTGGGTACAGTCACTAGGCCTCCTTCCGAGGTACCTCTGGGTACAGTCACCAGGCTTTCCTTCTCAGGTAACTCTGGGTACAGTCACCAGGCCTTTCTTTCGAGGTATCTCTGGGTACAGTCACAAGGACTTCCTTGTCAGTTACCTCTGGGTACAGTTCCCAGACCTTCCTTCCGAGGTGCCTCTGAGTACAGTCACCAGGCGCTTCTTCCGAGGTACTTTTGGGTACAGTCACCAGGCCTTGCTTCCGAGGTACCTCTGGGTAAATTCACCAGGCCTTTCTTACGAGGTACCTCTGGGTATAGTCAGCAGGCTTTTCTTCTGAGGTACCTATGCGTACACTCACCAGAACTTCCTTCAGAAGTACCTCTGGGTACAGGCACCGGCCTGCCTTGTGAGGTATGTCTGGGAACAGTCACCAGCCCTTCCTTCTGAGGTAACCCTGGGTGCAGTCACCAGAATTTTCTTCCGGGGTGCCTCTGGGTACAGTCACCAGGCCTTTCTTTCGAGGTATCTCTGGGTACAGTCAGAAGGACTTCCTTGTGAGTTACCTCTGGGTAGAGTCACCAGGCCATCCTTCCGAGGTACCTCTGGGTACAGTCACCAGGCCTTCCTTCTCAGGTAACTCTGGGTACAGTCACCAGGCCTTTCTTTCGAGGTATCTCGGGGTACAGTCCGAAGGACTTCCTTGTGAGTTACCTCTGGGTAGAGTCACCAGGCCATCCTTCCGAGGTACCTCTGGGTACAGTCACCAGGACTTCCTTCTGATGTACATCTGGGTACGGTCACAAGGCCTTCCTTCCGAGGTACCTCTGGGTACCCTCACCATGACTTCCTTCAGAGGCACCTGGGTACACACACCAGGCCTTCCTTCTGAGGTAACTCTGGGTGCAGTCACCAGAATTTTCTTCCGAGGTACCTCTGGCTGCAGTCACCAGGCCTTTCTTTCGAGGTACCTCTGGGTACAGTCAACAGGCCTTCCTTCTGAGGTACCTCTGGGCACAGTCAACAGGCCTGACTTCTAATGTACATGTGGGTACGGTTACCAGGCTTTCCTTCCGAGGTACCTCTGGGTACAGTCACCAGGCCGTTCTTCCAAGGCACTTCTGGGTATAGACACCAGGCCTTCCTTCCGAGGTACACCTGGGTACAGCCACCAGGCCTTTCTTCCGAGGTACCTCTGGGTACAGTCACCAGGCATTTCTGACGAGGTACCTCTGGGTTCAGTCACCAGGCCTTCCTTCTGAGTTAGCTCCGAGTACAGTCACCAGGCCTTTCTTCCGAGGTACGTCTGGGTAGTAAACAGGTCTTCCTTCCGAAGTATATCTAGGAACAGTCACCAGGCCTTGCTTCCTAGGTGCCTCTGGGTACAGTCACGAGGCCTTCATTTCGAGGTACCTCTGGGTACAGTCACCAGGCCTTTGTTCCCTTGTACCTCTGGGTACAGTCACCAGGCTTTTCTTAAGAGGTACCTCTGGGTACAGTCACGAGGCTTTCCTTCTGAGTTACCTCTGAGTACAGTCGCCAGGCCTTCCTTCCGAGGTACCTCTGGGTACACTTCCCAGACCTTCCTTCCGAGGTACCTCTGAGTACAGTCACCAGGCGTTTCTTCCGAGGTACGTCTGGGTAGTAACCAGGCCTTCCTTCCGAGATATATCTAGGAACAGTCACCAGGCCTTGCTTCCTACGTGCCTCTGGGTACAGTCACCAGGCCTTCATTCCTAGGTACCTCTGGGTACAGTCACCAGGCCTTCGTTCCCTTGTACCTCTGGGTACAGTCACCAGGCTTTTCTTAAGAGGTATCTCTGGGTACAGTCACGAGGCTTTCCTTCTGAGTTAGCTCTGGGTACAGTCGCCAGGCCTTCCTTCCGACGTACCTCTGGGTACAGTCACCATGCCTTACTTCCCAGGTACCTTTGGGTACGGTCACCAAGCCTTCCTTCCGAGGCCCCTCTGGGTACAGCCACCGGGCCTTCCTTCCGAAGTACCTCTGGGTACAGTTCCCAGACCTTCCTTCCGAGGTACCTCTGAGTACAGTCACCAGGCGTTTCTTCCGAGGTACTTTTGGGTACAGTCACCAGGCCTTGCTTCCGAGGTACCTTGAGTACTGTAACCACGCTTTCCTTCCGAGTTACCTCTGGACAGAGTCACCACGCCTTCCTTCTGAGGTAACTCTGGGTACAGTCACCAGAATTTTCTTCGAAGGTACCTCTGGGTGCAGTCACCAGGCCTTTCTTTCGAGGTACCTCTGGGTACAGTCAACAGGCCGTTCTTCCAAGCCACTTCTGGGTATAGCCACCAGGCCTTCCTTCCGAGGTACACCTGGGTACAGTCACCAGGCCTTTCTTCCGAGGTACCTCTGGGTTCAGTCACCAGGCCTTCCTTCTGAGTTAGCTCCGAGTACAGTCACCAGGCCTTTCATCCGAGGTACGTCTGTGTAGTAACCAGGCCTTCCTTCCGAGATATATCTAGGAACAGTCACCAGGCCTTGCTTCCTAGGTGTCTCTGGGTACAGTCACCAGGCCTTCATTCCGAGGTACCTCTGGGTACAGTCACCAGGCCTTCGTTCCCTTGTACCTCTGGGTACAGTCACCAGGCTTTTCTTAAGAGGTACCTCTGGGTACAGTCACGAGGCTTTCCTTCTGAGTTAGCTCTGGGTACAGTCGCCAGGCCTTCCTTCCGACGTACCTCTGGGTACAGTTACCAGGCCTTCCTTCCTAGGTGCCTCTGGGTATAGTCACCAGGCCTTCCTTCTGAGGTACTTCTGGGTACAGTCTCCAGGCCTTCCTTCCGAGGTACCTCTGAATACAGTCACCGTGCCTTACTTCCCAGGTACCTTTGGGTACGGTCACCAAGCCTTCCTTCCGAGGCACCTCTGGGTACAGCCACCGGGCCTTCCTTCCGAAGTACCTCTGGGTACACTTCCCAGACCTTCCTTCCGAGGTACCTCTGAGTACAGTCACCAGGCGTTTCTTCCGAGGTACTTTTGGGTACAGTCACCAGGCCTTGCTTCCGAGGTACCTTGAGTACTGTAACCACGCTTTCCTTCCGAGTTACCTCTGGACAGAGTCACCACGCCTTCCTTCTGAGGTAACTCTGGGTACAGTCACCAGAATTTTCTTCCGAGGTAACTCTGGGTGCAGTCACCAGGCCTTTCTTTCGAGGTACCTCTGGGTCCAGTCAACAGTCCTTCCTTCTGAGGTCCCTCTGGGCACAGTCAACAGGCCTGACTTCTAATGTACATGTGGGTACAGTTACCAGGCTTTCCTTCCGAGGTACCTCTGGGTACAGTCACCAGGCCGTTCTTCCAAGGCACTTCTGGGTATAGCCACCAGGCCTTCCTTCCGAGGTACACCTGGGTACAGTCACCAGGCCTTTCTTCCGAGGTACGTCTGGGTAGTAACCAGGCCTTCCTTCCGAGATATATCTAGGAACAGTCACCAGGCCTTCCTTCCTAGGTGCCTCTGGGTACAGTCACCAGGCCTTCGTTCCCTTGTACCTCTGGGTACAGTCACCAGGCTTTTCTTAAGAGGTACCTCTGGGTACAGTCACGAGGCTTTCCTTCAGAGTTAGCTCTGGGTACAGTCGCCAGGCCTTCCTTCCGACGTACCTCTGGGTACAGTCACCAGGCCTTCCTTCCTAGGTGCCTCTGGGTACAGTCACCAGGCCTTCCTTCTGAGGTACTTCTGGGTACAGTCTCCAGGCCTTCCTTCCGAGGTACCTCTGGGTACAGTCACCAGGCCGTTCTTCCAAGGCACTTCTGGGTATAGACACCAGGCCTTCCTTCCGAGGAACACCTGGGTACAGCCACCAGGCCTTTCTTCCGAGGTACCTCTGGGTACAGTCACCAGGCATTTCTGACGAGGTACCTCTGGGTTCAGTCACGAGGCCTTCCTTCTGAGTTAGCTCCGAGTACAGTCACCAGGCCTATCTTCCGAGGTACGTGTGGGTAGTAAACAGGCCTTCCTTCCGAGGTATATCTAGGAACAGTCACCAGGCCTTGCTTCCTAGGTGCCTCTGGGTACAGTCACGAGGCCTTCATTGCGAGGTACCTCTGGGTACAGTCACCAGGCCTTCGTTCCCTTGTACCTCTGGGTACAGTCACCAGGCTTTTCTTAAGAGGTACCTCTGGGTACAGTCACGAGGCTTTCCTTCTGAGTTACCTCTGAGTACAGTCGCCAGGCCTTCCTTCCGAGGTACCTCTGGGTACACTTCCCAGACCTTCCTTCCGAGGTACCTCTGAGTACAGTCACCAGGCGTTTCTTCCGAGGTACTTTTGGGTACAGTCACCAGGCCTTGCTTCCGAGGTACCTTGAGTACTGTAACCACGCTTTCCTTCCGAGTTACCTCTGGACAGAGTCACCACGCCTTCCTTCTGAGGTAACTCTGGGTACAGTCACCAGAATTTTCTTCCGAGGTACCTCTGGGTGCAGTCACCAGGCCTTTCTTTCGAGGTACCTCTGGGTACAGTCAACAGGCCATTCTTCCAAGGCATTTCTGGGTATAGCCACCAGGACTTCCTTCCGAGGTACACCTGGGTACAGTCACCAGGCCTTTCTTCCGAGGTACCTCTGGGTTCAGTCACCAGGCCTTCGTTCTGAGTTAGCTCCGAGTACAGTCACCAGGCCTTTCATTCGAGGTACGTCTGGGTAGTAACCAGGCCTTCCTTCCGAGATATATCTAGGAACAGTCACCAGGCCTTGCTTCCTACGTGCCTCTGGGTACAGTCACCAGGCCTTCATTCCGAGGTACCTCTGGGTACAGTCACCAGGCCTTCGTTCCCTTGTACCTCTGGGTACAGTCACCAGGCTTTTCTTAAGAGGTACCTCTGGGTACAGTCACGAGGCTTTCCTTCTGAGTTAGCTCTGGGTACAGTCACCAGGCCTTCCTTCTGAGGTACTTCTGGGTACAGTCTCCAGGCCTTCCTTCCGAGGTACCTCTGAATACAGTCACCGTGCCTTACTTCCCAGGTACCTTTGGGTACGGTCACCAAGCCTTCCTTCCGAGGCACCTCTGGGTACAGCCACCGGGCCTTCCTGCCGAAGTACCTCTGGGTACAGTTCCCAGACCTTCCTTCCGAGGTACCTCTGAGTACAGTCATCAGGCGTTTCTTCCGAGGTGCTTTTGGGTACAGTCACCAGGCCTTGCTTCCTAGGTACCTTGAGTACTGTAACCACGCTTTCCTTCCGAGTTACCTCTGGACAGGGTCACCACGCCTTCCTTCTGAGGTAACTCTGGGTACAGTCACCAGAATTTTCTTCCGAGGTACCTCTGGGTGCAGTCACCAGGCCTTTCTTTCGAGGTACCTCTGGGTACAGTCAACAGGCCTTCCTTCTGAGGTACCTCTGGGCACAGTCAACAGGCCTGACTTCTAATGTACATCTGGGTACGGTCAACAGGCTTTCCTTCCGAGGTACCTCTGGGTACAGTCACCAGGCATTTCTGACGAGGTTCCTCTGGGTACAGTCACCAGGCCTTCCTTCTGAGGTACCTCTGAGTACAGTCACCAGGCCTTTCTTCCGAGGTACGTCTGGGTAGTAACCAGGCCTTCCTTCCGAGGTACCTCTGGGTACAGTCACCATCGCTTCCTTCCGAGGTACCTCTGGGTAGAGTCACCAGGCCTTCCTTCCGAGGTACTTCTGGGTACAATCACCAGGCCTTCCTTCCGAGGTACCTTTGGGTACAGTGACGAGGTCTTTCTTCTGAGGTACCTCTTAGTACAGTCACCAGGCCTTTCTTCCGAGGTACTTCTGGGTAGTCACCATGCCTTCCTTCCAAGGTACCTCTCGGTACAGTCTCCAGGCCTTCCTTCCGAGGTACTTCTGGGTACAGTCACCAGACCTTCTTCCGAGGTAACTCTGGGTACAGTCACTAGGCCTCCTTCCGAGGTACCTCTGGGTACAGTCACCAGGCTTTCCTTCTCAGGTAACTCTGGGTACAGTCACCAGGCCTTTCTTTCGAGGTATCTCTGGGTACAGTCACAAGGACTTCCTTGTCAGTTACCTCTGGGTACAGTTCCCAGACCTTCCTTCCGAGGTGCCTCTGAGTACAGTCACCAGGCTCTTCTTCCGAGGTACTTTTGGGTACAGTCACCAGGCCTTGCTTCCGAGGTACCTCTGGGTAAATTCACCAGGCCTTTCTTACGAGGTACCTCTGGGTATAGTCAGCAGGCTTTTCTTCTGAGGTACCTATGCGTACACTCACCAGAACTTCCTTCAGAAGTACCTCTGGGTACAGGCACCGGCCTGCCTTGTGAGGTATGTCTGGGAACAGTCACCAGCCCTTCCTTCTGAGGTAACCCTGGGTGCAGTCACCAGAATTTTCTTCCGGGGTGCCTCTGGGTACAGTCACCAGGCCTTTCTTTCGAGGTATCTCTGGGTACAGTCAGAAGGACTTCCTTGTGAGTTACCTCTGGGTAGAGTCACCAGGCCATCCTTCCGAGGTACCTCTGGGTACAGTCACCAGGCCTTCCTTCTCAGGTAACTCTGGGTACAGTCACCAGGCCTTTCTTTCGAGGTATCTCGGGGTACAGTCCGAAGGACTTCCTTGTGAGTTACCTCTGGGTAGAGTCACCAGGCCATCCTTCCGAGGTACCTCTGGGTACAGTCACCAGGACTTCCTTCTGATGTACATCTGGGTACGGTCACAAGGCCTTCCTTCCGAGGTACCTCTGGGTACCCTCACCATGACTTCCTTCAGAGGCACCTGGGTACACACACCAGGCCTTCCTTCTGAGGTAACTCTGGGTGCAGTCACCAGAATTTTCTTCCGAGGTACCTCTGGCTGCAGTCACCAGGCCTTTCTTTCGAGGTACCTCTGGGTACAGTCAACAGGCCTTCCTTCTGAGGTACCTCTGGGCACAGTCAACAGGCCTGACTTCTAATGTACATGTGGGTACGGTTACCAGGCTTTCCTTCCGAGGTACCTCTGGGTACAGTCACCAGGCCGTTCTTCCAAGGCACTTCTGGGTATAGACACCAGGCCTTCCTTCCGAGGTACACCTGGGTACAGCCACCAGGCCTTTCTTCCGAGGTACCTCTGGGTACAGTCACCAGGCATTTCTGACGAGGTACCTCTGGGTTCAGTCACCAGGCCTTCCTTCTGAGTTAGCTCCGAGTACAGTCACCAGGCCTTTCTTCCGAGGTACGTCTGGGTAGTAAACAGGTCTTCCTTCCGAAGTATATCTAGGAACAGTCACCAGGCCTTGCTTCCTAGGTGCCTCTGGGTACAGTCACGAGGCCTTCATTTCGAGGTACCTCTGGGTACAGTCACCAGGCCTTTGTTCCCTTGTACCTCTGGGTACAGTCACCAGGCTTTTCTTAAGAGGTACCTCTGGGTACAGTCACGAGGCTTTCCTTCTGAGTTACCTCTGAGTACAGTCGCCAGGCCTTCCTTCCGAGGTACCTCTGGGTACACTTCCCAGACCTTCCTTCCGAGGTACCTCTGAGTACAGTCACCAGGCGTTTCTTCCGAGGTACTTTTGGGTACAGTCACCAGGCCTTGCTTCCGAGGTACCTTGAGTACTGTAACCACGCTTTTCTTCCGAGTTACCTCTGGACAGAGTCACCACGCCTTCCTTCTGAGGTAACTCTGGGTACAGTCACCAGAATTTTCTTCCGAGGTACCTCTGGGTGCAGTCACCAGGCCTTTCTTTCGAGGTACCTCTGGGTACAGTCAACAGGCCATTCTTCCAAGGCATTTCTGGGTATAGCCACCAGGACTTCCTTCCGAGGTACACCTGGGTACAGTCACCAGGCCTTTCTTCCGAGGTACCTCTGGGTTCAGTCACCAGGCGTTCGTTCTGAGTTAGCTCCGAGTACAGTTACCAGGCCTTTCTTCGGAGGTACGTCTGGGTAGTAACCAGGCCTTCCTCCGAGATATATCTAGGAACAGTCACCAGGCCTTGCTTCCTACGTGCCTCTGGGTACAGTCACCAGGCCTTCATTCCGAGGTACCTCTGGGTACAGTCACCAGGCCTTCGTTCCCTTGTACCTCTGGGTACAGTCACCAGGCTTTTCTTAAGAGGTACCTCTGGGTACAGTCACGAGGCTTTCCTTCTGAGTTAGCTCTGGGTACAGTCACCAGGCCTTCCTTCCTAGGTGCCTCTGGGTACAGTCACCAGGCCTTCCTTCTGAGGTACTTCTGGGTACAGTCTCCAGGCCTTCCTTCCGAGGTACCTCTGAATACAGTCACCGTGCCTTACTTCCCAGGTACCTTTGGGTACGGTCACCAAGCCTTCCTTCCGAGGCACCTCTGGGTACAGCCACCGGGCCTTCCTGCCGAAGTACCTCTGGGTACAGTTCCCAGACCTTCCTTCCGAGGTACCTCTGAGTACAGTCATCAGGCGTTTCTTCCGAGGTGCTTTTGGGTACAGTCACCAGGCCTTGCTTCCTAGGTACCTTGAGTACTGTAACCACGCTTTCCTTCCGAGTTACCTCTGGACAGGGTCACCACGCCTTCCTTCTGAGGTAACTCTGGGTACAGTCACCAGAATTTTCTTCCGAGGTACCTCTGGGTGCAGTCACCAGGCCTTTCTTTCGAGGTACCTCTGGGTACAGTCAACAGGCCTTCCTTCTGAGGTACCTCTGGGCACAGTCAACAGGCCTGACTTCTAATGTACATCTGGGTACGGTCAACAGGCTTTCCTTCCGAGGTACCTCTGGGTACAGTCACCAGGCATTTCTGACGAGGTTCCTCTGGGTACAGTCACCAGGCCTTCCTTCTGAGGTACCTCTGAGTACAGTCACCAGGCCTTTCTTCCGAGGTACGTCTGGGTAGTAACCAGGCCTTCCTTCCGAGGTACCTCTGGGTACAGTCACCATCGCTTCCTTCCGAGGTACCTCTGGGTAGAGTCACCAGGCCTTCCTTCCGAGGTACTTCTGGGTACAATCACCAGGCCTTCCTTCCGAGGTACCTTTGGGTACAGTGACGAGGTCTTTCTTCTGAGGTACCTCTCAGTACAGTCACCAGGCCTTTCTTCCGAGGTACTTCTGGGTAGTCACCATGCCTTCCTTCCAAGGTACCTCTCGGTACAGTCTCCAGGCCTTCCTTCCGAGGTACTTCTGGGTACAGTCACCAGACCTTCTTCCGAGGTAATTCTGGGTACAGTCACTAGGCCTCCTTCCGAGGTACCTCTGGGTACAGTCACCAGGCTTTCCTTCTCAGGTAACTCTGGGTACAGTCACCAGGCCTTTCTTTCGAGGTATCTCTGGGTACAGTCACAAGGACTTCCTTGTCAGTTACCTCTGGGTACAGTTCCCAGACCTTCCTTTCGAGGTGCCTCTGAGTACAGTCACCAGGCGCTTCTTCCGAGGTACTTTTGGGTACAGTCACCAGGCCTTGATTCCGAGGTACCTCTGGGTAAATTCACCAGGCCTTTCTTACGAGGTACCTCTGGGTATAGTCAGCAGGCTTTTCTTCTGAGGTACCTATGCGTACAGTCACCAGAACTTCCTTCAGAAGTACCTCTGGGTACAGGCACCGGCCTGCCTTGTGAGGTATGTCTGGGAACAGTCACCAGCCCTTCCTTCTGAGGTAACCCTGGGTGCAGTCACCAGAATTTTCTTCCGGGGTGCCTCTGGGTACAGTCACCAGGCCTTTCTTTCGAGGTATCTCTGGGTACAGTCCGAAGGACTTCCTTGTGAGTTACCTCTGGGTAGAGTCACCAGGCCATCCTTCCGAGGTACCTCTGGGTACAGTCACCAGGACTTCCTTCTGATGTACATCTGGGTACGGTCACAAGGCCTTCCTTCCGAGGTACCTCCGGGTAACCTCACCAGGACTTCCTTCAGAGGCACCTGGGTACACACACCAGGCCTTCCTTCTGAGGTAACTCTGGGTACAGTCACCAGAATTTTCTTCCGAGGTACCTCTGGCTGCAGTCCCCAGGCCTTTCTTTCGAGGTACCTCTGGGTACAGTCAACAGGCCTTCCTTCTGAGGTACCTCTGGGCACAGTCAACAGGCCTGACTTCTAATGTACATGTGGGTACGGTTACCAGGCTTTCCTTCCGAGGTACCTCTGGGTACAGTCACCAGGCCGTTCTTCCAAGGCACTTCTGGGTATAGCCACCAGGCCTTCCTTCCGAGGTACACCTGGGTACAGCCACCAGGCCTTTCTTCCGAGGTACCTCTGGGTACAGTCACCAGGCATTTCTGACGAGGTACCTCTGGGTTCAGTCACCAGGCCTTCCTTCTGAGTTAGCTCCGAGTACAGTCACCAGGCCTTTCTTCCGAGGTACGTGTGGGTAGTAAACAGTCCTTCCTTCCGAGGTATATCTAGGAACAGTCACCAGGCCTTGCTTCCTAGGTGCCTCTGGGTACAGTCACGAGGCCTTCATTTCGAGGTACCTCTGGGTACAGTCACCAGGCCTTCGTTCCCTTGTACCTCTGGGTACAGTCACCAGGCTTTTCTTAAGAGGTACCTCTGGGTACAGTCACGAGGCTTTCCTTCTGAGTTACCTCTGAGTACAGTCGCCAGGCCTTCCTTCCGAGGTACCCCTGGGTACACTTCCCAGACCTTCCTTCCGAGGTACCTCTGAGTACAGTCACCAGGCGTTTCTTCCGAGGTACTTTTGGGTACAGTCACCAGGCCTTGCTTCCGAGGTACCTTGAGTACTGTAACCACGCTTTCCTTCCGAGTCACCTCTGGACAGAGTCACCACGCCTTCCTTCTGAGGTAACTCTGGGTACAGTCACCAGAATTTTCTTCCGAGGTACCTCTGGGTGCAGTCACCAGGCCTTTCTTTCGAGGTACCTCTGGGTACAGTCAACAGGCCATTCTTCCAAGGCATTTCTGGGTATAGCCACCAGGACTTCCTTCCGAGGTACACCTGGGTACAGTCACCAGGCCTTTCTTCCGAGGTACCTCTGGGTTCAGTCACCAGGCCTTCGTTCTGAGTTAGCTCCGAGTACAGTCACCAGGCCTTTCTTCCGAGGTACGTCTGGGTAGTAACCAGGCCTTCCTTCCGAGATATATCTAGGAACAGTCACCAGGCCTTGCTTCCTACGTGCCTCTGGGTACAGTCACCAGGCCTTCATTCCGAGGTACCTCTGGGTACAGTCACCAGGCCTTCGTTCCCTTGTACCTCTGGGTAGAGTCACCAGGCTTTTCTTAAGAGGTATCTCTGGGTACAGTCACGAGGCTTTCCTTCTGAGTTAGCTCTGGGTACAGTCGCCAGGCCTTCCTTCCGACGTACCTCTGGGTACAGTCACCATGCCTTACTTCGCAGGTACCTTTGGGTACGGTCACCAAGCCTTCCTTCCGAGGCCCCTCTGGGTACAGCCACCGGGCCTTCCTTCCGAAGTACCTCTGGGTACAGTTCCCAGACCTTCCTTCCGAGGTACCTCTGAGTACAGTCACCAGGCGTTTCTTCCGAGGTACTTTTGGGTACAGTCACCAGGCCTTGCTTCCGAGGTACCTTGAGTACTGTAACCACGCTTTCCTTCCGAGTTACCTCTGGACAGAGTCACCACGCCTTCCTTCTGAGGTAACTCTGGGTACAGTCACCAGAATTTTCTTCGAAGGTACCTCTGGGTGCAGTCACCAGGCCTTTCTTTCGAGGTACCTCTGGGTACAGTCAACAGGCCGTTCTTCCAAGCCACTTCTGGGTATAGCCACCAGGCCTTCCTTCCGAGGTACACCTGGGTACAGTCACCAGGCCTTTCTTCCGAGGTACCTCTGGGTTCAGTCACCAGGCCTTCCTTCTGAGTTAGCTCCGAGTACAGTCACCAGGCCTTTCATCCGAGGTACGTCTGTGTAGTAACCAGGCCTTCCTTCTGAGATATATCTAGGAACAGTCACCAGGCCTTGCTTCCTAGGTGTCTCTGGGTACAGTCACCAGGCCTTCATTCCGAGGTAACTCTGGGTACAGTCACCAGGCCTTCGTTCCCTTGTACCTCTGGGTACAGTCACCAGGCTTTTCTTAAGAGGTACCTCTGGGTACAGTCACGAGGCTTTCCTTCTGAGTTAGCTCTGGGTACAGTCGCCAGGCCTTCCTTCCGACGTACCTCTGGGTACAGTCACCAGGCCTTCCTTCCTAGGTGCCTCTGGGTATAGTCACCAGGCCTTCCTTCTGAGGTACTTCTGGGTACAGTCTCCAGGCCTTCCTTCCGAGGTACCTCTGAATACAGTCACCGTGCCTTACTTCCCAGGTACCTTTGGGTACGGTCACCAAGCCTTCCTTCCGAGGCACCTCTGGGTACAGCCACCGGGCCTTCCTTCCGAAGTACCTCTGGGTACAGTTCCCAGACCTTCCTTCCGAGGTACCTCTGAGTACAGTCACCAGGCGTTTCTTCCGAGGTACTTTTGGGTACAGTCACCAGGCCTTGCTTCCGAGGTACCTTGAGTACTGTAACCACGCTTTCCTTCCGAGTTACCTCTGGACAGAGTCACCACGCCTTCCTTCTGAGGTAACTCTGGGTACAGTCACCAGAATTTTCTTCCGAGGTACCTCTGGGTGCAGTCACCAGGCCTTTCTTTCGAGGTACCTCTGGGTACAGTCAACAGGCCATTCTTCCAAGGCATTTCTGGGTATAGCCACCAGGACTTCCCTCCGAGGTACGCCTGGGTACAGTCACCAGGCCTTTCTTCCGAGGTACCTCTGGGTTCAGTCACCAGGCCTTCGTTCTGAGTTAGCTCCGAGTACAGTCACCAGGCCTTTCTTCCGAGGTACGTCTGGGTAGTAACCAGGCCTTCCTTCCGAGATATATCTAGGAACAGTCACCAGGCCTTGCTTCCTACGTGCCTCTGGGTACAGTCACCAGGCCTTCATTCCTAGGTACCTCTGGGTACAGTCACCAGGCCTTCGTTCCCTTGTACCTCTGGGTACAGTCACCAGGCTTTTCTTAAGAGGTATCTCTGGGTACAGTCACGAGGCTTTCCTTCTGAGTTAGCTCTGGGTACAGTCGCCAGGCCTTCCTTCCGACGTACCTCTGGGTACAGTCACCATGCCTTACTTCCCAGGTACCTTTGGGTACGGTCACCAAGCCTTCCTTCCGAGGCCCCTCTGGGTACAGCCACCGGGCCTTCCTTCCGAAGTACCTCTGGGTACAGTTCCCAGACCTTCCTTCCGAGGTACCTCTGAGTACAGTCACCAGGCGTTTCTTCCGAGGTACTTTTGGGTACAGTCACCAGGCCTTGCTTCCGAGGTACCTTGAGTACTGTAACCACGCTTTCCTTCCGAGTTACCTCTGGACAGAGTCACCACGCCTTCCTTCTGAGGTAACTCTGGGTACAGTCACCAGAATTTTCTTCGAAGGTACCTCTGGGTGCAGTCACCAGGCCTTTCTTTCGAGGTACCTCTGGGTACAGTCAACAGGCCGTTCTTCCAAGCCACTTCTGGGTATAGCCACCAGGCCTTCCTTCCGAGGTACACCTGGGTACAGTCACCAGGCCTTTCTTCCGAGGTACCTCTGGGTTCAGTCACCAGGCCTTCCTTCTGAGTTAGCTCCGAGTACAGTCACCAGGCCTTTCATCCGAGGTACGTCTGTGTAGTAACCAGGCCTTCCTTCCGAGATATATCTAGGAACAGTCACCAGGCCTTGCTTCCTAGGTGTCTCTGGGTACAGTCACCAGGCCTTCATTCCGAGGTACCTCTGGGTACAGTCACCAGGCCTTCGTTCCCTTGTACCTCTGGGTACAGTCACCAGGCTTTTCTTAAGAGGTACCTCTGGGTACAGTCACGAGGCTTTCCTTCTGAGTTAGCTCTGGGTACAGTCGCCAGGCCTTCCTTCCGACGTACCTCTGGGTACAGTTACCAGGCCTTCCTTCCTAGGTGCCTCTGGGTATAGTCACCAGGCCTTCCTTCTGAGGTACTTCTGGGTACAGTCTCCAGGCCTTCCTTCCGAGGTACCTCTGAATACAGTCACCGTGCCTTACTTCCCAGGTACCTTTGGGTACGGTCACCAAGCCTTCCTTCCGAGGCACCTCTGGGTACAGCCACCGGGCCTTCCTTCCGAAGTACCTCTGGGTACACTTCCCAGACCTTCCTTCCGAGGTACCTCTGAGTACAGTCACCAGGCGTTTCTTCCGAGGTACTTTTGGGTACAGTCACCAGGCCTTGCTTCCGAGGTACCTTGAGTACTGTAACCACGCTTTCCTTCCGAGTTACCTCTGGACAGAGTCACCACGCCTTCCTTCTGAGGTAACTCTGGGTACAGTCACCAGAATTTTCTTCCGAGGTAACTCTGGGTGCAGTCACCAGGCCTTTCTTTCGAGGTACCTCTGGGTCCAGTCAACAGTCCTTCCTTCTGAGGTCCCTCTGGGCACAGTCAACAGGCCTGACTTCTAATGTACATGTGGGTACAGTTACCAGGCTTTCCTTCCGAGGTACCTCTGGGTACAGTCACCAGGCCGTTCTTCCAAGGCACTTCTGGGTATAGCCACCAGGCCTTCCTTCCGAGGTACACCTGGGTACAGTCACCAGGCCTTTCTTCCGAGGTACGTCTGGGTAGTAACCAGGCCTTCCTTCCGAGATATATCTAGGAACAGTCACCAGGCCTTCCTTCCTAGGTGCCTCTGGGTACAGTCACCAGGCCTTCGTTCCCTTGTACCTCTGGGTACAGTCACCAGGCTTTTCTTAAGAGGTACCTCTGGGTACAGTCACGAGGCTTTCCTTCAGAGTTAGCTCTGGGTACAGTCGCCAGGCCTTCCTTCCGACGTACCTCTGGGTACAGTCACCAGGCCTTCCTTCCTAGGTGCCTCTGGGTACAGTCACCAGGCCTTCCTTCTGAGGTACTTCTGGGTACAGTCTCCAGGCCTTCCTTCCGAGGTACCTCTGGGTACAGTCACCAGGCCGTTCTTCCAAGGCACTTCTGGGTATAGACACCAGGCCTTCCTTCCGAGGAACACCTGGGTACAGCCACCAGGCCTTTCTTCCGAGGTACCTCTGGGTACAGTCACCAGGCATTTCTGACGAGGTACCTCTGGGTTCAGTCACGAGGCCTTCCTTCTGAGTTAGCTCCGAGTACAGTCACCAGGCCTATCTTCCGAGGTACGTGTGGGTAGTAAACAGGCCTTCCTTCCGAGGTATATCTAGGAACAGTCACCAGGCCTTGCTTCCTAGGTGCCTCTGGGTACAGTCACGAGGCCTTCATTTCGAGGTACCTCTGGGTACAGTCACCAGGCCTTCGTTCCCTTGTACCTCTGGGTAGAGTCACCAGGCTTTTCTTAAGAGGTACCTCTGGGTACAGTCACGAGGCTTTCCTTCTGAGTTACCTCTGAGTACAGTCGCCAGGCCTTCCTTCCGAGGTACCTCTGGGTACACTTCCCAGACCTTCCTTCCGAGGTACCTCTGAGTACAGTCACCAGGCGTTTCTTCCGAGGTACTTTTGGGTACAGTCACCAGGCCTTGCTTCCGAGGTACCTTGAGTACTGTAACCACGCTTTCCTTCCGAGTTACCTCTGGACAGAGTCACCACGCCTTCCTTCTGAGGTAACTCTGGGTACAGTCACCAGAATTGTCTTCCGAGGTACCTCTGGGTGCAGTCACCAGGCCTTTCTTTCGAGGTACCTCTGGGTACAGTCAACAGGCCATTCTTCCAAGGCATTTCTGGGTATAGCCACCAGGACTTCCTTCCGAGGTACACCTGGGTACAGTCACCAGGCCTTTCTTCCGAGGTACCTCTGGGTTCAGTCACCAGGCCTTCGTTCTGAGTTAGCTCCGAGTACAGTCACCAGGCCTTTCATTCGAGGTACGTCTGGGTAGTAACCAGGCCTTCCTTCCGAGATATATCTAGGAACAGTCACCAGGCCTTGCTTCCTACGTGCCTCTGGGTACAGTCACCAGGCCTTCATTCCGAGGTACCTCTGGGTACAGTCACCAGGCCTTCGTTCCCTTGTACCTCTGGGTACAGTCACCAGGCTTTTCTTAAGAGGTACCTCTGGGTACAGTCACGAGGCTTTCCTTCTGAGTTAGCTCTGGGTACAGTCACCAGGCCTTCCTTCTGAGGTACTTCTGGGTACAGTCTCCAGGCCTTCCTTCCGAGGTACCTCTGAATACAGTCACCGTGCCTTACTTCCCAGGTACCTTTGGGTACGGTCACCAAGCCTTCCTTCCGAGGCACCTCTGGGTACAGCCACCGGGCCTTCCTGCCGAAGTACCTCTGGGTACAGTTCCCAGACCTTCCTTCCGAGGTACCTCTGAGTACAGTCATCAGGCGTTTCTTCCGAGGTACTTTTGGGTACAGTCACCAGGCCTTGCTTCCTAGGTACCTTGAGTACTGTAACCACGCTTTCCTTCCGAGTTACCTCTGGACAGGGTCACCACGCCTTCCTTCTGAGGTAACTCTGGGTACAGTCACCAGAATTTTCTTCCGAGGTACCTCTGGGTGCAGTCACCAGGCCTTTCTTTCGAGGTACCTCTGGGTACAGTCAACAGGCCTTCCTTCTGAGGTACCTCTGGGCACAGTCAACAGGCCTGACTTCTAATGTACATCTGGGTACGGTCAACAGGCTTTCCTTCCGAGGTACCTCTGGGTACAGTCACCAGGCATTTCTGACGAGGTTCCTCTGGGTACAGTCACCAGGCCTTCCTTCTGAGGTACCTCTGAGTACAGTCACCAGGCCTTTCTTCCGAGGTACGTCTGGGTAGTAACCAGGCCTTCCTTCCGAGGTACCTCTGGGTACAGTCACCATCGCTTCCTTCCGAGGTACCTCTGGGTAGAGTCACCAGGCCTTCCTTCCGAGGTACTTCTGGGTACAATCACCAGGCCTTCCTTCCGAGGTACCTTTGGGTACAGTGACGAGGTCTTTCTTCTGAGGTACCTCTGAGTACAGTCACCAGGCCTTTCTTCCGAGGTACTTCTGGGTAGTCACCATGCCTTCCTTCCAAGGTACCTCTCGGTACAGTCTCCAGGCCTTCCTTCCGAGGTACTTCTGGGTACAGTCACCAGACCTTCTTCCGAGGTAACTCTGGGTACAGTCACTAGGCCTCCTTCCGAGGTACCTCTGGGTACAGTCACCAGGCTTTCCTTCTCAGGTAACTCTGGGTACAGTCACCAGGCCTTTCTTTCGAGGTATCTCTGGGTACAGTCACAAGGACTTCCTTGTCAGTTACCTCTGGGTACAGTTCCCAGACCTTCCTTCCGAGGTGCCTCTGAGTACAGTCACCAGGCGCTTCTTCCGAGGTACTTTTGGGTACAGTCACCAGGCCTTGCTTCCGAGGTACCTCTGGGTAAATTCACCAGGCCTTTCTTACGAGGTACCTCTGGGTATAGTCAGCAGGCTTTTCTTCTGAGGTACCTATGCGTACACTCACCAGAACTTCCTTCAGAAGTACCTCTGGGTACAGGCACCGGCCTGCCTTGTGAGGTATGTCTGGGAACAGTCACCAGCCCTTCCTTCTGAGGTAACCCTGGGTGCAGTCACCAGAATTTTCTTCCGGGGTGCCTCTGGGTACAGTCACCAGGCCTTTCTTTCGAGGTATCTCTGGGTACAGTCAGAAGGACTTCCTTGTGAGTTACCTCTGGGTAGAGTCACCAGGCCATCCTTCCGAGGTACCTCTGGGTACAGTCACCAGGCCTTCCTTCTCAGGTAACTCTGGGTACAGTCACCAGGCCTTTCTTTCGAGGTATCTCGGGGTACAGTCCGAAGGACTTCCTTGTGAGTTACCTCTGGGTAGAGTCACCAGGCCATCCTTCCGAGGTACCTCTGGGTACAGTCACCAGGACTTCCTTCTGATGTACATCTGGGTACGGTCACAAGGCCTTCCTTCCGAGGTACCTCTGGGTACCCTCACCATGACTTCCTTCAGAGGCACCTGGGTACACACACCAGGCCTTCCTTCTGAGGTAACTCTGGGTGCAGTCACCAGAATTTTCTTCCGAGGTACCTCTGGCTGCAGTCACCAGGCCTTTCTTTCGAGGTACCTCTGGGTACAGTCAACAGGCCTTCCTTCTGAGGTACCTCTGGGCACAGTCAACAGGCCTGACTTCTAATGTACATGTGGGTACGGTTACCAGGCTTTCCTTCCGAGGTACCTCTGGGTACAGTCACCAGGCCGTTCTTCCAAGGCACTTCTGGGTATAGACACCAGGCCTTCCTTCCGAGGTACACCTGGGTACAGCCACCAGGCCTTTCTTCCGAGGTACCTCTGGGTACAGTCACCAGGCATTTCTGACGAGGTACCTCTGGGTTCAGTCACCAGGCCTTCCTTCTGAGTTAGCTCCGAGTACAGTCACCAGGCCTTTCTTCCGAGGTACGTCTGGGTAGTAAACAGGTCTTCCTTCCGAAGTATATCTAGGAACAGTCACCAGGCCTTGCTTCCTAGGTGCCTCTGGGTACAGTCACGAGGCCTTCATTTCGAGGTACCTCTGGGTACAGTCACCAGGCCTTTGTTCCCTTGTACCTCTGGGTACAGTCACCAGGCTTTTCTTAAGAGGTACCTCTGGGTACAGTCACGAGGCTTTCCTTCTGAGTTACCTCTGAGTACAGTCGCCAGGCCTTCCTTCCGAGGTACCTCTGGGTACACTTCCCAGACCTTCCTTCCGAGGTACCTCTGAGTACAGTCACCAGGCGTTTCTTCCGAGGTACTTTTGGGTACAGTCACCAGGCCTTGCTTCCGAGGTACCTTGAGTACTGTAACCACGCTTTTCTTCCGAGTTACCTCTGGACAGAGTCACCACGCCTTCCTTCTGAGGTAACTCTGGGTACAGTCACCAGAATTTTCTTCCGAGGTACCTCTGGGTGCAGTCACCAGGCCTTTCTTTCGAGGTACCTCTGGGTACAGTCAACAGGCCATTCTTCCAAGGCATTTCTGGGTATAGCCACCAGGACTTCCTTCCGAGGTACACCTGGGTACAGTCACCAGGCCTTTCTTCCGAGGTACCTCTGGGTTCAGTCACCAGGCGTTCGTTCTGAGTTAGCTCCGAGTACAGTTACCAGGCCTTTCTTCGGAGGTACGTCTGGGTAGTAACCAGGCCTTCCTCCGAGATATATCTAGGAACAGTCACCAGGCCTTGCTTCCTACGTGCCTCTGGGTACAGTCACCAGGCCTTCATTCCGAGGTACCTCTGGGTACAGTCACCAGGCCTTCGTTCCCTTGTACCTCTGGGTACAGTCACCAGGCTTTTCTTAAGAGGTACCTCTGGGTACAGTCACGAGGCTTTCCTTCTGAGTTAGCTCTGGGTACAGTCACCAGGCCTTCCTTCCTAGGTGCCTCTGGGTACAGTCACCAGGCCTTCCTTCTGAGGTACTTCTGGGTACAGTCTCCAGGCCTTCCTTCCGAGGTACCTCTGAATACAGTCACCGTGCCTTACTTCCCAGGTACCTTTGGGTACGGTCACCAAGCCTTCCTTCCGAGGCACCTCTGGGTACAGCCACCGGGCCTTCCTGCCGAAGTACCTCTGGGTACAGTTCCCAGACCTTCCTTCCGAGGTACCTCTGAGTACAGTCATCAGGCGTTTCTTCCGAGGTGCTTTTGGGTACAGTCACCAGGCCTTGCTTCCTAGGTACCTTGAGTACTGTAACCACGCTTTCCTTCCGAGTTACCTCTGGACAGGGTCACCACGCCTTCCTTCTGAGGTAACTCTGGGTACAGTCACCAGAATTTTCTTCCGAGGTACCTCTGGGTGCAGTCACCAGGCCTTTCTTTCGAGGTACCTCTGGGTACAGTCAACAGGCCTTCCTTCTGAGGTACCTCTGGGCACAGTCAACAGGCCTGACTTCTAATCTACATCTGGGTACGGTCAACAGGCTTTCCTTCCGAGGTACCTCTGGGTACAGTCACCAGGCATTTCTGACGAGGTTCCTCTGGGTACAGTCACCAGGCCTTCCTTCTGAGGTACCTCTGAGTACAGTCACCAGGCCTTTCTTCCGAGGTACGTCTGGGTAGTAACCAGGCCTTCCTTCCGAGGTACCTCTGGGTACAGTCACCATCGCTTCCTTCCGAGGTACCTCTGGGTAGAGTCACCAGGCCTTCCTTCCGAGGTACTTCTGGGTACAATCACCAGGCCTTCCTTCCGAGGTACCTTTGGGTACAGTGACGAGGTCTTTCTTCTGAGGTACCTCTCAGTACAGTCACCAGGCCTTTCTTCCGAGGTACTTCTGGGTAGTCACCATGCCTTCCTTCCAAGGTACCTCTCGGTACAGTCTCCAGGCCTTCCTTCCGAGGTACTTCTGGGTACAGTCACCAGACCTTCTTCCGAGGTAATTCTGGGTACAGTCACTAGGCCTCCTTCCGAGGTACCTCTGGGTACAGTCACCAGGCTTTCCTTCTCAGGTAACTCTGGGTACAGTCACCAGGCCTTTCTTTCGAGGTATCTCTGGGTACAGTCACAAGGACTTCCTTGTCAGTTACCTCTGGGTACAGTTCCCAGACCTTCCTTCCGAGGTGCCTCTGAGTACAGTCACCAGGCGCTTCTTCCGAGGTACTTTTGGGTACAGTCACCAGGCCTTGATTCCGAGGTACCTCTGGGTAAATTCACCAGGCCTTTCTTACGAGGTACCTCTGGGTATAGTCAGCAGGCTTTTCTTCTGAGGTACCTATGCGTACAGTCACCAGAACTTCCTTCAGAAGTACCTCTGGGTACAGGCACCGGCCTGCCTTGTGAGGTATGTCTGGGAACAGTCACCAGCCCTTCCTTCTGAGGTAACCCTGGGTGCAGTCACCAGAATTTTCTTCCGGGGTGCCTCTGGGTACAGTCACCAGGCCTTTCTTTCGAGGTATCTCTGGGTACAGTCCGAAGGACTTCCTTGTGAGTTACCTCTGGGTAGAGTCACCAGGCCATCCTTCCGAGGTACCTCTGGGTACAGTCACCAGGACTTCCTTCTGATGTACATCTGGGTACGGTCACAAGGCCTTCCTTCCGAGGTACCTCCGGGTAACCTCACCAGGACTTCCTTCAGAGGCACCTGGGTACACACACCAGGCCTTCCTTCTGAGGTAACTCTGGGTACAGTCACCAGAATTTTCTTCCGAGGTACCTCTGGCTGCAGTCCCCAGGCCTTTCTTTCGAGGTACCTCTGGGTACAGTCAACAGGCCTTCCTTCTGAGGTACCTCTGGGCACAGTCAACAGGCCTGACTTCTAATGTACATGTGGGTACGGTTACCAGGCTTTCCTTCCGAGGTACCTCTGGGTACAGTCACCAGGCCGTTCTTCCAAGGCACTTCTGGGTATAGCCACCAGGCCTTCCTTCCGAGGTACACCTGGGTACAGCCACCAGGCCTTTCTTCCGAGGTACCTCTGGGTACAGTCACCAGGCATTTCTGACGAGGTACCTCTGGGTTCAGTCACCAGGCCTTCCTTCTGAGTTAGCTCCGAGTACAGTCACCAGGCCTTTCTTCCGAGGTACGTGTGGGTAGTAAACAGGCCTTCCTTCCGAGGTATATCTAGGAACAGTCACCAGGCCTTGCTTCCTAGGTGCCTCTGGGTACAGTCACGAGGCCTTCATTTCGAGGTACCTCTGGGTACAGTCACCAGGCCTTCGTTCCCTTGTACCTCTGGGTACAGTCACCAGGCTTTTCTTAAGAGGTACCTCTGGGTACAGTCACGAGGCTTTCCTTCTGAGTTACCTCTGAGTACAGTCGCCAGGCCTTCCTTCCGAGGTACCTCTGGGTACACTTCCCAGACCTTCCTTCCGAGGTACCTCTGAGTACAGTCACCAGGCGTTTCTTCCGAGGTACTTTTGGGTACAGTCACCAGGCCTTGCTTCCGAGGTACCTTGAGTACTGTAACCACGCTTTCCTTCCGAGTTACCTCTGGACAGAGTCACCACGCCTTCCTTCTGAGGTAACTCTGGGTACAGTCACCAGAATTTTCTTCCGAGGTACCTCTGGGTGCAGTCACCAGGCCTTTCTTTCGAGGTACCTCTGGGTACAGTCAACAGGCCATTCTTCCAAGGCATTTCTGGGTATAGCCACCAGGACTTCCTTCCGAGGTACACCTGGGTACAGTCACCAGGCCTTTCTTCCGAGGTACCTCTGGGTTCAGTCACCAGGCCTTCGTTCTGAGTTAGCTCCGAGTACAGTCACCAGGCCTTTCTTCCGAGGTACGTCTGGGTAGTAACCAGGCCTTCCTTCCGAGATATATCTAGGAACAGTCACCAGGCCTTGCTTCCTACGTGCCTCTGGGTACAGTCACCAGGCCTTCATTCCTAGGTACCTCTGGGTACAGTCACCAGGCCTTCGTTCCCTTGTACCTCTGGGTACAGTCACCAGGCTTTTCTTAAGAGGTACCTCTGGGTACAGTCACGAGGCTTTCCTTCTGAGTTAGCTCTGGGTACAGTCGCCAGGCCTTCCTTCCGACGTACCTCTGGGTACAGTCACCAGGCCTTCCTTCCTAGGTGCCTCTGGGTACAGTCACCAGGCCTTCCTTCTGAGGTACTTCTGGGTACAGTCTCCAGGCCTTCCTTCCGAGGTACCTCTGAATACAGTCACCGTGCCTTACTTCCCAGGTACCTTTGGGTACGGTCACCAAGCCTTCCTTCGGAGGCACCTCTGGGTACAGCCACCGGGCCTTCCTGCCGAAGTACCTCTGGGTACAGTTCCCAGACCTTCCTTCCGAGGTACCTCTGAGTACAGTCACCAGGCGTTTCTTCCGAGGTACTTTTGGGTACAGTCACCAGGCCTTGCTTCCTAGGTACCTTGAGTACTGTAACCACGCTTTCCTTCCGAGTTACCTCTGGACAGGGTCACCACGCCTTCCTTCTGAGGTAACTCTGGGTACAGTCACCAGAATTTTCTTCCGAGGTACCTCTGGGTGCAGTCACCAGGCCTTTCTTTCGAGGTACCTCTGGGTACAGTCAACAGGCCTTCCTTCTGAGGTACCTCTGGGCACAGTCAACAGGCCTGACTTCTAATGTACATCTGGGTACGGTCAACAGGCTTTCCTTCCGAGGTACCTCTGGGTACAGTCACCAGGCATTTCTGACGAGGTTCCTCTGGGTACAGTCACCAGGCCTTCCTTCTGAGGTACCTCTGAGTACAGTCACCAGGGCTTTCTTCCGAGGTACGTCTGGGTAGTAACCGGGCCTTCCTTCCGAGGTACCTCTGGGTACAGTCACCATCGCTTCCTTCCGAGGTACCTCTGGGTAGAGTCACCAGGCCTTCCTTCCGAGGTACTTCTGGGTACAATCACCAGGCCTTCCTTCCGAGGTACCTTTGGGTACAGTGACGAGGTCTTTCTTCTGAGGTACCTCTGAGTACAGTCACCAGGCCTTTCTTCCGAGGTACTTCTGGGTAGTCACCATGCCTTCCTTCCAAGGTACCTCTCGGTACAGTCTCCAGGCCTTCCTTCCGAGGTACTTCTGGGTACAGTCACCAGACCTTCTTCCGAGGTAACTCTGGGTACAGTCACTAGGCCTCCTTCCGAGGTACCTCTGGGTACAGTCACCAGGCTTTCCTTCTCAGGTAACTCTGGGTACAGTCACCAGGCCTTTCTTTCGAGGTATCTCTGGGTACAGTCACAAGGACTTCCTTGTCAGTTACCTCTGGGTACAGTTCCCAGACCTTCCTTCCGAGGTGCCTCTGAGTACAGTCACCAGGCGCTTCTTCCGAGGTACTTTTGGGTACAGTCACCAGGCCTTGCTTCCGAGGTACCTCTGGGTAAATTCACCAGGCCTTTCTTACGAGGTACCTCTGGGTATAGTCAGCAGGCTTTTCTTCTGAGGTACCTATGCGTACAGTCACCAGAACTTCCTTCAGAAGTACCTCTGGGTACAGGCACCGGCCTGCCTTGTGAGGTATGTCTGGGAACAGTCACCAGCCCTTCCTTCTGAGGTAACCCTGGGTGCAGTCACCAGAATTTTCTTCCGGGGTGCCTCTGGGTACAGTCACCAGGCCTTTCTTTCGAGGTATCTCTGGGTACAGTCAGAAGGACTTCCTAGTGAGTTACCTCTGGGTAGTCACCAGGCCATCCTTCCGAGGTACCTCTGGGTACAGTCACCAGGCCTTCCTTCTCAGGTAACTCTGGGTACAGTCACCAGGCCTTTCTTTCGAGGTATCTCGGGGTACAGTCCGAAGGACTTCCTTGTGAGTTACCTCTGGGTAGAGTCACCAGGCCATCCTTCCGAGGTACCTCTGGGTACAGTCACCAGGACTTCCTTCTGATGTACATCTGGGTACGGTCACAAGGCCTTCCTTCCGAGGTACCTCTGGGTACCCTCACCAGGACTTCCTTCAGAGGCACCTGGGTACACACACCAGGCCTTCCTTCTGAGGTAACTCTGGGTGCAGTCACCAGAATTTTCTTCCGAGGTACCTCTGGCTGCAGTCACCAGGCCTTTCTTTCGAGGCACCTCTGGGTACAGTCAACAGGCCTTCCTTCTGAGGTACCTCTGGGCACAGTCAACAGGCCTGACTTCTAATGTACATGTGGGTACGGTTACCAGGCTTTCCTTCCGAGGTACCTCTGGGTACAGTCACCAGGCCGTTCTTCCAAGGCACTTCTGGGTATAGCCACCAGGCCTTCCTTCCGAGGTACACCTGGGTACAGCCACCAGGCCTTTCTTCCGAGGTACCTCTGGGTACAGTCACCAGGCATTTCTGACGAGGTACCTCTGGGTTCAGTCACCAGGCCTTCCTTCTGAGTTAGCTCCGAGTACAGTCACCAGGCCTATCTTCCGAGGTACGTGTGGGTAGTAAACAGGCCTTCCTTCCGAGGTATATCTAGGAAGTGTCACCAGGCCTTGCTTCCTAGGTGCCTCTGGGTACAGTCACGAGGCCTTCATTTCGAGGTACCTCTGGGTACAGTCACCAGGCCTTCGTTCCCTTGTACCTCTGGGTACAGTCACCAGGCTTTTCTTAAGAGGTACCTCTGGGTACAGTCACGAGGCTTTCCTTCTGAGTTACCTCTGAGTACAGTCGCCAGGCCTTCCTTCCGAGGTACCTCTGGGTACACTTCCCAGACCTTCCTTCCGAGGTACCTCTGAGTACAGTCACCAGGCGTTTCTTCCGAGGTACTTTTGGGTACAGTCACCAGGCCTTGCTTCCGAGGTACCTTGAGTACTGTAACCACGCTTTCCTTCCGAGTTACCTCTGGACAGAGTCACCACGCCTTCCTTCTGAGGTAACTCTGGGTACAGTCACCAGAATTTTCTTCCGAGGTACCTCTGGGTGCAGTCACCAGGCCTTTCTTTCGAGGTACCTCTGGGTACAGTCAACAGGCCATTCTTCCAAGGCATTTCTGGGTATAGCCACCAGGACTTCCTTCCGAGGTACACCTGGGTACAGTCACCAGGCCTTTCTTCCGAGGTACCTCTGGGTTCAGTCACCAGGCCTTCGTTCTGAGTTAGCTCCGAGTACAGTCACCAGGCCTTTCTTCCGAGGTACGTCTGGGTAGTAACCAGGCCTTCCTTCCGAGATATATCTAGGAACAGTCACCAGGCCTTGCTTCCTACGTGCCTCTGGGTACAGTCACCAGGCCTTCATTCCTAGGTACCTCTGGGTACAGTCACCAGGCCTTCGTTCCCTTGTACCTCTGGGTACAGTCACCAGGCTTTTCTTAAGAGGTACCTCTGGGTACAGTCACGAGGCTTTCCTTCTGAGTTAGCTCTGGGTACAGTCGCCAGGCCTTCCTTCCGACGTACCTCTGGGTACAGTCACCAGGCCTTCCTTCCTAGGTGCCTCTGGGTACAGTCACCAGGCCTTCCTTCTGAGGTACTTCTGGGTACAGTCTCCAGGCCTTCCTTCCGAGGTACCTCTGAATACAGTCACCGTGCCTTACTTCCCAGGTACCTTTGGGTACGGTCACCAAGCCTTCCTTCCGAGGCCCCTCTGGGTACAGCCACCGGGCCTTCCTGCCGAAGTACCTCTGGGTACAGTTCCCAGACCTTCCTTCCGAGGTACCTCTGAGTACAGTCACCAGGCGTTTCTTCCGAGGTACTTTTGGGTACAGTCACCAGGCCTTGCTTCCTAGGTACCTTGAGTACTGTAACCACGCTTTCCTTCCGAGTTACCTCTGGACAGGGTCACCACGCCTTCCTTCTGAGGTAACTCTGGGTACAGTCACCAGAATTTTCTTCCGAGGTACCTCTGGGTGCAGTCACCAGGCCTTTCTTTCGAGGTACCTCTGGGTACAGTCAACAGGCCTTCCTTCTGAGGTACCTCTGGGCACAGTCAACAGGCCTGACTTCTAATGTACATCTGGGTACGGTCAACAGGCTTTCCTTCCGAGGTACCTCTGGGTACAGTCACCAGGCATTTCTGACGAGGTTCCTCTGGGTACAGTCACCAGGCCTTCCTTCTGAGGTACCTCTGAGTACAGTCACCAGGCCTTTCTTCCGAGGTACGTCTGGGTAGTAACCAGGCCTTCCTTCCGAGGTACCTCTGGGTACAGTCACCATCGCTTCCTTCCGAGGTACCTCTGGGTAGAGTCACCAGGCCTTCCTTCCGAGGTACTTCTGGGTACAATCACCAGGCCTTCCTTCCGAGGTACCTTTGGGTACAGTGACGAGGTCTTTCTTCTGAGGTACCTCTCAGTACAGTCACCAGGCCTTTCTTCCGAGGTACTTCTGGGTAGTCACCATGCCTTCCTTCCAAGGTACCTCTCGGTACAGTCTCCAGGCCTTCCTTCCGAGGTACTTCTGGGTACAGTCACCAGACCTTCTTCCGAGGTAACTCTGGGTACAGTCACTAGGCCTCCTTCCGAGGTACCTCTGGGTACAGTCACCAGGCTTTCCTTCTCAGGTAACTCTGGGTACAGTCACCAGGCCTTTCTTTCGAGGTATCTCTGGGTACAGTCACAAGGACTTCCTTGTCAGTTACCTCTGGGTACAGTTCCCAGACCTTCCTTCCGAGGTGCCTCTGAGTACAGTCACCAGGCGCTTCTTCCGAGGTACTTTTGGGTACAGTCACCAGGCCTTGCTTCCGAGGTACCTCTGGGTAAATTCACCAGGCCTTTCTTACGAGGTACCTCTGGGTATAGTCAGCAGGCTTTTCTTCTGAGGTACCTATGCGTACAGTCACCAGAACTTCCTTCAGAAGTACCTCTGGGTACAGGCACCGGCCTGCCTTGTGAGGTATGTCTGGGAACAGTCACCAGCCCTTCCTTCTGAGGTAACCCTGGGTGCAGTCACCAGAATTTTCTTCCGGGGTGCCTCTGGGTACAGTCACCAGGCCTTTCTTTCGAGGTATCTCTGGGTACAGTCAGAAGGACTTCCTTGTGAGTTACCTCTGGGTAGAGTCACCAGGCCATCCTTCCGAGGTACCTCTGGGTACAGTCACCAGGCCTTCCTTCTCAGGTAACTCTGGGTACAGTCACCAGGCCTTTCTTTCGAGGTATCTCGGGGTACAGTCCGAAGGACTTCCTTGTGAGTTACCTCTGGGTAGAGTCACCAGGCCATCCTTCCGAGGTACCTCTGGGTACAGTCACCAGGACTTCCTTCTGATGTACATCTGGGTACGGTCACAAGGCCTTCCTTCCGAGGTACCTCTGGGTACCCTCACCATGACTTCCTTCAGAGGCACCTGGGTACACACACCAGGCCTTCCTTCTGAGGTAACTCTGGGTGCAGTCACCAGAATTTTCTTCCGAGGAACCTCTGGCTGCAGTCACCAGGCCTTTCTTTCGAGGTACCTCTGGGTACAGTCAACAGGCCTTCCTTCTGAGGTACCTCTGGGCACAGTCAACAGGCCTGACTTCTAATGTACATGTGGGTACGGTTACCAGGCTTTCCTTCCGAGGTACCTCTGGGTACAGTCACCAGGCCGTTCTTCCAAGGCACTTCTGGGTACAGCCACCAGGCCTTCCTTCCGAGGTACACCTGGGTACAGCCACCAGGCCTTTCTTCCGAGGTACCTCTGGGTACAGTCACCAGGCATTTCTGACGAGGTACCTCTGGGTTCAGTCACCAGGCCTTCCTTCTGAGTTAGCTCCGAGTACAGTCACCAGGCCTATCTTCCGAGGTACGTGTGGGTAGTAAACAGGCCTTCCTTCCGAGGTATATCTAGGAACAGTCACCAGGCCTTGCTTCCTAGGTGCCTCTGGGTACAGTCACGAGGCCTTCATTTCGAGGTACCTCTGGGTACAGTCACCAGGCCTTCGTTCCCTTGTACCTCTGGGTACAGTCACCAGGCTTTTCTTAAGAGGTACCTCTGGGTACAGTCACGAGGCTTTCCTTCTGAGTTACCTCTGAGTACAGTCGCCAGGCCTTCCTTCCGAGGTACCTCTGGGTACACTTCCCAGACCTTCCTTCCGAGGTACCTCTGAGTACAGTCACCAGGCGTTTCTTCCGAGGTACTTTTGGGTACAGTCACCAGGCCTTGCTTCCGAGGTACCTTGAGTACTGTAACCACGCTTTCCTTCCGAGTTACCTCTGGACAGAGTCACCACGCCTTCCTTCTGAGGTAACTCTGGGTACAGTCACCAGAATTTTCTTCCGAGGTACCTCTGGGTGCAGTCACCAGGCCTTTCTTTCGAGGTACCTCTGGGTACAGTCAACAGGCCATTCTTCCAAGGCATTTCTGGGTATAGCCACCAGGACTTCCTTCCGAGGTACACCTGGGTACAGTCACCAGGCCTTTCTTCCGAGGTACCTCTGGGTTCAGTCACCAGGCCTTCGTTCTGAGTTAGCTCCGAGTACAGTCACCAGGCCTTTCTTCCGAGGTACGTCTGGGTAGTAACCAGGCCTTCCTTCCGAGATATATCTAGGAACAGTCACCAGGCCTTGCTTCCTACGTGCCTCTGGGTACAGTCACCAGGCCTTCATTCCTAGGTACCTCTGGGTACAGTCACCAGGCCTTCGTTCCCTTGTACCTCTGGGTACAGTCACCAGGCTTTTCTTAAGAGGTACCTCTGGGTACAGTCACGAGGCTTTCCTTCTGAGTTAGCTCTGGGTACAGTCGCCAGGCCTTCCTTCCGACGTACCTCTGGGTACAGTCACCAGGCCTTCCTTCCTAGGTGCCTCTGGGTACAGTCACCAGGCCTTCCTTCTGAGGTACTTCTGGGTACAGTCTCCAGGCCTTCCTTCCGAGGTACCTCTGAATACAGTCACCGTGCCTTACTTCCCAGGTACCTTTGGGTACGGTCACCAAGCCTTCCTTCGGAGGCACCTCTGGGTACAGCCACCGGGCCTTCCTGCCGAAGTACCTCTGGGTACAGTTCCCAGACCTTCCTTCCGAGGTACCTCTGAGTACAGTCACCAGGCGTTTCTTCCGAGGTACTTTTGGGTACAGTCACCAGGCCTTGCTTCCTAGGTACCTTGAGTACTGTAACCACGCTTTCCTTCCGAGTTACCTCTGGACAGGGTCACCACGCCTTCCTTCTGAGGTAACTCTGGGTACAGTCACCAGAATTTTCTTCCGAGGTACCTCTGGGTGCAGTCACCAGGCCTTTCTTTCGAGGTACCTCTGGGTACAGTCAACAGGCCTTCCTTCTGAGGTACCTCTGGGCACAGTCAACAGGCCTGACTTCTAATGTACATCTGGGTACGGTCAACAGGCTTTCCTTCCGAGGTACCTCTGGGTACAGTCACCAGGCATTTCTGACGAGGTTCCTCTGGGTACAGTCACCAGGCCTTCCTTCTGAGGTACCTCTGAGTACAGTCACCAGGCCTTTCTTCCGAGGTACGTCTGGGTAGTAACCAGGCCTTCCTTCCGAGGTACCTCTGGGTACAGTCACCATCGCTTCCTTCCGAGGTACCTCTGGGTAGAGTCACCAGGCCTTCCTTCCGAGGTACTTCTGGGTACAATCACCAGGCCTTCCTTCCGAGGTACCTTTGGGTACAGTGACGAGGTCTTTCTTCTGAGGTACCTCTCAGTACAGTCACCAGGCCTTTCTTCCGAGGTACTTCTGGGTAGTCACCATGCCTTCCTTCCAAGGTACCTCTCGGTACAGTCTCCAGGCCTTCCTTCCGAGGTACTTCTGGGTACAGTCACCAGACCTTCTTCCGAGGTAATTCTGGGTACAGTCACTAGGCCTCCTTCCGAGGTACCTCTGGGTACAGTCACCAGGCTTTCCTTCTCAGGTAACTCTGGGTACAGTCACCAGGCCTTTCTTTCGAGGTATCTCTGGGTACAGTCACAAGGACTTCCTTGTCAGTTACCTCTGGGTACAGTTCCCAGACCTTCCTTCCGAGGTGCCTCTGAGTACAGTCACCAGGCGCTTCTTCCGAGGTACTTTTGGGTACAGTCACCAGGCCTTGCTTCCGAGGTACCTCTGGGTAAATTCACCAGGCCTTTCTTACGAGGTACCTCTGGGTATAGTCAGCAGGCTTTTCTTCTGAGGTACCTATGCGTACAGTCACCAGAACTTCCTTCAGAAGTACCTCTGAGTACAGGCACCGGCCTGCCTTGTGAGGTATGTCTGGGAACAGTCACCAGCCCTTCCTTCTGAGGTAACCCTGGGTGCAGTCACCAGAATTTTCTTCCGGGGTGCCTCTGGGTACAGTCACCAGGCCTTTCTTTCGAGGTATCTCTGGGTACAGTCAGAAGGACTTCCTTGTGAGTTACCTCTGGGTAGAGTCACCAGGCCATCCTTCCGAGGTACCTCTGGGTACAGTCACCAGGCCTTCCTTCTCAGGTAACTCTGGGTACAGTCACCAGGCCTTTCTTTCGAGGTATCTCTGGGTACAGTCCGAAGGACTTCCTTGTGAGTTACCTCTGGGTAGAGTCACCAGGCCATCCTTCCGAGGTACCTCTGGGTACAGTCACCAGGACTTCCTTCTGATGTACATCTGGGTACGGTCACAAGGCCTTCCTTCCGAGGTACCTCTGGGTACCCTCACCAGGACTTCCTTCAGAGGCACCTGGGTACACACACCAGGCCTTCCTTCTGAGGTAACTCTGGGTACAGTCACCAGAATTTTCTTCCGAGGTACCTCTGGCTGCAGTCACCAGGCCTTTCTTTCGAGGTACCTCTGGGTACAGTCAACAGGCCTTCCTTCTGAGGTACCTCTGGGCACAGTCAACAGGCCTGACTTCTAATGTACATGTGGGTACGGTTACCAGGCTTTCCTTCCGAGGTACCTCTGGGTACAGTCACCAGGCCGTTCTTCCAAGGTACTTCTGGGTACAGCCACCAGGCCTTCCTTCCGAGGTACACCTGGGTACAGCCACCAGGCCTTTCTTCCGAGGTACCTCTGGGTACAGTCACCAGGCATTTCTGACGAGGTACCTCTGGGTTCAGTCACCAGGCCTTCCTTCTGAGTTAGCTCCGAGTACAGTCACCAGGCCTATCTTCCGAGGTACGTGTGGGTAGTAAACAGGCCTTCCTTCCGAGGTATATCTAGGAACAGTCACCAGGCCTTGCTTCCTAGGTGCCTCTGGGTACAGTCACGAGGCCTTCATTTCGAGGTACCTCTGGGTACAGTCACCAGGCCTTCGTTCCCTTGTACCTCTGGGTACAGTCACCAGGCTTTTCTTAAGAGGTACCTCTGGGTACAGTCACGAGGCTTTCCTTCTGAGTTACCTCTGAGTACAGTCGCCAGGCCTTCCTTCCGAGGTACCTCTGGGTACACTTCCCAGACCTTCCTTCCGAGGTACCTCTGAGTACAGTCACCAGGCGTTTCTTCCGAGGTACTTTTGGGTACAGTCACCAGGCCTTGCTTCCGAGGTACCTTGAGTACTGTAACCACGCTTTCCTTCCGAGTTACCTCTGGACAGAGTCACCACGCCTTCCTTCTGAGGTAACTCTGGGTACAGTCACCAGAATTTTCTTCCGAGGTACCTCTGGGTGCAGTCACCAGGCCTTTCTTTCGAGGTACCTCTGGGTACAGTCAACAGGCCATTCTTCCAAGGCATTTCTGGGTATAGCCACCAGGACTTCCTTCCGAGGTACACCTGGGTACAGTCACCAGGCCTTTCTTCCGAGGTACCTCTGGGTTCAGTCACCAGGCCTTCGTTCTGAGTTAGCTCCGAGTACAGTCACCAGGCCTTTCTTCCGAGGTACGTCTGGGTAGTAACCAGGCCTTCCTTCCGAGATATATCTAGGAACAGTCACCAGGCCTTGCTTCCTACGTGCCTCTGGGTACAGTCACCAGGCCTTCATTCCTAGGTACCTCTGGGTACAGTCACCAGGCCTTCGTTCCCTTGTACCTCTGGGTACAGTCACCAGGCTTTTCTTAAGAGGTACCTCTGGGTACAGTCACGAGGCTTTCCTTCTGAGTTAGCTCTGGGTACAGTCGCCAGGCCTTCCTTCCGACGTACCTCTGGGTACAGTCACCAGGCCTTCCTTCCTAGGTGCCTCTGGGTACAGTCACCAGGCCTTCCTTCTGAGGTACTTCTGGGTACAGTCTCCAGGCCTTCCTTCCGAGGTACCTCTGAATACAGTCACCGTGCCTTACTTCCCAGGTACCTTTGGGTACGGTCACCAAGCCTTCCTTCGGAGGCACCTCTGGGTACAGCCACCGGGCCTTCCTGCCGAAGTACCTCTGGGTACAGTTCCCAGACCTTCCTTCCGAGGTACCTCTGAGTACAGTCACCAGGCGTTTCTTCCGAGGTACTTTTGGGTACAGTCACCAGGCCTTGCTTCCTAGGTACCTTGAGTACTGTAACCACGCTTTCCTTCCGAGTTACCTCTGGACAGGGTCACCACGGCTTCCTTCTGAGGTAACTCTGGGTACAGTCACCAGAATTTTCTTCCGAGGTACCTCTGGGTGCAGTCACCAGGCCTTTCTTTCGAGGTACCTCTGGGTACAGTCAACAGGCCTTCCTTCTGAGGTACCTCTGGGCACAGTCAACAGGCCTGACTTCTAATGTACATCTGGGTACGGTCAACAGGCTTTCCTTCCGAGGTACCTCTGGGTACAGTCACCAGGCATTTCTGACGAGGTTCCTCTGGGTACAGTCACCAGGCCTTCCTTCTGAGGTACCTCTGAGTACAGTCACCAGGCCTTTCTTCCGAGGTACGTCTGGGTAGTAACCAGGCCTTCCTTCCGAGGTACCTCTGGGTACAGTCACCATCGCTTCCTTCCGAGGTACCTCTGGGTAGAGTCACCAGGCCTTCCTTCCGAGGTACTTCTGGGTACAATCACCAGGCCTTCCTTCCGAGGTACCTTTGGGTACAGTGACGAGGTCTTTCTTCTGAGGTACCTCTGAGTACAGTCACCAGGCCTTTCTTCCGAGGTACTTCTGGGTAGTCACCATGCCTTCCTTCCAAGGTACCTCTCGGTACAGTCTCCAGGCCTTCCTTCCGAGGTACTTCTGGGTACAGTCACCAGACCTTCTTCCGAGGTAACTCTGGGTACAGTCACTAGGCCTCCTTCCGAGGTACCTCTGGGTACAGTCACCAGGCTTTCCTTCTCAGGTAACTCTGGGTACAGTCACCAGGCCTTTCTTTCGAGGTATCTCTGGGTACAGTCACAAGGACTTCCTTGTCAGTTACCTCTGGGTACAGTTCCCAGACCTTCCTTCCGAGGTGCCTCTGAGTACAGTCACCAGGCGCTTCTTCCGAGGTACTTTTGGGTACAGTCACCAGGCCTTGCTTCCGAGGTACCTCTGGGTAAATTCACCAGGCCTTTCTTACGAGGTACCTCTGGGTATAGTCAGCAGGCTTTTCTTCTGAGGTACCTATGCGTACAGTCACCAGAACTTCCTTCAGAAGTACCTCTGGGTACAGGCACCGGCCTGCCTTGTGAGGTATGTCTGGGAACAGTCACCAGCCCTTCCTTCTGAGGTAACCCTGGGTGCAGTCACCAGAATTTTCTTCCGGGGTGCCTCTGGGTACAGTCACCAGGCCTTTCTTTCGAGGTATCTCTGGGTACAGTCAGAAGGACTTCCTTGTGAGTTACCTCTGGGTAGAGTCACCAGGCCATCCTTCCGAGGTACCTCTGGGTACAGTCACCAGGCCTTCCTTCTCAGGTAACTCTGGGTACAGTCACCAGGCCTTTCTTTCGAGGTATCTCGGGGTACAGTCCGAAGGACTTCCTTGTGAGTTACCTCTGGGTAGAGTCACCAGGCCATCCTTCCGAGGTACCTCTGGGTACAGTCACCAGGACTTCCTTCTGATGTACATCTGGGTACGGTCACAAGGCCTTCCTTCCGAGGTACCTCTGGGTACCCTCACCATGACTTCCTTCAGAGGCACCTGGGTACACACACCAGGCCTTCCTTCTGAGGTAACTCTGGGTGCAGTCACCAGAATTTTCTTCCGAGGAACCTCTGGCTGCAGTCACCAGGCCTTTCTTTCGAGGTACCTCTGGGTACAGTCAACAGGCCTTCCTTCTGAGGTACCTCTGGGCACAGTCAACAGGCCTGACTTCTAATGTACATGTGGGTACGGTTACCAGGCTTTCCTTCCGAGGTACCTCTGGGTACAGTCACCAGGCCGTTCTTCCAAGGCACTTCTGGGTACAGCCACCAGGCCTTCCTTCCGAGGTACACCTGGGTACAGCCACCAGGCCTTTCTTCCGAGGTACCTCTGGGTACAGTCACCAGGCATTTCTGACGAGGTACCTCTGGGTTCAGTCACCAGGCCTTCCTTCTGAGTTAGCTCCGAGTACAGTCACCAGGCCTATCTTCCGAGGTACGTGTGGGTAGTAAACAGGCCTTCCTTCCGAGGTATATCTAGGAACAGTCACCAGGCCTTGCTTCCTAGGTGCCTCTGGGTACAGTCACGAGGCCTTCATTTCGAGGTACCTCTGGGTACAGTCACCAGGCCTTCGTTCCCTTGTACCTCTGGGTACAGTCACCAGGCTTTTCTTAAGAGGTACCTCTGGGTACAGTCACGAGGCTTTCCTTCTGAGTTACCTCTGAGTACAGTCGCCAGGCCTTCCTTCCGAGGTACCTCTGGGTACACTTCCCAGACCTTCCTTCCGAGGTACCTCTGAGTACAGTCACCAGGCGTTTCTTCCGAGGTACTTTTGGGTACAGTCACCAGGCCTTGCTTCCGAGGTACCTTGAGTACTGTAACCACGCTTTCCTTCCGAGTTACCTCTGGACAGAGTCACCACGCCTTCCTTCTGAGGTAACTCTGGGTACAGTCACCAGAATTTTCTTCCGAGGTACCTCTGGGTGCAGTCACCAGGCCTTTCTTTCGAGGTACCTCTGGGTACAGTCAACAGGCCATTCTTCCAAGGCATTTCTGGGTATAGCCACCAGGACTTCCTTCCGAGGTACACCTGGGTACAGTCACCAGGCCTTTCTTCCGAGGTACCTCTGGGTTCAGTCACCAGGCCTTCGTTCTGAGTTAGCTCCGAGTACAGTCACCAGGCCTTTCTTCCGAGGTACGTCTGGGTAGTAACCAGGCCTTCCTTCCGAGATATATCTAGGAACAGTCACCAGGCCTTGCTTCCTACGTGCCTCTGGGTACAGTCACCAGGCCTTCATTCCTAGGTACCTCTGGGTACAGTCACCAGGCCTTCGTTCCCTTGTACCTCTGGGTACAGTCACCAGGCTTTTCTTAAGAGGTACCTCTGGGTACAGTCACGAGGCTTTCCTTCTGAGTTAGCTCTGGGTACAGTCGCCAGGCCTTCCTTCCGACGTACCTCTGGGTACAGTCACCAGGCCTTGCTTCCTAGGTGCCTCTGGGTACAGTCACGAGGCCTTCATTTCGAGGTACCTCTGGGTACAGTCACCAGGCCTTCGTTCCCTTGTACCTCTGGGTACAGTCACCAGGCTTTTCTTAAGAGGTACCTCTGGGTACAGTCACGAGGCTTTCCTTCTGAGTTACCTCTGAGTACAGTCGCCAGGCCTTCCTTCCGAGGTACCTCTGGGTACACTTCCCAGACCTTCCTTCCGAGGTACCTCTGAGTACAGTCACCAGGCGTTTCTTCCGAGGTACTTTTGGGTACAGTCACCAGGCCTTGCTTCCGAGGTACCTTGAGTACTGTAACCACGCTTTCCTTCCGAGTTACCTCTGGACAGAGTCACCACGCCTTCCTTCTGAGGTAACTCTGGGTACAGTCACCAGAATTTTCTTCCGAGGTACCTCTGGGTGCAGTCACCAGGCCTTTCTTTCGAGGTACCTCTGGGTACAGTCAACAGGCCATTCTTCCAAGGCATTTCTGGGTATAGCCACCAGGACTTCCTTCCGAGGTACACCTGGGTACAGTCACCAGGCCTTTCTTCCGAGGTACCTCTGGGTTCAGTCACCAGGCCTTCGTTCTGAGTTAGCTCCGAGTACAGTCACCAGGCCTTTCTTCCGAGGTACGTCTGGGTAGTAACCAGGCCTTCCTTCCGAGATATATCTAGGAACAGTCACCAGGCCTTGCTTCCTACGTGCCTCTGGGTACAGTCACCAGGCCTTCATTCCTAGGTACCTCTGGGTACAGTCACCAGGCCTTCGTTCCCTTGTACCTCTGGGTACAGTCACCAGGCTTTTCTTAAGAGGTACCTCTGGGTACAGTCACGAGGCTTTCCTTCTGAGTTAGCTCTGGGTACAGTCGCCAGGCCTTCCTTCCGACGTACCTCTGGGTACAGTCACCAGGCCTTCCTTCCTAGGTGCCTCTGGGTACAGTCACCAGGCCTTCCTTCTGAGGTACTTCTGGGTACAGTCTCCAGGCCTTCCTTCCGAGGTACCTCTGAATACAGTCACCGTGCCTTACTTCCCAGGTACCTTTGGGTACGGTCACCAAGCCTTCCTTCGGAGGCACCTCTGGGTACAGCCACCGGGCCTTCCTGCCGAAGTACCTCTGGGTACAGTTCCCAGACCTTCCTTCCGAGGTACCTCTGAGTACAGTCACCAGGCGTTTCTTCCGAGGTACTTTTGGGTACAGTCACCAGGCCTTGCTTCCTAGGTACCTTGAGTACTGTAACCACGCTTTCCTTCCGAGTTACCTCTGGACAGGGTCACCACGGCTTCCTTCTGAGGTAACTCTGGGTACAGTCACCAGAATTTTCTTCCGAGGTACCTCTGGGTGCAGTCACCAGGCCTTTCTTTCGAGGTACCTCTGGGTACAGTCAACAGGCCTTCCTTCTGAGGTACCTCTGGGCACAGTCAACAGGCCTGACTTCTAATGTACATCTGGGTACGGTCAACAGGCTTTCCTTCCGAGGTACCTCTGGGTACAGTCACCAGGCATTTCTGACGAGGTTCCTCTGGGTACAGTCACCAGGCCTTCCTTCTGAGGTACCTCTGAGTACAGTCACCAGGCCTTTCTTCCGAGGTACGTCTGGGTAGTAACCAGGCCTTCCTTCCGAGGTACCTCTGGGTACAGTCACCATCGCTTCCTTCCGAGGTACCTCTGGGTAGAGTCACCAGGCCTTCCTTCCGAGGTACTTCTGGGTACAATCACCAGGCCTTCCTTCCGAGGTACCTTTGGGTACAGTGACGAGGTCTTTCTTCTGAGGTACCTCTGAGTACAGTCACCAGGCCTTTCTTCCGAGGTACTTCTGGGTAGTCACCATGCCTTCCTTCCAAGGTACCTCTCGGTACAGTCTCCAGGCCTTCCTTCCGAGGTACTTCTGGGTACAGTCACCAGACCTTCTTCCGAGGTAATTCTGGGTACAGTCACTAGGCCTCCTTCCGAGGTACCTCTGGGTACAGTCACCAGGCTTTCCTTCTCAGGTAACTCTGGGTACAGTCACCAGGCCTTTCTTTCGAGGTATCTCTGGGTACAGTCACAAGGACTTCCTTGTCAGTTACCTCTGGGTACAGTTCCCAGACCTTCCTTCCGAGGTGCCTCTGAGTACAGTCACCAGGCGCTTCTTCCGAGGTACTTTTGGGTACAGTCACCAGGCCTTGCTTCCGAGGTACCTCTGGGTAAATTCACCAGGCCTTTCTTACGAGGTACCTCTGGGTATAGTCAGCAGGCTTTTCTTCTGAGGTACCTATGCGTACAGTCACCAGAACTTCCTTCAGAAGTACCTCTGAGTACAGGCACCGGCCTGCCTTGTGAGGTATGTCTGGGAACAGTCACCAGCCCTTCCTTCTGAGGTAACCCTGGGTGCAGTCACCAGAATTTTCTTCCGGGGTGCCTCTGGGTACAGTCACCAGGCCTTTCTTTCGAGGTATCTCTGGGTACAGTCAGAAGGACTTCCTTGTGAGTTACCTCTGGGTAGAGTCACCAGGCCATCCTTCCGAGGTACCTCTGGGTACAGTCACCAGGCCTTCCTTCTCAGGTAACTCTGGGTACAGTCACCAGGCCTTTCTTTCGAGGTATCTCTGGGTACAGTCCGAAGGACTTCCTTGTGAGTTACCTCTGGGTAGAGTCACCAGGCCATCCTTCCGAGGTACCTCTGGGTACAGTCACCAGGACTTCCTTCTGATGTACATCTGGGTACGGTCACAAGGCCTTCCTTCCGAGGTACCTCTGGGTACCCTCACCAGGACTTCCTTCAGAGGCACCTGGGTACACACACCAGGCCTTCCTTCTGAGGTAACTCTGGGTACAGTCACCAGAATTTTCTTCCGAGGTACCTCTGGCTGCAGTCACCAGGCCTTTCTTTCGAGGTACCTCTGGGTACAGTCAACAGGCCTTCCTTCTGAGGTACCTCTGGGCACAGTCAACAGGCCTGACTTCTAATGTACATGTGGGTACGGTTACCAGGCTTTCCTTCCGAGGTACCTCTGGGTACAGTCACCAGGCCGTTCTTCCAAGGTACTTCTGGGTACAGCCACCAGGCCTTCCTTCCGAGGTACACCTGGGTACAGCCACCAGGCCTTTCTTCCGAGGTACCTCTGGGTACAGTCACCAGGCATTTCTGACGAGGTACCTCTGGGTTCAGTCACCAGGCCTTCCTTCTGAGTTAGCTCCGAGTACAGTCACCAGGCCTATCTTCCGAGGTACGTGTGGGTAGTAAACAGGCCTTCCTTCCGAGGTATATCTAGGAACAGTCACCAGGCCTTGCTTCCTAGGTGCCTCTGGGTACAGTCACGAGGCCTTCATTTCGAGGTACCTCTGGGTACAGTCACCAGGCCTTCGTTCCCTTGTACCTCTGGGTACAGTCACCAGGCTTTTCTTAAGAGGTACCTCTGGGTACAGTCACGAGGCTTTCCTTCTGAGTTACCTCTGAGTACAGTCGCCAGGCCTTCCTTCCGAGGTACCTCTGGGTACACTTCCCAGACCTTCCTTCCGAGGTACCTCTGAGTACAGTCACCAGGCGTTTCTTCCGAGGTACTTTTGGGTACAGTCACCAGGCCTTGCTTCCGAGGTACCTTGAGTACTGTAACCACGCTTTCCTTCCGAGTTACCTCTGGACAGAGTCACCACGCCTTCCTTCTGAGGTAACTCTGGGTACAGTCACCAGAATTTTCTTCCGAGGTACCTCTGGGTGCAGTCACCAGGCCTTTCTTTCGAGGTACCTCTGGGTACAGTCAACAGGCCATTCTTCCAAGGCATTTCTGGGTACAGCCACCAGGACTTCCTTCCGAGGTACACCTGGGTACAGTCACCAGGCCTTTCTTCCGAGGTACCTCTGGGTTCAGTCACCAGGCCTTCGTTCTGAGTTAGCTCCGAGTACAGTCACCAGGCCTTTCTTCCGAGGTACGTCTGGGTAGTAACCAGGCCTTCCTTCCGAGATATATCTAGGAACAGTCACCAGGCCTTGCTTCCTACGTGCCTCTGGGTACAGTCACCAGGCCTTCATTCCTAGGTACCTCTGGGTACAGTCACCAGGCCTTCGTTCCCTTGTACCTCTGGGTACAGTCACCAGGCTTTTCTTAAGAGGTACCTCTGGGTACAGTCACGAGGCTTTCCTTCTGAGTTAGCTCTGGGTACAGTCGCCAGGCCTTCCTTCCGACGTACCTCTGGGTACAGTCACCAGGCCTTCCTTCCTAGGTGCCTCTGGGTACAGTCACCAGGCCTTCCTTCTGAGGTACTTCTGGGTACAGTCTCCAGGCCTTCCTTCCGAGGTACCTCTGAATACAGTCACCGTGCCTTACTTCCCAGGTACCTTTGGGTACGGTCACCAAGCCTTCCTTCGGAGGCACCTCTGGGTACAGCCACCGGGCCTTCCTGCCGAAGTACCTCTGGGTACAGTTCCCAGACCTTCCTTCCGAGGTACCTCTGAGTACAGTCACCAGGCGTTTCTTCCGAGGTACTTTTGGGTACAGTCACCAGGCCTTGCTTCCTAGGTACCTTGAGTACTGTAACCACGCTTTCCTTCCGAGTTACCTCTGGACAGGGTCACCACGGCTTCCTTCTGAGGTAACTCTGGGTACAGTCACCAGAATTTTCTTCCGAGGTACCTCTGGGTGCAGTCACCAGGCCTTTCTTTCGAGGTACCTCTGGGTACAGTCAACAGGCCTTCCTTCTGAGGTACCTCTGGGCACAGTCAACAGGCCTGACTTCTAATGTACATCTGGGTACGGTCAACAGGCTTTCCTTCCGAGGTACCTCTGGGTACAGTCACCAGGCATTTCTGACGAGGTTCCTCTGGGTACAGTCACCAGGCCTTCCTTCTGAGGTACCTCTGAGTACAGTCACCAGGCCTTTCTTCCGAGGTACGTCTGGGTAGTAACCAGGCCTTCCTTCCGAGGTACCTCTGGGTACAGTCACCATCGCTTCCTTCCGAGGTACCTCTGGGTAGAGTCACCAGGCCTTCCTTCCGAGGTACTTCTGGGTACAATCACCAGGCCTTCCTTCCGAGGTACCTTTGGGTACAGTGACGAGGTCTTTCTTCTGAGGTACCTCTGAGTACAGTCACCAGGCCTTTCTTCCGAGGTACTTCTGGGTAGTCACCATGCCTTCCTTCCAAGGTACCTCTCGGTACAGTCTCCAGGCCTTCCTTCCGAGGTACTTCTGGGTACAGTCACCAGACCTTCTTCCGAGGTAATTCTGGGTACAGTCACTAGGCCTCCTTCCGAGGTACCTCTGGGTACAGTCACCAGGCTTTCCTTCTCAGGTAACTCTGGGTACAGTCACCAGGCCTTTCTTTCGAGGTATCTCTGGGTACAGTCACAAGGACTTCCTTGTCAGTTACCTCTGGGTACAGTTCCCAGACCTTCCTTCCGAGGTGCCTCTGAGTACAGTCACCAGGCTCTTCTTCCGAGGTACTTTTGGGTACAGTCACCAGGCCTTGCTTCCGAGGTACCTCTGGGTAAATTCACCAGGCCTTTCTTACGAGGTACCTCTGGGTATAGTCAGCAGGCTTTTCTTCTGAGGTACCTATGCGTACAGTCACCAGAACTTCCTTCAGAAGTACCTCTGAGTACAGGCACCGGCCTGCCTTGTGAGGTATGTCTGGGAACAGTCACCAGCCCTTCCTTCTGAGGTAACCCTGGGTGCAGTCACCAGAATTTTCTTCCGGGGTGCCTCTGGGTACAGTCACCAGGCCTTTCTTTCGAGGTATCTCTGGGTACAGTCAGAAGGACTTCCTTGTGAGTTACCTCTGGGTAGAGTCACCAGGCCATCCTTCCGAGGTACCTCTGGGTACAGTCACCAGGCCTTCCTTCTCAGGTAACTCTGGGTACAGTCACCAGGCCTTTCTTTCGAGGTATCTCTGGGTACAGTCCGAAGGACTTCCTTGTGAGTTACCTCTGGGTAGAGTCACCAGGCCATCCTTCCGAGGTACCTCTGGGTACAGTCACCAGGACTTCCTTCTGATGTACATCTGGGTACGGTCACAAGGCCTTCCTTCCGAGGTACCTCTGGGTACCCTCACCAGGACTTCCTTCAGAGGCACCTGGGTACACACACCAGGCCTTCCTTCTGAGGTAACTCTGGGTACAGTCACCAGAATTTTCTTCCGAGGTACCTCTGGCTGCAGTCACCAGGCCTTTCTTTCGAGGTACCTCTGGGTACAGTCAACAGGCCTTCCTTCTGAGGTACCTCTGGGCACAGTCAACAGGCCTGACTTCTAATGTACATGTGGGTACGGTTACCAGGCTTTCCTTCCGAGGTACCTCTGGGTACAGTCACCAGGCCGTTCTTCCAAGGCACTTCTGGGTACAGCCACCAGGCCTTCCTTCCGAGGTACACCTGGGTACAGCCACCAGGCCTTTCTTCCGAGGTACCTCTGGGTACAGTCACCAGGCATTTCTGACGAGGTACCTCTGGGTTCAGTCACCAGGCCTTCCTTCTGAGTTAGCTCCGAGTACAGTCACCAGGCCTTTCTTCCGAGGTACATCTGGGTAGTAAACAGGCCTTCCTTCCGAGGTATATCTAGGAACAGTCACCAGGCCTTGCTTCCTAGGTGCCTCTGGGTACAGTCACGAGGCCTTCATTTCGAGGTACCTCTGGGTACAGTCACCAGGCCTTCGTTCCCTTGTACCTCTGGGTACAGTCACCAGGCTTTTCTTAAGAGGTACCTCTGGGTACAGTCACGAGGCTTTCCTTCTGAGTTACCTCTGAGTACAGTCGCCAGGCCTTCCTTCCGAGGTACCTCTGGGTACACTTCCCAGACCTTCCTTCCGAGGTACCTCTGAGTACAGTCACCAGGCGTTTCTTCCGAGGTACTTTTGGGTACAGTCACCAGGCCTTGCTTCCGAGGTACCTTGAGTACTGTAACCACGCTTTCCTTCCGAGTTACCTCTGGACAGAGTCACCACGCCTTCCTTCTGAGGTAACTCTGGGTACAGTCACCAGAATTTTCTTCCGAGGTACCTCTGGGTGCAGTCACCAGGCCTTTCTTTCGAGGTACCTCTGGGTACAGTCAACAGGCCATTCTTCCAAGGCATTTCTGGGTATAGCCACCAGGACTTCCTTCCGAGGTACACCTGGGTACAGTCACCAGGCCTTTCTTCCGAGGTACCTCTGGGTTCAGTCACCAGGCCTTCGTTCTGAGTTAGCTCCGAGTACAGTCACCAGGCCTTTCTTCCGAGGTACGTCTGGGTAGTAACCAGGCCTTCCTTCCGAGATATATCTAGGAACAGTCACCAGGCCTTGCTTCCTACGTGCCTCTGGGTACAGTCACCAGGCCTTCATTCCTAGGTACCTCTGGGTACAGTCACCAGGCCTTCGTTCCCTTGTACCTCTGGGTACAGTCACCAGGCTTTTCTTAAGAGGTACCTCTGGGTACAGTCACGAGGCTTTCCTTCTGAGTTAGCTCTGGGTACAGTCGCCAGGCCTTCCTTCCGACGTACCTCTGGGTACAGTCACCAGGCCTTCCTTCCTAGGTGCCTCTGGGTACAGTCACCAGGCCTTCCTTCTGAGGTACTTCTGGGTACAGTCTCCAGGCCTTCCTTCCGAGGTACCTCTGAATACAGTCACCGTGCCTTACTTCCCAGGTACCTTTGGGTACGGTCACCAAGCCTTCCTTCGGAGGCACCTCTGGGTACAGCCACCGGGCCTTCCTGCCGAAGTACCTCTGGGTACAGTTCCCAGACCTTCCTTCCGAGGTACCTCTGAGTACAGTCACCAGGCGTTTCTTCCGAGGTACTTTTGGGTACAGTCACCAGGCCTTGCTTCCTAGGTACCTTGAGTACTGTAACCACGCTTTCCTTCCGAGTTACCTCTGGACAGGGTCACCACGGCTTCCTTCTGAGGTAACTCTGGGTACAGTCACCAGAATTTTCTTCCGAGGTACCTCTGGGTGCAGTCACCAGGCCTTTCTTTCGAGGTACCTCTGGGTACAGTCAACAGGCCTTCCTTCTGAGGTACCTCTGGGCACAGTCAACAGGCCTGACTTCTAATGTACATCTGGGTACGGTCAACAGGCTTTCCTTCCGAGGTACCTCTGGGTACAGTCACCAGGCATTTCTGACGAGGTTCCTCTGGGTACAGTCACCAGGCCTTCCTTCTGAGGTACCTCTGAGTACAGTCACCAGGCCTTTCTTCCGAGGTACGTCTGGGTAGTAACCAGGCCTTCCTTCCGAGGTACCTCTGGGTACAGTCACCATCGCTTCCTTCCGAGGTACCTCTGGGTAGAGTCACCAGGCCTTCCTTCCGAGGTACTTCTGGGTACAATCACCAGGCCTTCCTTCCGAGGTACCTTTGGGTACAGTGACGAGGTCTTTCTTCTGAGGTACCTCTGAGTACAGTCACCAGGCCTTTCTTCCGAGGTACTTCTGGGTAGTCACCATGCCTTCCTTCCAAGGTACCTCTCGGTACAGTCTCCAGGCCTTCCTTCCGAGGTACTTCTGGGTACAGTCACCAGACCTTCTTCCGAGGTAATTCTGGGTACAGTCACTAGGCCTCCTTCCGAGGTACCTCTGGGTACAGTCACCAGGCTTTCCTTCTCAGGTAACTCTGGGTACAGTCACCAGGCCTTTCTTTCGAGGTATCTCTGGGTACAGTCACAAGGACTTCCTTGTCAGTTACCTCTGGGTACAGTTCCCAGACCTTCCTTCCGAGGTGCCTCTGAGTACAGTCACCAGGCGCTTCTTCCGAGGTACTTTTGGGTACAGTCACCAGGCCTTGCTTCCGAGGTACCTCTGGGTAAATTCACCAGGCCTTTCTTACGAGGTACCTCTGGGTATAGTCAGCAGGCTTTTCTTCTGAGGTACCTATGCGTACAGTCACCAGAACTTCCTTCAGAAGTACCTCTGAGTACAGGCACCGGCCTGCCTTGTGAGGTATGTCTGGGAACAGTCACCAGCCCTTCCTTCTGAGGTAACCCTGGGTGCAGTCACCAGAATTTTCTTCCGGGGTGCCTCTGGGTACAGTCACCAGGCCTTTCTTTCGAGGTATCTCTGGGTACAGTCAGAAGGACTTCCTTGTGAGTTACCTCTGGGTAGAGTCACCAGGCCATCCTTCCGAGGTACCTCTGGGTACAGTCACCAGGCCTTCCTTCTCAGGTAACTCTGGGTACAGTCACCAGGCCTTTCTTTCGAGGTATCTCTGGGTACAGTCCGAAGGACTTCCTTGTGAGTTACCTCTGGGTAGAGTCACCAGGCCATCCTTCCGAGGTACCTCTGGGTACAGTCACCAGGACTTCCTTCTGATGTACATCTGGGTACGGTCACAAGGCCTTCCTTCCGAGGTACCTCTGGGTACCCTCACCAGGACTTCCTTCAGAGGCACCTGGGTACACACACCAGGCCTTCCTTCTGAGGTAACTCTGGGTACAGTCACCAGAATTTTCTTCCGAGGTACCTCTGGCTGCAGTCACCAGGCCTTTCTTTCGAGGTACCTCTGGGTACAGTCAACAGGCCTTCCTTCTGAGGTACCTCTGGGCACAGTCAACAGGCCTGACTTCTAATGTACATGTGGGTACGGTTACCAGGCTTTCCTTCCGAGGTACCTCTGGGTACAGTCACCAGGCCGTTCTTCCAAGGTACTTCTGGGTACAGCCACCAGGCCTTCCTTCCGAGGTACACCTGGGTACAGCCACCAGGCCTTTCTTCCGAGGTACCTCTGGGTACAGTCACCAGGCATTTCTGACGAGGTACCTCTGGGTTCAGTCACCAGGCCTTCCTTCTGAGTTAGCTCCGAGTACAGTCACCAGGCCTATCTTCCGAGGTACGTGTGGGTAGTAAACAGGCCTTCCTTCCGAGGTATATCTAGGAACAGTCACCAGGCCTTGCTTCCTAGGTGCCTCTGGGTACAGTCACGAGGCCTTCATTTCGAGGTACCTCTGGGTACAGTCACCAGGCCTTCGTTCCCTTGTACCTCTGGGTACAGTCACCAGGCTTTTCTTAAGAGGTACCTCTGGGTACAGTCACGAGGCTTTCCTTCTGAGTTACCTCTGAGTACAGTCGCCAGGCCTTCCTTCCGAGGTACCTCTGGGTACACTTCCCAGACCTTCCTTCCGAGGTACCTCTGAGTACAGTCACCAGGCGTTTCTTCCGAGGTACTTTTGGGTACAGTCACCAGGCCTTGCTTCCGAGGTACCTTGAGTACTGTAACCACGCTTTCCTTCCGAGTTACCTCTGGACAGAGTCACCACGCCTTCCTTCTGAGGTAACTCTGGGTACAGTCACCAGAATTTTCTTCCGAGGTACCTCTGGGTGCAGTCACCAGGCCTTTCTTTCGAGGTACCTCTGGGTACAGTCAACAGGCCATTCTTCCAAGGCATTTCTGGGTATAGCCACCAGGACTTCCTTCCGAGGTACACCTGGGTACAGTCACCAGGCCTTTCTTCCGAGGTACCTCTGGGTTCAGTCACCAGGCCTTCGTTCTGAGTTAGCTCCGAGTACAGTCACCAGGCCTTTCTTCCGAGGTACGTCTGGGTAGTAACCAGGCCTTCCTTCCGAGATATATCTAGGAACAGTCACCAGGCCTTGCTTCCTACGTGCCTCTGGGTACAGTCACCAGGCCTTCATTCCTAGGTACCTCTGGGTACAGTCACCAGGCCTTCGTTCCCTTGTACCTCTGGGTACAGTCACCAGGCTTTTCTTAAGAGGTACCTCTGGGTACAGTCACGAGGCTTTCCTTCTGAGTTAGCTCTGGGTACAGTCGCCAGGCCTTCCTTCCGACGTACCTCTGGGTACAGTCACCAGGCCTTCCTTCCTAGGTGCCTCTGGGTACAGTCACCAGGCCTTCCTTCTGAGGTACTTCTGGGTACAGTCTCCAGGCCTTCCTTCCGAGGTACCTCTGAATACAGTCACCGTGCCTTACTTCCCAGGTACCTTTGGGTACGGTCACCAAGCCTTCCTTCGGAGGCACCTCTGGGTACAGCCACCGGGCCTTCCTGCCGAAGTACCTCTGGGTACAGTTCCCAGACCTTCCTTCCGAGGTACCTCTGAGTACAGTCACCAGGCGTTTCTTCCGAGGTACTTTTGGGTACAGTCACCAGGCCTTGCTTCCTAGGTACCTTGAGTACTGTAACCACGCTTTCCTTCCGAGTTACCTCTGGACAGGGTCACCACGGCTTCCTTCTGAGGTAACTCTGGGTACAGTCACCAGAATTTTCTTCCGAGGTACCTCTGGGTGCAGTCACCAGGCCTTTCTTTCGAGGTACCTCTGGGTACAGTCAACAGGCCTTCCTTCTGAGGTACCTCTGGGCACAGTCAACAGGCCTGACTTCTAATGTACATCTGGGTACGGTCAACAGGCTTTCCTTCCGAGGTACCTCTGGGTACAGTCACCAGGCATTTCTGACGAGGTTCCTCTGGGTACAGTCACCAGGCCTTCCTTCTGAGGTACCTCTGAGTACAGTCACCAGGCCTTTCTTCCGAGGTACGTCTGGGTAGTAACCAGGCCTTCCTTCCGAGGTACCTCTGGGTACAGTCACCATCGCTTCCTTCCGAGGTACCTCTGGGTAGAGTCACCAGGCCTTCCTTCCGAGGTACTTCTGGGTACAATCACCAGGCCTTCCTTCCGAGGTACCTTTGGGTACAGTGACGAGGTCTTTCTTCTGAGGTACCTCTGAGTACAGTCACCAGGCCTTTCTTCCGAGGTACTTCTGGGTAGTCACCATGCCTTCCTTCCAAGGTACCTCTCGGTACAGTCTCCAGGCCTTCCTTCCGAGGTACTTCTGGGTACAGTCACCAGACCTTCTTCCGAGGTAATTCTGGGTACAGTCACTAGGCCTCCTTCCGAGGTACCTCTGGGTACAGTCACCAGGCTTTCCTTCTCAGGTAACTCTGGGTACAGTCACCAGGCCTTTCTTTCGAGGTATCTCTGGGTACAGTCACAAGGACTTCCTTGTCAGTTACCTCTGGGTACAGTTCCCAGACCTTCCTTCCGAGGTGCCTCTGAGTACAGTCACCAGGCTCTTCTTCCGAGGTACTTTTGGGTACAGTCACCAGGCCTTGCTTCCGAGGTACCTCTGGGTAAATTCACCAGGCCTTTCTTACGAGGTACCTCTGGGTATAGTCAGCAGGCTTTTCTTCTGAGGTACCTATGCGTACAGTCACCAGAACTTCCTTCAGAAGTACCTCTGAGTACAGGCACCGGCCTGCCTTGTGAGGTATGTCTGGGAACAGTCACCAGCCCTTCCTTCTGAGGTAACCCTGGGTGCAGTCACCAGAATTTTCTTCCGGGGTGCCTCTGGGTACAGTCACCAGGCCTTCGTTCCCTTGTACCTCTGGGTACAGTCACCAGGCTTTTCTTAAGAGGTACCTCTGGGTACAGTCACGAGGCTTTCCTTCTGAGTTACCTCTGAGTACAGTCGCCAGGCCTTCCTTCCGAGGTACCTCTGGGTACACTTCCCAGACCTTCCTTCCGAGGTACCTCTGAGTACAGTCACCAGGCGTTTCTTCCGAGGTACTTTTGGGTACAGTCACCAGGCCTTGCTTCCGAGGTACCTTGAGTACTGTAACCACGCTTTCCTTCCGAGTTACCTCTGGACAGAGTCACCACGCCTTCCTTCTGAGGTAACTCTGGGTACAGTCACCAGAATTTTCTTCCGAGGTACCTCTGGGTGCAGTCACCAGGCCTTTCTTTCGAGGTACCTCTGGGTACAGTCAACAGGCCATTCTTCCAAGGCATTTCTGGGTATAGCCACCAGGACTTCCTTCCGAGGTACACCTGGGTACAGTCACCAGGCCTTTCTTCCGAGGTACCTCTGGGTTCAGTCACCAGGCCTTCGTTCTGAGTTAGCTCCGAGTACAGTCACCAGGCCTTTCTTCCGAGGTACGTCTGGGTAGTAACCAGGCCTTCCTTCCGAGATATATCTAGGAACAGTCACCAGGCCTTGCTTCCTACGTGCCTCTGGGTACAGTCACCAGGCCTTCATTCCTAGGTACCTCTGGGTACAGTCACCAGGCCTTCGTTCCCTTGTACCTCTGGGTACAGTCACCAGGCTTTTCTTAAGAGGTACCTCTGGGTACAGTCACGAGGCTTTCCTTCTGAGTTAGCTCTGGGTACAGTCGCCAGGCCTTCCTTCCGACGTACCTCTGGGTACAGTCACCAGGCCTTCCTTCCTAGGTGCCTCTGGGTACAGTCACCAGGCCTTCCTTCTGAGGTACTTCTGGGTACAGTCTCCAGGCCTTCCTTCCGAGGTACCTCTGAATACAGTCACCGTGCCTTACTTCCCAGGTACCTTTGGGTACGGTCACCAAGCCTTCCTTCGGAGGCACCTCTGGGTACAGCCACCGGGCCTTCCTGCCGAAGTACCTCTGGGTACAGTTCCCAGACCTTCCTTCCGAGGTACCTCTGAGTACAGTCACCAGGCGTTTCTTCCGAGGTACTTTTGGGTACAGTCACCAGGCCTTGCTTCCTAGGTACCTTGAGTACTGTAACCACGCTTTCCTTCCGAGTTACCTCTGGACAGGGTCACCACGGCTTCCTTCTGAGGTAACTCTGGGTACAGTCACCAGAATTTTCTTCCGAGGTACCTCTGGGTGCAGTCACCAGGCCTTTCTTTCGAGGTACCTCTGGGTACAGTCAACAGGCCTTCCTTCTGAGGTACCTCTGGGCACAGTCAACAGGCCTGACTTCTAATGTACATCTGGGTACGGTCAACAGGCTTTCCTTCCGAGGTACCTCTGGGTACAGTCACCAGGCATTTCTGACGAGGTTCCTCTGGGTACAGTCACCAGGCCTTCCTTCTGAGGTACCTCTGAGTACAGTCACCAGGCCTTTCTTCCGAGGTACGTCTGGGTAGTAACCAGGCCTTCCTTCCGAGGTACCTCTGGGTACAGTCACCATCGCTTCCTTCCGAGGTACCTCTGGGTAGAGTCACCAGGCCTTCCTTCCGAGGTACTTCTGGGTACAATCACCAGGCCTTCCTTCCGAGGTACCTTTGGGTACAGTGACGAGGTCTTTCTTCTGAGGTACCTCTGAGTACAGTCACCAGGCCTTTCTTCCGAGGTACTTCTGGGTAGTCACCATGCCTTCCTTCCAAGGTACCTCTCGGTACAGTCTCCAGGCCTTCCTTCCGAGGTACTTCTGGGTACAGTCACCAGACCTTCTTCCGAGGTAATTCTGGGTACAGTCACTAGGCCTCCTTCCGAGGTACCTCTGGGTACAGTCACCAGGCTTTCCTTCTCAGGTAACTCTGGGTACAGTCACCAGGCCTTTCTTTCGAGGTATCTCTGGGTACAGTCACAAGGACTTCCTTGTCAGTTACCTCTGGGTACAGTTCCCAGACCTTCCTTCCGAGGTGCCTCTGAGTACAGTCACCAGGCGCTTCTTCCGAGGTACTTTTGGGTACAGTCACCAGGCCTTGCTTCCGAGGTACCTCTGGGTAAATTCACCAGGCCTTTCTTACGAGGTACCTCTGGGTATAGTCAGCAGGCTTTTCTTCTGAGGTACCTATGCGTACAGTCACCAGAACTTCCTTCAGAAGTACCTCTGAGTACAGGCACCGGCCTGCCTTGTGAGGTATGTCTGGGAACAGTCACCAGCCCTTCCTTCTGAGGTAACCCTGGGTGCAGTCACCAGAATTTTCTTCCGGGGTGCCTCTGGGTACAGTCACCAGGCCTTTCTTTCGAGGTATCTCTGGGTACAGTCAGAAGGACTTCCTTGTGAGTTACCTCTGGGTAGAGTCACCAGGCCATCCTTCCGAGGTACCTCTGGGTACAGTCACCAGGCCTTCCTTCTCAGGTAACTCTGGGTACAGTCACCAGGCCTTTCTTTCGAGGTATCTCTGGGTACAGTCCGAAGGACTTCCTTGTGAGTTACCTCTGGGTAGAGTCACCAGGCCATCCTTCCGAGGTACCTCTGGGTACAGTCACCAGGACTTCCTTCTGATGTACATCTGGGTACGGTCACAAGGCCTTCCTTCCGAGGTACCTCTGGGTACCCTCACCAGGACTTCCTTCAGAGGCACCTGGGTACACACACCAGGCCTTCCTTCTGAGGTAACTCTGGGTACAGTCACCAGAATTTTCTTCCGAGGTACCTCTGGCTGCAGTCACCAGGCCTTTCTTTCGAGGTACCTCTGGGTACAGTCAACAGGCCTTCCTTCTGAGGTACCTCTGGGCACAGTCAACAGGCCTGACTTCTAATGTACATGTGGGTACGGTTACCAGGCTTTCCTTCCGAGGTACCTCTGGGTACAGTCACCAGGCCGTTCTTCCAAGGTACTTCTGGGTACAGCCACCAGGCCTTCCTTCCGAGGTACACCTGGGTACAGCCACCAGGCCTTTCTTCCGAGGTACCTCTGGGTACAGTCACCAGGCATTTCTGACGAGGTACCTCTGGGTTCAGTCACCAGGCCTTCCTTCTGAGTTAGCTCCGAGTACAGTCACCAGGCCTATCTTCCGAGGTACGTGTGGGTAGTAAACAGGCCTTCCTTCCGAGGTATATCTAGGAACAGTCACCAGGCCTTGCTTCCTAGGTGCCTCTGGGTACAGTCACGAGGCCTTCATTTCGAGGTACCTCTGGGTACAGTCACCAGGCCTTCGTTCCCTTGTACCTCTGGGTACAGTCACCAGGCTTTTCTTAAGAGGTACCTCTGGGTACAGTCACGAGGCTTTCCTTCTGAGTTACCTCTGAGTACAGTCGCCAGGCCTTCCTTCCGAGGTACCTCTGGGTACACTTCCCAGACCTTCCTTCCGAGGTACCTCTGAGTACAGTCACCAGGCGTTTCTTCCGAGGTACTTTTGGGTACAGTCACCAGGCCTTGCTTCCGAGGTACCTTGAGTACTGTAACCACGCTTTCCTTCCGAGTTACCTCTGGACAGAGTCACCACGCCTTCCTTCTGAGGTAACTCTGGGTACAGTCACCAGAATTTTCTTCCGAGGTACCTCTGGGTGCAGTCACCAGGCCTTTCTTTCGAGGTACCTCTGGGTACAGTCAACAGGCCATTCTTCCAAGGCATTTCTGGGTATAGCCACCAGGACTTCCTTCCGAGGTACACCTGGGTACAGTCACCAGGCCTTTCTTCCGAGGTACCTCTGGGTTCAGTCACCAGGCCTTCGTTCTGAGTTAGCTCCGAGTACAGTCACCAGGCCTTTCTTCCGAGGTACGTCTGGGTAGTAACCAGGCCTTCCTTCCGAGATATATCTAGGAACAGTCACCAGGCCTTGCTTCCTACGTGCCTCTGGGTACAGTCACCAGGCCTTCATTCCTAGGTACCTCTGGGTACAGTCACCAGGCCTTCGTTCCCTTGTACCTCTGGGTACAGTCACCAGGCTTTTCTTAAGAGGTACCTCTGGGTACAGTCACGAGGCTTTCCTTCTGAGTTAGCTCTGGGTACAGTCGCCAGGCCTTCCTTCCGACGTACCTCTGGGTACAGTCACCAGGCCTTCCTTCCTAGGTGCCTCTGGGTACAGTCACCAGGCCTTCCTTCTGAGGTACTTCTGGGTACAGTCTCCAGGCCTTCCTTCCGAGGTACCTCTGAATACAGTCACCGTGCCTTACTTCCCAGGTACCTTTGGGTACGGTCACCAAGCCTTCCTTCGGAGGCACCTCTGGGTACAGCCACCGGGCCTTCCTGCCGAAGTACCTCTGGGTACAGTTCCCAGACCTTCCTTCCGAGGTACCTCTGAGTACAGTCACCAGGCGTTTCTTCCGAGGTACTTTTGGGTACAGTCACCAGGCCTTGCTTCCTAGGTACCTTGAGTACTGTAACCACGCTTTCCTTCCGAGTTACCTCTGGACAGGGTCACCACGGCTTCCTTCTGAGGTAACTCTGGGTACAGTCACCAGAATTTTCTTCCGAGGTACCTCTGGGTGCAGTCACCAGGCCTTTCTTTCGAGGTACCTCTGGGTACAGTCAACAGGCCTTCCTTCTGAGGTACCTCTGGGCACAGTCAACAGGCCTGACTTCTAATGTACATCTGGGTACGGTCAACAGGCTTTCCTTCCGAGGTACCTCTGGGTACAGTCACCAGGCATTTCTGACGAGGTTCCTCTGGGTACAGTCACCAGGCCTTCCTTCTGAGGTACCTCTGAGTACAGTCACCAGGCCTTTCTTCCGAGGTACGTCTGGGTAGTAACCAGGCCTTCCTTCCGAGGTACCTCTGGGTACAGTCACCATCGCTTCCTTCCGAGGTACCTCTGGGTAGAGTCACCAGGCCTTCCTTCCGAGGTACTTCTGGGTACAATCACCAGGCCTTCCTTCCGAGGTACCTTTGGGTACAGTGACGAGGTCTTTCTTCTGAGGTACCTCTGAGTACAGTCACCAGGCCTTTCTTCCGAGGTACTTCTGGGTAGTCACCATGCCTTCCTTCCAAGGTACCTCTCGGTACAGTCTCCAGGCCTTCCTTCCGAGGTACTTCTGGGTACAGTCACCAGACCTTCTTCCGAGGTAATTCTGGGTACAGTCACTAGGCCTCCTTCCGAGGTACCTCTGGGTACAGTCACCAGGCTTTCCTTCTCAGGTAACTCTGGGTACAGTCACCAGGCCTTTCTTTCGAGGTATCTCTGGGTACAGTCACAAGGACTTCCTTGTCAGTTACCTCTGGGTACAGTTCCCAGACCTTCCTTCCGAGGTGCCTCTGAGTACAGTCACCAGGCTCTTCTTCCGAGGTACTTTTGGGTACAGTCACCAGGCCTTGCTTCCGAGGTACCTCTGGGTAAATTCACCAGGCCTTTCTTACGAGGTACCTCTGGGTATAGTCAGCAGGCTTTTCTTCTGAGGTACCTATGCGTACAGTCACCAGAACTTCCTTCAGAAGTACCTCTGAGTACAGGCACCGGCCTGCCTTGTGAGGTATGTCTGGGAACAGTCACCAGCCCTTCCTTCTGAGGTAACCCTGGGTGCAGTCACCAGAATTTTCTTCCGGGGTGCCTCTGGGTACAGTCACCAGGCCTTTCTTTCGAGGTATCTCTGGGTACAGTCAGAAGGACTTCCTTGTGAGTTACCTCTGGGTAGAGTCACCAGGCCATCCTTCCGAGGTACCTCTGGGTACAGTCACCAGGCCTTCCTTCTCAGGTAACTCTGGGTACAGTCACCAGGCCTTTCTTTCGAGGTATCTCGGGGTACAGTCCGAAGGACTTCCTTGTGAGTTACCTCTGGGTAGAGTCACCAGGCCATCCTTCCGAGGTACCTCTGGGTACAGTCACCAGGACTTCCTTCTGATGTACATCTGGGTACGGTCACAAGGCCTTCCTTCCGAGGTACCTCTGGGTACCCTCACCAGGACTTCCTTCAGAGGCACCTGGGTACACACACCAGGCCTTCCTTCTGAGGTAACTCTGGGTACAGTCACCAGAATTTTCTTCCGAGGTACCTCTGGCTGCAGTCACCAGGCCTTTCTTTCGAGGTACCTCTGGGTACAGTCAACAGGCCTTCCTTCTGAGGTACCTCTGGGCACAGTCAACAGGCCTGACTTCTAATGTACATGTGGGTACGGTTACCAGGCTTTCCTTCCGAGGTACCTCTGGGTACAGTCACCAGGCCGTTCTTCCAAGGCACTTCTGGGTACAGCCACCAGGCCTTCCTTCCGAGGTACACCTGGGTACAGCCACCAGGCCTTTCTTCCGAGGTACCTCTGGGTACAGTCACCAGGCATTTCTGACGAGGTACCTCTGGGTTCAGTCACCAGGCCTTCCTTCTGAGTTAGCTCCGAGTACAGTCACCAGGCCTATCTTCCGAGGTACGTGTGGGTAGTAAACAGGCCTTCCTTCCGAGGTATATCTAGGAACAGTCACCAGGCCTTGCTTCCTAGGTGCCTCTGGGTACAGTCACGAGGCCTTCATTTCGAGGTACCTCTGGGTACAGTCACCAGGCCTTCGTTCCCTTGTACCTCTGGGTACAGTCACCAGGCTTTTCTTAAGAGGTACCTCTGGGTACAGTCACGAGGCTTTCCTTCTGAGTTACCTCTGAGTACAGTCGCCAGGCCTTCCTTCCGAGGTACCTCTGGGTACACTTCCCAGACCTTCCTTCCGAGGTACCTCTGAGTACAGTCACCAGGCGTTTCTTCCGAGGTACTTTTGGGTACAGTCACCAGGCCTTGCTTCCGAGGTACCTTGAGTACTGTAACCACGCTTTCCTTCCGAGTTACCTCTGGACAGAGTCACCACGCCTTCCTTCTGAGGTAACTCTGGGTACAGTCACCAGAATTTTCTTCCGAGGTACCTCTGGGTGCAGTCACCAGGCCTTTCTTTCGAGGTACCTCTGGGTACAGTCAACAGGCCATTCTTCCAAGGCATTTCTGGGTATAGCCACCAGGACTTCCTTCCGAGGTACACCTGGGTACAGTCACCAGGCCTTTCTTCCGAGGTACCTCTGGGTTCAGTCACCAGGCCTTCGTTCTGAGTTAGCTCCGAGTACAGTCACCAGGCCTTTCTTCCGAGGTACGTCTGGGTAGTAACCAGGCCTTCCTTCCGAGATATATCTAGGAACAGTCACCAGGCCTTGCTTCCTACGTGCCTCTGGGTACAGTCACCAGGCCTTCATTCCTAGGTACCTCTGGGTACAGTCACCAGGCCTTCGTTCCCTTGTACCTCTGGGTACAGTCACCAGGCTTTTCTTAAGAGGTACCTCTGGGTACAGTCACGAGGCTTTCCTTCTGAGTTAGCTCTGGGTACAGTCGCCAGGCCTTCCTTCCGACGTACCTCTGGGTACAGTCACCAGGCCTTCCTTCCTAGGTGCCTCTGGGTACAGTCACCAGGCCTTCCTTCTGAGGTACTTCTGGGTACAGTCTCCAGGCCTTCCTTCCGAGGTACCTCTGAATACAGTCACCGTGCCTTACTTCCCAGGTACCTTTGGGTACGGTCACCAAGCCTTCCTTCGGAGGCACCTCTGGGTACAGCCACCGGGCCTTCCTGCCGAAGTACCTCTGGGTACAGTTCCCAGACCTTCCTTCCGAGGTACCTCTGAGTACAGTCACCAGGCGTTTCTTCCGAGGTACTTTTGGGTACAGTCACCAGGCCTTGCTTCCTAGGTACCTTGAGTACTGTAACCACGCTTTCCTTCCGAGTTACCTCTGGACAGGGTCACCACGGCTTCCTTCTGAGGTAACTCTGGGTACAGTCACCAGAATTTTCTTCCGAGGTACCTCTGGGTGCAGTCACCAGGCCTTTCTTTCGAGGTACCTCTGGGTACAGTCAACAGGCCTTCCTTCTGAGGTACCTCTGGGCACAGTCAACAGGCCTGACTTCTAATGTACATCTGGGTACGGTCAACAGGCTTTCCTTCCGAGGTACCTCTGGGTACAGTCACCAGGCATTTCTGACGAGGTTCCTCTGGGTACAGTCACCAGGCCTTCCTTCTGAGGTACCTCTGAGTACAGTCACCAGGCCTTTCTTCCGAGGTACGTCTGGGTAGTAACCAGGCCTTCCTTCCGAGGTACCTCTGGGTACAGTCACCATCGCTTCCTTCCGAGGTACCTCTGGGTAGAGTCACCAGGCCTTCCTTCCGAGGTACTTCTGGGTACAATCACCAGGCCTTCCTTCCGAGGTACCTTTGGGTACAGTGACGAGGTCTTTCTTCTGAGGTACCTCTGAGTACAGTCACCAGGCCTTTCTTCCGAGGTACTTCTGGGTAGTCACCATGCCTTCCTTCCAAGGTACCTCTCGGTACAGTCTCCAGGCCTTCCTTCCGAGGTACTTCTGGGTACAGTCACCAGACCTTCTTCCGAGGTAATTCTGGGTACAGTCACTAGGCCTCCTTCCGAGGTACCTCTGGGTACAGTCACCAGGCTTTCCTTCTCAGGTAACTCTGGGTACAGTCACCAGGCCTTTCTTTCGAGGTATCTCTGGGTACAGTCACAAGGACTTCCTTGTCAGTTACCTCTGGGTACAGTTCCCAGACCTTCCTTCCGAGGTGCCTCTGAGTACAGTCACCAGGCGCTTCTTCCGAGGTACTTTTGGGTACAGTCACCAGGCCTTGCTTCCGAGGTACCTCTGGGTAAATTCACCAGGCCTTTCTTACGAGGTACCTCTGGGTATAGTCAGCAGGCTTTTCTTCTGAGGTACCTATGCGTACAGTCACCAGAACTTCCTTCAGAAGTACCTCTGAGTACAGGCACCGGCCTGCCTTGTGAGGTATGTCTGGGAACAGTCACCAGCCCTTCCTTCTGAGGTAACCCTGGGTGCAGTCACCAGAATTTTCTTCCGGGGTGCCTCTGGGTACAGTCACCAGGCCTTTCTTTCGAGGTATCTCTGGGTACAGTCAGAAGGACTTCCTTGTGAGTTACCTCTGGGTAGAGTCACCAGGCCATCCTTCCGAGGTACCTCTGGGTACAGTCACCAGGCCTTCCTTCTCAGGTAACTCTGGGTACAGTCACCAGGCCTTTCTTTCGAGGTATCTCTGGGTACAGTCCGAAGGACTTCCTTGTGAGTTACCTCTGGGTAGAGTCACCAGGCCATCCTTCCGAGGTACCTCTGGGTACAGTCACCAGGACTTCCTTCTGATGTACATCTGGGTACGGTCACAAGGCCTTCCTTCCGAGGTACCTCTGGGTACCCTCACCAGGACTTCCTTCAGAGGCACCTGGGTACACACACCAGGCCTTCCTTCTGAGGTAACTCTGGGTACAGTCACCAGAATTTTCTTCCGAGGTACCTCTGGCTGCAGTCACCAGGCCTTTCTTTCGAGGTACCTCTGGGTACAGTCAACAGGCCTTCCTTCTGAGGTACCTCTGGGCACAGTCAACAGGCCTGACTTCTAATGTACATGTGGGTACGGTTACCAGGCTTTCCTTCCGAGGTACCTCTGGGTACAGTCACCAGGCCGTTCTTCCAAGGTACTTCTGGGTACAGCCACCAGGCCTTCCTTCCGAGGTACACCTGGGTACAGCCACCAGGCCTTTCTTCCGAGGTACCTCTGGGTACAGTCACCAGGCATTTCTGACGAGGTACCTCTGGGTTCAGTCACCAGGCCTTCCTTCTGAGTTAGCTCCGAGTACAGTCACCAGGCCTATCTTCCGAGGTACGTGTGGGTAGTAAACAGGCCTTCCTTCCGAGGTATATCTAGGAACAGTCACCAGGCCTTGCTTCCTAGGTGCCTCTGGGTACAGTCACGAGGCCTTCATTTCGAGGTACCTCTGGGTACAGTCACCAGGCCTTCGTTCCCTTGTACCTCTGGGTACAGTCACCAGGCTTTTCTTAAGAGGTACCTCTGGGTACAGTCACGAGGCTTTCCTTCTGAGTTACCTCTGAGTACAGTCGCCAGGCCTTCCTTCCGAGGTACCTCTGGGTACACTTCCCAGACCTTCCTTCCGAGGTACCTCTGAGTACAGTCACCAGGCGTTTCTTCCGAGGTACTTTTGGGTACAGTCACCAGGCCTTGCTTCCGAGGTACCTTGAGTACTGTAACCACGCTTTCCTTCCGAGTTACCTCTGGACAGAGTCACCACGCCTTCCTTCTGAGGTAACTCTGGGTACAGTCACCAGAATTTTCTTCCGAGGTACCTCTGGGTGCAGTCACCAGGCCTTTCTTTCGAGGTACCTCTGGGTACAGTCAACAGGCCATTCTTCCAAGGCATTTCTGGGTATAGCCACCAGGACTTCCTTCCGAGGTACACCTGGGTACAGTCACCAGGCCTTTCTTCCGAGGTACCTCTGGGTTCAGTCACCAGGCCTTCGTTCTGAGTTAGCTCCGAGTACAGTCACCAGGCCTTTCTTCCGAGGTACGTCTGGGTAGTAACCAGGCCTTCCTTCCGAGATATATCTAGGAACAGTCACCAGGCCTTGCTTCCTACGTGCCTCTGGGTACAGTCACCAGGCCTTCATTCCTAGGTACCTCTGGGTACAGTCACCAGGCCTTCGTTCCCTTGTACCTCTGGGTACAGTCACCAGGCTTTTCTTAAGAGGTACCTCTGGGTACAGTCACGAGGCTTTCCTTCTGAGTTAGCTCTGGGTACAGTCGCCAGGCCTTCCTTCCGACGTACCTCTGGGTACAGTCACCAGGCCTTCCTTCCTAGGTGCCTCTGGGTACAGTCACCAGGCCTTCCTTCTGAGGTACTTCTGGGTACAGTCTCCAGGCCTTCCTTCCGAGGTACCTCTGAATACAGTCACCGTGCCTTACTTCCCAGGTACCTTTGGGTACGGTCACCAAGCCTTCCTTCGGAGGCACCTCTGGGTACAGCCACCGGGCCTTCCTGCCGAAGTACCTCTGGGTACAGTTCCCAGACCTTCCTTCCGAGGTACCTCTGAGTACAGTCACCAGGCGTTTCTTCCGAGGTACTTTTGGGTACAGTCACCAGGCCTTGCTTCCTAGGTACCTTGAGTACTGTAACCACGCTTTCCTTCCGAGTTACCTCTGGACAGGGTCACCACGGCTTCCTTCTGAGGTAACTCTGGGTACAGTCACCAGAATTTTCTTCCGAGGTACCTCTGGGTGCAGTCACCAGGCCTTTCTTTCGAGGTACCTCTGGGTACAGTCAACAGGCCTTCCTTCTGAGGTACCTCTGGGCACAGTCAACAGGCCTGACTTCTAATGTACATCTGGGTACGGTCAACAGGCTTTCCTTCCGAGGTACCTCTGGGTACAGTCACCAGGCATTTCTGACGAGGTTCCTCTGGGTACAGTCACCAGGCCTTCCTTCTGAGGTACCTCTGAGTACAGTCACCAGGCCTTTCTTCCGAGGTACGTCTGGGTAGTAACCAGGCCTTCCTTCCGAGGTACCTCTGGGTACAGTCACCATCGCTTCCTTCCGAGGTACCTCTGGGTAGAGTCACCAGGCCTTCCTTCCGAGGTACTTCTGGGTACAATCACCAGGCCTTCCTTCCGAGGTACCTTTGGGTACAGTGACGAGGTCTTTCTTCTGAGGTACCTCTGAGTACAGTCACCAGGCCTTTCTTCCGAGGTACTTCTGGGTAGTCACCATGCCTTCCTTCCAAGGTACCTCTCGGTACAGTCTCCAGGCCTTCCTTCCGAGGTACTTCTGGGTACAGTCACCAGACCTTCTTCCGAGGTAATTCTGGGTACAGTCACTAGGCCTCCTTCCGAGGTACCTCTGGGTACAGTCACCAGGCTTTCCTTCTCAGGTAACTCTGGGTACAGTCACCAGGCCTTTCTTTCGAGGTATCTCTGGGTACAGTCACAAGGACTTCCTTGTCAGTTACCTCTGGGTACAGTTCCCAGACCTTCCTTCCGAGGTGCCTCTGAGTACAGTCACCAGGCGCTTCTTCCGAGGTACTTTTGGGTACAGTCACCAGGCCTTGCTTCCGAGGTACCTCTGGGTAAATTCACCAGGCCTTTCTTACGAGGTACCTCTGGGTATAGTCAGCAGGCTTTTCTTCTGAGGTACCTATGCGTACAGTCACCAGAACTTCCTTCAGAAGTACCTCTGAGTACAGGCACCGGCCTGCCTTGTGAGGTATGTCTGGGAACAGTCACCAGCCCTTCCTTCTGAGGTAACCCTGGGTGCAGTCACCAGAATTTTCTTCCGGGGTGCCTCTGGGTACAGTCACCAGGCCTTTCTTTCGAGGTATCTCTGGGTACAGTCAGAAGGACTTCCTTGTGAGTTACCTCTGGGTAGAGTCACCAGGCCATCCTTCCGAGGTACCTCTGGGTACAGTCACCAGGCCTTCCTTCTCAGGTAACTCTGGGTACAGTCACCAGGCCTTTCTTTCGAGGTATCTCTGGGTACAGTCCGAAGGACTTCCTTGTGAGTTACCTCTGGGTAGAGTCACCAGGCCATCCTTCCGAGGTACCTCTGGGTACAGTCACCAGGACTTCCTTCTGATGTACATCTGGGTACGGTCACAAGGCCTTCCTTCCGAGGTACCTCTGGGTACCCTCACCAGGACTTCCTTCAGAGGCACCTGGGTACACACACCAGGCCTTCCTTCTGAGGTAACTCTGGGTACAGTCACCAGAATTTTCTTCCGAGGTACCTCTGGCTGCAGTCACCAGGCCTTTCTTTCGAGGTACCTCTGGGTACAGTCAACAGGCCTTCCTTCTGAGGTACCTCTGGGCACAGTCAACAGGCCTGACTTCTAATGTACATGTGGGTACGGTTACCAGGCTTTCCTTCCGAGGTACCTCTGGGTACAGTCACCAGGCCGTTCTTCCAAGGTACTTCTGGGTACAGCCACCAGGCCTTCCTTCCGAGGTACACCTGGGTACAGCCACCAGGCCTTTCTTCCGAGGTACCTCTGGGTACAGTCACCAGGCATTTCTGACGAGGTACCTCTGGGTTCAGTCACCAGGCCTTCCTTCTGAGTTAGCTCCGAGTACAGTCACCAGGCCTATCTTCCGAGGTACGTGTGGGTAGTAAACAGGCCTTCCTTCCGAGGTATATCTAGGAACAGTCACCAGGCCTTGCTTCCTAGGTGCCTCTGGGTACAGTCACGAGGCCTTCATTTCGAGGTACCTCTGGGTACAGTCACCAGGCCTTCGTTCCCTTGTACCTCTGGGTACAGTCACCAGGCTTTTCTTAAGAGGTACCTCTGGGTACAGTCACGAGGCTTTCCTTCTGAGTTACCTCTGAGTACAGTCGCCAGGCCTTCCTTCCGAGGTACCTCTGGGTACACTTCCCAGACCTTCCTTCCGAGGTACCTCTGAGTACAGTCACCAGGCGTTTCTTCCGAGGTACTTTTGGGTACAGTCACCAGGCCTTGCTTCCGAGGTACCTTGAGTACTGTAACCACGCTTTCCTTCCGAGTTACCTCTGGACAGAGTCACCACGCCTTCCTTCTGAGGTAACTCTGGGTACAGTCACCAGAATTTTCTTCCGAGGTACCTCTGGGTGCAGTCACCAGGCCTTTCTTTCGAGGTACCTCTGGGTACAGTCAACAGGCCATTCTTCCAAGGCATTTCTGGGTATAGCCACCAGGACTTCCTTCCGAGGTACACCTGGGTACAGTCACCAGGCCTTTCTTCCGAGGTACCTCTGGGTTCAGTCACCAGGCCTTCGTTCTGAGTTAGCTCCGAGTACAGTCACCAGGCCTTTCTTCCGAGGTACGTCTGGGTAGTAACCAGGCCTTCCTTCCGAGATATATCTAGGAACAGTCACCAGGCCTTGCTTCCTACGTGCCTCTGGGTACAGTCACCAGGCCTTCATTCCTAGGTACCTCTGGGTACAGTCACCAGGCCTTCGTTCCCTTGTACCTCTGGGTACAGTCACCAGGCTTTTCTTAAGAGGTACCTCTGGGTACAGTCACGAGGCTTTCCTTCTGAGTTAGCTCTGGGTACAGTCGCCAGGCCTTCCTTCCGACGTACCTCTGGGTACAGTCACCAGGCCTTCCTTCCTAGGTGCCTCTGGGTACAGTCACCAGGCCTTCCTTCTGAGGTACTTCTGGGTACAGTCTCCAGGCCTTCCTTCCGAGGTACCTCTGAATACAGTCACCGTGCCTTACTTCCCAGGTACCTTTGGGTACGGTCACCAAGCCTTCCTTCGGAGGCACCTCTGGGTACAGCCACCGGGCCTTCCTGCCGAAGTACCTCTGGGTACAGTTCCCAGACCTTCCTTCCGAGGTACCTCTGAGTACAGTCACCAGGCGTTTCTTCCGAGGTACTTTTGGGTACAGTCACCAGGCCTTGCTTCCTAGGTACCTTGAGTACTGTAACCACGCTTTCCTTCCGAGTTACCTCTGGACAGGGTCACCACGGCTTCCTTCTGAGGTAACTCTGGGTACAGTCACCAGAATTTTCTTCCGAGGTACCTCTGGGTGCAGTCACCAGGCCTTTCTTTCGAGGTACCTCTGGGTACAGTCAACAGGCCTTCCTTCTGAGGTACCTCTGGGCACAGTCAACAGGCCTGACTTCTAATGTACATCTGGGTACGGTCAACAGGCTTTCCTTCCGAGGTACCTCTGGGTACAGTCACCAGGCATTTCTGACGAGGTTCCTCTGGGTACAGTCACCAGGCCTTCCTTCTGAGGTACCTCTGAGTACAGTCACCAGGCCTTTCTTCCGAGGTACGTCTGGGTAGTAACCAGGCCTTCCTTCCGAGGTACCTCTGGGTACAGTCACCATCGCTTCCTTCCGAGGTACCTCTGGGTAGAGTCACCAGGCCTTCCTTCCGAGGTACTTCTGGGTACAATCACCAGGCCTTCCTTCCGAGGTACCTTTGGGTACAGTGACGAGGTCTTTCTTCTGAGGTACCTCTCAGTACAGTCACCAGGCCTTTCTTCCGAGGTACTTCTGGGTAGTCACCATGCCTTCCTTCCAAGGTACCTCTCGGTACAGTCTCCAGGCCTTCCTTCCGAGGTACTTCTGGGTACAGTCACCAGACCTTCTTCCGAGGTAATTCTGGGTACAGTCACTAGGCCTCCTTCCGAGGTACCTCTGGGTACAGTCACCAGGCTTTCCTTCTCAGGTAACTCTGGGTACAGTCACCAGGCCTTTCTTTCGAGGTATCTCTGGGTACAGTCACAAGGACTTCCTTGTCAGTTACCTCTGGGTACAGTTCCCAGACCTTCCTTCCGAGGTGCCTCTGAGTACAGTCACCAGGCTCTTCTTCCGAGGTACTTTTGGGTACAGTCACCAGGCCTTGCTTCCGAGGTACCTCTGGGTAAATTCACCAGGCCTTTCTTACGAGGTACCTCTGGGTATAGTCAGCAGGCTTTTCTTCTGAGGTACCTATGCGTACAGTCACCAGAACTTCCTTCAGAAGTACCTCTGAGTACAGGCACCGGCCTGCCTTGTGAGGTATGTCTGGGAACAGTCACCAGCCCTTCCTTCTGAGGTAACCCTGGGTGCAGTCACCAGAATTTTCTTCCGGGGTGCCTCTGGGTACAGTCACCAGGCCTTTCTTTCGAGGTATCTCTGGGTACAGTCAGAAGGACTTCCTTGTGAGTTACCTCTGGGTAGAGTCACCAGGCCATCCTTCCGAGGTACCTCTGGGTACAGTCACCAGGCCTTCCTTCTCAGGTAACTCTGGGTACAGTCACCAGGCCTTTCTTTCGAGGTATCTCTGGGTACAGTCCGAAGGACTTCCTTGTGAGTTACCTCTGGGTAGAGTCACCAGGCCATCCTTCCGAGGTACCTCTGGGTACAGTCACCAGGACTTCCTTCTGATGTACATCTGGGTACGGTCACAAGGCCTTCCTTCCGAGGTACCTCTGGGTACCCTCACCAGGACTTCCTTCAGAGGCACCTGGGTACACACACCAGGCCTTCCTTCTGAGGTAACTCTGGGTACAGTCACCAGAATTTTCTTCCGAGGTACCTCTGGCTGCAGTCACCAGGCCTTTCTTTCGAGGTACCTCTGGGTACAGTCAACAGGCCTTCCTTCTGAGGTACCTCTGGGCACAGTCAACAGGCCTGACTTCTAATGTACATGTGGGTACGGTTACCAGGCTTTCCTTCCGAGGTACCTCTGGGTACAGTCACCAGGCCGTTCTTCCAAGGTACTTCTGGGTACAGCCACCAGGCCTTCCTTCCGAGGTACACCTGGGTACAGCCACCAGGCCTTTCTTCCGAGGTACCTCTGGGTACAGTCACCAGGCATTTCTGACGAGGTACCTCTGGGTTCAGTCACCAGGCCTTCCTTCTGAGTTAGCTCCGAGTACAGTCACCAGGCCTATCTTCCGAGGTACGTGTGGGTAGTAAACAGGCCTTCCTTCCGAGGTATATCTAGGAACAGTCACCAGGCCTTGCTTCCTAGGTGCCTCTGGGTACAGTCACGAGGCCTTCATTTCGAGGTACCTCTGGGTACAGTCACCAGGCCTTCGTTCCCTTGTACCTCTGGGTACAGTCACCAGGCTTTTCTTAAGAGGTACCTCTGGGTACAGTCACGAGGCTTTCCTTCTGAGTTACCTCTGAGTACAGTCGCCAGGCCTTCCTTCCGAGGTACCTCTGGGTACACTTCCCAGACCTTCCTTCCGAGGTACCTCTGAGTACAGTCACCAGGCGTTTCTTCCGAGGTACTTTTGGGTACAGTCACCAGGCCTTGCTTCCGAGGTACCTTGAGTACTGTAACCACGCTTTCCTTCCGAGTTACCTCTGGACAGAGTCACCACGCCTTCCTTCTGAGGTAACTCTGGGTACAGTCACCAGAATTTTCTTCCGAGGTACCTCTGGGTGCAGTCACCAGGCCTTTCTTTCGAGGTACCTCTGGGTACAGTCAACAGGCCATTCTTCCAAGGCATTTCTGGGTATAGCCACCAGGACTTCCTTCCGAGGTACACCTGGGTACAGTCACCAGGCCTTTCTTCCGAGGTACCTCTGGGTTCAGTCACCAGGCCTTCGTTCTGAGTTAGCTCCGAGTACAGTCACCAGGCCTTTCTTCCGAGGTACGTCTGGGTAGTAACCAGGCCTTCCTTCCGAGATATATCTAGGAACAGTCACCAGGCCTTGCTTCCTACGTGCCTCTGGGTACAGTCACCAGGCCTTCATTCCTAGGTACCTCTGGGTACAGTCACCAGGCCTTCGTTCCCTTGTACCTCTGGGTACAGTCACCAGGCTTTTCTTAAGAGGTACCTCTGGGTACAGTCACGAGGCTTTCCTTCTGAGTTAGCTCTGGGTACAGTCGCCAGGCCTTCCTTCCGACGTACCTCTGGGTACAGTCACCAGGCCTTCCTTCCTAGGTGCCTCTGGGTACAGTCACCAGGCCTTCCTTCTGAGGTACTTCTGGGTACAGTCTCCAGGCCTTCCTTCCGAGGTACCTCTGAATACAGTCACCGTGCCTTACTTCCCAGGTACCTTTGGGTACGGTCACCAAGCCTTCCTTCGGAGGCACCTCTGGGTACAGCCACCGGGCCTTCCTGCCGAAGTACCTCTGGGTACAGTTCCCAGACCTTCCTTCCGAGGTACCTCTGAGTACAGTCACCAGGCGTTTCTTCCGAGGTACTTTTGGGTACAGTCACCAGGCCTTGCTTCCTAGGTACCTTGAGTACTGTAACCACGCTTTCCTTCCGAGTTACCTCTGGACAGGGTCACCACGGCTTCCTTCTGAGGTAACTCTGGGTACAGTCACCAGAATTTTCTTCCGAGGTACCTCTGGGTGCAGTCACCAGGCCTTTCTTTCGAGGTACCTCTGGGTACAGTCAACAGGCCTTCCTTCTGAGGTACCTCTGGGCACAGTCAACAGGCCTGACTTCTAATGTACATCTGGGTACGGTCAACAGGCTTTCCTTCCGAGGTACCTCTGGGTACAGTCACCAGGCATTTCTGACGAGGTTCCTCTGGGTACAGTCACCAGGCCTTCCTTCTGAGGTACCTCTGAGTACAGTCACCAGGCCTTTCTTCCGAGGTACGTCTGGGTAGTAACCAGGCCTTCCTTCCGAGGTACCTCTGGGTACAGTCACCATCGCTTCCTTCCGAGGTACCTCTGGGTAGAGTCACCAGGCCTTCCTTCCGAGGTACTTCTGGGTACAATCACCAGGCCTTCCTTCCGAGGTACCTTTGGGTACAGTGACGAGGTCTTTCTTCTGAGGTACCTCTCAGTACAGTCACCAGGCCTTTCTTCCGAGGTACTTCTGGGTAGTCACCATGCCTTCCTTCCAAGGTACCTCTCGGTACAGTCTCCAGGCCTTCCTTCCGAGGTACTTCTGGGTACAGTCACCAGACCTTCTTCCGAGGTAATTCTGGGTACAGTCACTAGGCCTCCTTCCGAGGTACCTCTGGGTACAGTCACCAGGCTTTCCTTCTCAGGTAACTCTGGGTACAGTCACCAGGCCTTTCTTTCGAGGTATCTCTGGGTACAGTCACAAGGACTTCCTTGTCAGTTACCTCTGGGTACAGTTCCCAGACCTTCCTTCCGAGGTGCCTCTGAGTACAGTCACCAGGCTCTTCTTCCGAGGTACTTTTGGGTACAGTCACCAGGCCTTGCTTCCGAGGTACCTCTGGGTAAATTCACCAGGCCTTTCTTACGAGGTACCTCTGGGTATAGTCAGCAGGCTTTTCTTCTGAGGTACCTATGCGTACAGTCACCAGAACTTCCTTCAGAAGTACCTCTGAGTACAGGCACCGGCCTGCCTTGTGAGGTATGTCTGGGAACAGTCACCAGCCCTTCCTTCTGAGGTAACCCTGGGTGCAGTCACCAGAATTTTCTTCCGGGGTGCCTCTGGGTACAGTCACCAGGCCTTTCTTTCGAGGTATCTCTGGGTACAGTCAGAAGGACTTCCTTGTGAGTTACCTCTGGGTAGAGTCACCAGGCCATCCTTCCGAGGTACCTCTGGGTACAGTCACCAGGCCTTCCTTCTCAGGTAACTCTGGGTACAGTCACCAGGCCTTTCTTTCGAGGTATCTCGGGGTACAGTCCGAAGGACTTCCTTGTGAGTTACCTCTGGGTAGAGTCACCAGGCCATCCTTCCGAGGTACCTCTGGGTACAGTCACCAGGACTTCCTTCTGATGTACATCTGGGTACGGTCACAAGGCCTTCCTTCCGAGGTACCTCTGGGTACCCTCACCAGGACTTCCTTCAGAGGCACCTGGGTACACACACCTGGCCTTCCTTCTGAGGTAACTCTGGGTACAGTCACCAGAATTTTCTTCCGAGGTACCTCTGGCTGCAGTCACCAGGCCTTTCTTTCGAGGTACCTCTGGGTACAGTCAACAGGCCTTCCTTCTGAGGTACCTCTGAGCACAGTCAACAGGCCTGACTTCTAATGTACATCTGGGTACGGTCAACAGGCTTTCCTTCCGAGGTACCTCTGGGTACAGTCACCAGGCATTTCTGACGAGGTTCCTCTGGGTACAGTCACCAGGCCTTCCTTCTGAGGTACCTCTGAGTACAGTCACCAGGCCTTTCTTCCGAGGTACGTCTGGGTAGTAACCAGGCCTTCCTTCCGAGGTACCTCTGGGTACAGTCACCATCGCTTCCTTCCGAGGTACCTCTGGGTAGAGTCACCAGGCCTTCCTTCCGAGGTACTTCTGGGTACAATCACCAGGCCTTCCTTCCGAGGTACCTTTGGGTACAGTGACGAGGTCTTTCTTCTGAGGTACCTCTGAGTACAGTCACCAGGCCTTTCTTCCGAGGTACTTCTGGGTAGTCACCATGCCTTCCTTCCAAGGTACCTCTCGGTACAGTCTCCAGGCCTTCCTTCCGAGGTACTTCTGGGTACAGTCACCAGACCTTCTTCCGAGGTAACTCTGGGTACAGTCACTAGGCCTCCTTCCGAGGTACCTCTGGGTACAGTCACCAGGCTTTCCTTCTCAGGTAACTCTGGGTACAGTCACCAGGCCTTTCTTTCGAGGTATCTCTGGGTACAGTCACAAGGACTTCCTTGTCAGTTACCTCTGGGTACAGTTCCCAGACCTTCCTTCCGAGGTGCCTCTGAGTACAGTCACCAGGCGCTTCTTCCGAGGTACTTTTGGGTACAGTCACCAGGCCTTGCTTCCGAGGTACCTCTGGGTAAATTCACCAGGCCTTTCTTACGAGGTACCTCTGGGTATAGTCAGCAGGCTTTTCTTCTGAGGTACCTATGCGTACAGTCACCAGAACTTCCTTCAGAAGTACCTCTGGGTACAGGCACCGGCCTGCCTTGTGAGGTATGTCTGGGAACAGTCACCAGCCCTTCCTTCTGAGGTAACCCTGGGTGCAGTCACCAGAATTTTCTTCCGGGGTGCCTCTGGGTACAGTCACCAGGCCTTTCTTTCGAGGTATCTCTGGGTACAGTCAGAAGGACTTCCTTGTGAGTTACCTCTGGGTAGAGTCACCAGGCCATCCTTCCGAGGTACCTCTGGGTACAGTCACCAGGCCTTCCTTCTCAGGTAACTCTGGGTACAGTCACCAGGCCTTTCTTTCGAGGTATCTCGGGGTACAGTCCGAAGGACTTCCTTGTGAGTTACCTCTGGGTAGAGTCACCAGGCCATCCTTCCGAGGTACCTCTGGGTACAGTCACCAGGACTTCCTTCTGATGTACATCTGGGTACGGTCACAAGGCCTTCCTTCCGAGGTACCTCTGGGTACCCTCACCATGACTTCCTTCAGAGGCACCTGGGTACACACACCAGGCCTTCCTTCTGAGGTAACTCTGGGTGCAGTCACCAGAATTTTCTTCCGAGGAACCTCTGGCTGCAGTCACCAGGCCTTTCTTTCGAGGTACCTCTGGGTACAGTCAACAGGCCTTCCTTCTGAGGTACCTCTGGGCACAGTCAACAGGCCTGACTTCTAATGTACATGTGGGTACGGTTACCAGGCTTTCCTTCCGAGGTACCTCTGGGTACAGTCACCAGGCCGTTCTTCCAAGGCACTTCTGGGTACAGCCACCAGGCCTTCCTTCCGAGGTACACCTGGGTACAGCCACCAGGCCTTTCTTCCGAGGTACCTCTGGGTACAGTCACCAGGCATTTCTGACGAGGTACCTCTGGGTTCAGTCACCAGGCCTTCCTTCTGAGTTAGCTCCGAGTACAGTCACCAGGCCTATCTTCCGAGGTACGTGTGGGTAGTAAACAGGCCTTCCTTCCGAGGTATATCTAGGAACAGTCACCAGGCCTTGCTTCCTAGGTGCCTCTGGGTACAGTCACGAGGCCTTCATTTCGAGGTACCTCTGGGTACAGTCACCAGGCCTTCGTTCCCTTGTACCTCTGGGTACAGTCACCAGGCTTTTCTTAAGAGGTACCTCTGGGTACAGTCACGAGGCTTTCCTTCTGAGTTACCTCTGAGTACAGTCGCCAGGCCTTCCTTCCGAGGTACCTCTGGGTACACTTCCCAGACCTTCCTTCCGAGGTACCTCTGAGTACAGTCACCAGGCGTTTCTTCCGAGGTACTTTTGGGTACAGTCACCAGGCCTTGCTTCCGAGGTACCTTGAGTACTGTAACCACGCTTTCCTTCCGAGTTACCTCTGGACAGAGTCACCACGCCTTCCTTCTGAGGTAACTCTGGGTACAGTCACCAGAATTTTCTTCCGAGGTACCTCTGGGTGCAGTCACCAGGCCTTTCTTTCGAGGTACCTCTGGGTACAGTCAACAGGCCATTCTTCCAAGGCATTTCTGGGTATAGCCACCAGGACTTCCTTCCGAGGTACACCTGGGTACAGTCACCAGGCCTTTCTTCCGAGGTACCTCTGGGTTCAGTCACCAGGCCTTCGTTCTGAGTTAGCTCCGAGTACAGTCACCAGGCCTTTCTTCCGAGGTACGTCTGGGTAGTAACCAGGCCTTCCTTCCGAGATATATCTAGGAACAGTCACCAGGCCTTGCTTCCTACGTGCCTCTGGGTACAGTCACCAGGCCTTCATTCCTAGGTACCTCTGGGTACAGTCACCAGGCCTTCGTTCCCTTGTACCTCTGGGTACAGTCACCAGGCTTTTCTTAAGAGGTACCTCTGGGTACAGTCACGAGGCTTTCCTTCTGAGTTAGCTCTGGGTACAGTCGCCAGGCCTTCCTTCCGACGTACCTCTGGGTACAGTCACCAGGCCTTCCTTCCTAGGTGCCTCTGGGTACAGTCACCAGGCCTTCCTTCTGAGGTACTTCTGGGTACAGTCTCCAGGCCTTCCTTCCGAGGTACCTCTGAATACAGTCACCGTGCCTTACTTCCCAGGTACCTTTGGGTACGGTCACCAAGCCTTCCTTCCGAGGCACCTCTGGGTACAGCCACCGGGCCTTCCTGCCGAAGTACCTCTGGGTACAGTTCCCAGACCTTCCTTCCGAGGTACCTCTGAGTACAGTCACCAGGCGTTTCTTCCGAGGTACTTTTGGGTACAGTCACCAGGCCTTGCTTCCTAGGTACCTTGAGTACTGTAACCACGCTTTCCTTCCGAGTTACCTCTGGACAGGGTCACCACGGCTTCCTTCTGAGGTAACTCTGGGTACAGTCACCAGAATTTTCTTCCGAGGTACCTCTGGGTGCAGTCACCAGGCCTTTCTTTCGAGGTACCTCTGGGTACAGTCAACAGGCCTTCCTTCTGAGGTACCTCTGGGCACAGTCAACAGGCCTGACTTCTAATGTACATCTGGGTACGGTCAACAGGCTTTCCTTCCGAGGTACCTCTGGGTACAGTCACCAGGCATTTCTGACGAGGTTCCTCTGGGTACAGTCACCAGGCCTTCCTTCTGAGGTACCTCTGAGTACAGTCACCAGGCCTTTCTTCCGAGGTACGTCTGGGTAGTAACCAGGCCTTCCTTCCGAGGTACCTCTGGGTACAGTCACCATCGCTTCCTTCCGAGGTACCTCTGGGTAGAGTCACCAGGCCTTCCTTCCGAGGTACTTCTGGGTACAATCACCAGGCCTTCCTTCCGAGGTACCTTTGGGTACAGTGACGAGGTCTTTCTTCTGAGGTACCTCTGAGTACAGTCACCAGGCCTTTCTTCCGAGGTACTTCTGGGTAGTCACCATGCCTTCCTTCCAAGGTACCTCTCGGTACAGTCTCCAGGCCTTCCTTCCGAGGTACTTCTGGGTACAGTCACCAGACCTTCTTCCGAGGTAATTCTGGGTACAGTCACTAGGCCTCCTTCCGAGGTACCTCTGGGTACAGTCACCAGGCTTTCCTTCTCAGGTAACTCTGGGTACAGTCACCAGGCCTTTCTTTCGAGGTATCTCTGGGTACAGTCACAAGGACTTCCTTGTCAGTTACCTCTGGGTACAGTTCCCAGACCTTCCTTCCGAGGTGCCTCTGAGTACAGTCACCAGGCGCTTCTTCCGAGGTACTTTTGGGTACAGTCACCAGGCCTTGCTTCCGAGGTACCTCTGGGTAAATTCACCAGGCCTTTCTTACGAGGTACCTCTGGGTATAGTCAGCAGGCTTTTCTTCTGAGGTACCTATGCGTACAGTCACCAGAACTTCCTTCAGAAGTACCTCTGAGTACAGGCACCGGCCTGCCTTGTGAGGTATGTCTGGGAACAGTCACCAGCCCTTCCTTCTGAGGTAACCCTGGGTGCAGTCACCAGAATTTTCTTCCGGGGTGCCTCTGGGTACAGTCACCAGGCCTTTCTTTCGAGGTATCTCTGGGTACAGTCAGAAGGACTTCCTTGTGAGTTACCTCTGGGTAGAGTCACCAGGCCATCCTTCCGAGGTACCTCTGGGTACAGTCACCAGGCCTTCCTTCTCAGGTAACTCTGGGTACAGTCACCAGGCCTTTCTTTCGAGGTATCTCTGGGTACAGTCCGAAGGACTTCCTTGTGAGTTACCTCTGGGTAGAGTCACCAGGCCATCCTTCCGAGGTACCTCTGGGTACAGTCACCAGGACTTCCTTCTGATGTACATCTGGGTACGGTCACAAGGCCTTCCTTCCGAGGTACCTCTGGGTACCCTCACCAGGACTTCCTTCAGAGGCACCTGGGTACACACACCAGGCCTTCCTTCTGAGGTAACTCTGGGTACAGTCACCAGAATTTTCTTCCGAGGTACCTCTGGCTGCAGTCACCAGGCCTTTCTTTCGAGGTACCTCTGGGTACAGTCAACAGGCCTTCCTTCTGAGGTACCTCTGGGCACAGTCAACAGGCCTGACTTCTAATGTACATGTGGGTACGGTTACCAGGCTTTCCTTCCGAGGTACCTCTGGGTACAGTCACCAGGCCGTTCTTCCAAGGTACTTCTGGGTACAGCCACCAGGCCTTCCTTCCGAGGTACACCTGGGTACAGCCACCAGGCCTTTCTTCCGAGGTACCTCTGGGTACAGTCACCAGGCATTTCTGACGAGGTACCTCTGGGTTCAGTCACCAGGCCTTCCTTCTGAGTTAGCTCCGAGTACAGTCACCAGGCCTATCTTCCGAGGTACGTGTGGGTAGTAAACAGGCCTTCCTTCCGAGGTATATCTAGGAACAGTCACCAGGCCTTGCTTCCTAGGTGCCTCTGGGTACAGTCACGAGGCCTTCATTTCGAGGTACCTCTGGGTACAGTCACCAGGCCTTCGTTCCCTTGTACCTCTGGGTACAGTCACCAGGCTTTTCTTAAGAGGTACCTCTGGGTACAGTCACGAGGCTTTCCTTCTGAGTTACCTCTGAGTACAGTCGCCAGGCCTTCCTTCCGAGGTACCTCTGGGTACACTTCCCAGACCTTCCTTCCGAGGTACCTCTGAGTACAGTCACCAGGCGTTTCTTCCGAGGTACTTTTGGGTACAGTCACCAGGCCTTGCTTCCGAGGTACCTTGAGTACTGTAACCACGCTTTCCTTCCGAGTTACCTCTGGACAGAGTCACCACGCCTTCCTTCTGAGGTAACTCTGGGTACAGTCACCAGAATTTTCTTCCGAGGTACCTCTGGGTGCAGTCACCAGGCCTTTCTTTCGAGGTACCTCTGGGTACAGTCAACAGGCCATTCTTCCAAGGCATTTCTGGGTATAGCCACCAGGACTTCCTTCCGAGGTACACCTGGGTACAGTCACCAGGCCTTTCTTCCGAGGTACCTCTGGGTTCAGTCACCAGGCCTTCGTTCTGAGTTAGCTCCGAGTACAGTCACCAGGCCTTTCTTCCGAGGTACGTCTGGGTAGTAACCAGGCCTTCCTTCCGAGATATATCTAGGAACAGTCACCAGGCCTTGCTTCCTACGTGCCTCTGGGTACAGTCACCAGGCCTTCATTCCTAGGTACCTCTGGGTACAGTCACCAGGCCTTCGTTCCCTTGTACCTCTGGGTACAGTCACCAGGCTTTTCTTAAGAGGTACCTCTGGGTACAGTCACGAGGCTTTCCTTCTGAGTTAGCTCTGGGTACAGTCGCCAGGCCTTCCTTCCGACGTACCTCTGGGTACAGTCACCAGGCCTTCCTTCCTAGGTGCCTCTGGGTACAGTCACCAGGCCTTCCTTCTGAGGTACTTCTGGGTACAGTCTCCAGGCCTTCCTTCCGAGGTACCTCTGAATACAGTCACCGTGCCTTACTTCCCAGGTACCTTTGGGTACGGTCACCAAGCCTTCCTTCGGAGGCACCTCTGGGTACAGCCACCGGGCCTTCCTGCCGAAGTACCTCTGGGTACAGTTCCCAGACCTTCCTTCCGAGGTACCTCTGAGTACAGTCACCAGGCGTTTCTTCCGAGGTACTTTTGGGTACAGTCACCAGGCCTTGCTTCCTAGGTACCTTGAGTACTGTAACCACGCTTTCCTTCCGAGTTACCTCTGGACAGGGTCACCACGGCTTCCTTCTGAGGTAACTCTGGGTACAGTCACCAGAATTTTCTTCCGAGGTACCTCTGGGTGCAGTCACCAGGCCTTTCTTTCGAGGTACCTCTGGGTACAGTCAACAGGCCTTCCTTCTGAGGTACCTCTGGGCACAGTCAACAGGCCTGACTTCTAATGTACATCTGGGTACGGTCAACAGGCTTTCCTTCCGAGGTACCTCTGGGTACAGTCACCAGGCATTTCTGACGAGGTTCCTCTGGGTACAGTCACCAGGCCTTCCTTCTGAGGTACCTCTGAGTACAGTCACCAGGCCTTTCTTCCGAGGTACGTCTGGGTAGTAACCAGGCCTTCCTTCCGAGGTACCTCTGGGTACAGTCACCATCGCTTCCTTCCGAGGTACCTCTGGGTAGAGTCACCAGGCCTTCCTTCCGAGGTACTTCTGGGTACAATCACCAGGCCTTCCTTCCGAGGTACCTTTGGGTACAGTGACGAGGTCTTTCTTCTGAGGTACCTCTGAGTACAGTCACCAGGCCTTTCTTCCGAGGTACTTCTGGGTAGTCACCATGCCTTCCTTCCAAGGTACCTCTCGGTACAGTCTCCAGGCCTTCCTTCCGAGGTACTTCTGGGTACAGTCACCAGACCTTCTTCCGAGGTAATTCTGGGTACAGTCACTAGGCCTCCTTCCGAGGTACCTCTGGGTACAGTCACCAGGCTTTCCTTCTCAGGTAACTCTGGGTACAGTCACCAGGCCTTTCTTTCGAGGTATCTCTGGGTACAGTCACAAGGACTTCCTTGTCAGTTACCTCTGGGTACAGTTCCCAGACCTTCCTTCCGAGGTGCCTCTGAGTACAGTCACCAGGCTCTTCTTCCGAGGTACTTTTGGGTACAGTCACCAGGCCTTGCTTCCGAGGTACCTCTGGGTAAATTCACCAGGCCTTTCTTACGAGGTACCTCTGGGTATAGTCAGCAGGCTTTTCTTCTGAGGTACCTATGCGTACAGTCACCAGAACTTCCTTCAGAAGTACCTCTGAGTACAGGCACCGGCCTGCCTTGTGAGGTATGTCTGGGAACAGTCACCAGCCCTTCCTTCTGAGGTAACCCTGGGTGCAGTCACCAGAATTTTCTTCCGGGGTGCCTCTGGGTACAGTCACCAGGCCTTTCTTTCGAGGTATCTCTGGGTACAGTCAGAAGGACTTCCTTGTGAGTTACCTCTGGGTAGAGTCACCAGGCCATCCTTCCGAGGTACCTCTGGGTACAGTCACCAGGCCTTCCTTCTCAGGTAACTCTGGGTACAGTCACCAGGCCTTTCTTTCGAGGTATCTCTGGGTACAGTCCGAAGGACTTCCTTGTGAGTTACCTCTGGGTAGAGTCACCAGGCCATCCTTCCGAGGTACCTCTGGGTACAGTCACCAGGACTTCCTTCTGATGTACATCTGGGTACGGTCACAAGGCCTTCCTTCCGAGGTACCTCTGGGTACCCTCACCAGGACTTCCTTCAGAGGCACCTGGGTACACACACCAGGCCTTCCTTCTGAGGTAACTCTGGGTACAGTCACCAGAATTTTCTTCCGAGGTACCTCTGGCTGCAGTCACCAGGCCTTTCTTTCGAGGTACCTCTGGGTACAGTCAACAGGCCTTCCTTCTGAGGTACCTCTGGGCACAGTCAACAGGCCTGACTTCTAATGTACATGTGGGTACGGTTACCAGGCTTTCCTTCCGAGGTACCTCTGGGTACAGTCACCAGGCCGTTCTTCCAAGGTACTTCTGGGTACAGCCACCAGGCCTTCCTTCCGAGGTACACCTGGGTACAGCCACCAGGCCTTTCTTCCGAGGTACCTCTGGGTACAGTCACCAGGCATTTCTGACGAGGTACCTCTGGGTTCAGTCACCAGGCCTTCCTTCTGAGTTAGCTCCGAGTACAGTCACCAGGCCTATCTTCCGAGGTACGTGTGGGTAGTAAACAGGCCTTCCTTCCGAGGTATATCTAGGAACAGTCACCAGGCCTTGCTTCCTAGGTGCCTCTGGGTACAGTCACGAGGCCTTCATTTCGAGGTACCTCTGGGTACAGTCACCAGGCCTTCGTTCCCTTGTACCTCTGGGTACAGTCACCAGGCTTTTCTTAAGAGGTACCTCTGGGTACAGTCACGAGGCTTTCCTTCTGAGTTACCTCTGAGTACAGTCGCCAGGCCTTCCTTCCGAGGTACCTCTGGGTACACTTCCCAGACCTTCCTTCCGAGGTACCTCTGAGTACAGTCACCAGGCGTTTCTTCCGAGGTACTTTTGGGTACAGTCACCAGGCCTTGCTTCCGAGGTACCTTGAGTACTGTAACCAGGCTTTCCTTCCGAGTTACCTCTGGACAGAGTCACCACGCCTTCCTTCTGAGGTAACTCTGGGTACAGTCACCAGAATTTTCTTCCGAGGTAGCTCTGGGTGCAGTCACCAGGCCTTTCTTTCGAGGTACCTCTGGGTACAGTCAACAGGCCATTCTTCCAAGGCATTTCTGGGTATAGCCACCAGGACTTCCTTCCGAGGTACACCTGGGTACAGTCACCAGGCCTTTCTTCCGAGGTACCTCTGGGTTCAGTCACCAGGCCTTCGTTCTGAGTTAGCTCCGAGTACAGTCACCAGGCCTTTCTTCCGAGGTACGTCTGGGTAGTAACCAGGCCTTCCTTCCGAGATATATCTAGGAACAGTCACCAGGCCTTGCTTCCTACGTGCCTCTGGGTACAGTCACCAGGCCTTCATTCCTAGGTACCTCTGGGTACAGTCACCAGGCCTTCGTTCCCTTGTACCTCTGGGTACAGTCACCAGGCTTTTCTTAAGAGGTACCTCTGGGTACAGTCACGAGGCTTTCCTTCTGAGTTAGCTCTGGGTACAGTCGCCAGGCCTTCCTTCCGACGTACCTCTGGGTACAGTCACCAGGCCTTCCTTCCTAGGTGCCTCTGGGTACAGTCACCAGGCCTTCCTTCTGAGGTACTTCTGGGTACAGTCTCCAGGCCTTCCTTCCGAGGTACCTCTGAATACAGTCACCGTGCCTTACTTCCCAGGTACCTTTGGGTACGGTCACCAAGCCTTCCTTCGGAGGCACCTCTGGGTACAGCCACCGGGCCTTCCTGCCGAAGTACCTCTGGGTACAGTTCCCAGACCTTCCTTCCGAGGTACCTCTGAGTACAGTCACCAGGCGTTTCTTCCGAGGTACTTTTGGGTACAGTCACCAGGCCTTGCTTCCTAGGTACCTTGAGTACTGTAACCACGCTTTCCTTCCGAGTTACCTCTGGACAGGGTCACCACGCCTTCCTTCTGAGGTAACTCTGGGTACAGTCACCAGAATTTTCTTCCGAGGTACCTCTGGGTGCAGTCACCAGGCCTTTCTTTCGAGGTACCTCTGGGTACAGTCAACAGGCCTTCCTTCTGAGGTACCTCTGGGCACAGTCAACAGGCCTGACTTCTAATGTACATCTGGGTACGGTCAACAGGCTTTCCTTCCGAGGTACCTCTGGGTACAGTCACCAGGCATTTCTGACGAGGTTCCTCTGGGTACAGTCACCAGGCCTTCCTTCTGAGGTACCTCTGAGTACAGTCACCAGGCCTTTCTTCCGAGGTACGTCTGGGTAGTAACCAGGCCTTCCTTCCGAGGTACCTCTGGGTACAGTCACCATCGCTTCCTTCCGAGGTACCTCTGGGTAGAGTCACCAGGCCTTCCTTCCGAGGTACTTCTGCGTACAATCACCAGGCCTTCCTTCCGAGGTACCTTTGGGTACAGTGACGAGGTCTTTCTTCTGAGGTACCTCTGAGTACAGTCACCAGGCCTTTCTTCCGAGGTACTTCTGGGTAGTCACCATGCCTTCCTTCCAAGGTACCTCTCGGTACAGTCTCCAGGCCTTCCTTCCGAGGTACTTCTGGGTACAGTCACCAGACCTTCTTCCGAGGTAATTCTGGGTACAGTCACTAGGCCTCCTTCCGAGGTACCTCTGGGTACAGTCACCAGGCTTTCCTTCTCAGGTAACTCTGGGTACAGTCACCAGGCCTTTCTTTCGAGGTATCTCTGGGTACAGTCACAAGGACTTCCTTGTCAGTTACCTCTGGGTACAGTTCCCAGACCTTCCTTCCGAGGTGCCTCTGAGTACAGTCACCAGGCTCTTCTTCCGAGGTACTTTTGGGTACAGTCACCAGGCCTTGCTTCCGAGGTACCTCTGGGTAAATTCACCAGGCCTTTCTTACGAGGTACCTCTGGGTATAGTCAGCAGGCTTTTCTTCTGAGGTACCTATGCGTACAGTCACCAGAACTTCCTTCAGAAGTACCTCTGAGTACAGGCACCGGCCTGCCTTGTGAGGTATGTCTGGGAACAGTCACCAGCCCTTCCTTCTGAGGTAACCCTGGGTGCAGTCACCAGAATTTTCTTCCGGGGTGCCTCTGGGTACAGTCACCAGGCCTTTCTTTCGAGGTATCTCTGGGTACAGTCAGAAGGACTTCCTTGTGAGTTACCTCTGGGTAGAGTCACCAGGCCATCCTTCCGAGGTACCTCTGGGTACAGTCACCAGGCCTTCCTTCTCAGGTAACTCTGGGTACAGTCACCAGGCCTTTCTTTCGAGGTATCTCGGGGTACAGTCCGAAGGACTTCCTTGTGAGTTACCTCTGGGTAGAGTCACCAGGCCATCCTTCCGAGGTACCTCTGGGTACAGTCACCAGGACTTCCTTCTGATGTACATCTGGGTACGGTCACAAGGCCTTCCTTCCGAGGTACCTCTGGGTACCCTCACCAGGACTTCCTTCAGAGGCACCTGGGTACACACACCAGGCCTTCCTTCTGAGGTAACTCTGGGTACAGTCACCAGAATTTTCTTCCGAGGTACCTCTGGCTGCAGTCACCAGGCCTTTCTTTCGAGGTACCTCTGGGTACAGTCAACAGGCCTTCCTTCTGAGGTACCTCTGGGCACAGTCAACAGGCCTGACTTCTAATGTACATGTGGGTACGGTTACCAGGCTTTCCTTCCGAGGTACCTCTGGGTACAGTCACCAGGCCGTTCTTCCAAGGCACTTCTGGGTACAGCCACCAGGCCTTCCTTCCGAGGTACACCTGGGTACAGCCACCAGGCCTTTCTTCCGAGGTACCTCTGGGTACAGTCACCAGGCATTTCTGACGAGGTACCTCTGGGTTCAGTCACCAGGCCTTCCTTCTGAGTTAGCTCCGAGTACAGTCACCAGGCCTTTCTTCCGAGGTACGTCTGGGTAGTAAACAGGCCTTCCTTCCGAGGTATATCTAGGAACAGTCACCAGGCCTTGCTTCCTAGGTGCCTCTGGGTACAGTCACGAGGCCTTCATTTCGAGGTACCTCTGGGTACAGTCACCAGGCCTTCGTTCCCTTGTACCTCTGGGTACAGTCACCAGGCTTTTCTTAAGAGGTACCTCTGGGTTCAGTCACGAGGCTTTCCTTCTGAGTTACCTCTGAGTACAGTCGCCAGGCCTTCCTTCCGAGGTACCTCTGGGTACACTTCCCAGACCTTCCTTCCGAGGTACCTCTGAGTACAGTCACCAGGCGTTTCTTCCGAGGTACTTTTGGGTACAGTCACCAGGCCTTGCTTCCGAGGTACCTTGAGTACTGTAACCACGCTTTCCTTCCGAGTTACCTCTGGACAGAGTCACCACGCCTTCCTTCTGAGGTAACTCTGGGTACAGTCACCAGAATTTTCTTCCGAGGTACCTCTGGGTGCAGTCACCAGGCCTTTCTTTCGAGGTACCTCTGGGTACAGTCAACAGGCCATTCTTCCAAGGCATTTCTGGGTATAGCCACCAGGACTTCCTTCCGAGGTACACCTGGGTACAGTCACCAGGCCTTTCTTCCGAGGTACCTCTGGGTTCAGTCACCAGGCCTTCCTTCTGAGTTAGCTCCAAGTACAGTCACCAGGCCTTTCATCCGAGGTACGTCTGGGTAGTAACCAGGCCTTCCTTCCGAGATATATCTAGGAACAGTCACCAGGCCTTGCTTCCTACGTGCCTCTGGGTACAGTCACCAGGCCTTCATTCCGAGGTACCTCTGGGTACAGTCACCAGGCCTTCGTTCCCTTGTACCTCTGGGTACAGTCACCAGGCTTTTCTTAAGAGGTACCTCTGGGTACAGTCACGAGGCTTTCCTTCTGAGTTAGCTCTGGGTACAGTCGCCAGGCCTTCCTTCCGACGTACCTCTGGGTACAGTCACCAGGCCTTCCTTCCTAGGTGCCTCTGGGTACAGTCACCAGGCCTTCCTTCTGAGGTACTTCTGGGTACAGTCTCCAGGCCTTCCTTCCGAGGTACCTCTGAATACAGTCACCGTGCCTTACTTCCCAGGTACCTTTGGGTACGGTCACCAAGCCTTCCTTCCGAGGCACCTCTGGGTACAGCCACCAGGCCTTCCTGCCGAAGTACCTCTGGGTACAGTTCCCAGACCTTCCTTCTGAGGTACCTCTGAGTACAGTCACCAGGCGTTTTTTCCGAGGTACTTTTGGGTACAGTCACCAGGCCTTGCTTCCTAGGTACCTTGAGTACTGTAACCACGCTTTCCTTCCGAGTTACCTCTGGACAGGGCCACCACGCCTTCCTTCTGAGGTAACTCTGGGTACAGTCACCAGAATTTTCTTCCGAGGTACCTCTGGGTGCAGTCACCAGGCCTTTCTTTCGAGGTACCTCTGGGTACAGTCAACAGGCCTTCATTCTGAGGTACCTCTGGGCACAGTCAACAGGCCTGACTTCTAATGTACATCTGGGTACGGTCAACAGGCTTTCCTCCGAGGTACCTCTGGGTACAGTCACCAGGCATTTCTGACGAGGTTCCTCTGGGTACAGTCACCAGGCCTTCCTTCTGAGGTACCTCTGAGTACAGTCACCAGGCCTTTCTTGCGAGGTACGTCTGGGTAGTAACCAGGCCTTCCTTCCGAGGTACCTCTGGGTACAGTCACCATCGCTTCCTTCCGAGGTACCTCTGGGTAGAGTCACCAGGCCTTCCTTCCGAGGTCCTTCTGGGTACAATCACCAGGCCTTCCTTCCGAGGTACCTTTGGGTACAGTGACGAGGTCTTTCTTCTGAGGTACCTCTGAGTACAGTCACCAGGCCTTTCTTCCGAGGTACTTCTGGGTAGTCACCATGCCTTCCTTCCAAGGTACCTCTCGGTACAGTCTCCAGGCCTTCCTTCCGAGGTACTTCTGGGTACAATCACCAGGCCTTCCTCCCGAGGTACCTTTGGGTACAGTGACGAGGTCTTTCTTCTGAGGTACCTCTGAGTACAGTCTCCAGGACTTCCTTCCGAGGTACTTCTGGGTACAGTCACCAGACCTTCTTCCGAGGTAACTCTGGGTACAGTCACGAGGCCTCCTTCCGAGGTACCTCTGGGTACAGTCACCAGGCCTTCCTTCTCAGGTAACTCTGGGTACAGTCTCCAGACCTTCCTTCCGAGGTACCTCTGAGTACAGTCACCAGGCGTTTCTTCCGAGGTACTTTTGGGTACAGTCACCAGGCCTTGCTTCCGAGGTACCTTGAGTACTGTAACCACGCTTTCCTTCCGAGTTACCTCTGGACAGAGTCACCACGCCTTCCTTCTGAGGTAACTCTGGGTACAGTCACCAGAATTTTCTTCCGAGGTACCTCTGGGTGCAGTCACCAGGCCTTTCTTTCGAGGTACCTCTGGGTACAGTCAACAGGCCTTCCTTCTGAGGTACCTCTGGGTACAGTCAACAGGCATTTCTGACGAGGTTCCTCTGGGTACAGTCTCCAGGCCTTCCTTCCGAGGTACTTCTGGGTACAGTCACCAGACCTTCTTCCGAGGTAACTCTGGGTACAGTCACTAGACCTCCTTCCGAGGTACCTCTGGGTACAGTCACCAGGCCTTCGTTCCCTTGTACCTCTGGGTACAGTCACCAGGCTTTTCTTAAGAGGTACCTCTGGGTACAGTCACGAGGCTTTCCTTCTGAGTTAGCTCTGGGTACAGTCGCCAGGCCTTCCTTCCGACGTACCTCTGGGTACAGTCACCAGGCCTTCCTTCCTAGGTGCCTCTGGGTACAGTCACCAGGCCTTCCTTCTGAGGTACTTCTGGGTACAGTCTCCAGGCCTTCCTTCCGAGGTACCTCTGAATACAGTCACCGTGCCTTACTTCCCAGGTACCTTTGGGTACGGTCACCAAGCCTTCCTTCGGAGGCACCTCTGGGTACAGCCACCGGGCCTTCCTGCCGAAGTACCTCTGGGTACAGTTCCCAGACCTTCCTTCCGAGGTACCTCTGAGTACAGTCACCAGGCGTTTCTTCCGAGGTACTTTTGGGTACAGTCACCAGGCCTTGCTTCCTAGGTACCTTGAGTACTGTAACCACGCTTTCCTTCCGAGTTACCTCTGGACAGGGTCACCACGGCTTCCTTCTGAGGTAACTCTGGGTACAGTCACCAGAATTTTCTTCCGAGGTACCTCTGGGTGCAGTCACCAGGCCTTTCTTTCGAGGTACCTCTGGGTACAGTCAACAGGCCTTCCTTCTGAGGTACCTCTGGGCACAGTCAACAGGCCTGACTTCTAATGTACATCTGGGTACGGTCAACAGGCTTTCCTTCCGAGGTACCTCTGGGTACAGTCACCAGGCATTTCTGACGAGGTTCCTCTGGGTACAGTCACCAGGCCTTCCTTCTGAGGTACCTCTGAGTACAGTCACCAGGCCTTTCTTCCGAGGTACGTCTGGGTAGTAACCAGGCCTTCCTTCCGAGGTACCTCTGGGTACAGTCACCATCGCTTCCTTCCGAGGTACCTCTGGGTAGAGTCACCAGGCCTTCCTTCCGAGGTACTTCTGGGTACAATCACCAGGCCTTCCTTCCGAGGTACCTTTGGGTACAGTGACGAGGTCTTTCTTCTGAGGTACCTCTGAGTACAGTCACCAGGCCTTTCTTCCGAGGTACTTCTGGGTAGTCACCATGCCTTCCTTCCAAGGTACCTCTCGGTACAGTCTCCAGGCCTTCCTTCCGAGGTACTTCTGGGTACAGTCACCAGACCTTCTTCCGAGGTAATTCTGGGTACAGTCACTAGGCCTCCTTCCGAGGTACCTCTGGGTACAGTCACCAGGCTTTCCTTCTCAGGTAACTCTGGGTACAGTCACCAGGCCTTTCTTTCGAGGTATCTCTGGGTACAGTCACAAGGACTTCCTTGTCAGTTACCTCTGGGTACAGTTCCCAGACCTTCCTTCCGAGGTGCCTCTGAGTACAGTCACCAGGCTCTTCTTCCGAGGTACTTTTGGGTACAGTCACCAGGCCTTGCTTCCGAGGTACCTCTGGGTAAATTCACCAGGCCTTTCTTACGAGGTACCTCTGGGTATAGTCAGCAGGCTTTTCTTCTGAGGTACCTATGCGTACAGTCACCAGAACTTCCTTCAGAAGTACCTCTGAGTACAGGCACCGGCCTGCCTTGTGAGGTATGTCTGGGAACAGTCACCAGCCCTTCCTTCTGAGGTAACCCTGGGTGCAGTCACCAGAATTTTCTTCCGGGGTGCCTCTGGGTACAGTCACCAGGCCTTTCTTTCGAGGTATCTCTGGGTACAGTCAGAAGGACTTCCTTGTGAGTTACCTCTGGGTAGAGTCACCAGGCCATCCTTCCGAGGTACCTCTGGGTACAGTCACCAGGCCTTCCTTCTCAGGTAACTCTGGGTACAGTCACCAGGCCTTTCTTTCGAGGTATCTCTGGGTACAGTCCGAAGGACTTCCTTGTGAGTTACCTCTGGGTAGAGTCACCAGGCCATCCTTCCGAGGTACCTCTGGGTACAGTCACCAGGACTTCCTTCTGATGTACATCTGGGTACGGTCACAAGGCCTTCCTTCCGAGGTACCTCTGGGTACCCTCACCAGGACTTCCTTCAGAGGCACCTGGGTACACACACCAGGCCTTCCTTCTGAGGTAACTCTGGGTACAGTCACCAGAATTTTCTTCCGAGGTACCTCTGGCTGCAGTCACCAGGCCTTTCTTTCGAGGTACCTCTGGGTACAGTCAACAGGCCTTCCTTCTGAGGTACCTCTGGGCACAGTCAACAGGCCTGACTTCTAATGTACATGTGGGTACGGTTACCAGGCTTTCCTTCCGAGGTACCTCTGGGTACAGTCACCAGGCCGTTCTTCCAAGGTACTTCTGGGTACAGCCACCAGGCCTTCCTTCCGAGGTACACCTGGGTACAGCCACCAGGCCTTTCTTCCGAGGTACCTCTGGGTACAGTCACCAGGCATTTCTGACGAGGTACCTCTGGGTTCAGTCACCAGGCCTTCCTTCTGAGTTAGCTCCGAGTACAGTCACCAGGCCTATCTTCCGAGGTACGTGTGGGTAGTAAACAGGCCTTCCTTCCGAGGTATATCTAGGAACAGTCACCAGGCCTTGCTTCCTAGGTGCCTCTGGGTACAGTCACGAGGCCTTCATTTCGAGGTACCTCTGGGTACAGTCACCAGGCCTTCGTTCCCTTGTACCTCTGGGTACAGTCACCAGGCTTTTCTTAAGAGGTACCTCTGGGTACAGTCACGAGGCTTTCCTTCTGAGTTACCTCTGAGTACAGTCGCCAGGCCTTCCTTCCGAGGTACCTCTGGGTACACTTCCCAGACCTTCCTTCCGAGGTACCTCTGAGTACAGTCACCAGGCGTTTCTTCCGAGGTACTTTTGGGTACAGTCACCAGGCCTTGCTTCCGAGGTACCTTGAGTACTGTAACCAGGCTTTCCTTCCGAGTTACCTCTGGACAGAGTCACCACGCCTTCCTTCTGAGGTAACTCTGGGTACAGTCACCAGAATTTTCTTCCGAGGTAGCTCTGGGTGCAGTCACCAGGCCTTTCTTTCGAGGTACCTCTGGGTACAGTCAACAGGCCATTCTTCCAAGGCATTTCTGGGTATAGCCACCAGGACTTCCTTCCGAGGTACACCTGGGTACAGTCACCAGGCCTTTCTTCCGAGGTACCTCTGGGTTCAGTCACCAGGCCTTCGTTCTGAGTTAGCTCCGAGTACAGTCACCAGGCCTTTCTTCCGAGGTACGTCTGGGTAGTAACCAGGCCTTCCTTCCGAGATATATCTAGGAACAGTCACCAGGCCTTGCTTCCTACGTGCCTCTGGGTACAGTCACCAGGCCTTCATTCCTAGGTACCTCTGGGTACAGTCACCAGGCCTTCGTTCCCTTGTACCTCTGGGTACAGTCACCAGGCTTTTCTTAAGAGGTACCTCTGGGTACAGTCACGAGGCTTTCCTTCTGAGTTAGCTCTGGGTACAGTCGCCAGGCCTTCCTTCCGACGTACCTCTGGGTACAGTCACCAGGCCTTCCTTCCTAGGTGCCTCTGGGTACAGTCACCAGGCCTTCCTTCTGAGGTACTTCTGGGTACAGTCTCCAGGCCTTCCTTCCGAGGTACCTCTGAATACAGTCACCGTGCCTTACTTCCCAGGTACCTTTGGGTACGGTCACCAAGCCTTCCTTCGGAGGCACCTCTGGGTACAGCCACCGGGCCTTCCTGCCGAAGTACCTCTGGGTACAGTTCCCAGACCTTCCTTCCGAGGTACCTCTGAGTACAGTCACCAGGCGTTTCTTCCGAGGTACTTTTGGGTACAGTCACCAGGCCTTGCTTCCTAGGTACCTTGAGTACTGTAACCACGCTTTCCTTCCGAGTTACCTCTGGACAGGGTCACCACGCCTTCCTTCTGAGGTAACTCTGGGTACAGTCACCAGAATTTTCTTCCGAGGTACCTCTGGGTGCAGTCACCAGGCCTTTCTTTCGAGGTACCTCTGGGTACAGTCAACAGGCCTTCCTTCTGAGGTACCTCTGGGCACAGTCAACAGGCCTGACTTCTAATGTACATCTGGGTACGGTCAACAGGCTTTCCTTCCGAGGTACCTCTGGGTACAGTCACCAGGCATTTCTGACGAGGTTCCTCTGGGTACAGTCACCAGGCCTTCCTTCTGAGGTACCTCTGAGTACAGTCACCAGGCCTTTCTTCCGAGGTACGTCTGGGTAGTAACCAGGCCTTCCTTCCGAGGTACCTCTGGGTACAGTCACCATCGCTTCCTTCCGAGGTACCTCTGGGTAGAGTCACCAGGCCTTCCTTCCGAGGTACTTCTGGGTACAATCACCAGGCCTTCCTTCCGAGGTACCTTTGGGTACAGTGACGAGGTCTTTCTTCTGAGGTACCTCTGAGTACAGTCACCAGGCCTTTCTTCCGAGGTACTTCTGGGTAGTCACCATGCCTTCCTTCCAAGGTACCTCTCGGTACAGTCTCCAGGCCTTCCTTCCGAGGTACTTCTGGGTACAGTCACCAGACCTTCTTCCGAGGTAATTCTGGGTACAGTCACTAGGCCTCCTTCCGAGGTACCTCTGGGTACAGTCACCAGGCTTTCCTTCTCAGGTAACTCTGGGTACAGTCACCAGGCCTTTCTTTCGAGGTATCTCTGGGTACAGTCACAAGGACTTCCTTGTCAGTTACCTCTGGGTACAGTTCCCAGACCTTCCTTCCGAGGTGCCTCTGAGTACAGTCACCAGGCTCTTCTTCCGAGGTACTTTTGGGTACAGTCACCAGGCCTTGCTTCCGAGGTACCTCTGGGTAAATTCACCAGGCCTTTCTTACGAGGTACCTCTGGGTATAGTCAGCAGGCTTTTCTTCTGAGGTACCTATGCGTACAGTCACCAGAACTTCCTTCAGAAGTACCTCTGAGTACAGGCACCGGCCTGCCTTGTGAGGTATGTCTGGGAACAGTCACCAGCCCTTCCTTCTGAGGTAACCCTGGGTGCAGTCACCAGAATTTTCTTCCGGGGTGCCTCTGGGTACAGTCACCAGGCCTTTCTTTCGAGGTATCTCTGGGTACAGTCAGAAGGACTTCCTTGTGAGTTACCTCTGGGTAGAGTCACCAGGCCATCCTTCCGAGGTACCTCTGGGTACAGTCACCAGGCCTTCCTTCTCAGGTAACTCTGGGTACAGTCACCAGGCCTTTCTTTCGAGGTATCTCGGGGTACAGTCCGAAGGACTTCCTTGTGAGTTACCTCTGGGTAGAGTCACCAGGCCATCCTTCCGAGGTACCTCTGGGTACAGTCACCAGGACTTCCTTCTGATGTACATCTGGGTACGGTCACAAGGCCTTCCTTCCGAGGTACCTCTGGGTACCCTCACCAGGACTTCCTTCAGAGGCACCTGGGTACACACACCAGGCCTTCCTTCTGAGGTAACTCTGGGTACAGTCACCAGAATTTTCTTCCGAGGTACCTCTGGCTGCAGTCACCAGGCCTTTCTTTCGAGGTACCTCTGGGTACAGTCAACAGGCCTTCCTTCTGAGGTACCTCTGGGCACAGTCAACAGGCCTGACTTCTAATGTACATGTGGGTACGGTTACCAGGCTTTCCTTCCGAGGTACCTCTGGGTACAGTCACCAGGCCGTTCTTCCAAGGCACTTCTGGGTACAGCCACCAGGCCTTCCTTCCGAGGTACACCTGGGTACAGCCACCAGGCCTTTCTTCCGAGGTACCTCTGGGTACAGTCACCAGGCATTTCTGACGAGGTACCTCTGGGTTCAGTCACCAGGCCTTCCTTCTGAGTTAGCTCCGAGTACAGTCACCAGGCCTTTCTTCCGAGGTACGTCTGGGTAGTAAACAGGCCTTCCTTCCGAGGTATATCTAGGAACAGTCACCAGGCCTTGCTTCCTAGGTGCCTCTGGGTACAGTCACGAGGCCTTCATTTCGAGGTACCTCTGGGTACAGTCACCAGGCCTTCGTTCCCTTGTACCTCTGGGTACAGTCACCAGGCTTTTCTTAAGAGGTACCTCTGGGTTCAGTCACGAGGCTTTCCTTCTGAGTTACCTCTGAGTACAGTCGCCAGGCCTTCCTTCCGAGGTACCTCTGGGTACACTTCCCAGACCTTCCTTCCGAGGTACCTCTGAGTACAGTCACCAGGCGTTTCTTCCGAGGTACTTTTGGGTACAGTCACCAGGCCTTGCTTCCGAGGTACCTTGAGTACTGTAACCACGCTTTCCTTCCGAGTTACCTCTGGACAGAGTCACCACGCCTTCCTTCTGAGGTAACTCTGGGTACAGTCACCAGAATTTTCTTCCGAGGTACCTCTGGGTGCAGTCACCAGGCCTTTCTTTCGAGGTACCTCTGGGTACAGTCAACAGGCCATTCTTCCAAGGCATTTCTGGGTATAGCCACCAGGACTTCCTTCCGAGGTACACCTGGGTACAGTCACCAGGCCTTTCTTCCGAGGTACCTCTGGGTTCAGTCACCAGGCCTTCCTTCTGAGTTAGCTCCAAGTACAGTCACCAGGCCTTTCATCCGAGGTACGTCTGGGTAGTAACCAGGCCTTCCTTCCGAGATATATCTAGGAACAGTCACCAGGCCTTGCTTCCTACGTGCCTCTGGGTACAGTCACCAGGCCTTCATTCCGAGGTACCTCTGGGTACAGTCACCAGGCCTTCGTTCCCTTGTACCTCTGGGTACAGTCACCAGGCTTTTCTTAAGAGGTACCTCTGGGTACAGTCACGAGGCTTTCCTTCTGAGTTAGCTCTGGGTACAGTCGCCAGGCCTTCCTTCCGACGTACCTCTGGGTACAGTCACCAGGCCTTCCTTCCTAGGTGCCTCTGGGTACAGTCACCAGGCCTTCCTTCTGAGGTACTTCTGGGTACAGTCTCCAGGCCTTCCTTCCGAGGTACCTCTGAATACAGTCACCGTGCCTTACTTCCCAGGTACCTTTGGGTACGGTCACCAAGCCTTCCTTCCGAGGCACCTCTGGGTACAGCCACCAGGCCTTCCTGCCGAAGTACCTCTGGGTACAGTTCCCAGACCTTCCTTCTGAGGTACCTCTGAGTACAGTCACCAGGCGTTTTTTCCGAGGTACTTTTGGGTACAGTCACCAGGCCTTGCTTCCTAGGTACCTTGAGTACTGTAACCACGCTTTCCTTCCGAGTTACCTCTGGACAGGGCCACCACGCCTTCCTTCTGAGGTAACTCTGGGTACAGTCACCAGAATTTTCTTCCGAGGTACCTCTGGGTGCAGTCACCAGGCCTTTCTTTCGAGGTACCTCTGGGTACAGTCAACAGGCCTTCATTCTGAGGTACCTCTGGGCACAGTCAACAGGCCTGACTTCTAATGTACATCTGGGTACGGTCAACAGGCTTTCCTCCGAGGTACCTCTGGGTACAGTCACCAGGCATTTCTGACGAGGTTCCTCTGGGTACAGTCACCAGGCCTTCCTTCTGAGGTACCTCTGAGTACAGTCACCAGGCCTTTCTTGCGAGGTACGTCTGGGTAGTAACCAGGCCTTCCTTCCGAGGTACCTCTGGGTACAGTCACCATCGCTTCCTTCCGAGGTACCTCTGGGTAGAGTCACCAGGCCTTCCTTCCGAGGTCCTTCTGGGTACAATCACCAGGCCTTCCTTCCGAGGTACCTTTGGGTACAGTGACGAGGTCTTTCTTCTGAGGTACCTCTGAGTACAGTCACCAGGCCTTTCTTCCGAGGTACTTCTGGGTAGTCACCATGCCTTCCTTCCAAGGTACCTCTCGGTACAGTCTCCAGGCCTTCCTTCCGAGGTACTTCTGGGTACAATCACCAGGCCTTCCTCCCGAGGTACCTTTGGGTACAGTGACGAGGTCTTTCTTCTGAGGTACCTCTGAGTACAGTCTCCAGGACTTCCTTCCGAGGTACTTCTGGGTACAGTCACCAGACCTTCTTCCGAGGTAACTCTGGGTACAGTCACGAGGCCTCCTTCCGAGGTACCTCTGGGTACAGTCACCAGGCCTTCCTTCTCAGGTAACTCTGGGTACAGTCTCCAGACCTTCCTTCCGAGGTACCTCTGAGTACAGTCACCAGGCGTTTCTTCCGAGGTACTTTTGGGTACAGTCACCAGGCCTTGCTTCCGAGGTACCTTGAGTACTGTAACCACGCTTTCCTTCCGAGTTACCTCTGGACAGAGTCACCACGCCTTCCTTCTGAGGTAACTCTGGGTACAGTCACCAGAATTTTCTTCCGAGGTACCTCTGGGTGCAGTCACCAGGCCTTTCTTTCGAGGTACCTCTGGGTACAGTCAACAGGCCTTCCTTCTGAGGTACCTCTGGGTACAGTCAACAGGCATTTCTGACGAGGTTCCTCTGGGTACAGTCTCCAGGCCTTCCTTCCGAGGTACTTCTGGGTACAGTCACCAGACCTTCTTCCGAGGTAACTCTGGGTACAGTCACTAGACCTCCTTCCGAGGTACCTCTGGGTACAGTCACCAGGCCTTCCTTCTCAGGTAACTCTGGGTACAGTCACCAGGCCTTTCTTTCGAGGTATCTCTGGGTACAGTCACAAGGACTTCCTTGTCAGTTACCTCTGGGTACAGTTCCCAGACCTTCCTTCTGAGGTGCCTCTGAGTACAGTCACCAGGCGTTTCTTCCGATGTACTTTTGGGTACAGTCACCAGGCCTTGCTTCCGAGGTACCTCTGGGTAAATTCACCAGGCCTTTCTTACGAGGTACCTCTGGGTATAGTCAGCAGGCTTTTCTTCTGAGGTACCTATGCGTACAGTCACCAGAACTTCCTTCAGAAGTACCTCTGGGTACAGGCACCGGCCTGCCTTGTGAGGTATGTCTGGGTACAGTCACCAGCCCTTCCTTCTGAGGTAACCCTGGGTGCAGTCACCAGAATTTTCTTCCGGGGTACCTCTGGGTACAGACACCAGGCCTTTCTTTCGAGGTATCTCTGGGTACAGTCCGAAGGACTTCCTTGTGAGTTACCTCTGGGTAGAGTCACCAGGCCATCCTTCCGAGGTACCTCTGGGTACAGTCACCAGGACTTCCTTCTGATGTACATCTGGGTACGGTCACAAGGCCTTCCTTCCGAGGTACCTCTGGGTACCCTCACCAGGCCTTCCTTCCGAGGCACCTGGGTACACACACCAGGCCTTCCTTCTGAGGTAACTCTGGGTACAGTCACCAGAATTTTCTTCCGAGGTACCTCTGGCTGCAGTCACCAGGCCTTTCTTTCGAGGTACCTCTGGGTACAGTCAACAGGCCATCCTTCTGAGGAACCTCTGGGCACAGTCAACAGGCCTGACTTCTAATGTACATGTGGGTACGGTTACCAGGCTTTCCTTCCGAGGTTCCTCTGGGTACAGACACCAGGCCGTTCTTCCAAGGCACTTCTGGGTATAGCCACCAGGCCTTCCTTCCGAGGTACACCTGGGTACAGCCACCAGGCCTTTCTTCCGAGGTACTTCTGGGTAGTCACCATGCCTTCCTTCCAAGGTACCTCTCGGTACAGTCACCAGGCCTTTCTTCCGAGGTACCTCTGGGTTCAGTCACCAGGCCTTCGTTCTGAGTTAGCTCCGAGTACAGTCACCAGGCCTTTCTTCCGAGGTACGTCTGGGTAGTAACCAGGCCTTCCTTCCGAGATATATCTAGGAACAGTCACCAGGCCTTGCTTCCTACGTGCCTCTGGGTACAGTCACCAGGCCTTCATTCCTAGGTACCTCTGGGTACAGTCACCAGGCCTTCGTTCCCTTGTACCTCTGGGTACAGTCACCAGGCTTTTCTTAAGAGGTACCTCTGGGTACAGTCACGAGGCTTTCCTTCTGAGTTAGCTCTGGGTACAGTCGCCAGGCCTTCCTTCCGACGTACCTCTGGGTACAGTCACCAGGCCTTCCTTCCTAGGTGCCTCTGGGTACAGTCACCAGGCCTTCCTTCTGAGGTACTTCTGGGTACAGTCTCCAGGCCTTCCTTCCGAGGTACCTCTGAATACAGTCACCGTGCCTTACTTCCCAGGTACCTTTGGGTACGGTCACCAAGCCTTCCTTCGGAGGCACCTCTGGGTACAGCCACCGGGCCTTCCTGCCGAAGTACCTCTGGGTACAGTTCCCAGACCTTCCTTCCGAGGTACCTCTGAGTACAGTCACCAGGCGTTTCTTCCGAGGTACTTTTGGGTACAGTCACCAGGCCTTGCTTCCTAGGTACCTTGAGTACTGTAACCACGCTTTCCTTCCGAGTTACCTCTGGACAGGGTCACCACGGCTTCCTTCTGAGGTAACTCTGGGTACAGTCACCAGAATTTTCTTCCGAGGTACCTCTGGGTGCAGTCACCAGGCCTTTCTTTCGAGGTACCTCTGGGTACAGTCAACAGGCCTTCCTTCTGAGGTACCTCTGGGCACAGTCAACAGGCCTGACTTCTAATGTACATCTGGGTACGGTCAACAGGCTTTCCTTCCGAGGTACCTCTGGGTACAGTCACCAGGCATTTCTGACGAGGTTCCTCTGGGTACAGTCACCAGGCCTTCCTTCTGAGGTACCTCTGAGTACAGTCACCAGGCCTTTCTTCCGAGGTACGTCTGGGTAGTAACCAGGCCTTCCTTCCGAGGTACCTCTGGGTACAGTCACCATCGCTTCCTTCCGAGGTACCTCTGGGTAGAGTCACCAGGCCTTCCTTCCGAGGTACTTCTGGGTACAATCACCAGGCCTTCCTTCCGAGGTACCTTTGGGTACAGTGACGAGGTCTTTCTTCTGAGGTACCTCTGAGTACAGTCACCAGGCCTTTCTTCCGAGGTACTTCTGGGTAGTCACCATGCCTTCCTTCCAAGGTACCTCTCGGTACAGTCTCCAGGCCTTCCTTCCGAGGTACTTCTGGGTACAGTCACCAGACCTTCTTCCGAGGTAATTCTGGGTACAGTCACTAGGCCTCCTTCCGAGGTACCTCTGGGTACAGTCACCAGGCTTTCCTTCTCAGGTAACTCTGGGTACAGTCACCAGGCCTTTCTTTCGAGGTATCTCTGGGTACAGTCACAAGGACTTCCTTGTCAGTTACCTCTGGGTACAGTTCCCAGACCTTCCTTCCGAGGTGCCTCTGAGTACAGTCACCAGGCGCTTCTTCCGAGGTACTTTTGGGTACAGTCACCAGGCCTTGCTTCCGAGGTACCTCTGGGTAAATTCACCAGGCCTTTCTTACGAGGTACCTCTGGGTATAGTCAGCAGGCTTTTCTTCTGAGGTACCTATGCGTACAGTCACCAGAACTTCCTTCAGAAGTACCTCTGAGTACAGGCACCGGCCTGCCTTGTGAGGTATGTCTGGGAACAGTCACCAGCCCTTCCTTCTGAGGTAACCCTGGGTGCAGTCACCAGAATTTTCTTCCGGGGTGCCTCTGGGTACAGTCACCAGGCCTTTCTTTTGAGGTATCTCTGGGTACAGTCAGAAGGACTTCCTTGTGAGTTACCTCTGGGTAGAGTCACCAGGCCATCCTTCCGAGGTACCTCTGGGTACAGTCACCAGGCCTTCCTTCTCAGGTAACTCTGGGTACAGTCACCAGGCCTTTCTTTCGAGGTATCTCTGGGTACAGTCCGAAGGACTTCCTTGTGAGTTACCTCTGGGTAGAGTCACCAGGCCATCCTTCCGAGGTACCTCTGGGTACAGTCACCAGGACTTCCTTCTGATGTACATCTGGGTACGGTCACAAGGCCTTCCTTCCGAGGTACCTCTGGGTACCCTCACCAGGACTTCCTTCAGAGGCACCTGGGTACACACACCAGGCCTTCCTTCTGAGGTAACTCTGGGTACAGTCACCAGAATTTTCTTCCGAGGTACCTCTGGCTGCAGTCACCAGGCCTTTCTTTCGAGGTACCTCTGGGTACAGTCAACAGGCCTTCCTTCTGAGGTACCTCTGGGCACAGTCAACAGGCCTGACTTCTAATGTACATGTGGGTACGGTTACCAGGCTTTCCTTCCGAGGTACCTCTGGGTACAGTCACCAGGCCGTTCTTCCAAGGCACTTCTGGGTACAGCCACCAGGCCTTCCTTCCGAGGTACACCTGGGTACAGCCACCAGGCCTTTCTTCCGAGGTACCTCTGGGTACAGTCACCAGGCATTTCTGACGAGGTACCTCTGGGTTCAGTCACCAGGCCTTCCTTCTGAGTTAGCTCCGAGTACAGTCACCAGGCCTTTCTTCCGAGGTACGTGTGGGTAGTAAACAGGCCTTCCTTCCGAGGTATATCTAGGAACAGTCACCAGGCCTTGCTTCCTAGGTGCCTCTGGGTACAGTCACGAGGCCTTCATTTCGAGGTACCTCTGGGTACAGTCACCAGGCCTTCGTTCCCTTGTACCTCTGGGTACAGTCACCAGGCTTTTCTTAAGAGGTACCTCTGGGTACAGTCACGAGGCTTTCCTTCTGAGTTACCTCTGAGTACAGTCGCCAGGCCTTCCTTCCGAGGTACCTCTGGGTACACTTCCCAGACCTTCCTTCCGAGGTACCTCTGAGTACAGTCACCAGGCGTTTCTTCCGAGGTACTTTTGGGTACAGTCACCAGGCCTTGCTTCCGAGGTACCTTGAGTACTGTAACCACGCTTTCCTTCCGAGTTACCTCTGGACAGAGTCACCACGCCTTCCTTCTGAGGTAACTCTGGGTACAGTCACCAGAATTTTCTTCCGAGGTACCTCTGGGTGCAGTCACCAGGCCTTTCTTTCGAGGTACCTCTGGGTACAGTCAACAGGCCATTCTTCCAAGGCATTTCTGGGTATAGCCACCAGGACTTCCTTCCGAGGTACACCTGGGTACAGTCACCAGGCCTTTCTTCCGAGGTACCTCTGGGTTCAGTCACCAGGCCTTCCTTCTGAGTTAGCTCCAAGTACAGTCACCAGGCCTTTCATCCGAGGTACGTCGGGGTAGTAACCAGGCCTTCCTTCCGAGATATATCTAGGAACAGTCACCAGGCCTTGCTTCCTACGTGCCTCTGGGTACAGTCACCAGGCCTTCATTCCGAGGTACCTCTGGGTACAGTCACCAGGCCTTCGTTCCCTTGTACCTCTGGGTACAGTCACCAGGCTTTTCTTAAGAGGTACCTCTGGGTACAGTCACGAGGCTTTCCTTCTGAGTTAGCTCTGGGTACAGTCGCCAGGCCTTCCTTCCGACGTACCTCTGGGTACAGTCACCAGGCCTTCCTTCCTAGGTGCCTCTGGGTACAGTCACCATGCCTTCCTTCTGAGGTACTTCTGGGTACAGTCTCCAGGCCTTCCTTCCGAGGTACCTCTGAATACAGTCACCGTGCCTTACTTCCCAGGTACCTTTGGGTACGGTCACCAAGCCTTCCTTCCGAGGCACCTCTGGGTACAGCCACCAGGCCTTCCTGCCGAAGTACCTCTGGGTACAGTTCCCAGACCTTCCTTCTGAGGTACCTCTGAGTACAGTCACCAGGCGTTTCTTCCGAGGTACTTTTGGGTACAGTCACCAGGCCTTGCTTCCTAGGTACCTTGAGTACTGTAACCACGCTTTCCTTCCGAGTTACCTCTGGACAGGGCCACCACGCCTTCCTTCTGAGGTAACTCTGGGTACAGTCACCAGAATTTTCTTCCGAGGTACCTCTGGGTGCAGTCACCAGGCCTTTCTTTCGAGGTACCTCTGGGTACAGTCAACAGGCCTTCATTCTGAGGTACCTCTGGGCACAGTCAACAGGCCTGACTTCTAATGTACATCTGGGTACGGTCAACAGGCTTTCCTCCGAGGTACCTCTGGGTACAGTCACCAGGCATTTCTGACGAGGTTCCTCTGGGTACAGTCACCAGGCCTTCCTTCTGAGGTACCTCTGAGTACAGTCACCAGGCCTTTCTTGCGAGGTACGTCTGGGTAGTAACCAGGCCTTCCTTCCGAGGTACCTCTGGGTACAGTCACCATCGCTTCCTTCCGAGGTACCTCTGGGTAGAGTCACCAGGCCTTCCTTCCGAGGTCCTTCTGGGTACAATCACCAGGCCTTCCTTCCGAGGTACCTTTGGGTACAGTGACGAGGTCTTTCTTCTGAGGTACCTCTGAGTACAGTCACCAGGCCTTTCTTCCGAGGTACTTCTGGGTAGTCACCATGCCTTCCTTCCAAGGTACCTCTCGGTACAGTCTCCAGGCCTTCCTTCCGAGGTACTTCTGGGTACAATCACCAGGCCTTCCTCCCGAGGTACCTTTGGGTACAGTGACGAGGTCTTTCTTCTGAGGTACCTCTGAGTACAGTCTCCAGGCCTTCCTTCCGAGGTACTTCTGGGTACAGTCACCAGACCTTCTTCCGAGGTAACTCTGGGTACAGTCACTAGGCCTCCTTCCGAGGTACCTCTGGGTACAGTCACCAGGCCTTCCTTCTCAGGTAACTCTGGGTACAGTCTCCAGACCTTCCTTCCGAGGTACCTCTGAGTACAGTCACCAGGCGTTTCTTCCGAGGTACTTTTGGGTACAGTCACCAGGCCTTGCTTCCGAGGTACCTTGAGTACTGTAACCACGCTTTCCTTCTGAGTTACCTCTGGACAGAGTCACCACGCCTTCCTTCTGAGGTAACTCTGGGTACAGTCACCAGAATTTTCTTCCGAGGTACCTCTGGGTGCAGTCACCAGGCCTTTCTTTCGAGGTACCTCTGGGTACAGTCAACAGGCCTTCCTTCTGAGGTACCTCTGGGTACAGTCAACAGGCATTTCTGACGAGGTTCCTCTGGGTACAGTCTCCAGGCCTTCCTTCCGAGGTACTTCTGGGTACAGTCACCAGACCTTCTTCCGAGGTAACTCTGGGTACAGTCACTAGACCTCCTTCCGAGGTACCTCTGGGTACAGTCACCAGGCCTTCCTTCTCAGGTAACTCTGGGTACAGTCACCAGGCCTTTCTTTCGAGGTATCTCTGGGTACAGTCACAAGGACTTCCTTGTCAGTTACCTCTGGGTACAGTTCCCAGACCTTCCTTCTGAGGTGCCTCTGAGTACAGTCACCAGGCGTTTCTTCCGAGGTACTTTTGGGTACAGTCACCAGGCCTTGCTTCCGAGGTACCTCTGGGTAAATTCACCAGGCCTTTCTTACGAGGTACCTCTGGGTATAGTCAGCAGGCTTTTCTTCTGAGGTACCTATGCGTACAGTCACCAGAACTTCCTTCAGAAGTACCTCTGGGTACAGGCACCGGCCTGCCTTGTGAGGTATGTCTGGGTACAGTCACCAGCCCTTCCTTCTGAGGTAACCCTGGGTGCAGTCACCAGAATTTTCTTCCGGGGTACCTCTGGGTACAGACACCAGGCCTTTCTTTCGAGGTATCTCTGGGTACAGTCCGAAGGACTTCCTTGTGAGTTACCTCTGGGTAGAGTCACCAGGCCATCCTTCCGAGGTACCTCTGGGTACAGTCACCAGGACTTCCTTCTGATGTACATCTGGGTACGGTCACAAGGCCTTCCTTCCGAGGTACCTCTGGGTACCCTCACCAGGCCTTCCTTCCGAGGCACCTGGGTACACACACCAGGCCTTCCTTCTGAGGTAACTCTGGGTACAGTCACCAGAATTTTCTTCCGAGGTACCTCTGGCTGCAGTCACCAGGCCTTTCTTTCGAGGTACCTCTGGGTACAGTCAACAGGCCATCCTTCTGAGGTACCTCTGGGCACAGTCAACAGGCCTGACTTCTAATGTACATGTGGGTACGGTTACCAGGCTTTCCTTCCGAGGTTCCTCTGGGTACAGTCACCAGGCCGTTCTTCCAAGGCACTTCTGGGTATAGCCACCAGGCCTTCCTTCCGAGGTACACCTGGGTACAGCCACCAGGCCTTTCTTCCGAGGTACCTCTGGGTACAGTCACCAGGCATTTCTGACGAGGTACCTCTGGGTTCAGTCACCAGACCTTCCTTCTGAGTTAGCTCCGAGTACAGTCACCAGGCCTTTCTTCCGAGGTACGTGTGGGTAGTAAACAGTCCTTCCTTCCGAGGTATATCTAGGAACAGTCACCAGGCCTTGCTTCCTACGTGCCTCTGGGTACAGTCACGAGGCCTTCATTTCGAGGTACCTCTGGGTACAGTCACCAGGCCTTCGTTCCCTTGTACCTCTGGGTACAGTCACCAGGCTTTTCTTAAGAGGTACCTCTGGGTACAGTCACGAGGCTTTCCTTCTGAGTTACCTCTGAGTACAGTCGCCAGGCCTTCCTTCCGAGGTACCCCTGGGTACACTTCCCAGACCTTCCTTCCGAGGTACCTCTGAGTACAGTCACCAGGCGTTTCTTCCGAGGTACTTTTGGGTACAGTCACCAGGCCTTGCTTCCGAGGTACCTTGAGTACTGTAACCACGCTTTCCTTCCGAGTTACCTCTGGACAGAGTCACCACGCCTTCCTTCTGAGGTAACTCTGGGTACAGTCACCAGAATTTTCTTCCGAGGTACCTCTGGGTGCAGTCACGAGGCCTTTCTTTCGAGGTACCTCTGGGTACAGTCAACAGGCCATTCTTCCAAGGCATTTCTGGGTATAGCCACCAGGACTTCCTTCCGAGGTACACCTGGGTACAGTCACCAGGCCTTTCTTCCGAGGTACCTCTGGGTTCAGTCACCAGGCCTTCGTTCTGAGTTAGCTCCGAGTACAGTCACCAGGCCTTTCATCCGAGGTACGTCTGGGTAGTAACCAGGCCTTCCTTCCGAGATATATCTAGGAACACTCACCAGGCCTTGCTTCCTACGTGCCTCTGGGTACAGTCACCAGGCCTTCATTCCGAGGTACCTCTGGGTACAGTCACCAGGCCTTCGTTCCCTTGTACCTCTGGGTACAGTCACCAGGCTTTTCTTAAGAGGTATCTCTGGGTACAGTCACGAGGATTTCCTTCTGAGTTAGCTCTGGGTACAGTCGCCAGGCCTTCCTTCCGACGTACCTCTGGGTACAGTCACCAGGCCTTCCTTCCTAGGTGCCTCTGGGTACAGTCACCAGGCCTTCCTTCTGAGGTACTTCTGGGTACAGTCTCCAGGCCTTCCTTCCGAGGTACCTCTGAATACAGTCACCGTGCCTTACTTCCCAGGTACCTTTGGGTACGGTCACCAAGCCTTCCTTCGGAGGCACCTCTGGGTACAGCCACCGGGCCTTCCTGCCGAAGTACCTCTGGGTACAGTTCCCAGACCTTCCTTCCGAGGTACCTCTGAGTACAGTCACCAGGCGTTTCTTCCGAGGTACTTTTGGGTACAGTCACCAGGCCTTGCTTCCTAGGTACCTTGAGTACTGTAACCACGCTTTCCTTCCGAGTTACCTCTGGACAGGGTCACCACGCCTTCCTTCTGAGGTAACTCTGGGTACAGTCACCAGAATTTTCTTCCGAGGTACCTCTGGGTGCAGTCACCAGGCCTTTCTTTCGAGGTACCTCTGGGTACAGTCAACAGGCCTTCCTTCTGAGGTACCTCTGGGCACAGTCAACAGGCCTGACTTCTAATGTACATCTGGGTACGGTCAACAGGCTTTCCTTCCGAGGTACCTCTGGGTACAGTCACCAGGCATTTCTGACGAGGTTCCTCTGGGTACAGTCACCAGGCCTTCCTTCTGAGGTACCTCTGAGTACAGTCACCAGGCCTTTCTTCCGAGGTACGTCTGGGTAGTAACCAGGCCTTCCTTCCGAGGTACCTCTGGGTACAGTCACCATCGCTTCCTTCCGAGGTACCTCTGGGTAGAGTCACCAGGCCTTCCTTCCGAGGTACTTCTGGGTACAATCACCAGGCCTTCCTTCCGAGGTACCTTTGGGTACAGTGACGAGGTCTTTCTTCTGAGGTACCTCTGAGTACAGTCACCAGGCCTTTCTTCCGAGGTACTTCTGGGTAGTCACCATGCCTTCCTTCCAAGGTACCTCTCGGTACAGTCTCCAGGCCTTCCTTCCGAGGTACTTCTGGGTACAATCACCAGGCCTTCCTTCCGAGGTACCTTTGGGTACAGTGACGAGCTCTTTCTTCTGAGGTACCTCTGAGTACAGTCTCCAGGCCTTCCTTCCGAGGTACTTCTGGGTACAGTCACCAGACCTTCTTCCGAGGTAACTCTGGGTACAGTCACTAGGCCTCCTTCCGAGGTACCTCTGGGTACAGTCACCAGGCCTTCCTTCTCAGGTAACTCTGGGTACAGTCTCCAGACCTTCCTTCCGAGGTACCTCTGAGTACAGTCACCAGGCGTTTCTTTCGAGGTACGTGTGGGTAGTAAACAGGCCTTCCTTCCGAGGTATATCTAGGAACAGTCACCAGGCCTTGCTTCCTAGGTGCCTCTGGGTACAGTCACGAGGCCTTCATTTCGAGGTACCTCTGGGTACAGTCACCAGGCCTTCGTTCCCTTGTACCTCTGGGTACAGTCACCAGGCTTTTCTTAAGAGGTACCTCTGGGTACAGTCACGAGGCTTTCCTTCTGAGTTACCTCTGAGTACAGTCGCCAGGCCTTCCTTCCGAGGTACCTCTGGGTACACTTCCCAGACCTTCCTTCCGAGGTACCTCTGAGTACAGTCACCAGGCGTTTCTTCCGAGGTACTTTTGGGTACAGTCACCAGGCCTTGCTTCCGAGGTACCTTGAGTACTGTAACCACGCTTTCCTTCCGAGTTACCTCTGGACAGAGTCACCACGCCTTCCTTCTGAGGTAACTCTGGGTACAGTCACCAGAATTTTCTTCCGAGGTACCTCTGGGTGCAGTCACCAGGCCTTTCTTTCGAGGTACCTCTGGGTACAGTCAACAGGCCATTCTTCCAAGGCATTTCTGGGTATAGCCACCAGGACTTCCTTCCGAGGTACACCTGGGTACAGTCACCAGGCCTTTCTTCCGAGGTACCTCTGGGTTCAGTCACCAGGCCTTCCTTCTGAGTTAGCTCCAAGTACAGTCACCAGGCCTTTCATCCGAGGTACGTCTGGGTAGTAACCAGGCCTTCCTTCCGAGATATATCTAGGAACAGTCACCAGGTTTTGCTTCCTACGTGCCTCTGGGTACAGTCACCAGGCCTTCATTCCGAGGTACCTCTGGGTACAGTCACCAGGCCTTCGTTCCCTTGTACCTCTGGGTACAGTCACCAGGCTTTTCTTAAGAGGTACCTCTGGGTACAGTCACGAGGCTTTCCTTCTGAGTTAGCTCTGGGTACAGTCTCCAGGCCTTCCTTCCGAGGTACTTCTGGGTACAGTCACCAGACCTTCTTCCGAGGTAATTCTGGGTACAGTCACTAGGCCTCCTTCCGAGGTACCTCTGGGTACAGTCACCAGGCTTTCCTTCTCAGGTAACTCTGGGTACAGTCACCAGGCCTTTCTTTCGAGGTATCTCTGGGTACAGTCACAAGGACTTCCTTGTCAGTTACCTCTGGGTACAGTTCCCAGACCTTCCTTCCGAGGTGCCTCTGAGTACAGTCACCAGGCGCTTCTTCCGAGGTACTTTTGGGTACAGTCACCAGGCCTTGCTTCCGAGGTACCTCTGGGTAAATTCACCAGGCCTTTCTTACGAGGTACCTCTGGGTATAGTCAGCAGGCTTTTCTTCTGAGGTACCTATGCGTACAGTCACCAGAACTTCCTTCAGAAGTACCTCTGAGTACAGGCACCGGCCTGCCTTGTGAGGTATGTCTGGGAACAGTCACCAGCCCTTCCTTCTGAGGTAACCCTGGGTGCAGTCACCAGAATTTTCTTCCGGGGTGCCTCTGGGTACAGTCACCAGGCCTTTCTTTTGAGGTATCTCTGGGTACAGTCAGAAGGACTTCCTTGTGAGTTACCTCTGGGTAGAGTCACCAGGCCATCCTTCCGAGGTACCTCTGGGTACAGTCACCAGGCCTTCCTTCTCAGGTAACTCTGGGTACAGTCACCAGGCCTTTCTTTCGAGGTATCTCGGGGTACAGTCCGAAGGACTTCCTTGTGAGTTACCTCTGGGTAGAGTCACCAGGCCATCCTTCCGAGGTACCTCTGGGTACAGTCACCAGGACTTCCTTCTGATGTACATCTGGGTACGGTCACAAGGCCTTCCTTCCGAGGTACCTCTGGGTACCCTCACCAGGACTTCCTTCAGAGGCACCTGGGTACACACACCAGGCCTTCCTTCTGAGGTAACTCTGGGTACAGTCACCAGAATTTTCTTCCGAGGTACCTCTGGCTGCAGTCACCAGGCCTTTCTTTCGAGGTACCTCTGGGTACAGTCAACAGGCCTTCCTTCTGAGGTACCTCTGGGCACAGTCAACAGGCCTGACTTCTAATGTACATGTGGGTACGGTTACCAGGCTTTCCTTCCGAGGTACCTCTGGGTACAGTCACCAGGCCGTTCTTCCAAGGCACTTCTGGGTACAGCCACCAGGCCTTCCTTCCGAGGTACACCTGGGTACAGCCACCAGGCCTTTCTTCCGAGGTACCTCTGGGTACAGTCACCAGGCATTTCTGACGAGGTACCTCTGGGTTCAGTCACCAGGCCTTCCTTCTGAGTTAGCTCCGAGTACAGTCACCAGGCCTTTCTTCCGAGGTACGTCTGGGTAGTAAACAGGCCTTCCTTCCGAGGTATATCTAGGAACAGTCACCAGGCCTTGCTTCCTAGGTGCCTCTGGGTACAGTCACGAGGCCTTCATTTCGAGGTACCTCTGGGTACAGTCACCAGGCCTTCGTTCCCTTGTACCTCTGGGTACAGTCACCAGGCTTTTCTTAAGAGGTACCTCTGGGTACAGTCACGAGGCTTTCCTTCTGAGTTACCTCTGAGTACAGTCGCCAGGCCTTCCTTCCGAGGTACCTCTGGGTACACTTCCCAGACCTTCCTTCCGAGGTACCTCTGAGTACAGTCACCAGGCGTTTCTTCCGAGGTACTTTTGGGTACAGTCACCAGGCCTTGCTTCCGAGGTACCTTGAGTACTGTAACCACGCTTTCCTTCCGAGTTACCTCTGGACAGAGTCACCACGCCTTCCTTCTGAGGTAACTCTGGGTACAGTCACCAGAATTTTCTTCCGAGGTACCTCTGGGTGCAGTCACCAGGCCTTTCTTTCGAGGTACCTCTGGGTACAGTCAACAGGCCATTCTTCCAAGGCATTTCTGGGTATAGCCACCAGGACTTCCTTCCGAGGTACACCTGGGTACAGTCACCAGGCCTTTCTTCCGAGGTACCTCTGGGTTCAGTCACCAGGCCTTCCTTCTGAGTTAGCTCCAAGTACAGTCACCAGGCCTTTCATCCGAGGTACGTCGGGGTAGTAACCAGGCCTTCCTTCCGAGATATATCTAGGAACAGTCACCAGGCCTTGCTTCCTACGTGCCTCTGGGTACAGTCACGAGGCCTTCATTCCGAGGTACCTCTGGGTACAGTCACCAGGCCTTCGTTCCCTTGTACCTCTGGGTACAGTCACCAGGCTTTTCTTAAGAGGTACCTCTGGGTACAGTCACGAGGCTTTCCTTCTGAGTTAGCTCTGGGTACAGTCGCCAGGCCTTCCTTCCGACGTACCTCTGGGTACAGTCACCAGGCCTTCCTTCCTAGGTGCCTCTGGGTACAGTCACCAGGCCTTCCTTCTGAGGTACTTCTGGGTACAGTCTCCAGGCCTTCCTTCCGAGGTACCTCTGAATACAGTCACCGTGCCTTACTTCCCAGGTACCTTTGGGTACGGTCACCAAGCCTTCCTTCCGAGGCACATCTGGGTACAGCCACCAGGCCTTCCTGCCGAAGTACCTCTGGGTACAGTTCCCAGACCTTCCTTCTGAGGTACCTCTGAGTACAGTCACCAGGCGTTTCTTCCGAGGTACTTTTGGGTACAGTCACCAGGCCTTGCTTCCTAGGTACCTTGAGTACTGTAACCACGCTTTCCTTCCGAGTTACCTCTGGACAGGGCCACCACGCCTTCCTTCTGAGGTAACTCTGGGTACAGTCACCAGAATTTTCTTCCGAGGTACCTCTGGGTGCAGTCACCAGGCCTTCATTCTGAGGTACCTCTGGGCACAGTCAACAGGCCTGACTTCTAATGTACATCTGGGTACGGTCAACAGGCTTTCCTCCGAGGTACCTCTGGGTACAGTCACCAGGCATTTCTGACGAGGTTCCTCTGGGTACAGTCACCAGGCCTTCCTTCTGAGGTACCTCTGAGTACAGTCACCAGGCCTTTCTTCCGAGGTACGTCTGGGTAGTAACCAGGCCTTCCTTCCGAGGTACCTCTGGGTACAGTCACCATCGCTTCCTTCCGAGGTACCTCTGGGTAGAGTCACCAGGCCTTCCTTCCGAGGTCCTTCTGGGTACAATCACCAGGCCTTCCTTCCGAGGTACCTTTGGGTACAGTGACGAGGTCTTTCTTCTGAGGTACCTCTGAGTACAGTCACCAGGCCTTTCTTCCGAGGTACTTCTGGGTAGTCACCATGCCTTCCTTCCAAGGTACCTCTCGGTACAGTCTCCAGGCCTTCCTTCCGAGGTACTTCTGGGTACAATCACCAGGCCTTCCTCCCGAGGTACCTTTGGGTACAGTGACGAGGTCTTTCTTCTGAGGTACCTCTGAGTACAGTCTCCAGGCCTTCCTTCCGAGGTACTTCTGGGTACAGTCACCAGACCTTCTTCCGAGGTAACTCTGGGTACAGTCACTAGGCCTCCTTCCGAGGTACCTCTGGGTACAGTCACCAGGCCTTCCTTCTCAGGTAACTCTGGGTACAGTCTCCAGACCTTCCTTCCGAGGTACCTCTGAGTACAGTCACCAGGCGTTTCTTCCGAGGTACTTTTGGGTACAGTCACCAGGCCTTGCTTCCGAGGTACCTTGAGTACTGTAACCACGCTTTCCTTCCGAGTTACCTCTGGACAGAGTCACCACGCCTTCCTTCTGAGGTAACTCTGGGTACAGTCACCAGAATTTTCTTCCGAGGTACCTCTGGGTGCAGTCACCAGGCCTTTCTTTCGAGGTACCTCTGGGTACAGTCAACAGGCCTTCCTTCTGAGGTACCTCTGGGTACAGTCACCAGGCATTTCTGACGAGGTTCCTCTGGGTACAGTCTCCAGGCCTTCCTTCCGAGGTACTTCTGGGTACAGTCACCAGACCTTCTTCCGAGGTAACTCTGGGTACAGTCACTAGACCTCCTTCCGAGGTACCTCTGGGTACAGTCACCAGGCCTTCCTTCTCAGGTAACTCTGGGTACAGTCACCAGGCCTTTCTTTCGAGGTATCTCTGGGTACAGTCACAAGGACTTCCTTGTCAGTTACCTCTGGGTACAGTTCCCAGACCTTCCTTCTGAGGTGCCTCTGAGTACAGTCACCAGGCGTTTCTTCCGAGGTACTTTTGGGTACAGTCACCAGGCCTTGCTTCCGAGGTACCTCTGGGTAAATTCACCAGGCCTTTCTTACGAGGTACCTCTGGGTATAGTCAGCAGGCTTTTCTTCTGAGGTACCTATGCGTACAGTCACCAGAACTTCCTTCAGAAGTACCTCTGGGTACAGGCACCGGCCTGCCTTGTGAGGTATGTCTGGGTACAGTCACCAGCCCTTCCTTCTGAGGTAACCCTGGGTGCAGTCACCAGAATTTTCTTCCGGGGTACCTCTGGGTACAGACACCAGGCCTTTCTTTCGAGGTATCTCTGGGTACAGTCCGAAGGACTTCCTTGTGAGTTACCTCTGGGTAGAGTCACCAGGCCATCCTTCCGAGGTACCTCTGGGTACAGTCACCAGGACTTCCTTCTGATGTACATCTGGGTACGGTCACAAGGCCTTCCTTCCGAGGTACCTCTGGGTACCCTCACCAGGCCTTCCTTCCGAGGCACCTGGGTACACACACCAGGCCTTCCTTCTGAGGTAACTCTGGGTACAGTCACCAGAATTTTCTTCCGAGGTACCTCTGGCTGCAGTCACCAGGCCTTTCTTTCGAGGTACCTCTGGGTACAGTCAACAGGCCATCCTTCTGAGGTACCTCTGGGCACAGTCAACAGGCCTGACTTCTAATGTACATGTGGGTACGGTTACCAGGCTTTCCTTCCGAGGTTCCTCTGGGTACAGTCACCAGGCCGTTCTTCCAAGGCACTTCTGGGTATAGCCACCAGGCCTTCCTTCCGAGGTACACCTGGGTACAGCCACCAGGCCTTTCTTCCGAGGTACCTCTGGGTACAGTCACCAGGCATTTCTGACGAGGTACCTCTGGGTTCAGTCACCAGACCTTCCTTCTGAGTTAGCTCCGAGTACAGTCACCAGGCCTTTCTTCCGAGGTACGTGTGGGTAGTAAACAGTCCTTCCTTCCGAGGTATATCTAGGAACAGTCACCAGGCCTTGCTTCCTAGGTGCCTCTGGGTACAGTCACGAGGCCTTCATTTCGAGGTACCTCTGGGTACAGTCACCAGGCCTTCGTTCCCTTGTACCTCTGGGTACAGTCACCAGGCTTTTCTTAAGAGGTACCTCTGGGTACAGTCACGAGGCTTTCCTTCTGAGTTACCTCTGAGTACAGTCGCCAGGCCTTCCTTCCGAGGTACCCCTGGGTACACTTCCCAGACCTTCCTTCCGAGGTACCCCTGAGTACAGTCACCAGGCGTTTCTTCCGAGGTACTTTTGGGTACAGTCACCAGGCCTTGCTTCCGAGGTACCTTGAGTACTGTAACCACGCTTTCCTTCCGAGTTACCTCTGGACAGAGTCACCACGCCTTCCTTCTGAGGTAACTCTGGGTACAGTCACCAGAATTTTCTTCCGAGGTACCTCTGGGTGCAGTCACGAGGCCTTTCTTTCGAGGTACCTCTGGGTACAGTCAACAGGCCATTCTTCCAAGGCATTTCTGGGTATAGCCACCAGGACTTCCTTCCGAGGTACACCTGGGTACAGTCACCAGGCCTTTCTTCCGAGGTACCTCTGGGTTCAGTCACCAGGCCTTCGTTCTGAGTTAGCTCCGAGTACAGTCACCAGGCCTTTCTTCCGAGGTACGTCTGGGTAGTAACCAGGCCTTCCTTCCGAGATATATCTAGGAACAGTCACCAGGCCTTGCTTCCTACGTGCCTCTGGGTACAGTCACCAGGCCTTCATTCCGAGGTACCTCTGGGTACAGTCACCAGGCCTTCGTTCCCTTGTACCTCTGGGTACAGTCACCAGGCTTTTCTTAAGAGGTATCTCTGGGTACAGTCACGAGGATTTCCTTCTGAGTTAGCTCTGGGTACAGTCGCCAGGCCTTCCTTCCGACGTACCTCTGGGTACAGTCACCAGGCCTTCCTTCCTAGGTGCCTCTGGGTACAGTCACCAGGCCTTCCTTCTGAGGTACTTCTGGGTACAGTCTCCAGGCCTTCCTTCCGAGGTACCTCTGAATACAGTCACCGTGCCTTACTTCCCAGGTACCTTTGGGTACGGTCACCAAGCCTTCCTTCGGAGGCACCTCTGGGTACAGCCACCGGGCCTTCCTGCCGAAGTACCTCTGGGTACAGTTCCCAGACCTTCCTTCCGAGGTACCTCTGAGTACAGTCACCAGGCGTTTCTTCCGAGGTACTTTTGGGTACAGTCACCAGGCCTTGCTTCCTAGGTACCTTGAGTACTGTAACCACGCTTTCCTTCCGAGTTACCTCTGGACAGGGTCACCACGCCTTCCTTCTGAGGTAACTCTGGGTACAGTCACCAGAATTTTCTTCCGAGGTACCTCTGGGTGCAGTCACCAGGCCTTTCTTTCGAGGTACCTCTGGGTACAGTCAACAGGCCTTCCTTCTGAGCTACCTCTGGGCACAGTCAACCGGCCTGACTTCTAATGTACATCTGGGTACGGTCAACAGGCTTTCCTTCCGAGGTACCTCTGGGTACAGTCACCAGGCATTTCTGACGAGGTTCCTCTGGGTACAGTCACCAGGCCTTCCTTCTGAGGTACCTCTGAGTACAGTCACCAGGCCTTTCTTCCGAGGTACGTCTGGGTAGTAACCAGGCCTTCCTTCCGAGGTACCTCTGGGTACAGTCACCATCGCTTCCTTCCGAGGTACCTCTGGGTAGAGTCACCAGGCCTTCCTTCCGAGGTACTTCTGGGTACAATCACCAGGCCTTCCTTCCGAGGTACCTTTGGGTACAGTGACGAGGTCTTTCTTCTGAGGTACCTCTGAGTACAGTCACCAGGCCTTTCTTCCGAGGTACTTCTGGGTAGTCACCATGCCTTCCTTCCAAGGTACCTCTCGGTACAGTCTCCAGGCCTTCCTTCCGAGGTACTTCTGGGTACAATCACCAGGCCTTCCTTCCGAGGTACCTTTGGGTACAGTGACGAGCTCTTTCTTCTGAGGTACCTCTGAGTACAGTCTCCAGGCCTTCCTTCCGAGGTACTTCTGGGTACAGTCACCAGACCTTCTTCCGAGGTAACTCTGGGTACAGTCACTAGGCCTCCTTCCGAGGTACCTCTGGGTACAGTCACCAGGCCTTCCTTCTCAGGTAACTCTGGGTACAGTCTCCAGACCTTCCTTCCGAGGTACCTCTGAGTACAGTCACCAGGCGTTTCTTTCGAGGTACGTGTGGGTAGTAAACAGGCCTTCCTTCCGAGGTATATCTAGGAACAGTCACCAGGCCTTGCTTCCTAGGTGCCTCTGGGTACAGTCACGAGGCCTTCATTTCGAGGTACCTCTGGGTACAGTCACCAGGCCTTCGTTCCCTTGTACCTCTGGGTACAGTCACCAGGCTTTTCTTAAGAGGTACCTCTGGGTACAGTCACGAGGCTTTCCTTCTGAGTTACCTCTGAGTACAGTCGCCAGGCGTTCCTTCCGAGGTACCTCTGGGTACACTTCCCAGACCTTCCTTCCGAGGTACCTCTGAGTACAGTCACCAGGCGTTTCTTCCGAGGTACTTTTGGGTACAGTCACCAGGCCTTGCTTCCGAGGTACCTTGAGTACTGTAACCACGCTTTCCTTCCGAGTTACCTCTGGACAGAGTCACCACGCCTTCCTTCTGAGGTAACTCTGGGTACAGTCACCAGAATTTTCTTCCGAGGTACCTCTGGGTGCAGTCACCAGGCCTTTCTTTCGAGGTACCTCTGGGTACAGTCAACAGGCCATTCTTCCAAGGCATTTCTGGGTATAGCCACCAGGACTTCCTTCCGAGGTACACCTGGGTACAGTCACCAGGCCTTTCTTCCGAGGTACCTCTGGGTTCAGTCACCAGGCCTTCCTTCTGAGTTAGCTCCAAGTACAGTCACCAGGCCTTTCATCCGAGGTACGTCTGGGTAGTAACCAGGCCTTCCTTCCGAGACATATCTAGGAACAGTCACCAGGTCTTGCTTCCTACGTGCCTCTGGGTACAGTCACCAGGCCTTCATTCCGAGGTACCTCTGGGTACAGTCACCAGGCCTTCGTTCCCTTGTACCTCTGGGTACAGTCACCAGGCTTTTCTTAAGAGGTACCTCTGGGTACAGTCACGAGGCTTTCCTTCTGAGTTAGCTCTGGGTACAGTCGCCAGGCCTTCCTTCCGACGTACCTCTGGGTACAGTCACCAGGCCTTCCTTCCTAGGTGCCTCTGGGTACAGTCACCAGGCCTTCCTTCTGAGGTACTTCTGGGTACAGTCTCCAGGCCTTCCTTCCGAGGTACCTCTGAATACAGTCACCGTGCCTTACTTCCCAGGTACCTTTGGGTACGGTCACCAAGCCTTCCTTCCGAGGCACCTCTGGGTACAGCCACCAGGCCTTCCTGCCGAAGTACCTCTGGGTACAGTTCCCAGACCTTCCTTCTGAGGTACCTCTGAGTACAGTCACCAGGCGTTTCTTCCGAGGTACTTTTGGGTACAGTCACCAGGCCTTGCTTCCTAGGTACCTTGAGTACTGTAACCACGCTTTCCTTCCGAGTTACCTCTGGACAGGGCCACCACGCCTTCCTTCTGAGGTAACTCTGGGTACAGTCACCAGAATTTTCTTCCGAGGTACCTCTGGGTGCAGTCACCAGGCCTTTCTTTCGAGGTACCTCTGGGTACAGTCAACAGGCCTTCATTCTGAGGTACCTCTGGGCACAGTCAACAGGCCTGACTTCTAATGTACATCTGGGTACGGTCAACAGGCTTTCCTCCGAGGTACCTCTGGGTACAGTCACCAGGCATTTCTGACGAGGTTCCTCTGGGTACAGTCACCAGGCCTTCCTTCTGAGGTACCTCTGAGTACAGTCACCAGGCCTTTCTTCCGAGGTACGTCTGGGTAGTAACCAGGCCTTCCTTCCGAGGTACCTCTGGGTACAGTCACCATCGCTTCCTTCCGAGGTACCTCTGGGTAGAGTCACCAGGCCTTCCTTCCGAGGTCCTTCTGGGTACAATCACCAGGCCTTCCTTCCGAGGTACCTTTGGGTACAGTGACGAGGTCTTTCTTCTGAGGTACCTCTGAGTACAGTCACCAGGCCTTTCTTCCGAGGTACTTCTGGGTAGTCACCATGCCTTCCTTCCAAGGTACCTCTCGGTACAGTCTCCAGGCCTTCCTTCCGAGGTACTTCTGGGTACAATCACCAGGCCTTCCTCCCGAGGTACCTTTGGGTACAGTGACGAGGTCTTTCTTCTGAGGTACCTCTGAGTACAGTCTCCAGGCCTTCCTTCCGAGGTACTTCTGGGTACAGTCACCAGACCTTCTTCCGAGGTAACTCTGGGTACAGTCACTAGGCCTCCTTCCGAGGTACCTCTGGGTACAGTCACCAGGCCTTCCTTCTCAGGTAACTCTGGGTACAGTCTCCAGACCTTGCTTCCGAGGTACCTCTGAGTACAGTCACCAGGCGTTTCTTCCGAGGTACTTTTGGGTACAGTCACCAGGCCTTGCTTCCGAGGTACCTTGAGTACTGTAACCACGCTTTCCTTCCGAGTTACCTCTGGACAGAGTCACCACGCCTTCCTTCTGAGGTAACTCTGGGTACAGTCACCAGAATTTTCTTCCGAGGTACCTCTGGGTGCAGTCACCAGGCCTTTCTTTCGAGGTACCTCTGGGTACAGTCAACAGGCCTTCCTTCTGAGGTACCTCTGGGTACAGTCACCAGGCATTTCTGACGAGGTTCCTCTGGGTACAGTCTCCAGGCCTTCCTTCCGAGGTACTTCTGGGTACAGTCACCAGACCTTCTTCCGAGGTAACTCTGGGTACAGTCACTAGACCTCCTTCCGAGGTACCTCTGGGTACAGTCACCAGGCCTTCCTTCTCAGGTAACTCTGGGTACAGTCACCAGGCCTTTCTTTCGAGGTATCTCTGGGTACAGTCACAAGGACTTCCTTGTCAGTTACCTCTGGGTACAGTTCCCAGACCTTCCTTCTGAGGTGCCTCTGAGTACAGTCACCAGGCGTTTCTTCCGAGGTACTTTTGGGTACAGTCACCAGGCCTTGCTTCCGAGGTACCTCTGGGTAAATTCACCAGGCCTTTCTTACGAGGTACCTCTGGGTATAGTCAGCAGGCTTTTCTTCTGAGGTACCTATGCGTACAGTCACCAGAACTTCCTTCAGAAGTACCTCTGGGTACAGGCACCGGCCTGCCTTGTGAGGTATGTCTGGGTACAGTCACCAGCCCTTCCTTCTGAGGTAACCCTGGGTGCAGTCACCAGAATTTTCTTCCGGGGTACCTCTGGGTACAGACACCAGGCCTTTCTTTCGAGGTATCTCTGGGTACAGTCCGAAGGACTTCCTTGTGAGTTACCTCTGGGTAGAGTCACCAGGCCATCCTTCCGAGGTACCTCTGGGTACAGTCACCAGGACTTCCTTCTGATGTACATCTGGGTACGGTCACAAGTCCTTCCTTCCGAGGTACCTCTGGGTACCCTCACCAGGCCTTCCTTCCGAGGCACCTGGGTACACACACCAGGCCTTCCTTCTGAGGTAACTCTGGGTACAGTCACCAGAATTTTCTTCCGAGGTACCTCTGGCTGCAGTCACCAGGCCTTTCTTTCGAGGTACCTCTGGGTACAGTCAACAGGCCATCCTTCTGAGGTACCTCTGGGCACAGTCAACAGGCCTGACTTCTAATGTACATGTGGGTACGGTTACCAGGCTTTCCTTCCGAGGTTCCTCTGGGTACAGTCACCAGGCCGTTCTTCCAAGGCACTTCTGGGTATAGCCACCAGGCCTTCCTTCCGAGGTACACCTGGGTACAGCCACCAGGCCTTTCTTCCGAGGTACCTCTGGGTACAGTCACCAGGCATTTCTGACGAGGTACCTCTGGGTTCAGTCACCAGACCTTCCTTCTGAGTTAGCTCCGAGTACAGTCACCAGGCCTTTCTTCCGAGGTACGTGTGGGTAGTAAACAGTCCTTCCTTCCGAGGTATATCTAGGAACAGTCACCAGGCCTTGCTTCCTAGGTGCCTCTGGGTACAGTCACGAGGCCTTCATTTCGAGGTACCTCTGGGTACAGTCACCAGGCCTTCGTTCCCTTGTACCTCTGGGTACAGTCACCAGGCTTTTCTTAAGAGGTACCTCTGGGTACAGTCACGAGGCTTTCCTTCTGAGTTACCTCTGAGTACAGTCGCCAGGCCTTCCTTCCGAGGTACCCCTGGGTACACTTCCCAGACCTTCCTTCCGAGGTACCTCTGAGTACAGTCACCAGGCGTTTCTTCCGAGGTACTTTTGGGTACAGTCACCAGGCCTTGCTTCCGAGGTACCTTGAGTACTGTAACCACGCTTTCCTTCCGAGTTACCTCTGGACAGAGTCACCACGCCTTCCTTCTGAGGTAACTCTGGGTACAGTCACCAGAATTTTCTTCCGAGGTACCTCTGGGTGCAGTCACCAGGCCTTTCTTTCGAGGTACCTCTGGGTACAGTCAACAGGCCATTCTTCCAAGGCATTTCTGGGTATAGCCACCAGGACTTCCTTCCGAGGTACACCTGGGTACAGTCACCAGGCCTTTCTTCCGAGGTACCTCTGGGTTCAGTCACCAGGCCTTCGTTCTGAGTTAGCTCCGAGTACAGTCACCAGGCCTTTCTTCCGAGGTACGTCTGGGTAGTAACCAGGCCTTCCTTCCGAGATATATCTAGGAACAGTCACCAGGCCTTGCTTCCTACGTGCCTCTGGGTACAGTCACCAGGCCTTCATTCCGAGGTACCTCTGGGTACAGTCACCAGGCCTTCGTTCCCTTGTACCTCTGGGTACAGTCACCAGGCTTTTCTTAAGAGGTATCTCTGGGTACAGTCACGAGGATTTCCTTCTGAGTTAGCTCTGGGTACAGTCGCCAGGCCTTCCTTCCGACGTACCTCTGGGTACAGTCACCAGGCCTTCCTTCCTAGGTGCCTCTGGGTACAGTCACCAGGCCTTCCTTCTGAGGTACTTCTGGGTACAGTCTCCAGGCCTTCCTTCCGAGGTACCTCTGAATACAGTCACCGTGCCTTACTTCCCAGGTACCTTTGGGTACGGTCACCAAGCCTTCCTTCCGAGGCACCTCTGGGTACAGCCACCAGGCCTTCCTGCCGAAGTACCTCTGGGTACAGTTCCCAGACCTTCCTTCCGAGGTACCTCTGAGTACAGTCACCAGGCGTTTCTTCCGAGGTACTTTTGGGTACAGTCACCAGGCCTTGCTTCCTAGGTACCTTGAGTACTGTAACCACGCTTTCCTTCCGAGTTACCTCTGGACAGGGCCACCACGCCTTCCTTCTGAGGTAACTCTGGGTACAGTCACCAGAATTTTCTTCCGAGGTACCTCTGGGTGCAGTCACCAGGCCTTTCTTTCGAGGTACCTCTGGGTACAGTCAACAGGCCTTCATTCTGAGGTACCTCTGGGCACAGTCAACAGGCCTGACTTCTAATGTACATCTGGGTACGGTCAACAGGCTTTCCTCCGAGGTACCTCTGGGTACAGTCACCAGGCATTTCTGACGAGGTTCCTCTGGGTACAGTCACCAGGCCTTCCTTCTGAGGTACCTCTGAGTACAGTCACCAGGCCTTTCTTCCGAGGTACGTCTGGGTAGTAACCAGGCCTTCCTTCCGAGGTACCTCTGGGTACAGTCACCATCGCTTCCTTCCGAGGTACCTCTGGGTAGAGTCACCAGGCCTTCCTTCCGAGGTACTTCTGGGTACAATCACCAGGCCTTCCTTCCGAGGTACCTTTGGGTACAGTGACGAGGTCTTTCTTCTGAGGTACCTCTGAGTACAGTCACCAGGCCTTTCTTCCGAGATACTTCTGGGTAGTCACCATGCCTTCCTTCCAAGGTACCTCTCGGTACAGTCTCCAGGCCTTCCTTCCGAGGTACTTCTGGGTACAATCACCAGGCCTTCCTCCCGAGGTACCTTTGGGTACAGTGACGAGGTCTTTCTTCTGAGGTACCTCTGAGTACAGTCTCCAGGCCTTCCTTCCGAGGTACTTCTGGGTACAGTCACCAGACCTTCTTCCGAGGTAACTCTGGGTACAGTCACTAGGCCTCCTTCCGAGGTACCTCTGGGTACAGTCACCAGGCCTTCCTTCTCAGGTAACTCTGGGTACAGTCTCCAGACCTTCCTTCCGAGGTACCTCTGAGTACAGTCACCAGGCGTTTCTTCCGAGGTACTTTTGGGTACAGTCACCAGGCCTTGCTTCCGAGGTACCTTGAGTACTGTAACCACGCTTTCCTTCCGAGTTACCTCTGGACAGAGTCACCACGCCTTCCTTCTGAGGTAACTCTGGGTACAGTCACCAGAATTTTCTTCCGAGGTACCTCTGGGTGCAGTCACCAGGCCTTTCTTTCGAGGTACCTCTGGGTACAGTCAACAGGCCTTCCTTCTGAGGTACCTCTGGGTACAGTCACCAGGCATTTCTGACGAGGTTCCTCTGGGTACAGTCTCCAGGCCTTCCTTCCGAGGTACTTCTGGGTACAGTCACCAGACCTTCTTCCGAGGTAACTCTGGGTACAGTCACTAGACCTCCTTCCGAGGTACCTCTGGGTACAGTCACCAGGCCTTCCTTCTCAGGTAACTCTGGGTACAGTCACCAGGCCTTTCTTTCGAGGTATCTCTGGGTACAGTCACAAGGACTTCCTTGTCAGTTACCTCTGGGTACAGTTCCCAGAACTTCCTTCTGAGGTGCCTCTGAGTACAGTCACCAGGCGTTTCTTCCGAGGTACTTTTGGGTACAGTCACCAGGCCTTGCTTCCGAGGTACCTCTGGGTAAATTCACCAGGCCTTTCTTACGAGGTACCTCTGGGTATAGTCAGCAGGCTTTTCTTCTGAGGTACCTATGCGTACAGTCACCAGAACTTCCTTCAGAAGTACCTCTGGGTACAGGCACCGGCCTGCCTTGTGAGGTATGTCTGGGTACAGTCACCAGCCCTTCCTTCTGAGGTAACCCTGGGTGCAGTCACCAGAATTTTCTTCCGGGGTACCTCTGGGTACAGACACCAGGCCTTTCTTTCGAGGTATCTCTGGGTACAGTCCGAAGGACTTCCTTGTGAGTTACCTCTGGGTAGAGTCACCAGGCCATCCTTCCGAGGTACCTCTGGGTACAGTCACCAGGACTTCCTTCTGATGTACATCTGGGTACGGTCACAAGTCCTTCCTTCCGAGGTACCTCTGGGTACCCTCACCAGGCCTTCCTTCCGAGGCACCTGGGTACACACACCAGGCCTTCCTTCTGAGGTAACTCTGGGTACAGTCACCAGAATTTTCTTCCGAGGTACCTCTGGCTGCAGTCACCAGGCCTTTCTTTCGAGGTACCTCTGGGTACAGTCAACAGGCCATCCTTCTGAGGTACCTCTGGGCACAGTCAACAGGCCTGACTTCTAATGTACATGTGGGTACGGTTACCAGGCTTTCCTTCCGAGGTTCCTCTGGGTACAGTCACCAGGCCGTTCTTCCAAGGCACTTCTGGGTATAGCCACCAGGCCTTCCTTCCGAGGTACACCTGGGTACAGCCACCAGGCCTTTCTTCCGAGGTACCTCTGGGTACAGTCACCAGGCATTTCTGACGAGGTACCTCTGGGTTCAGTCACCAGACCTTCCTTCTGAGTTAGCTCCGAGTACAGTCACCAGGCCTTTCTTCCGAGGTACGTGTGGGTAGTAAACAGTCCTTCCTTCCGAGGTATATCTAGGAACAGTCACCAGGCCTTGCTTCCTAGGTGCCTCTGGGTACAGTCACGAGGCCTTCATTTCGAGGTACCTCTGGGTACAGTCACCAGGCCTTCGTTCCCTTGTACCTCTGGGTACAGTCACCAGGCTTTTCTTAAGAGGTACCTCTGGGTACAGTCACGAGGCTTTCCTTCTGAGTTACCTCTGAGTACAGTCGCCAGGCCTTCCTTCCGAGGTACCCCTGGGTACACTTCCCAGACCTTCCTTCCGAGGTACCTCTGAGTACAGTCACCAGGCGTTTCTTCCGAGGTACTTTTGGGTACAGTCACCAGGCCTTGCTTCCGAGGTACCTTGAGTACTGTAACCACGCTTTCCTTCCGAGTTACCTCTGGACAGAGTCACCACGCCTTCCTTCTGAGGTAACTCTGGGTACAGTCACCAGAATTTTCTTCCGAGGTACCTCTGGGTGCAGTCACCAGGCCTTTCTTTCGAGGTACCTCTGGGTACAGTCAACAGGCCATTCTTCCAAGGCATTTCTGGGTATAGCCACCAGGACTTCCTTCCGAGGTACACCTGGGTACAGTCACCAGGCCTTTCTTCCGAGGTACCTCTGGGTTCAGTCACCAGGCCTTCGTTCTGAGTTAGCTCCGAGTACAGTCACCAGGCCTTTCTTCCGAGGTACGTCTGGGTAGTAACCAGGCCTTCCTTCCGAGATATATCTAGGAACAGTCACCAGGCCTTGCTTCCTACGTGCCTCTGGGTACAGTCACCAGGCCTTCATTCCGAGGTACCTCTGGGTACAGTCACCAGGCCTTCGTTCCCTTGTACCTCTGGGTACAGTCACCAGGCTTTTCTTAAGAGGTATCTCTGGGTACAGTCACGAGGATTTCCTTCTGAGTTAGCTCTGGGTACAGTCGCCAGGCCTTCCTTCCGACGTACCTCTGGGTACAGTCACCAGGCCTTCCTTCCTAGGTGCCTCTGGGTACAGTCACCAGGCCTTCCTTCTGAGGTACTTCTGGGTACAGTCTCCAGGCCTTCCTTCCGAGGTACCTCTGAATACAGTCACCGTGCCTTACTTCCCAGGTACCTTTGGGTACGGTCACCAAGCCTTCCTTCGGAGGCACCTCTGGGTACAGCCACCGGGCCTTCCTGCCGAAGTACCTCTGGGTACAGTTCCCAGACCTTCCTTCCGAGGTACCTCTGAGTACAGTCACCAGGCGTTTCTTCCGAGGTACTTTTGGGTACAGTCACCAGGCCTTGCTTCCTAGGTACCTTGAGTACTGTAACCACGCTTTCCTTCCGAGTTACCTCTGGACAGGGTCACCACGCCTTCCTTCTGAGGTAACTCTGGGTACAGTCACCAGAATTTTCTTCCGAGGTACCTCTGGGTGCAGTCACCAGGCCTTTCTTTCGAGGTACCTCTGGGTACAGTCAACAGGCCTTCCTTCTGAGGTACCTCTGGGCACAGTCAACAGGCCTGACTTCTAATGTACATCTGGGTACGGTCAACAGGCTTTCCTTCCGAGGTACCTCTGGGTACAGTCACCAGGCATTTCTGACGAGGTTCCTCTGGGTACAGTCACCAGGCCTTCCTTCTGAGGTACCTCTGAGTACAGTCACCAGGCCTTTCTTCCGAGGTACGTCTGGGTAGTAACCAGGCCTTCCTTCCGAGGTACCTCTGGGTACAGTCACCATCGCTTCCTTCCGAGGTACCTCTGGGTAGAGTCACCAGGCCTTCCTTCCGAGGTACTTCTGGGTACAATCACCAGGCCTTCCTTCCGAGGTACCTTTGGGTACAGTGACGAGGTCTTTCTTCTGAGGTACCTCTGAGTACAGTCACCAGGCCTTTCTTCCGAGGTACTTCTGGGTAGTCACCATGCCTTCCTTCCAAGGTACCTCTCGGTACAGTCTCCAGGCCTTCCTTCCGAGGTACTTCTGGGTACAGTCACCAGACCTTCTTCCGAGGTAACTCTGGGTACAGTCACTAGGCCTCCTTCCGAGGTACCTCTGGGTACAGTCACCAGGCCTTCCTTCTCAGGTAACTCTGGGTACAGTCTCCAGACCTTCCTTCCGAGGTACCTCTGAGTACAGTCACCAGGCGTTTCTTTCGAGGTACGTGTGGGTAGTAAACAGGCCTTCCTTCCGAGGTATATCTAGGAACAGTCACCAGGCCTTGCTTCCTAGGTGCCTCTGGGTACAGTCACGAGGCCTTCATTTCGAGGTACCTCTGGGTACAGTCACCAGGCCTTCGTTCCCTTGTACCTCTGGGTACAGTCACCAGGCTTTTCTTAAGAGGTACCTCTGGGTACAGTCACGAGGCTTTCCTTCTGAGTTACCTCTGAGTACAGTCGCCAGGCCTTCCTTCCGAGGTACCTCTGGGTACACTTCCCAGACCTTCCTTCCGAGGTACCTCTGAGTACAGTCACCAGGCGTTTCTTCCGAGGTACTTTTGGGTACAGTCACCAGGCCTTGCTTCCGAGGTACCTTGAGTACTGTAACCACGCTTTCCTTCCGAGTTACCTCTGGACAGAGTCACCACGCCTTCCTTCTGAGGTAACTCTGGGTACAGTCACCAGAATTTTCTTCCGAGGTACCTCTGGGTGCAGTCACCAGGCCTTTCTTTCGAGGTACCTCTGGGTACAGTCAACAGGCCATTCTTCCAAGGCATTTCTGGGTATAGCCACCAGGACTTCCTTCCGAGGTACACCTGGGTACAGTCACCAGGCCTTTCTTCCGAGGTACCTCTGGGTTCAGTCACCAGGCCTTCCTTCTGAGTTAGCTCCAAGTACAGTCACCAGGCCTTTCATCCGAGGTACGTCTGGGTAGTAACCAGGCCTTCCTTCCGAGATATATCTAGGAACAGTCACCAGGCCTTGCTTCCTACGTGCCTCTGGGTACAGTCACCAGGCCTTCATTCCGAGGTACCTCTGGGTACAGTCACCAGGCCTTCGTTCCCTTGTACCTCTGGGTACAGTCACCAGGCTTTTCTTAAGAGGTACCTCTGGGTACAGTCACGAGGCTTTCCTTCTGAGTTAGCTCTGGGTACAGTCGCCAGGCCTTCCTTCCGACGTACCTCTGGGTACAGTCACCAGGCCTTCCTTCCTAGGTGCCTCTGGGTACAGTCACCAGGCCTTCCTTCTGAGGTACTTCTGGGTACAGTCTCCAGGCCTTCCTTCCGAGGTACCTCTGAATACAGTCACCGTGCCTTACTTCCCAGGTACCTTTGGGTACGGTCACCAAGCCTTCCTTCCGAGGCACCTCTGGGTACAGCCACCAGGCCTTCCTGCCGAAGTACCTCTGGGTACAGTTCCCAGACCTTCCTTCTGAGGTACCTCTGAGTACAGTCACCAGGCGTTTCTTCCGAGGTACTTTTGGGTACAGTCACCAGGCCTTGCTTCCTAGGTACCTTGAGTACTGTAACCACGCTTTCCTTCCGAGTTACCTCTGGACAGGGCCACCACGCCTTCCTTCTGAGGTAACTCTGGGTACAGTCACCAGAATTTTCTTCCGAGGTACCTCTGGGTGCAGTCACCAGGCCTTTCTTTCGAGGTACCTCTGGGTACAGTCAACAGGCCTTCATTCTGAGGTACCTCTGGGCACAGTCAACAGGCCTGACTTCTAATGTACATCTGGGTACGGTCAACAGGCTTTCCTCCGAGGTACCTCTGGGTACAGTCACCAGGCATTTCTGACGAGGTTCCTCTGGGTACAGTCACCAGGCCTTCCTTCTGAGGTACCTCTGAGTACAGTCACCAGGCCTTTCTTCCGAGGTACGTCTGGGTAGTAACCAGGCCTTCCTTCCGAGGTACCTCTGGGTACAGTCACCATCGCTTCCTTCCGAGGTACCTCTGGGTAGAGTCACCAGGCCTTCCTTCCGAGGTACTTCTGGGTACAATCACCAGGCCTTCCTTCCGAGGTACCTTTGGGTACAGTGACGAGGTCTTTCTTCTGAGGTACCTCTGAGTACAGTCACCAGGCCTTTCTTCCGAGGTACTTCTGGGTAGTCACCATGCCTTCCTTCCAAGGTACCTCTCGGTACAGTCTCCAGGCCTTCCTTCCGAGGTACTTCTGGGTACAATCACCAGGCCTTCCTCCCGAGGTACCTTTGGGTACAGTGACGAGGTCTTTCTTCTGAGGTACCTCTGAGTACAGTCTCCAGGCCTTCCTTCCGAGGTACTTCTGGGTACAGTCACCAGACCTTCTTCCGAGGTAACTCTGGGTACAGTCACTAGGCCTCCTTCCGAGGTACCTCTGGGTACAGTCACCAGGCCTTCCTTCTCAGGTAACTCTGGGTACAGTCTCCAGACCTTCCTTCCGAGGTACCTCTGAGTACAGTCACCAGGCGTTTCTTCCGAGGTACTTTTGGGTACAGTCACCAGGCCTTGCTTCCGAGGTACCTTGAGTACTGTAACCACGCTTTCCTTCCGAGTTACCTCTGGACAGAGTCACCACGCCTTCCTTCTGAGGTAACTCTGGGTACAGTCACCAGAATTTTCTTCCGAGGTACCTCTGGGTGCAGTCACCAGGCCTTTCTTTCGAGGTACCTCTGGGTACAGTCAACAGGCCTTCCTTCTGAGGTACCTCTGGGTACAGTCACCAGGCATTTCTGACGAGGTTCCTCTGGGTACAGTCTCCAGGCCTTCCTTCCGAGGTACTTCTGGGTACAGTCACCAGACCTTCTTCCGAGGTAACTCTGGGTACAGTCACTAGACCTCCTTCCGAGGTACCTCTGGGTACAGTCACCAGGCCTTCCTTCTCAGGTAACTCTGGGTACAGTCACCAGGCCTTTCTTTCGAGGTATCTCTGGGTACAGTCACAAGGACTTCCTTGTCAGTTACCTCTGGGTACAGTTCCCAGACCTTCCTTCTGAGGTGCCTCTGAGTACAGTCACCAGGCGTTTCTTCCGAGGTACTTTTGGGTACAGTCACCAGGCCTTGCTTCCGAGGTACCTCTGGGTAAATTCACCAGGCCTTTCTTACGAGGTACCTCTGGGTATAGTCAGCAGGCTTTTCTTCTGAGGTACCTATGCGTACAGTCACCAGAACTTCCTTCAGAAGTACCTCTGGGTACAGGCACCGGCCTGCCTTGTGAGGTATGTCTGGGTACAGTCACCAGCCCTTCCTTCTGAGGTAACCCTGGGTGCAGTCACCAGAATTTTCTTCCGGGGTACCTCTGGGTACAGACACCAGGCCTTTCTTTCGAGGTATCTCTGGGTACAGTCCGAAGGACTTCCTTGTGAGTTACCTCTGGGTAGAGTCACCAGGCCATCCTTCCGAGGTACCTCTGGGTACAGTCACCAGGACTTCCTTCTGATGTACATCTGGGTACGGTCACAAGTCCTTCCTTCCGAGGTACCTCTGGGTACCCTCACCAGGCCTTCCTTCCGAGGCACCTGGGTACACACACCAGGCCTTCCTTCTGAGGTAACTCTGGGTACAGTCACCAGAATTTTCTTCCGAGGTACCTCTGGCTGCAGTCACCAGGCCTTTCTTTCGAGGTACCTCTGGGTACAGTCAACAGGCCATCCTTCTGAGGTACCTCTGGGCACAGTCAACAGGCCTGACTTCTAATGTACATGTGGGTACGGTTACCAGGCTTTCCTTCCGAGGTTCCTCTGGGTACAGTCACCAGGCCGTTCTTCCAAGGCACTTCTGGGTATAGCCACCAGGCCTTCCTTCCGAGGTACACCTGGGTACAGCCACCAGGCCTTTCTTCCGAGGTACCTCTGGGTACAGTCACCAGGCATTTCTGACGAGGTACCTCTGGGTTCAGTCACCAGACCTTCCTTCTGAGTTAGCTCCGAGTACAGTCACCAGGCCTTTCTTCCGAGGTACGTGTGGGTAGTAAACAGTCCTTCCTTCCGAGGTATATCTAGGAACAGTCACCAGGCCTTGCTTCCTAGGTGCCTCTGGGTACAGTCACGAGGCCTTCATTTCGAGGTACCTCTGGGTACAGTCACCAGGCCTTCGTTCCCTTGTACCTCTGGGTACAGTCACCAGGCTTTTCTTAAGAGGTACCTCTGGGTACAGTCACGAGGCTTTCCTTCTGAGTTAGCTCTGGGTACAGTCGCCAGGCCTTCCTTCCGACGTACCTCTGGGTACAGTCACCAGGCCTTCCTTCCTAGGTGCCTCTGGGTACAGTCACCAGGCCTTCCTTCTGAGGTACTTCTGGGTACAGTCTCCAGGCCTTCCTTCCGAGGTACCTCTGAATACAGTCACCGTGCCTTACTTCCCAGGTACCTTTGGGTACGGTCACCAAGCCTTCCTTCCGAGGCACCTCTGGGTACAGCCACCAGGCCTTCCTGCCGAAGTACCTCTGGGTACAGTTCCCAGACCTTCCTTCTGAGGTACCTCTGAGTACAGTCACCAGGCGTTTCTTCCGAGGTACTTTTGGGTACAGTCACCAGGCCTTGCTTCCTAGGTACCTTGAGTACTGTAACCACGCTTTCCTTCCGAGTTACCTCTGGACAGGGCCACCACGCCTTCCTTCTGAGGTAACTCTGGGTACAGTCACCAGAATTTTCTTCCGAGGTACCTCTGGGTGCAGTCACCAGGCCTTTCTTTCGAGGTACCTCTGGGTACAGTCAACAGGCCTTCATTCTGAGGTACCTCTGGGCACAGTCAACAGGCCTGACTTCTAATGTACATCTGGGTACGGTCAACAGGCTTTCCTCCGAGGTACCTCTGGGTACAGTCACCAGGCATTTCTGACGAGGTTCCTCTGGGTACAGTCACCAGGCCTTCCTTCTGAGGTACCTCTGAGTACAGTCACCAGGCCTTTCTTCCGAGGTACGTCTGGGTAGTAACCAGGCCTTCCTTCCGAGGTACCTCTGGGTACAGTCACCATCGCTTCCTTCCGAGGTACCTCTGGGTAGAGTCACCAGGCCTTCCTTCCGAGGTCCTTCTGGGTACAATCACCAGGCCTTCCTTCCGAGGTACCTTTGGGTACAGTGACGAGGTCTTTCTTCTGAGGTACCTCTGAGTACAGTCACCAGGCCTTTCTTCCGAGGTACTTCTGGGTAGTCACCATGCCTTCCTTCCAAGGTACCTCTCGGTACAGTCTCCAGGCCTTCCTTCCGAGGTACTTCTGGGTACAATCACCAGGCCTTCCTCCCGAGGTACCTTTGGGTACAGTGACGAGGTCTTTCTTCTGAGGTACCTCTGAGTACAGTCTCCAGGCCTTCCTTCCGAGGTACTTCTGGGTACAGTCACCAGACCTTCTTCCGAGGTAACTCTGGGTACAGTCACTAGGCCTCCTTCCGAGGTACCTCTGGGTACAGTCACCAGGCCTTCCTTCTCAGGTAACTCTGGGTACAGTCTCCAGACCTTCCTTCCGAGGTACCTCTGAGTACAGTCACCAGGCGTTTCTTCCGAGGTACTTTTGGGTACAGTCACCAGGCCTTGCTTCCGAGGTACCTTGAGTACTGTAACCACGCTTTCCTTCCGAGTTACCTCTGGACAGAGTCACCACGCCTTCCTTCTGAGGTAACTCTGGGTACAGTCACCAGAATTTTCTTCCGAGGTACCTCTGGGTGCAGTCACCAGGCCTTTCTTTCGAGGTACCTCTGGGTACAGTCAACAGGCCTTCCTTCTGAGGTACCTCTGGGTACAGTCACCAGGCATTTCTGACGAGGTTCCTCTGGGTACAGTCTCCAGGCCTTCCTTCCGAGGTACTTCTGGGTACAGTCACCAGACCTTCTTCCGAGGTAACTCTGGGTACAGTCACTAGACCTCCTTCCGAGGTACCTCTGGGTACAGTCACCAGGCCTTCCTTCTCAGGTAACTCTGGGTACAGTCACCAGGCCTTTCTTTCGAGGTATCTCTGGGTACAGTCACAAGGACTTCCTTGTCAGTTACCTCTGGGTACAGTTCCCAGACCTTCCTTCTGAGGTGCCTCTGAGTACAGTCACCAGGCGTTTCTTCCGAGGTACTTTTGGGTACAGTCACCAGGCCTTGCTTCCGAGGTACCTCTGGGTAAATTCACCAGGCCTTTCTTACGAGGTACCTCTGGGTATAGTCAGCAGGCTTTTCTTCTGAGGTACCTATGCGTACAGTCACCAGAACTTCCTTCAGAAGTACCTCTGGGTACAGGCACCGGCCTGCCTTGTGAGGTATGTCTGGGTACAGTCACCAGCCCTTCCTTCTGAGGTAACCCTGGGTGCAGTCACCAGAATTTTCTTCCGGGGTACCTCTGGGTACAGACACCAGGCCTTTCTTTCGAGGTATCTCTGGGTACAGTCCGAAGGACTTCCTTGTGAGTTACCTCTGGGTAGAGTCACCAGGCCATCCTTCCGAGGTACCTCTGGGTACAGTCACCAGGACTTCCTTCTGATGTACATCTGGGTACGGTCACAAGTCCTTCCTTCCGAGGTACCTCTGGGTACCCTCACCAGGCCTTCCTTCCGAGGCACCTGGGTACACACACCAGGCCTTCCTTCTGAGGTAACTCTGGGTACAGTCACCAGAATTTTCTTCCGAGGTACCTCTGGCTGCAGTCACCAGGCCTTTCTTTCGAGGTACCTCTGGGTACAGTCAACAGGCCATCCTTCTGAGGTACCTCTGGGCACAGTCAACAGGCCTGACTTCTAATGTACATGTGGGTACGGTTACCAGGCTTTCCTTCCGAGGTTCCTCTGGGTACAGTCACCAGGCCGTTCTTCCAAGGCACTTCTGGGTATAGCCACCAGGCCTTCCTTCCGAGGTACACCTGGGTACAGCCACCAGGCCTTTCTTCCGAGGTACCTCTGGGTACAGTCACCAGGCATTTCTGACGAGGTACCTCTGGGTTCAGTCACCAGACCTTCCTTCTGAGTTAGCTCCGAGTACAGTCACCAGGCCTTTCTTCCGAGGTACGTGTGGGTAGTAAACAGTCCTTCCTTCCGAGGTATATCTAGGAACAGTCACCAGGCCTTGCTTCCTAGGTGCCTCTGGGTACAGTCACGAGGCCTTCATTTCGAGGTACCTCTGGGTACAGTCACCAGGCCTTCGTTCCCTTGTACCTCTGGGTACAGTCACCAGGCTTTTCTTAAGAGGTACCTCTGGGTACAGTCACGAGGCTTTCCTTCTGAGTTACCTCTGAGTACAGTCGCCAGGCCTTCCTTCCGAGGTACCCCTGGGTACACTTCCCAGACCTTCCTTCCGAGGTACCTCTGAGTACAGTCACCAGGCGTTTCTTCCGAGGTACTTTTGGGTACAGTCACCAGGCCTTGCTTCCGAGGTACCTTGAGTACTGTAACCACGCTTTCCTTCCGAGTTACCTCTGGACAGAGTCACCACGCCTTCCTTCTGAGGTAACTCTGGGTACAGTCACCAGAATTTTCTTCCGAGGTACCTCTGGGTGCAGTCACCAGGCCTTTCTTTCGAGGTACCTCTGGGTACAGTCAACAGGCCATTCTTCCAAGGCATTTCTGGGTATAGCCACCAGGACTTCCTTCCGAGGTACACCTGGGTACAGTCACCAGGCCTTTCTTCCGAGGTACCTCTGGGTTCAGTCACCAGGCCTTCGTTCTGAGTTAGCTCCGAGTACAGTCACCAGGCCTTTCTTCCGAGGTACGTCTGGGTAGTAACCAGGCCTTCCTTCCGAGATATATCTAGGAACAGTCACCAGGCCTTGCTTCCTACGTGCCTCTGGGTACAGTCACCAGGCCTTCATTCCGAGGTACCTCTGGGTACAGTCACCAGGCCTTCGTTCCCTTGTACCTCTGGGTACAGTCACCAGGCTTTTCTTAAGAGGTATCTCTGGGTACAGTCACGAGGATTTCCTTCTGAGTTAGCTCTGGGTACAGTCGCCAGGCCTTCCTTCCGACGTACCTCTGGGTACAGTCACCAGGCCTTCCTTCCTAGGTGCCTCTGGGTACAGTCACCAGGCCTTCCTTCTGAGGTACTTCTGGGTACAGTCTCCAGGCCTTCCTTCCGAGGTACCTCTGAATACAGTCACCGTGCCTTACTTCCCAGGTACCTTTGGGTACGGTCACCAAGCCTTCCTTCCGAGGCACCTCTGGGTACAGCCACCAGGCCTTCCTGCCGAAGTACCTCTGGGTACAGTTCCCAGACCTTCCTTCCGAGGTACCTCTGAGTACAGTCACCAGGCGTTTCTTCCGAGGTACTTTTGGGTACAGTCACCAGGCCTTGCTTCCTAGGTACCTTGAGTACTGTAACCACGCTTTCCTTCCGAGTTACCTCTGGACAGGGCCACCACGCCTTCCTTCTGAGGTAACTCTGGGTACAGTCACCAGAATTTTCTTCCGAGGTACCTCTGGGTGCAGTCACCAGGCCTTTCTTTCGAGGTACCTCTGGGTACAGTCAACAGGCCTTCATTCTGAGGTACCTCTGGGCACAGTCAACAGGCCTGACTTCTAATGTACATCTGGGTACGGTCAACAGGCTTTCCTCCGAGGTACCTCTGGGTACAGTCACCAGGCATTTCTGACGAGGTTCCTCTGGGTACAGTCACCAGGCCTTCCTTCTGAGGTACCTCTGAGTACAGTCACCAGGCCTTTCTTCCGAGGTACGTCTGGGTAGTAACCAGGCCTTCCTTCCGAGGTACCTCTGGGTACAGTCACCATCGCTTCCTTCCGAGGTACCTCTGGGTAGAGTCACCAGGCCTTCCTTCCGAGGTACTTCTGGGTACAATCACCAGGCCTTCCTTCCGAGGTACCTTTGGGTACAGTGACGAGGTCTTTCTTCTGAGGTACCTCTGAGTACAGTCACCAGGCCTTTCTTCCGAGATACTTCTGGGTAGTCACCATGCCTTCCTTCCAAGGTACCTCTCGGTACAGTCTCCAGGCCTTCCTTCCGAGGTACTTCTGGGTACAATCACCAGGCCTTCCTCCCGAGGTACCTTTGGGTACAGTGACGAGGTCTTTCTTCTGAGGTACCTCTGAGTACAGTCTCCAGGCCTTCCTTCCGAGGTACTTCTGGGTACAGTCACCAGACCTTCTTCCGAGGTAACTCTGGGTACAGTCACTAGGCCTCCTTCCGAGGTACCTCTGGGTACAGTCACCAGGCCTTCCTTCTCAGGTAACTCTGGGTACAGTCTCCAGACCTTCCTTCCGAGGTACCTCTGAGTACAGTCACCAGGCGTTTCTTCCGAGGTACTTTTGGGTACAGTCACCAGGCCTTGCTTCCGAGGTACCTTGAGTACTGTAACCACGCTTTCCTTCCGAGTTACCTCTGGACAGAGTCACCACGCCTTCCTTCTGAGGTAACTCTGGGTACAGTCACCAGAATTTTCTTCCGAGGTACCTCTGGGTGCAGTCACCAGGCCTTTCTTTCGAGGTACCTCTGGGTACAGTCAACAGGCCTTCCTTCTGAGGTACCTCTGGGTACAGTCACCAGGCATTTCTGACGAGGTTCCTCTGGGTACAGTCTCCAGGCCTTCCTTCCGAGGTACTTCTGGGTACAGTCACCAGACCTTCTTCCGAGGTAACTCTGGGTACAGTCACTAGACCTCCTTCCGAGGTACCTCTGGGTACAGTCACCAGGCCTTCCTTCTCAGGTAACTCTGGGTACAGTCACCAGGCCTTTCTTTCGAGGTATCTCTGGGTACAGTCACAAGGACTTCCTTGTCAGTTACCTCTGGGTACAGTTCCCAGAACTTCCTTCTGAGGTGCCTCTGAGTACAGTCACCAGGCGTTTCTTCCGAGGTACTTTTGGGTACAGTCACCAGGCCTTGCTTCCGAGGTACCTCTGGGTAAATTCACCAGGCCTTTCTTACGAGGTACCTCTGGGTATAGTCAGCAGGCTTTTCTTCTGAGGTACCTATGCGTACAGTCACCAGAACTTCCTTCAGAAGTACCTCTGGGTACAGGCACCGGCCTGCCTTGTGAGGTATGTCTGGGTACAGTCACCAGCCCTTCCTTCTGAGGTAACCCTGGGTGCAGTCACCAGAATTTTCTTCCGGGGTACCTCTGGGTACAGACACCAGGCCTTTCTTTCGAGGTATCTCTGGGTACAGTCCGAAGGACTTCCTTGTGAGTTACCTCTGGGTAGAGTCACCAGGCCATCCTTCCGAGGTACCTCTGGGTACAGTCACCAGGACTTCCTTCTGATGTACATCTGGGTACGGTCACAAGTCCTTCCTTCCGAGGTACCTCTGGGTACCCTCACCAGGCCTTCCTTCCGAGGCACCTGGGTACACACACCAGGCCTTCCTTCTGAGGTAACTCTGGGTACAGTCACCAGAATTTTCTTCCGAGGTACCTCTGGCTGCAGTCACCAGGCCTTTCTTTCGAGGTACCTCTGGGTACAGTCAACAGGCCATCCTTCTGAGGTACCTCTGGGCACAGTCAACAGGCCTGACTTCTAATGTACATGTGGGTACGGTTACCAGGCTTTCCTTCCGAGGTTCCTCTGGGTACAGTCACCAGGCCGTTCTTCCAAGGCACTTCTGGGTATAGCCACCAGGCCTTCCTTCCGAGGTACACCTGGGTACAGCCACCAGGCCTTTCTTCCGAGGTACCTCTGGGTACAGTCACCAGGCATTTCTGACGAGGTACCTCTGGGTTCAGTCACCAGACCTTCCTTCTGAGTTAGCTCCGAGTACAGTCACCAGGCCTTTCTTCCGAGGTACGTGTGGGTAGTAAACAGTCCTTCCTTCCGAGGTATATCTAGGAACAGTCACCAGGCCTTGCTTCCTAGGTGCCTCTGGGTACAGTCACGAGGCCTTCATTTCGAGGTACCTCTGGGTACAGTCACCAGGCCTTCGTTCCCTTGTACCTCTGGGTACAGTCACCAGGCTTTTCTTAAGAGGTACCTCTGGGTACAGTCACGAGGCTTTCCTTCTGAGTTACCTCTGAGTACAGTCGCCAGGCCTTCCTTCCGAGGTACCCCTGGGTACACTTCCCAGACCTTCCTTCCGAGGTACCTCTGAGTACAGTCACCAGGCGTTTCTTCCGAGGTACTTTTGGGTACAGTCACCAGGCCTTGCTTCCTAGGTACCTTGAGTACTGTAACCACGCTTTCCTTCCGAGTTACCTCTGGACAGAGTCACCACGCCTTCCTTCTGAGGTAACTCTGGGTACAGTCACCAGAATTTTCTTCCGAGGTACCTCTGGGTGCAGTCACCAGGCCTTTCTTTCGAGGTACCTCTGGGTACAGTCAACAGGCCATTCTTCCAAGGCATTTCTGGGTATAGCCACCAGGACTTCCTTCCGAGGTACACCTGGGTACAGTCACCAGGCCTTTCTTCCGAGGTACCTCTGGGTTCAGTCACCAGGCCTTCGTTCTGAGTTAGCTCCGAGTACAGTCACCAGGCCTTTCTTCCGAGGTACGTCTGGGTAGTAACCAGGCCTTCCTTCCGAGATATATCTAGGAACAGTCACCAGGCCTTGCTTCCTACGTGCCTCTGGGTACAGTCACCAGGCCTTCATTCCGAGGTACCTCTGGGTACAGTCACCAGGCCTTCGTTCCCTTGTACCTCTGGGTACAGTCACCAGGCTTTTCTTAAGAGGTATCTCTGGGTACAGTCACGAGGATTTCCTTCTGAGTTAGCTCTGGGTACAGTCGCCAGGCCTTCCTTCCGACGTACCTCTGGGTACAGTCACCAGGCCTTCCTTCCTAGGTGCCTCTGGGTACAGTCACCAGGCCTTCCTTCTGAGGTACTTCTGGGTACAGTCTCCAGGCCTTCCTTCCGAGGTACCTCTGAATACAGTCACCGTGCCTTACTTCCCAGGTACCTTTGGGTACGGTCACCAAGCCTTCCTTCGGAGGCACCTCTGGGTACAGCCACCGGGCCTTCCTGCCGAAGTACCTCTGGGTACAGTTCCCAGACCTTCCTTCCGAGGTACCTCTGAGTACAGTCACCAGGCGTTTCTTCCGAGGTACTTTTGGGTACAGTCACCAGGCCTTGCTTCCTAGGTACCTTGAGTACTGTAACCACGCTTTCCTTCCGAGTTACCTCTGGACAGGGTCACCACGCCTTCCTTCTGAGGTAACTCTGGGTACAGTCACCAGAATTTTCTTCCGAGGTACCTCTGGGTGCAGTCACCAGGCCTTTCTTTCGAGGTACCTCTGGGTACAGTCAACAGGCCTTCCTTCTGAGGTACCTCTGGGCACAGTCAACAGGCCTGACTTCTAATGTACATCTGGGTACGGTCAACAGGCTTTCCTTCCGAGGTACCTCTGGGTACAGTCACCAGGCATTTCTGACGAGGTTCCTCTGGGTACAGTCACCAGGCCTTCCTTCTGAGGTACCTCTGAGTACAGTCACCAGGCCTTTCTTCCGAGGTACGTCTGGGTAGTAACCAGGCCTTCCTTCCGAGGTACCTCTGGGTACAGTCACCATCGCTTCCTTCCGAGGTACCTCTGGGTAGAGTCACCAGGCCTTCCTTCCGAGGTACTTCTGGGTACAATCACCAGGCCTTCCTTCCGAGGTACCTTTGGGTACAGTGACGAGGTCTTTCTTCTGAGGTACCTCTGAGTACAGTCACCAGGCCTTTCTTCCGAGGTACTTCTGGGTAGTCACCATGCCTTCCTTCCAAGGTACCTCTCGGTACAGTCTCCAGGCCTTCCTTCCGAGGTACTTCTGGGTACAATCACCAGGCCTTCCTTCCGAGGTACTTCTGGGTACAGTGACGAGCTCTTTCTTCTGAGGTACCTCTGAGTACAGTCTCCAGGCCTTCCTTCCGAGGTACTTCTGGGTACAGTCACCAGACCTTCTTCCGAGGTAACTCTGGGTACAGTCACTAGGCCTCCTTCCGAGGTACCTCTGGGTACAGTCACCAGGCCTTCCTTCTCAGGTAACTCTGGGTACAGTCTCCAGACCTTCCTTCCGAGGTACCTCTGAGTACAGTCACCAGGCGTTTCTTTCGAGGTACGTGTGGGTAGTAAACAGGCCTTCCTTCCGAGGTATATCTAGGAACAGTCACCAGGCCTTGCTTCCTAGGTGCCTCTGGGTACAGTCACGAGGCCTTCATTTCGAGGTACCTCTGGGTACAGTCACCAGGCCTTCGTTCCCTTGTACCTCTGGGTACAGTCACCAGGCTTTTCTTAAGAGGTACCTCTGGGTACAGTCACGAGGCTTTCCTTCTGAGTTACCTCTGAGTACAGTCGCCAGGCCTTCCTTCCGAGGTACCTCTGGGTACACTTCCCAGACCTTCCTTCCGAGGTACCTCTGAGTACAGTCACCAGGCGTTTCTTCCGAGGTACTTTTGGGTACAGTCACCAGGCCTTGCTTCCGAGGTACCTTGAGTACTGTAACCACGCTTTCCTTCCGAGTTACCTCTGGACAGAGTCACCACGCCTTCCTTCTGAGGTAACTCTGGGTACAGTCACCAGAATTTTCTTCCGAGGTACCTCTGGGTGCAGTCACCAGGCCTTTCTTTCGAGGTACCTCTGGGTACAGTCAACAGGCCATTCTTCCAAGGCATTTCTGGGTATAGCCACCAGGACTTCCTTCCGAGGTACACCTGGGTACAGTCACCAGGCCTTTCTTCCGAGGTACCTCTGGGTTCAGTCACCAGGCCTTCCTTCTGAGTTAGCTCCAAGTACAGTCACCAGGCCTTTCATCCGAGGTACGTCTGGGTAGTAACCAGGCCTTCCTTCCGAGATATATCTAGGAACAGTCACCAGGTCTTGCTTCCTACGTGCCTCTGGGTACAGTCACCAGGCCTTCATTCCGAGGTACCTCTGGGTACAGTCACCAGGCCTTCGTTCCCTTGTACCTCTGGGTACAGTCACCAGGCTTTTCTTAAGAGGTACCTCTGGGTACAGTCACGAGGCTTTCCTTCTGAGTTAGCTCTGGGTACAGTCGCCAGGCCTTCCTTCCGACGTACCTCTGGGTACAGTCACCAGGCCTTCCTTCCTAGGTGCCTCTGGGTACAGTCACCAGGCCTTCCTTCTGAGGTACTTCTGGGTACAGTCTCCAGGCCTTCCTTCCGAGGTACCTCTGAATACAGTCACCGTGCCTTACTTCCCAGGTACCTTTGGGTACGGTCACCAAGCCTTCCTTCCGAGGCACCTCTGGGTACAGCCACCAGGCCTTCCTGCCGAAGTACCTCTGGGTACAGTTCCCAGACCTTCCTTCTGAGGTACCTCTGAGTACAGTCACCAGGCGTTTCTTCCGAGGTACTTTTGGGTACAGTCACCAGGCCTTGCTTCCTAGGTACCTTGAGTACTGTAACCACGCTTTCCTTCCGAGTTACCTCTGGACAGGGCCACCACGCCTTCCTTCTGAGGTAACTCTGGGTACAGTCACCAGAATTTTCTTCCGAGGTACCTCTGGGTGCAGTCACCAGGCCTTTCTTTCGAGGTACCTCTGGGTACAGTCAACAGGCCTTCATTCTGAGGTACCTCTGGGCACAGTCAACAGGCCTGACTTCTAATGTACATCTGGGTACGGTCAACAGGCTTTCCTCCGAGGTACCTCTGGGTAAAGTCACCAGGCATTTCTGACGAGGTTCCTCTGGGTACAGTCACCAGGCCTTCCTTCTGAGGTACCTCTGAGTACAGTCACCAGGCCTTTCTTCCGAGGTACGTCTGGGTAGTAACCAGGCCTTCCTTCCGAGGTACCTCTGGGTACAGTCACCATCGCTTCCTTCCGAGGTACCTCTGGGTAGAGTCACCAGGCCTTCCTTCCGAGGTACTTCTGGGTACAATCACCAGGCCTTCCTTCCGAGGTACCTTTGGGTACAGTGACGAGGTCTTTCTTCTGAGGTACCTCTGAGTACAGTCACCAGGCCTTTCTTCCGAGGTACTTCTGGGTAGTCACCATGCCTTCCTTCCAAGGTACCTCTCGGTACAGTCTCCAGGCCTTCCTTCCGAGGTACTTCTGGGTACAATCACCAGGCCTTCCTCCCGAGGTACCTTTGGGTACAGTGACGAGGTCTTTCTTCTGAGGTACCTCTGAGTACAGTCTCCAGGCCTTCCTTCCGAGGTACTTCTGGGTACAGTCACCAGACCTTCTTCCGAGGTAACTCTGGGTACAGTCACTAGGCCTCCTTCCGAGGTACCTCTGGGTACAGTCACCAGGCCTTCCTTCTCAGGTAACTCTGGGTACAGTCTCCAGACCTTCCTTCCGAGGTACCTCTGAGTACAGTCACCAGGCGTTTCTTCCGAGGTACTTTTGGGTACAGTCACCAGGCCTTGCTTCCGAGGTACCTTGAGTACTGTAACCACGCTTTCCTTCCGAGTTACCTCTGGACAGAGTCACCACGCCTTCCTTCTGAGGTAACTCTGGGTACAGTCACCAGAATTTTCTTCCGAGGTACCTCTGGGTGCAGTCACCAGGCCTTTCTTTCGAGGTACCTCTGGGTACAGTCAACAGGCCTTCCTTCTGAGGTACCTCTGGGTACAGTCACCAGGCATTTCTGACGAGGTTCCTCTGGGTACAGTCTCCAGGCCTTCCTTCCGAGGTACTTCTGGGTACAGTCACCAGACCTTCTTCCGAGGTAACTCTGGGTACAGTCACTAGACCTCCTTCCGAGGTACCTCTGGGTACAGTCACCAGGCCTTCCTTCTCAGGTAACTCTGGGTACAGTCACCAGGCCTTTCTTTCGAGGTATCTCTGGGTACAGTCACAAGGACTTCCTTGTCAGTTACCTCTGGGTACAGTTCCCAGACCTTCCTTCTGAGGTGCCTCTGAGTACAGTCACCAGGCGTTTCTTCCGAGGTACTTTTGGGTACAGTCACCAGGCCTTGCTTCCGAGGTACCTCTGGGTAAATTCACCAGGCCTTTCTTACGAGGTACCTCTGGGTATAGTCAGCAGGCTTTTCTTCTGAGGTACCTATGCGTACAGTCACCAGAACTTCCTTCAGAAGTACCTCTGGGTACAGGCACCGGCCTGCCTTGTGAGGTATGTCTGGGTACAGTCACCAGCCCTTCCTTCTGAGGTAACCCTGGGTGCAGTCACCAGAATTTTCTTCCGGGGTACCTCTGGGTACAGACACCAGGCCTTTCTTTCGAGGTATCTCTGGGTACAGTCCGAAGGACTTCCTTGTGAGTTACCTCTGGGTAGAGTCACCAGGCCATCCTTCCGAGGTACCTCTGGGTACAGTCACCAGGACTTCCTTCTGATGTACATCTGGGTACGGTCACAAGGCCTTCCTTCCGAGGTACCTCTGGGTACCCTCACCAGGCCTTCCTTCCGAGGCACCTGGGTACACACACCAGGCCTTCCTTCTGAGGTAACTCTGGGTACAGTCACCAGAATTTTCTTCCGAGGTACCTCTGGCTGCAGTCACCAGGCCTTTCTTTCGAGGTACCTCTGGGTACAGTCAACAGGCCATCCTTCTGAGGAACCTCTGGGCACAGTCAACAGGCCTGACTTCAAATGTACATGTGGGTACGGTTACCAGGCTTTCCTTCCGAGGTTCCTCTGGGTACAGACACCAGGCCGTTCTTCCAAGGCACTTCTGGGTATAGCCACCAGGCCTTCCTTCCGAGGTACACCTGGGTACAGCCACCAGGCCTTTCTTCCGAGGTACCTCTGGGTACAGTCACCAGGCATTTCTGACGAGGTACCTCTGGGTTCAGTCACCAGACCTTCCTTCTGAGTTAGCTCCGAGTACAGTCACCAGGCCTTTCTTCCGAGGTACGTGTGGGTAGTAAACAGTCCTTCCTTCCGAGGTATATCTAGGAACAGTCACCAGGCCTTGCTTCCTAGGTGCCTCTGGGTACAGTCACGAGGCCTTCATTTCGAGGTACCTCTGGGTACAGTCACCAGGCCTTCGTTCCCTTGTACCTCTGGGTACAGTCACCAGGCTTTTCTTAAGAGGTACCTCTGGGTACAGTCACGAGGCTTTCCTTCTGAGTTAGCTCTGGGTACAGTCGCCAGGCCTTCCTTCCGACGTACCTCTGGGTACAGTCACCAGGCCTTCCTTCCTAGGTGCCTCTGGGTACAGTCACCAGGCCTTCCTTCTGAGGTACTTCTGGGTACAGTCTCCAGGCCTTCCTTCCGAGGTACCTCTGAATACAGTCACCGTGCCTTACTTCCCAGGTACCTTTGGGTACGGTCACCAAGCCTTCCTTCCGAGGCACCTCTGGGTACAGCCACCAGGCCTTCCTGCCGAAGTACCTCTGGGTACAGTTCCCAGACCTTCCTTCTGAGGTACCTCTGAGTACAGTCACCAGGCGTTTCTTCCGAGGTACTTTTGGGTACAGTCACCAGGCCTTGCTTCCTAGGTGCCTCTGGGTACAGTCACCAGGCCTTGCTTCCGAGGTACCTTGAGTACTGTAACCACGCTTTCCTTCCGAGTTACCTCTGGACAGAGTCACCACGCCTTCCTTCTGAGGTAACTCTGGGTACAGTCACCAGAATTTTCTTCCGAGGTACCTCTGGGTGCAGTCACCAGGCCTTTCTTTCGAGGTACCTCTGGGTACAGTCAACAGGCCATTCTTCCAAGGCATTTTTTGGTATAGCCACCAGGACTTCCTTCCGAGGTACACCTGGGTACAGTCACCAGGCCTTTCTTCCGAGGTACCTCTGGGTTCAGTCACCAGGCCTTCGTTCTGAGTTAGCTCCGAGTACAGTCACCAGGCCTTTCTTCCGAGGTACGTCTGGGTAGTAACCAGGCCTTCCTTCCGAGATATATCTAGGAACAGTCACCAGGCCTTGCTTCCTACGTGCCTCTGGGTACAGTCACCAGGCCTTCATTCCGAGGTACCTCTGGGTACAGTCACCAGGCCTTCGTTCCCTTGTACCTCTGGGTACAGTCACCAGGCTTTTCTTAAGAGGTATCTCTGGGTACAGTCACGAGGCTTTCCTTCTGAGTTAGCTCTGGGTACAGTCGCCAGGCCTTCCTTCCGACGTACCTCTGGGTACAGTCACCAGGCCTTCCTTCCTAGGTGCCTCTGGGTACAGTCACCAGGCCTTCCTTCTGAGGTACTTCTGGGTACAGTCTCCAGGCCTTCCTTCCGAGGTACCTCTGAATACAGTCACCGTGCCTTACTTCCCAGGTACCTTTGGGTACGGTCACCAAGCCTTCCTTCCGAGGCACCTCTGGGTACAGCCACCGGGCCTTCCTTCCGAAGTACCTCTGGGTACAGTTCCCAGACCTTCCTTCCGAGGTACCTCTGAGTACAGTCACCAGGCGTTTCTTCCGAGGTACTTTTGGGTACAGTCACCAGGCCTTGCTTCCTAGGTACCTTGAGTACTGTAACCACGCTTTCCTTCCGAGTTACCTCTGGACAGGGTCACCACGCCTTCCTTCTGAGGTAACTCTGGGTACAGTCACCAGAATTTTCTTCCGAGGTACCTCTGGGTGCAGTCACCAGGCCTTTCTTTCGAGGTACCTCTGGGTACAGTCAACAGGCCTTCCTTCTGAGGTACCTCTGGGCACAGTCAACAGGCCTGACTTCTAATGTACATCTGGGTACGGTCAACAGGCTTTCCTTCCGAGGTACCTCTGGGTACAGTCACCAGGCATTTCTGACGAGGTTCCTCTGGGTACAGTCACCAGGCCTTCCTTCTGAGGTACCTCTGAGTACAGTCACCAGGCCTTTCTTGCGAGGCACGTCTGGGTAGTAACCAGGCCTTCCTTCCGAGGTACCTCTGGGTACAGTCACCATCGCTTCCTTCCGAGGTACCTCTGGGTAGAGTCACCAGGCCTTCCTTCCGAGGTACTTCTGGGTACAATCACCAGGCCTTCCTTCCGAGGTACCTTTGGGTACAGTGACGAGGTCTTTCTTCTGAGGTACCTCTGAGTACAGTCACCAGGCCTTTCTTCCGAGGTACTTCTGGGTAGTCACCATGCCTTCCTTCCAAGGTACCTCTCGGTACAGTCTCCAGGCCTTCCTTCCGAGGTACTTCTGGGTACAATCACCAGGCCTTCCTTCCGAGGTACCTTTGAGTACAGTGACGAGCTCTTTCTTCTGAGGTACCTCTGAGTACAGTCTCCAGGCCTTCCTTTCGAGGTACTTCTGGGTACAGTCACCAGACCTTCTTCCGAGGTAACTCTGGGTACAGTCACTAGGCCTCCTTCCGAGGTACCTCTGGGTACAGTCACCAGGCCTTCCTTCTCAGGTAACTCTGGGTACAGTCTCCAGACCTTCCTTCCGAGGTACCTCTGAGTACAGTCACCAGGCGTTTCTTCCGAGGTACTTTTGGGTACAGTCACCAGGCCTTGCTTCCGAGGTACCTTGAGTACTGTAACCACGCTTTCCTTCCGAGTTACCTCTGGACAGAGTCACCACGCCTTCCTTCTGAGGTAACTCTGGGTACAGTCACCAGAATTTTCTTCCGAGGTACCTCTGGGTGCAGTCACCAGGCCTTTCTTTCGAGGTACCTCTGGGTACAGTCAACAGGCCTTCCTTCTGAGGTACCTCTGGGTACAGTCAACAGGCATTTCTGACGAGGTTCCTCTGGGTACAGTCTCCAGGCCTTCCTTCCGAGGTACTTCTGGGTACAGTCACCAGACCTTCTTCCGAGGTAACTCTGGGTACAGTCACTAGACCTCCTTCCGAGGTACCTCTGGGTACAGTCACCAGGCCTTCCTTCTCAGGTAACTCTGGGTACAGTCACCAGGCCTTTCTTTCGAGGTATCTCTGGGTACAGTCACAAGGACTTCCTTGTCAGTTACCTCTGGGTACAGTTCCCAGACCTTCCTTCTGAGGTGCCTCTGAGTACAGTCACCAGGCGTTTCTTCCGAGGTACTTTTGGGTACAGTCACCAGGCCTTGCTTCCGAGGTACCTCTGGGTAAATTCACCAGGCCTTTCTTACGAGGTACCTCTGGGTATAGTCAGCAGGCTTTTCTTCTGAGGTACCTATGCGTACAGTCACCAGAACTTCCTTCAGAAGTACCTCTGGGTACAGGCACCGGCCTGCCTTGTGAGGTATGTCTGGGTACAGTCACCAGCCCTTCCTTCTGAGGTAACCCTGGGTGCAGTCACCAGAATTTTCTTCCGGGGTACCTCTGGGTACAGACACCAGGCCTTTCTTTCGAGGTATCTCTGGGTACAGTCCGAAGGACTTCCTTGTGAGTTACCTCTGGGTAGAGTCACCAGGCCATCCTTCCGAGGTACCTCTGGGTACAGTCACCAGGACTTCCTTCTGATGTACATCTGGGTACGGTCACAAGTCCTTCCTTCCGAGGTACCTCTGGGTACCCTCACCAGGCCTTCCTTCCGAGGCACCTGGGTACACACACCAGGCCTTCCTTCTGAGGTAACTCTGGGTACAGTCACCAGAATTTTCTTCCGAGGTACCTCTGGCTGCAGTCACCAGGCCTTTCTTTCGAGGTACCTCTGGGTACAGTCAACAGGCCATCCTTCTGAGGTACCTCTGGGCACAGTCAACAGGCCTGACTTCTAATGTACATGTGGGTACGGTTACCAGGCTTTCCTTCCGAGGTTCCTCTGGGTACAGTCACCAGGCCGTTCTTCCAAGGCACTTCTGGGTATAGCCACCAGGCCTTCCTTCCGAGGTACACCTGGGTACAGCCACCAGGCCTTTCTTCCGAGGTACCTCTGGGTACAGTCACCAGGCATTTCTGACGAGGTACCTCTGGGTTCAGTCACCAGACCTTCCTTCTGAGTTAGCTCCGAGTACAGTCACCAGGCCTTTCTTCCGAGGTACGTGTGGGTAGTAAACAGTCCTTCCTTCCGAGGTATATCTAGGAACAGTCACCAGGCCTTGCTTCCTAGGTGCCTCTGGGTACAGTCACGAGGCCTTCATTTCGAGGTACCTCTGGGTACAGTCACCAGGCCTTCGTTCCCTTGTACCTCTGGGTACAGTCACCAGGCTTTTCTTAAGAGGTACCTCTGGGTACAGTCACGAGGCTTTCCTTCTGAGTTACCTCTGAGTACAGTCGCCAGGCCTTCCTTCCGAGGTACCCCTGGGTACACTTCCCAGACCTTCCTTCCGAGGTACCTCTGAGTACAGTCACCAGGCGTTTCTTCCGAGGTACTTTTGGGTACAGTCACCAGGCCTTGCTTCCGAGGTACCTTGAGTACTGTAACCACGCTTTCCTTCCGAGTTACCTCTGGACAGAGTCACCACGCCTTCCTTCTGAGGTAACTCTGGGTACAGTCACCAGAATTTTCTTCCGAGGTACCTCTGGGTGCAGTCACCAGGCCTTTCTTTCGAGGTACCTCTGGGTACAGTCAACAGGCCATTCTTCCAAGGCATTTCTGGGTATAGCCACCAGGACTTCCTTCCGAGGTACACCTGGGTACAGTCACCAGGCCTTTCTTCCGAGGTACCTCTGGGTTCAGTCACCAGGCCTTCGTTCTGAGTTAGCTCCGAGTACAGTCACCAGGCCTTTCTTCCGAGGTACGTCTGGGTAGTAACCAGGCCTTCCTTCCGAGATATATCTAGGAACAGTCACCAGGCCTTGCTTCCTACGTGCCTCTGGGTACAGTCACCAGGCCTTCATTCCGAGGTACCTCTGGGTACAGTCACCAGGCCTTCGTTCCCTTGTACCTCTGGGTACAGTCACCAGGCTTTTCTTAAGAGGTATCTCTGGGTACAGTCACGAGGATTTCCTTCTGAGTTAGCTCTGGGTACAGTCGCCAGGCCTTCCTTCCGACGTACCTCTGGGTACAGTCACCAGGCCTTCCTTCCTAGGTGCCTCTGGGTACAGTCACCAGGCCTTCCTTCTGAGGTACTTCTGGGTACAGTCTCCAGGCCTTCCTTCCGAGGTACCTCTGAATACAGTCACCGTGCCTTACTTCCCAGGTACCTTTGGGTACGGTCACCAAGCCTTCCTTCGGAGGCACCTCTGGGTACAGCCACCGGGCCTTCCTGCCGAAGTACCTCTGGGTACAGTTCCCAGACCTTCCTTCCGAGGTACCTCTGAGTACAGTCACCAGGCGTTTCTTCCGAGGTACTTTTGGGTACAGTCACCAGGCCTTGCTTCCTAGGTACCTTGAGTACTGTAACCACGCTTTCCTTCCGAGTTACCTCTGGACAGGGTCACCACGCCTTCCTTCTGAGGTAACTCTGGGTACAGTCACCAGAATTTTCTTCCGAGGTACCTCTGGGTGCAGTCACCAGGCCTTTCTTTCGAGGTACCTCTGGGTACAGTCAACAGGCCTTCCTTCTGAGGTACCTCTGGGCACAGTCAACAGGCCTGACTTCTAATGTACATCTGGGTACGGTCAACAGGCTTTCCTTCCGAGGTACCTCTGGGTACAGTCACCAGGCATTTCTGACGAGGTTCCTCTGGGTACAGTCACCAGGCCTTCCTTCTGAGGTACCTCTGAGTACAGTCACCAGGCCTTTCTTCCGAGGTACGTCTGGGTAGTAACCAGGCCTTCCTTCCGAGGTACCTCTGGGTACAGTCACCATCGCTTCCTTCCGAGGTACCTCTGGGTAGAGTCACCAGGCCTTCCTTCCGAGGTACTTCTGGGTACAATCACCAGGCCTTCCTTCCGAGGTACCTTTGGGTACAGTGACGAGGTCTTTCTTCTGAGGTACCTCTGAGTACAGTCACCAGGCCTTTCTTCCGAGGTACTTCTGGGTAGTCACCATGCCTTCCTTCCAAGGTACCTCTCGGTACAGTCTCCAGGCCTTCCTTCCGAGGTACTTCTGGGTACAATCACCAGGCCTTCCTTCCGAGGTACCTTTGGGTACAGTGACGAGCTCTTTCTTCTGAGGTACCTCTGAGTACAGTCTCCAGGCCTTCCTTCCGAGGTACTTCTGGGTACAGTCACCAGACCTTCTTCCGAGGTAACTCTGGGTACAGTCACTAGGCCTCCTTCCGAGGTACCTCTGGGTACAGTCACCAGGCCTTCCTTCTCAGGTAACTCTGGGTACAGTCTCCAGACCTTCCTTCTGAGGTACCTCTGAGTACAGTCACCAGGCGTTTCTTTCGAGGTACGTGTGGGTAGTAAACAGGCCTTCCTTCCGAGGTATATCTAGGAACAGTCACCAGGCCTTGCTTCCTAGGTGCCTCTGGGTACAGTCACGAGGCCTTCATTTCGAGGTACCTCTGGGTACAGTCACCAGGCCTTCGTTCCCTTGTACCTCTGGGTACAGTCACCAGGCTTTTCTTAAGAGGTACCTCTGGGTACAGTCACGAGGCTTTCCTTCTGAGTTACCTCTGAGTACAGTCGCCAGGCCTTCCTTCCGAGGTACCTCTGGGTACACTTCCCAGACCTTCCTTCCGAGGTACCTCTGAGTACAGTCACCAGGCGTTTCTTCCGAGGTACTTTTGGGTACAGTCACCAGGCCTTGCTTCCGAGGTACCTTGAGTACTGTAACCACGCTTTCCTTCCGAGTTACCTCTGGACAGAGTCACCACGCCTTCCTTCTGAGGTAACTCTGGGTACAGTCACCAGAATTTTCTTCCGAGGTACCTCTGGGTGCAGTCACCAGGCCTTTCTTTCGAGGTACCTCTGGGTACAGTCAACAGGCCATTCTTCCAAGGCATTTCTGGGTATAGCCACCAGGACTTCCTTCCGAGGTACACCTGGGTACAGTCACCAGGCCTTTCTTCCGAGGTACCTCTGGGTTCAGTCACCAGGCCTTCCTTCTGAGTTAGCTCCAAGTACAGTCACCAGGCCTTTCATCCGAGGTACGTCTGGGTAGTAACCAGGCCTTCCTTCCGAGATATATCTAGGAACAGTCACCAGGTCTTGCTTCCTACGTGCCTCTGGGTACAGTCACCAGGCCTTCATTCCGAGGTACCTCTGGGTACAGTCACCAGGCCTTCGTTCCCTTGTACCTCTGGGTACAGTCACCAGGCTTTTCTTAAGAGGTACCTCTGGGTACAGTCACGAGGCTTTCCTTCTGAGTTAGCTCTGGGTACAGTCGCCAGGCCTTCCTTCCGACGTACCTCTGGGTACAGTCACCAGGCCTTCCTTCCTAGGTGCCTCTGGGTACAGTCACCAGGCCTTCCTTCTGAGGTACTTCTGGGTACAGTCTCCAGGCCTTCCTTCCGAGGTACCTCTGAATACAGTCACCGTGCCTTACTTCCCAGGTACCTTTGGGTACGGTCACCAAGCCTTCCTTCCGAGGCACCTCTGGGTACAGCCACCAGGCCTTCCTGCCGAAGTACCTCTGGGTACAGTTCCCAGACCTTCCTTCTGAGGTACCTCTGAGTACAGTCACCAGGCGTTTCTTCCGAGGTACTTTTGGGTACAGTCACCAGGCCTTGCTTCCTAGGTACCTTGAGTACTGTAACCACGCTTTCCTTCCGAGTTACCTCTGGACAGGGCCACCACGCCTTCCTTCTGAGGTAACTCTGGGTACAGTCACCAGAATTTTCTTCCGAGGTACCTCTGGGTGCAGTCACCAGGCCTTTCTTTCGAGGTACCTCTGGGTACAGTCAACAGGCCTTCATTCTGAGGTACCTCTGGGCACAGTCAACAGGCCTGACTTCTAATGTACATCTGGGTACGGTCAACAGGCTTTCCTCCGAGGTACCTCTGGGTACAGTCACCAGGCATTTCTGACGAGGTTCCTCTGGGTACAGTCACCAGGCCTTCCTTCTGAGGTACCTCTGAGTACAGTCACCAGGCCTTTCTTCCGAGGTACGTCTGGGTAGTAACCAGGCCTTCCTTCCGAGGTACCTCTGGGTACAGTCACCATCGCTTCCTTCCGAGGTACCTCTGGGTAGAGTCACCAGGCCTTCCTTCCGAGGTACTTCTGGGTACAATCACCAGGCCTTCCTTCCGAGGTACCTTTGGGTACAGTGACGAGGTCTTTCTTCTGAGGTACCTCTGAGTACAGTCACCAGGCCTTTCTTCCGAGGTACTTCTGGGTAGTCACCATGCCTTCCTTCCAAGGTACCTCTCGGTACAGTCTCCAGGCCTTCCTTCCGAGGTACTTCTGGGTACAATCACCAGGCCTTCCTCCCGAGGTACCTTTGGGTACAGTGACGAGGTCTTTCTTCTGAGGTACCTCTGAGTACAGTCTCCAGGCCTTCCTTCCGAGGTACTTCTGGGTACAGTCACCAGACCTTCTTCCGAGGTAACTCTGGGTACAGTCACTAGGCCTCCTTCCGAGGTACCTCTGGGTACAGTCACCAGGCCTTCCTTCTCAGGTAACTCTGGGTACAGTCTCCAGACCTTCCTTCCGAGGTACCTCTGAGTACAGTCACCAGGCGTTTCTTCCGAGGTACTTTTGGGTACAGTCACCAGGCCTTGCTTCCGAGGTACCTTGAGTACTGTAACCACGCTTTCCTTCCGAGTTACCTCTGGACAGAGTCACCACGCCTTCCTTCTGAGGTAACTCTGGGTACAGTCACCAGAATTTTCTTCCGAGGTACCTCTGGGTGCAGTCACCAGGCCTTTCTTTCGAGGTACCTCTGGGTACAGTCAACAGGCCTTCCTTCTGAGGTACCTCTGGGTACAGTCACCAGGCATTTCTGACGAGGTTCCTCTGGGTACAGTCTCCAGGCCTTCCTTCCGAGGTACTTCTGGGTACAGTCACCAGACCTTCTTCCGAGGTAACTCTGGGTACAGTCACTAGACCTCCTTCCGAGGTACCTCTGGGTACAGTCACCAGGCCTTCCTTCTCAGGTAACTCTGGGTACAGTCACCAGGCCTTTCTTTCGAGGTGTCTCTGGGTACAGTCACAAGGACTTCCTTGTCAGTTACCTCTGGGTACAGTTCCCAGACCTTCCTTCTGAGGTGCCTCTGAGTACAGTCACCAGGCGTTTCTTCCGAGGTACTTTTGGGTACAGTCACCAGGCCTTGCTTCCGAGGTACCTCTGGGTAAATTCACCAGGCCTTTCTTACGAGGTACCTCTGGGTATAGTCAGCAGGCTTTTCTTCTGAGGTACCTATGCGTACAGTCACCAGAACTTCCTTCAGAAGTACCTCTGGGTACAGGCACCGGCCTGCCTTGTGAGGTATGTCTGGGTACAGTCACCAGCCCTTCCTTCTGAGGTAACCCTGGGTGCAGTCACCAGAATTTTCTTCCGGGGTACCTCTGGGTACAGACACCAGGCCTTTCTTTCGAGGTATCTCTGGGTACAGTCCGAAGGACTTCCTTGTGAGTTACCTCTGGGTAGAGTCACCAGGCCATCCTTCCGAGGTACCTCTGGGTACAGTCACCAGGACTTCCTTCTGATGTACATCTGGGTACGGTCACAAGTCCTTCCTTCCGAGGTACCTCTGGGTACCCTCACCAGGCCTTCCTTCCGAGGCACCTGGGTACACACACCAGGCCTTCCTTCTGAGGTAACTCTGGGTACAGTCACCAGAATTTTCTTCCGAGGTACCTCTGGCTGCAGTCACCAGGCCTTTCTTTCGAGGTACCTCTGGGTACAGTCAACAGGCCATCCTTCTGAGGTACCTCTGGGCACAGTCAACAGGCCTGACTTCTAATGTACATGTGGGTACGGTTACCAGGCTTTCCTTCCGAGGTTCCTCTGGGTACAGTCACCAGGCCGTTCTTCCAAGGCACTTCTGGGTATAGCCACCAGGCCTTCCTTCCGAGGTACACCTGGGTACAGCCACCAGGCCTTTCTTCCGAGGTACCTCTGGGTACAGTCACCAGGCATTTCTGACGAGGTACCTCTGGGTTCAGTCACCAGACCTTCCTTCTGAGTTAGCTCCGAGTACAGTCACCAGGCCTTTCTTCCGAGGTACGTGTGGGTAGTAAACAGTCCTTCCTTCCGAGGTATATCTAGGAACAGTCACCAGGCCTTGCTTCCTAGGTGCCTCTGGGTACAGTCACGAGGCCTTCATTTCGAGGTACCTCTGGGTACAGTCACCAGGCCTTCGTTCCCTTGTACCTCTGGGTACAGTCACCAGGCTTTTCTTAAGAGGTACCTCTGGGTACAGTCACGAGGCTTTCCTTCTGAGTTACCTCTGAGTACAGTCGCCAGGCCTTCCTTCCGAGGTACCCCTGGGTACACTTCCCAGACCTTCCTTCCGAGGTACCTCTGAGTACAGTCACCAGGCGTTTCTTCCGAGGTACTTTTGGGTACAGTCACCAGGCCTTGCTTCCGAGGTACCTTGAGTACTGTAACCACGCTTTCCTTCCGAGTTACCTCTGGACAGAGTCACCACGCCTTCCTTCTGAGGTAACTCTGGGTACAGTCACCAGAATTTTCTTCCGAGGTACCTCTGGGTGCAGTCACCAGGCCTTTCTTTCGAGGTACCTCTGGGTACAGTCAACAGGCCATTCTTCCAAGGCATTTCTGGGTATAGCCACCAGGACTTCCTTCCGAGGTACACCTGGGTACAGTCACCAGGCCTTTCTTCCGAGGTACCTCTGGGTTCAGTCACCAGGCCTTCGTTCTGAGTTAGCTCCGAGTACAGTCACCAGGCCTTTCTTCCGAGGTACGTCTGGGTAGTAACCAGGCCTTCCTTCCGAGATATATCTAGGAACAGTCACCAGGCCTTGCTTCCTACGTGCCTCTGGGTACAGTCACCAGGCCTTCATTCCGAGGTACCTCTGGGTACAGTCACCAGGCCTTCGTTCCCTTGTACCTCTGGGTACAGTCACCAGGCTTTTCTTAAGAGGTATCTCTGGGTACAGTCACGAGGATTTCCTTCTGAGTTAGCTCTGGGTACAGTCGCCAGGCCTTCCTTCCGACGTACCTCTGGGTACAGTCACCAGGCCTTCCTTCCTAGGTGCCTCTGGGTACAGTCACCAGGCCTTCCTTCTGAGGTACTTCTGGGTACAGTCTCCAGGCCTTCCTTCCGAGGTACCTCTGAATACAGTCACCGTGCCTTACTTCCCAGGTACCTTTGGGTACGGTCACCAAGCCTTCCTTCGGAGGCACCTCTGGGTACAGCCACCGGGCCTTCCTGCCGAAGTACCTCTGGGTACAGTTCCCAGACCTTCCTTCCGAGGTACCTCTGAGTACAGTCACCAGGCGTTTCTTCCGAGGTACTTTTGGGTACAGTCACCAGGCCTTGCTTCCTAGGTACCTTGAGTACTGTAACCACGCTTTCCTTCCGAGTTACCTCTGGACAGGGTCACCACGCCTTCCTTCTGAGGTAACTCTGGGTACAGTCACCAGAATTTTCTTCCGAGGTACCTCTGGGTGCAGTCACCAGGCCTTTCTTTCGAGGTACCTCTGGGTACAGTCAACAGGCCTTCCTTCTGAGGTACCTCTGGGCACAGTCAACAGGCCTGACTTCTAATGTACATCTGGGTACGGTCAACAGGCTTTCCTTCCGAGGTACCTCTGGGTACAGTCACCAGGCATTTCTGACGAGGTTCCTCTGGGTACAGTCACCAGGCCTTCCTTCTGAGGTACCTCTGAGTACAGTCACCAGGCCTTTCTTCCGAGGTACGTCTGGGTAGTAACCAGGCCTTCCTTCCGAGGTACCTCTGGGTACAGTCACCATCGCTTCCTTCCGAGGTACCTCTGGGTAGAGTCACCAGGCCTTCCTTCCGAGGTACTTCTGGGTACAATCACCAGGCCTTCCTTCCGAGGTACCTTTGGGTACAGTGACGAGGTCTTTCTTCTGAGGTACCTCTGAGTACAGTCACCAGGCCTTTCTTCCGAGGTACTTCTGGGTAGTCACCATGCCTTCCTTCCAAGGTACCTCTCGGTACAGTCTCCAGGCCTTCCTTCCGAGGTACTTCTGGGTACAATCACCAGGCCTTCCTTCCGAGGTACTTCTGGGTACAGTGACGAGCTCTTTCTTCTGAGGTACCTCTGAGTACAGTCTCCAGGCCTTCCTTCCGAGGTACTTCTGGGTACAGTCACCAGACCTTCTTCCGAGGTAACTCTGGGTACAGTCACTAGGCCTCCTTCCGAGGTACCTCTGGGTACAGTCACCAGGCCTTCCTTCTCAGGTAACTCTGGGTACAGTCTCCAGACCTTCCTTCCGAGGTACCTCTGAGTACAGTCACCAGGCGTTTCTTTCGAGGTACGTGTGGGTAGTAAACAGGCCTTCCTTCCGAGGTATATCTAGGAACAGTCACCAGGCCTTGCTTCCTAGGTGCCTCTGGGTACAGTCACGAGGCCTTCATTACGAGGTACCTCTGGGTACAGTCACCAGGCCTTCGTTCCCTTGTACCTCTGGGTACAGTCACCAGGCTTTTCTTAAGAGGTACCTCTGGGTACAGTCACGAGGCTTTCCTTCTGAGTTACCTCTGAGTACAGTCGCCAGGCCTTCCTTCCGAGGTACCTCTGGGTACACTTCCCAGACCTTCCTTCCGAGGTACCTCTGAGTACAGTCACCAGGCGTTTCTTCCGAGGTACTTTTGGGTACAGTCACCAGGCCTTGCTTCCGAGGTACCTTGAGTACTGTAACCACGCTTTCCTTCCGAGTTACCTCTGGACAGAGTCACCACGCCTTCCTTCTGAGGTAACTCTGGGTACAGTCACCAGAATTTTCTTCCGAGGTACCTCTGGGTGCAGTCACCAGGCCTTTCTTTCGAGGTACCTCTGGGTACAGTCAACAGGCCATTCTTCCAAGGCATTTCTGGGTATAGCCACCAGGACTTCCTTCCGAGGTACACCTGGGTACAGTCACCAGGCCTTTCTTCCGAGGTACCTCTGGGTTCAGTCACCAGGCCTTCCTTCTGAGTTAGCTCCAAGTACAGTCACCAGGCCTTTCATCCGAGGTACGTCTGGGTAGTAACCAGGCCTTCCTTCCGAGATATATCTAGGAACAGTCACCAGGTCTTGCTTCCTACGTGCCTCTGGGTACAGTCACCAGGCCTTCATTCCGAGGTACCTCTGGGTACAGTCACCAGGCCTTCGTTCCCTTGTACCTCTGGGTACAGTCACCAGGCTTTTCTTAAGAGGTACCTCTGGGTACAGTCACGAGGCTTTCCTTCTGAGTTAGCTCTGGGTACAGTCGCCAGGCCTTCCTTCCGACGTACCTCTGGGTACAGTCACCAGGCCTTCCTTCCTAGGTGCCTCTGGGTACAGTCACCAGGCCTTCCTTCTGAGGTACTTCTGGGTACAGTCTCCAGGCCTTCCTTCCGAGGTACCTCTGAATACAGTCACCGTGCCTTACTTCCCAGGTACCTTTGGGTACGGTCACCAAGCCTTCCTTCCGAGGCACCTCTGGGTACAGCCACCAGGCCTTCCTGCCGAAGTACCTCTGGGTACAGTTCCCAGACCTTCCTTCTGAGGTACCTCTGAGTACAGTCACCAGGCGTTTCTTCCGAGGTACTTTTGGGTACAGTCACCAGGCCTTGCTTCCTAGGTACCTTGAGTACTGTAACCACGCTTTCCTTCCGAGTTACCTCTGGACAGGGCCACCACGCCTTCCTTCTGAGGTAACTCTGGGTACAGTCACCAGAATTTTCTTCCGAGGTACCTCTGGGTGCAGTCACCAGGCCTTTCTTTCGAGGTACCTCTGGGTACAGTCAACAGGCCTTCATTCTGAGGTACCTCTGGGCACAGTCAACAGGCCTGACTTCTAATGTACATCTGGGTACGGTCAACAGGCTTTCCTCCGAGGTACCTCTGGGTACAGTCACCAGGCATTTCTGACGAGGTTCCTCTGGGTACAGTCACCAGGCCTTCCTTCTGAGGTACCTCTGAGTACAGTCACCAGGCCTTTCTTCCGAGGTACGTCTGGGTAGTAACCAGGCCTTCCTTCCGAGGTACCTCTGGGTACAGTCACCATCGCTTCCTTCCGAGGTACCTCTGGGTAGAGTCACCAGGCCTTCCTTCCGAGGTACTTCTGGGTACAATCACCAGGCCTTCCTTCCGAGGTACCTTTGGGTACAGTGACGAGGTCTTTCTTCTGAGGTACCTCTGAGTACAGTCACCAGGCCTTTCTTCCGAGGTACTTCTGGGTAGTCACCATGCCTTCCTTCCAAGGTACCTCTCGGTACAGTCTCCAGGCCTTCCTTCCGAGGTACTTCTGGGTACAATCACCAGGCCTTCCTCCCGAGGTACCTTTGGGTACAGTGACGAGGTCTTTCTTCTGAGGTACCTCTGAGTACAGTCTCCAGGCCTTCCTTCCGAGGTACTTCTGGGTACAGTCACCAGACCTTCTTCCGAGGTAACTCTGGGTACAGTCACTAGGCCTCCTTCCGAGGTACCTCTGGGTACAGTCACCAGGCCTTCCTTCTCAGGTAACTCTGGGTACAGTCTCCAGACCTTCCTTCCGAGGTACCTCTGAGTACAGTCACCAGGCGTTTCTTCCGAGGTACTTTTGGGTACAGTCACCAGGCCTTGCTTCCGAGGTACCTTGAGTACTGTAACCACGCTTTCCTTCCGAGTTACCTCTGGACAGAGTCACCACGCCTTCCTTCTGAGGTAACTCTGGGTACAGTCACCAGAATTTTCTTCCGAGGTACCTCTGGGTGCAGTCACCAGGCCTTTCTTTCGAGGTACCTCTGGGTACAGTCAACAGGCCTTCCTTCTGAGGTACCTCTGGGTACAGTCACCAGGCATTTCTGACGAGGTTCCTCTGGGTACAGTCTCCAGGCCTTCCTTCCGAGGTACTTCTGGGTACAGTCACCAGACCTTCTTCCGAGGTAACTCTGGGTACAGTCACTAGACCTCCTTCCGAGGTACCTCTGGGTACAGTCACCAGGCCTTCCTTCTCAGGTAACTCTGGGTACAGTCACCAGGCCTTTCTTTCGAGGTATCTCTGGGTACAGTCACAAGGACTTCCTTGTCAGTTACCTCTGGGTACAGTTCCCAGACCTTCCTTCTGAGGTGCCTCTGAGTACAGTCACCAGGCGTTTCTTCCGAGGTACTTTTGGGTACAGTCACCAGGCCTTGCTTCCGAGGTACCTCTGGGTAAATTCACCAGGCCTTTCTTACGAGGTACCTCTGGGTATAGTCAGCAGGCTTTTCTTCTGAGGTACCTATGCGTACAGTCACCAGAACTTCCTTCAGAAGTACCTCTGGGTACAGGCACCGGCCTGCCTTGTGAGGTATGTCTGGGTACAGTCACCAGCCCTTCCTTCTGAGGTAACCCTGGGTGCAGTCACCAGAATTTTCTTCCGGGGTACCTCTGGGTACAGACACCAGGCCTTTCTTTCGAGGTATCTCTGGGTACAGTCCGAAGGACTTCCTTGTGAGTTACCTCTGGGTAGAGTCACCAGGCCATCCTTCCGAGGTACCTCTGGGTACAGTCACCAGGACTTCCTTCTGATGTACATCTGGGTACGGTCACAAGTCCTTCCTTCCGAGGTACCTCTGGGTACCCTCACCAGGCCTTCCTTCCGAGGCACCTGGGTACACACACCAGGCCTTCCTTCTGAGGTAACTCTGGGTACAGTCACCAGAATTTTCTTCCGAGGTACCTCTGGCTGCAGTCACCAGGCCTTTCTTTCGAGGTACCTCTGGGTACAGTCAACAGGCCATCCTTCTGAGGAACCTCTGGGCACAGTCAACAGGCCTGACTTCAAATGTACATGTGGGTACGGTTACCAGGCTTTCCTTCCGAGGTTCCTCTGGGTACAGACACCAGGCCGTTCTTCCAAGGCACTTCTGGGTATAGCCACCAGGCCTTCCTTCCGAGGTACACCTGGGTACAGCCACCAGGCCTTTCTTCCGAGGTACCTCTGGGTACAGTCACCAGGCATTTCTGACGAGGTACCTCTGGGTTCAGTCACCAGACCTTCCTTCTGAGTTAGCTCCGAGTACAGTCACCAGGCCTTTCTTCCGAGGTACGTGTGGGTAGTAAACAGTCCTTCCTTCCGAGGTATATCTAGGAACAGTCACCAGGCCTTGCTTCCTAGGTGCCTCTGGGTACAGTCACGAGGCCTTCATTTCGAGGTACCTCTGGGTACAGTCACCAGGCCTTCGTTCCCTTGTACCTCTGGGTACAGTCACCAGGCTTTTCTTAAGAGGTACCTCTGGGTACAGTCACGAGGCTTTCCTTCTGAGTTAGCTCTGGGTACAGTCGCCAGGCCTTCCTTCCGACGTACCTCTGGGTACAGTCACCAGGCCTTCCTTCCTAGGTGCCTCTGGGTACAGTCACCAGGCCTTCCTTCTGAGGTACTTCTGGGTACAGTCTCCAGGCCTTCCTTCCGAGGTACCTCTGAATACAGTCACCGTGCCTTACTTCCCAGGTACCTTTGGGTACGGTCACCAAGCCTTCCTTCCGAGGCACCTCTGGGTACAGCCACCAGGCCTTCCTGCCGAAGTACCTCTGGGTACAGTTCCCAGACCTTCCTTCTGAGGTACCTCTGAGTACAGTCACCAGGCGTTTCTTCCGAGGTACTTTTGGGTACAGTCACCAGGCCTTGCTTCCTAGGTGCCTCTGGGTACAGTCACCAGGCCTTGCTTCCGAGGTACCTTGAGTACTGTAACCACGCTTTCCTTCCGAGTTACCTCTGGACAGAGTCACCACGCCTTCCTTCTGAGGTAACTCTGGGTACAGTCACCAGAATTTTCTTCCGAGGTACCTCTGGGTGCAGTCACCAGGCCTTTCTTTCGAGGTACCTCTGGGTACAGTCAACAGGCCATTCTTCCAAGGCATTTTTTGGTATAGCCACCAGGACTTCCTTCCGAGGTACACCTGGGTACAGTCACCAGGCCTTTCTTCCGAGGTACCTCTGGGTTCAGTCACCAGGCCTTCGTTCTGAGTTAGCTCCGAGTACAGTCACCAGGCCTTTCTTCCGAGGTACGTCTGGGTAGTAACCAGGCCTTCCTTCCGAGATATATCTAGGAACAGTCACCAGGCCTTGCTTCCTACGTGCCTCTGGGTACAGTCACCAGGCCTTCATTCCGAGGTACCTCTGGGTACAGTCACCAGGCCTTCGTTCCCTTGTACCTCTGGGTACAGTCACCAGGCTTTTCTTAAGAGGTATCTCTGGGTACAGTCACGAGGCTTTCCTTCTGAGTTAGCTCTGGGTACAGTCGCCAGGCCTTCCTTCCGACGTACCTCTGGGTACAGTCACCAGGCCTTCCTTCCTAGGTGCCTCTGGGTACAGTCACCAGGCCTTCCTTCTGAGGTACTTCTGGGTACAGTCTCCAGGCCTTCCTTCCGAGGTACCTCTGAATACAGTCACCGTGCCTTACTTCCCAGGTACCTTTGGGTACGGTCACCAAGCCTTCCTTCCGAGGCACCTCTGGGTACAGCCACCGGGCCTTCCTTCCGAAGTACCTCTGGGTACAGTTCCCAGACCTTCCTTCCGAGGTACCTCTGAGTACAGTCACCAGGCGTTTCTTCCGAGGTACTTTTGGGTACAGTCACCAGGCCTTGCTTCCTAGGTACCTTGAGTACTGTAACCACGCTTTCCTTCCGAGTTACCTCTGGACAGGGTCACCACGCCTTCCTTCTGAGGTAACTCTGGGTACAGTCACCAGAATTTTCTTCCGAGGTACCTCTGGGTGCAGTCACCAGGCCTTTCTTTCGAGGTACCTCTGGGTACAGTCAACAGGCCTTCCTTCTGAGGTACCTCTGGGCACAGTCAACAGGCCTGACTTCTAATGTACATCTGGGTACGGTCAACAGGCTTTCCTTCCGAGGTACCTCTGGGTACAGTCACCAGGCATTTCTGACGAGGTTCCTCTGGGTACAGTCACCAGGCCTTCCTTCTGAGGTACCTCTGAGTACAGTCACCAGGCCTTTCTTGCGAGGCACGTCTGGGTAGTAACCAGGCCTTCCTTCCGAGGTACCTCTGGGTACAGTCACCATCGCTTCCTTCCGAGGTACCTCTGGGTAGAGTCACCAGGCCTTCCTTCCGAGGTACTTCTGGGTACAATCACCAGGCCTTCCTTCCGAGGTACCTTTGGGTACAGTGACGAGGTCTTTCTTCTGAGGTACCTCTGAGTACAGTCACCAGGCCTTTCTTCCGAGGTACTTCTGGGTAGTCACCATGCCTTCCTTCCAAGGTACCTCTCGGTACAGTCTCCAGGCCTTCCTTCCGAGGTACTTCTGGGTACAATCACCAGGCCTTCCTTCCGAGGTACCTTTGAGTACAGTGACGAGCTCTTTCTTCTGAGGTACCTCTGAGTACAGTCTCCAGGCCTTCCTTTCGAGGTACTTCTGGGTACAGTCACCAGACCTTCTTCCGAGGTAACTCTGGGTACAGTCACTAGGCCTCCTTCCGAGGTACCTCTGGGTACAGTCACCAGGCCTTCCTTCTCAGGTAACTCTGGGTACAGTCTCCAGACCTTCCTTCCGAGGTACCTCTGAGTACAGTCACCAGGCGTTTCTTCCGAGGTACTTTTGGGTACAGTCACCAGGCCTTGCTTCCGAGGTACCTTGAGTACTGTAACCACGCTTTCCTTCCGAGTTACCTCTGGACAGAGTCACCACGCCTTCCTTCTGAGGTAACTCTGGGTACAGTCACCAGAATTTTCTTCCGAGGTACCTCTGGGTGCAGTCACCAGGCCTTTCTTTCGAGGTACCTCTGGGTACAGTCAACAGGCCTTCCTTCTGAGGTACCTCTGGGTACAGTCAACAGGCATTTCTGACGAGGTTCCTCTGGGTACAGTCTCCAGGCCTTCCTTCCGAGGTACTTCTGGGTACAGTCACCAGACCTTCTTCCGAGGTAACTCTGGGTACAGTCACTAGACCTCCTTCCGAGGTACCTCTGGGTACAGTCACCAGGCCTTCCTTCTCAGGTAACTCTGGGTACAGTCACCAGGCCTTTCTTTCGAGGTATCTCTGGGTACAGTCACAAGGACTTCCTTGTCAGTTACCTCTGGGTACAGTTCCCAGACCTTCCTTCTGAGGTGCCTCTGAGTACAGTCACCAGGCGTTTCTTCCGAGGTACTTTTGGGTACAGTCACCAGGCCTTGCTTCCGAGGTACCTCTGGGTAAATTCACCAGGCCTTTCTTACGAGGTACCTCTGGGTATAGTCAGCAGGCTTTTCTTCTGAGGTACCTATGCGTACAGTCACCAGAACTTCCTTCAGAAGTACCTCTGGGTACAGGCACCGGCCTGCCTTGTGAGGTATGTCTGGGTACAGTCACCAGCCCTTCCTTCTGAGGTAACCCTGGGTGCAGTCACCAGAATTTTCTTCCGGGGTACCTCTGGGTACAGACACCAGGCCTTTCTTTCGAGGTATCTCTGGGTACAGTCCGAAGGACTTCCTTGTGAGTTACCTCTGGGTAGAGTCACCAGGCCATCCTTCCGAGGTACCTCTGGGTACAGTCACCAGGACTTCCTTCTGATGTACATCTGGGTACGGTCACAAGTCCTTCCTTCCGAGGTACCTCTGGGTACCCTCACCAGGCCTTCCTTCCGAGGCACCTGGGTACACACACCAGGCCTTCCTTCTGAGGTAACTCTGGGTACAGTCACCAGAATTTTCTTCCGAGGTACCTCTGGCTGCAGTCACCAGGCCTTTCTTTCGAGGTACCTCTGGGTACAGTCAACAGGCCATCCTTCTGAGGAACCTCTGGGCACAGTCAACAGGCCTGACTTCAAATGTACATGTGGGTACGGTTACCAGGCTTTCCTTCCGAGGTTCCTCTGGGTACAGACACCAGGCCGTTCTTCCAAGGCACTTCTGGGTATAGCCACCAGGCCTTCCTTCCGAGGTACACCTGGGTACAGCCACCAGGCCTTTCTTCCGAGGTACCTCTGGGTACAGTCACCAGGCATTTCTGACGAGGTACCTCTGGGTTCAGTCACCAGACCTTCCTTCTGAGTTAGCTCCGAGTACAGTCACCAGGCCTTTCTTCCGAGGTACGTGTGGGTAGTAAACAGTCCTTCCTTCCGAGGTATATCTAGGAACAGTCACCAGGCCTTGCTTCCTAGGTGCCTCTGGGTACAGTCACGAGGCCTTCATTTCGAGGTACCTCTGGGTACAGTCACCAGGCCTTCGTTCCCTTGTACCTCTGGGTACAGTCACCAGGCTTTTCTTAAGAGGTACCTCTGGGTACAGTCACGAGGCTTTCCTTCTGAGTTAGCTCTGGGTACAGTCGCCAGGCCTTCCTTCCGACGTACCTCTGGGTACAGTCACCAGGCCTTCCTTCCTAGGTGCCTCTGGGTACAGTCACCAGGCCTTCCTTCTGAGGTACTTCTGGGTACAGTCTCCAGGCCTTCCTTCCGAGGTACCTCTGAATACAGTCACCGTGCCTTACTTCCCAGGTACCTTTGGGTACGGTCACCAAGCCTTCCTTCCGAGGCACCTCTGGGTACAGCCACCAGGCCTTCCTGCCGAAGTACCTCTGGGTACAGTTCCCAGACCTTCCTTCTGAGGTACCTCTGAGTACAGTCACCAGGCGTTTCTTCCGAGGTACTTTTGGGTACAGTCACCAGGCCTTGCTTCCTAGGTGCCTCTGGGTACAGTCACCAGGCCTTGCTTCCGAGGTACCTTGAGTACTGTAACCACGCTTTCCTTCCGAGTTACCTCTGGACAGAGTCACCACGCCTTCCTTCTGAGGTAACTCTGGGTACAGTCACCAGAATTTTCTTCCGAGGTACCTCTGGGTGCAGTCACCAGGCCTTTCTTTCGAGGTACCTCTGGGTACAGTCAACAGGCCATTCTTCCAAGGCATTTTTTGGTATAGCCACCAGGACTTCCTTCCGAGGTACACCTGGGTACAGTCACCAGGCCTTTCTTCCGAGGTACCTCTGGGTTCAGTCACCAGGCCTTCGTTCTGAGTTAGCTCCGAGTACAGTCACCAGGCCTTTCTTCCGAGGTACGTCTGGGTAGTAACCAGGCCTTCCTTCCGAGATATATCTAGGAACAGTCACCAGGCCTTGCTTCCTACGTGCCTCTGGGTACAGTCACCAGGCCTTCATTCCGAGGTACCTCTGGGTACAGTCACCAGGCCTTCGTTCCCTTGTACCTCTGGGTACAGTCACCAGGCTTTTCTTAAGAGGTACCTCTGGGTACAGTCACGAGGCTTTCCTTCTGAGTTAGCTCTGGGTACGGTCGCCAGGCCTTCCTTCCGACGTACCTCTGGGTACAGTCACCAGGCCTTCCTTCCTAGGTGCCTCTGGGTACAGTCACCAGGCCTTCCTTCTGAGGTACTTCTGGGTACAGTCTCCAGGCCTTCCTTCCGAGGTACCTCTGAATACAGTCACCGTGCCTTACTTCCCAGGTACCTTTGGGTACGGTCACCAAGCCTTCCTTCCGAGGCACCTCTGGGTACAGCCACCGGGCCTTCCTTCCGAAGTACCTCTGGGTACAGTTCCCAGACCTTCCTTCCGAGGTACCTCTGAGTACAGTCACCAGGCGTTTCTTCCGAGGTACTTTTGGGTACAGTCACCAGGCCTTGCTTCCTAGGTACCTTGAGTACTGTAACCACGCTTTCCTTCCGAGTTACCTCTGGACAGGGTCACCACGCCTTCCTTCTGAGGTAACTCTGGGTACAGTCACCAGAATTTTCTTCCGAGGTACCTCTGGGTGCAGTCACCAGGCCTTTCTTTCGAGGTACCTCTGGGTACAGTCAACAGGCCTTCCTTCTGAGGTACCTCTGGGCACAGTCAACAGGCCTGACTTCTAATGTACATCTGGGTACGGTCAACAGGCTTTCCTTCCGAGGTACCTCTGGGTACAGTCACCAGGCATTTCTGACGAGGTTCCTCTGGGTACAGTCACCAGGCCTTCCTTCTGAGGTACCTCTGAGTACAGTCACCAGGCCTTTCTTGCGAGGCACGTCTGGGTAGTAACCAGGCCTTCCTTCCGAGGTACCTCTGGGTACAGTCACCATCGCTTCCTTCCGAGGTACCTCTGGGTAGAGTCACCAGGCCTTCCTTCCGAGGTACTTCTGGGTACAATCACCAGGCCTTCCTTCCGAGGTACCTTTGGGTACAGTGACGAGGTCTTTCTTCTGAGGTACCTCTGAGTACAGTCACCAGGCCTTTCTTCCGAGGTACTTCTGGGTAGTCACCATGCCTTCCTTCCAAGGTACCTCTCGGTACAGTCTCCAGGCCTTCCTTCCGAGGTACTTCTGGGTACAATCACCAGGCCTTCCTTCCGAGGTACCTTTGAGTACAGTGACGAGCTCTTTCTTCTGAGGTACCTCTGAGTACAGTCTCCAGGCCTTCCTTTCGAGGTACTTCTGGGTACAGTCACCAGACCTTCTTCCGAGGTAACTCTGGGTACAGTCACTAGGCCTCCTTCCGAGGTACCTCTGGGTACAGTCACCAGGCCTTCCTTCTCAGGTAACTCTGGGTACAGTCTCCAGACCTTCCTTCCGAGGTACCTCTGAGTACAGTCACCAGGCGTTTCTTCCGAGGTACTTTTGGGTACAGTCACCAGGCCTTGCTTCCGAGGTACCTTGAGTACTGTAACCACGCTTTCCTTCCGAGTTACCTCTGGACAGAGTCACCACGCCTTCCTTCTGAGGTAACTCTGGGTACAGTCACCAGAATTTTCTTCCGAGGTACCTCTGGGTGCAGTCACCAGGCCTTTCTTTCGAGGTACCTCTGGGTACAGTCAACAGGCCTTCCTTCTGAGGTACCTCTGGGTACAGTCAACAGGCATTTCTGACGAGGTTCCTCTGGGTACAGTCTCCAGGCCTTCCTTCCGAGGTACTTCTGGGTACAGTCACCAGACCTTCTTCCGAGGTAACTCTGGGTACAGTCACTAGACCTCCTTCCGAGGTACCTCTGGGTACAGTCACCAGGCCTTCCTTCTCAGGTAACTCTGGGTACAGTCACCAGGCCTTTCTTTCGAGGTATCTCTGGGTACAGTCACAAGGACTTCCTTGTCAGTTACCTCTGGGTACAGTTCCCAGACCTTCCTTCTGAGGTGCCTCTGAGTACAGTCACCAGGCGTTTCTTCCGAGGTACTTTTGGGTACAGTCACCAGGCCTTGCTTCCGAGGTACCTCTGGGTAAATTCACCAGGCCTTTCTTACGAGGTACCTCTGGGTATAGTCAGCAGGCTTTTCTTCTGAGGTACCTATGCGTACAGTCACCAGAACTTCCTTCAGAAGTACCTCTGGGTACAGGCACCGGCCTGCCTTGTGAGGTATGTCTGGGTACAGTCACCAGCCCTTCCTTCTGAGGTAACCCTGGGTGCAGTCACCAGAATTTTCTTCCGGGGTACCTCTGGGTACAGACACCAGGCCTTTCTTTCGAGGTATCTCTGGGTACAGTCCGAAGGACTTCCTTGTGAGTTACCTCTGGGTAGAGTCACCAGGCCATCCTTCCGAGGTACCTCTGGGTACAGTCACCAGGACTTCCTTCTGATGTACATCTGGGTACGGTCACAAGTCCTTCCTTCCGAGGTACCTCTGGGTACCCTCACCAGGCCTTCCTTCCGAGGCACCTGGGTACACACACCAGGCCTTCCTTCTGAGGTAACTCTGGGTACAGTCACCAGAATTTTCTTCCGAGGTACCTCTGGCTGCAGTCACCAGGCCTTTCTTTCGAGGTACCTCTGGGTACAGTCAACAGGCCATCCTTCTGAGGTACCTCTGGGCACAGTCAACAGGCCTGACTTCTAATGTACATGTGGGTACGGTTACCAGGCTTTCCTTCCGAGGTTCCTCTGGGTACAGTCACCAGGCCGTTCTTCCAAGGCACTTCTGGGTATAGCCACCAGGCCTTCCTTCCGAGGTACACCTGGGTACAGCCACCAGGCCTTTCTTCCGAGGTACCTCTGGGTACAGTCACCAGGCATTTCTGACGAGGTACCTCTGGGTTCAGTCACCAGACCTTCCTTCTGAGTTAGCTCCGAGTACAGTCACCAGGCCTTTCTTCCGAGGTACGTGTGGGTAGTAAACAGTCCTTCCTTCCGAGGTATATCTAGGAACAGTCACCAGGCCTTGCTTCCTAGGTGCCTCTGGGTACAGTCACGAGGCCTTCATTTCGAGGTACCTCTGGGTACAGTCACCAGGCCTTCGTTCCCTTGTACCTCTGGGTACAGTCACCAGGCTTTTCTTAAGAGGTACCTCTGGGTACAGTCACGAGGCTTTCCTTCTGAGTTACCTCTGAGTACAGTCGCCAGGCCTTCCTTCCGAGGTACCCCTGGGTACACTTCCCAGACCTTCCTTCCGAGGTACCTCTGAGTACAGTCACCAGGCGTTTCTTCCGAGGTACTTTTGGGTACAGTCACCAGGCCTTGCTTCCGAGGTACCTTGAGTACTGTAACCACGCTTTCCTTCCGAGTTACCTCTGGACAGAGTCACCACGCCTTCCTTCTGAGGTAACTCTGGGTACAGTCACCAGAATTTTCTTCCGAGGTACCTCTGGGTGCAGTCACCAGGCCTTTCTTTCGAGGTACCTCTGGGTACAGTCAACAGGCCATTCTTCCAAGGCATTTCTGGGTATAGCCACCAGGACTTCCTTCCGAGGTACACCTGGGTACAGTCACCAGGCCTTTCTTCCGAGGTACCTCTGGGTTCAGTCACCAGGCCTTCGTTCTGAGTTAGCTCCGAGTACAGTCACCAGGCCTTTCTTCCGAGGTACGTCTGGGTAGTAACCAGGCCTTCCTTCCGAGATATATCTAGGAACAGTCACCAGGCCTTGCTTCCTACGTGCCTCTGGGTACAGTCACCAGGCCTTCATTCCGAGGTACCTCTGGGTACAGTCACCAGGCCTTCGTTCCCTTGTACCTCTGGGTACAGTCACCAGGCTTTTCTTAAGAGGTATCTCTGGGTACAGTCACGAGGATTTCCTTCTGAGTTAGCTCTGGGTACAGTCGCCAGGCCTTCCTTCCGACGTACCTCTGGGTACAGTCACCAGGCCTTCCTTCCTAGGTGCCTCTGGGTACAGTCACCAGGCCTTCCTTCTGAGGTACTTCTGGGTACAGTCTCCAGGCCTTCCTTCCGAGGTACCTCTGAATACAGTCACCGTGCCTTACTTCCCAGGTACCTTTGGGTACGGTCACCAAGCCTTCCTTCGGAGGCACCTCTGGGTACAGCCACCGGGCCTTCCTGCCGAAGTACCTCTGGGTACAGTTCCCAGACCTTCCTTCCGAGGTACCTCTGAGTACAGTCACCAGGCGTTTCTTCCGAGGTACTTTTGGGTACAGTCACCAGGCCTTGCTTCCTAGGTACCTTGAGTACTGTAACCACGCTTTCCTTCCGAGTTACCTCTGGACAGGGTCACCACGCCTTCCTTCTGAGGTAACTCTGGGTACAGTCACCAGAATTTTCTTCCGAGGTACCTCTGGGTGCAGTCACCAGGCCTTTCTTTCGAGGTACCTCTGGGTACAGTCAACAGGCCTTCCTTCTGAGGTACCTCTGGGCACAGTCAACAGGCCTGACTTCTAATGTACATCTGGGTACGGTCAACAGGCTTTCCTTCCGAGGTACCTCTGGGTACAGTCACCAGGCATTTCTGACGAGGTTCCTCTGGGTACAGTCACCAGGCCTTCCTTCTGAGGTACCTCTGAGTACAGTCACCAGGCCTTTCTTCCGAGGTACGTCTGGGTAGTAACCAGGCCTTCCTTCCGAGGTACCTCTGGGTACAGTCACCATCGCTTCCTTCCGAGGTACCTCTGGGTAGAGTCACCAGGCCTTCCTTCCGAGGTACTTCTGGGTACAATCACCAGGCCTTCCTTCCGAGGTACCTTTGGGTACAGTGACGAGGTCTTTCTTCTGAGGTACCTCTGAGTACAGTCACCAGGCCTTTCTTCCGAGGTACTTCTGGGTAGTCACCATGCCTTCCTTCCAAGGTACCTCTCGGTACAGTCTCCAGGCCTTCCTTCCGAGGTACTTCTGGGTACAATCACCAGGCCTTCCTTCCGAGGTACCTTTGGGTACAGTGACGAGCTCTTTCTTCTGAGGTACCTCTGAGTACAGTCTCCAGGCCTTCCTTCCGAGGTACTTCTGGGTACAGTCACCAGACCTTCTTCCGAGGTAACTCTGGGTACAGTCACTAGGCCTCCTTCCGAGGTACCTCTGGGTACAGTCACCAGGCCTTCCTTCTCAGGTAACTCTGGGTACAGTCTCCAGACCTTCCTTCCGAGGTACCTCTGAGTACAGTCACCAGGCGTTTCTTTCGAGGTACGTGTGGGTAGTAAACAGGCCTTCCTTCCGAGGTATATCTAGGAACAGTCACCAGGCCTTGCTTCCTAGGTGCCTCTGGGTACAGTCACGAGGCCTTCATTTCGAGGTACCTCTGGGTACAGTCACCAGGCCTTCGTTCCCTTGTACCTCTGGGTACAGTCACCAGGCTTTTCTTAAGAGGTACCTCTGGGTACAGTCACGAGGCTTTCCTTCTGAGTTACCTCTGAGTACAGTCGCCAGGCCTTCCTTCCGAGGTACCTCTGGGTACACTTCCCAGACCTTCCTTCCGAGGTACCTCTGAGTACAGTCACCAGGCGTTTCTTCCGAGGTACTTTTGGGTACAGTCACCAGGCCTTGCTTCCGAGGTACCTTGAGTACTGTAACCACGCTTTCCTTCCGAGTTACCTCTGGACAGAGTCACCACGCCTTCCTTCTGAGGTAACTCTGGGTACAGTCACCAGAATTTTCTTCCGAGGTACCTCTGGGTGCAGTCACCAGGCCTTTCTTTCGAGGTACCTCTGGGTACAGTCAACAGGCCATTCTTCCAAGGCATTTCTGGGTATAGCCACCAGGACTTCCTTCCGAGGTACACCTGGGTACAGTCACCAGGCCTTTCTTCCGAGGTACCTCTGGGTTCAGTCACCAGGCCTTCCTTCTGAGTTAGCTCCAAGTACAGTCACCAGGCCTTTCATCCGAGGTACGTCTGGGTAGTAACCAGGCCTTCCTTCCGAGATATATCTAGGAACAGTCACCAGGTCTTGCTTCCTACGTGCCTCTGGGTACAGTCACCAGGCCTTCATTCCGAGGTACCTCTGGGTACAGTCACCAGGCCTTCGTTCCCTTGTACCTCTGGGTACAGTCACCAGGCTTTTCTTAAGAGGTACCTCTGGGTACAGTCACGAGGCTTTCCTTCTGAGTTAGCTCTGGGTACAGTCGCCAGGCCTTCCTTCCGACGTACCTCTGGGTACAGTCACCAGGCCTTCCTTCCTAGGTGCCTCTGGGTACAGTCACCAGGCCTTCCTTCTGAGGTACTTCTGGGTACAGTCTCCAGGCCTTCCTTCCGAGGTACCTCTGAATACAGTCACCGTGCCTTACTTCCCAGGTACCTTTGGGTACGGTCACCAAGCCTTCCTTCCGAGGCACCTCTGGGTACAGCCACCAGGCCTTCCTGCCGAAGTACCTCTGGGTACAGTTCCCAGACCTTCCTTCTGAGGTACCTCTGAGTACAGTCACCAGGCGTTTCTTCCGAGGTACTTTTGGGTACAGTCACCAGGCCTTGCTTCCTAGGTACCTTGAGTACTGTAACCACGCTTTCCTTCCGAGTTACCTCTGGACAGGGCCACCACGCCTTCCTTCTGAGGTAACTCTGGGTACAGTCACCAGAATTTTCTTCCGAGGTACCTCTGGGTGCAGTCACCAGGCCTTTCTTTCGAGGTACCTCTGGGTACAGTCAACAGGCCTTCATTCTGAGGTACCTCTGGGCACAGTCAACAGGCCTGACTTCTAATGTACATCTGGGTACGGTCAACAGGCTTTCCTCCGAGGTACCTCTGGGTACAGTCACCAGGCATTTCTGACGAGGTTCCTCTGGGTACAGTCACCAGGCCTTCCTTCTGAGGTACCTCTGAGTACAGTCACCAGGCCTTTCTTCCGAGGTACGTCTGGGTAGTAACCAGGCCTTCCTTCCGAGGTACCTCTGGGTACAGTCACCATCGCTTCCTTCCGAGGTACCTCTGGGTAGAGTCACCAGGCCTTCCTTCCGAGGTACTTCTGGGTACAATCACCAGGCCTTCCTTCCGAGGTACCTTTGGGTACAGTGACGAGGTCTTTCTTCTGAGGTACCTCTGAGTACAGTCACCAGGCCTTTCTTCCGAGGTACTTCTGGGTAGTCACCATGCCTTCCTTCCAAGGTACCTCTCGGTACAGTCTCCAGGCCTTCCTTCCGAGGTACTTCTGGGTACAATCACCAGGCCTTCCTCCCGAGGTACCTTTGGGTACAGTGACGAGGTCTTTCTTCTGAGGTACCTCTGAGTACAGTCTCCAGGCCTTCCTTCCGAGGTACTTCTGGGTACAGTCACCAGACCTTCTTCCGAGGTAACTCTGGGTACAGTCACTAGGCCTCCTTCCGAGGTACCTCTGGGTACAGTCACCAGGCCTTCCTTCTCAGGTAACTCTGGGTACAGTCTCCAGACCTTCCTTCCGAGGTACCTCTGAGTACAGTCACCAGGCGTTTCTTCCGAGGTACTTTTGGGTACAGTCACCAGGCCTTGCTTCCGAGGTACCTTGAGTACTGTAACCACGCTTTCCTTCCGAGTTACCTCTGGACAGAGTCACCACGCCTTCCTTCTGAGGTAACTCTGGGTACAGTCACCAGAATTTTCTTCCGAGGTACCTCTGGGTGCAGTCACCAGGCCTTTCTTTCGAGGTACCTCTGGGTACAGTCAACAGGCCTTCCTTCTGAGGTACCTCTGGGTACAGTCACCAGGCATTTCTGACGAGGTTCCTCTGGGTACAGTCTCCAGGCCTTCCTTCCGAGGTACTTCTGGGTACAGTCACCAGACCTTCTTCCGAGGTAACTCTGGGTACAGTCACTAGACCTCCTTCCGAGGTACCTCTGGGTACAGTCACCAGGCCTTCCTTCTCAGGTAACTCTGGGTACAGTCACCAGGCCTTTCTTTCGAGGTATCTCTGGGTACAGTCACAAGGACTTCCTTGTCAGTTACCTCTGGGTACAGTTCCCAGACCTTCCTTCTGAGGTGCCTCTGAGTACAGTCACCAGGCGTTTCTTCCGAGGTACTTTTGGGTACAGTCACCAGGCCTTGCTTCCGAGGTACCTCTGGGTAAATTCACCAGGCCTTTCTTACGAGGTACCTCTGGGTATAGTCAGCAGGCTTTTCTTCTGAGGTACCTATGCGTAGAGTCACCAGAACTTCCTTCAGAAGTACCTCTGGGTACAGGCACCGGCCTGCCTTGTGAGGTATGTCTGGGTACAGTCACCAGCCCTTCCTTCTGAGGTAACCCTGGGTGCAGTCACCAGAATTTTCTTCCGGGGTACCTCTGGGTACAGACACCAGGCCTTTCTTTCGAGGTATCTCTGGGTACAGTCCGAAGGACTTCCTTGTGAGTTACCTCTGGGTAGAGTCACCAGGCCATCCTTCCGAGGTACCTCTGGGTACAGTCACCAGGACTTCCTTCTGATGTACATCTGGGTACGGTCACAAGTCCTTCCTTCCGAGGTACCTCTGGGTACCCTCACCAGGCCTTCCTTCCGAGGCACCTGGGTACACACACCAGGCCTTCCTTCTGAGGTAACTCTGGGTACAGTCACCAGAATTTTCTTCCGAGGTACCTCTGGCTGCAGTCACCAGGCCTTTCTTTCGAGGTACCTCTGGGTACAGTCAACAGGCCATCCTTCTGAGGAACCTCTGGGCACAGTCAACAGGCCTGACTTCAAATGTACATGTGGGTACGGTTACCAGGCTTTCCTTCCGAGGTTCCTCTGGGTACAGACACCAGGCCGTTCTTCCAAGGCACTTCTGGGTATAGCCACCAGGCCTTCCTTCCGAGGTACACCTGGGTACAGCCACCAGGCCTTTCTTCCGAGGTACCTCTGGGTACAGTCACCAGGCATTTCTGACGAGGTACCTCTGGGTTCAGTCACCAGACCTTCCTTCTGAGTTAGCTCCGAGTACAGTCACCAGGCCTTTCTTCCGAGGTACGTGTGGGTAGTAAACAGTCCTTCCTTCCGAGGTATATCTAGGAACAGTCACCAGGCCTTGCTTCCTAGGTGCCTCTGGGTACAGTCACGAGGCCTTCATTTCGAGGTACCTCTGGGTACAGTCACCAGGCCTTCGTTCCCTTGTACCTCTGGGTACAGTCACCAGGCTTTTCTTAAGAGGTACCTCTGGGTACAGTCACGAGGCTTTCCTTCTGAGTTAGCTCTGGGTACAGTCGCCAGGCCTTCCTTCCGACGTACCTCTGGGTACAGTCACCAGGCCTTCCTTCCTAGGTGCCTCTGGGTACAGTCACCAGGCCTTCCTTCTGAGGTACTTCTGGGTACAGTCTCCAGGCCTTCCTTCCGAGGTACCTCTGAATACAGTCACCGTGCCTTACTTCCCAGGTACCTTTGGGTACGGTCACCAAGCCTTCCTTCCGAGGCACCTCTGGGTACAGCCACCAGGCCTTCCTGCCGAAGTACCTCTGGGTACAGTTCCCAGACCTTCCTTCTGAGGTACCTCTGAGTACAGTCACCAGGCGTTTCTTCCGAGGTACTTTTGGGTACAGTCACCAGGCCTTGCTTCCTAGGTACCTTGAGTACTGTAACCACGCTTTCCTTCCGAGTTACCTCTGGACAGGGTCACCACGCCTTCCTTCTGAGGTAACTCTGGGTACAGTCACCAGAATTTTCTTCCGAGGTACCTCTGGGTGCAGTCACCAGGCCTTTCTTTCGAGGTACCTCTGGGTACAGTCAACAGGCCTTCCTTCTGAGGTACCTCTGGGTACAGTCAACAGGCATTTCTGACGAGGTTCCTCTGGGTACAGTCTCCAGGCCTTCCTTCCGAGGTACTTCTGGGTACAGTCACCAGACCTTCTTCCGAGGTAACTCTGGGTACAGTCACTAGACCTCCTTCCGAGGTACCTCTGGGTACAGTCACCAGGCCTTCCTTCTCAGGTAACTCTGGGTACAGTCACCAGGCCTTTCTTTCGAGGTATCTCTGGGTACAGTCACAAGGACTTCCTTGTCAGTTACCTCTGGGTACAGTTCCCAGACCTTCCTTCTGAGGTGCCTCTGAGTACAGTCACCAGGCGTTTCTTCCGAGGTACTTTTGGGTACAGTCACCAGGCCTTGCTTCCGAGGTACCTCTGGGTAAATTCACCAGGCCTTTCTTACGAGGTACCTCTGGGTATAGTCAGCAGGCTTTTCTTCTGAGGTACCTATGCGTACAGTCACCAGAACTTCCTTCAGAAGTACCTCTGGGTACAGGCACCGGCCTGCCTTGTGAGGTATGTCTGGGTACAGTCACCAGCCCTTCCTTCTGAGGTAACCCTGGGTGCAGTCACCAGAATTTTCTTCCGGGGTACCTCTGGGTACAGACACCAGGCCTTTCTTTCGAGGTATCTCTGGGTACAGTCCGAAGGACTTCCTTGTGAGTTACCTCTGGGTAGAGTCACCAGGCCATCCTTCCGAGGTACCTCTGGGTACAGTCACCAGGACTTCCTTCTGATGTACATCTGGGTACGGTCACAAGTCCTTCCTTCCGAGGTACCTCTGGGTACCCTCACCAGGCCTTCCTTCCGAGGCACCTGGGTACACACACCAGGCCTTCCTTCTGAGGTAACTCTGGGTACAGTCACCAGAATTTTCTTCCGAGGTACCTCTGGCTGCAGTCACCAGGCCTTTCTTTCGAGGTACCTCTGGGTACAGTCAACAGGCCATCCTTCTGAGGTACCTCTGGGCACAGTCAACAGGCCTGACTTCTAATGTACATGTGGGTACGGTTACCAGGCTTTCCTTCCGAGGTTCCTCTGGGTACAGTCACCAGGCCGTTCTTCCAAGGCACTTCTGGGTATAGCCACCAGGCCTTCCTTCCGAGGTACACCTGGGTACAGCCACCAGGCCTTTCTTCCGAGGTACCTCTGGGTACAGTCACCAGGCATTTCTGACGAGGTACCTCTGGGTTCAGTCACCAGACCTTCCTTCTGAGTTAGCTCCGAGTACAGTCACCAGGCCTTTCTTCCGAGGTACGTGTGGGTAGTAAACAGTCCTTCCTTCCGAGGTATATCTAGGAACAGTCACCAGGCCTTGCTTCCTAGGTGCCTCTGGGTACAGTCACGAGGCCTTCATTTCGAGGTACCTCTGGGTACAGTCACCAGGCCTTCGTTCCCTTGTACCTCTGGGTACAGTCACCAGGCTTTTCTTAAGAGGTACCTCTGGGTACAGTCACGAGGCTTTCCTTCTGAGTTACCTCTGAGTACAGTCGCCAGGCCTTCCTTCCGAGGTACCCCTGGGTACACTTCCCAGACCTTCCTTCCGAGGTACCTCTGAGTACAGTCACCAGGCGTTTCTTCCGAGGTACTTTTGGGTACAGTCACCAGGCCTTGCTTCCGAGGTACCTTGAGTACTGTAACCACGCTTTCCTTCCGAGTTACCTCTGGACAGAGTCACCACGCCTTCCTTCTGAGGTAACTCTGGGTACAGTCACCAGAATTTTCTTCCGAGGTACCTCTGGGTGCAGTCACCAGGCCTTTCTTTCGAGGTACCTCTGGGTACAGTCAACAGGCCATTCTTCCAAGGCATTTCTGGGTATAGCCACCAGGACTTCCTTCCGAGGTACACCTGGGTACAGTCACCAGGCCTTTCTTCCGAGGTACCTCTGGGTTCAGTCACCAGGCCTTCGTTCTGAGTTAGCTCCGAGTACAGTCACCAGGCCTTTCTTCCGAGGTACGTCTGGGTAGTAACCAGGCCTTCCTTCCGAGATATATCTAGGAACAGTCACCAGGCCTTGCTTCCTACGTGCCTCTGGGTACAGTCACCAGGCCTTCATTCCGAGGTACCTCTGGGTACAGTCACCAGGCCTTCGTTCCCTTGTACCTCTGGGTACAGTCACCAGGCTTTTCTTAAGAGGTATCTCTGGGTACAGTCACGAGGATTTCCTTCTGAGTTAGCTCTGGGTACAGTCGCCAGGCCTTCCTTCCGACGTACCTCTGGGTACAGTCACCAGGCCTTCCTTCCTAGGTGCCTCTGGGTACAGTCACCAGGCCTTCCTTCTGAGGTACTTCTGGGTACAGTCTCCAGGCCTTCCTTCCGAGGTACCTCTGAATACAGTCACCGTGCCTTACTTCCCAGGTACCTTTGGGTACGGTCACCAAGCCTTCCTTCGGAGGCACCTCTGGGTACAGCCACCGGGCCTTCCTGCCGAAGTACCTCTGGGTACAGTTCCCAGACCTTCCTTCCGAGGTACCTCTGAGTACAGTCACCAGGCGTTTCTTCCGAGGTACTTTTGGGTACAGTCACCAGGCCTTGCTTCCTAGGTACCTTGAGTACTGTAACCACGCTTTCCTTCCGAGTTACCTCTGGACAGGGTCACCACGCCTTCCTTCTGAGGTAACTCTGGGTACAGTCACCAGAATTTTCTTCCGAGGTACCTCTGGGTGCAGTCACCAGGCCTTTCTTTCGAGGTACCTCTGGGTACAGTCAACAGGCCTTCCTTCTGAGGTACCTCTGGGCACAGTCAACAGGCCTGACTTCTAATGTACATCTGGGTACGGTCAACAGGCTTTCCTTCCGAGGTACCTCTGGGTACAGTCACCAGGCATTTCTGACGAGGTTCCTCTGGGTACAGTCACCAGGCCTTCCTTCTGAGGTACCTCTGAGTACAGTCACCAGGCCTTTCTTCCGAGGTACGTCTGGGTAGTAACCAGGCCTTCCTTCCGAGGTACCTCTGGGTACAGTCACCATCGCTTCCTTCCGAGGTACCTCTGGGTAGAGTCACCAGGCCTTCCTTCCGAGGTACTTCTGGGTACAATCACCAGGCCTTCCTTCCGAGGTACCTTTGGGTACAGTGACGAGGTCTTTCTTCTGAGGTACCTCTGAGTACAGTCACCAGGCCTTTCTTCCGAGGTACTTCTGGGTAGTCACCATGCCTTCCTTCCAAGGTACCTCTCGGTACAGTCTCCAGGCCTTCCTTCCGAGGTACTTCTGGGTACAATCACCAGGCCTTCCTTCCGAGGTACCTTTGGGTACAGTGACGAGCTCTTTCTTCTGAGGTACCTCTGAGTACAGTCTCCAGGCCTTCCTTCCGAGGTACTTCTGGGTACAGTCACCAGACCTTCTTCCGAGGTAACTCTGGGTACAGTCACTAGGCCTCCTTCCGAGGTACCTCTGGGTACAGTCACCAGGCCTTCCTTCTCAGGTAACTCTGGGTACAGTCTCCAGACCTTCCTTCCGAGGTACCTCTGAGTACAGTCACCAGGCGTTTCTTTCGAGGTACGTGTGGGTAGTAAACAGGCCTTCCTTCCGAGGTATATCTAGGAACAGTCACCAGGCCTTGCTTCCTAGGTGCCTCTGGGTACAGTCACGAGGCCTTCATTTCGAGGTACCTCTGGGTACAGTCACCAGGCCTTCGTTCCCTTGTACCTCTGGGTACAGTCACCAGGCTTTTCTTAAGAGGTACCTCTGGGTACAGTCACGAGGCTTTCCTTCTGAGTTACCTCTGAGTACAGTCGCCAGGCCTTCCTTCCGAGGTACCTCTGGGTACACTTCCCAGACCTTCCTTCCGAGGTACCTCTGAGTACAGTCACCAGGCGTTTCTTCCGAGGTACTTTTGGGTACAGTCACCAGGCCTTGCTTCCGAGGTACCTTGAGTACTGTAACCACGCTTTCCTTCCGAGTTACCTCTGGACAGAGTCACCACGCCTTCCTTCTGAGGTAACTCTGGGTACAGTCACCAGAATTTTCTTCCGAGGTACCTCTGGGTGCAGTCACCAGGCCTTTCTTTCGAGGTACCTCTGGGTACAGTCAACAGGCCATTCTTCCAAGGCATTTCTGGGTATAGCCACCAGGACTTCCTTCCGAGGTACACCTGGGTACAGTCACCAGGCCTTTCTTCCGAGGTACCTCTGGGTTCAGTCACCAGGCCTTCCTTCTGAGTTAGCTCCAAGTACAGTCACCAGGCCTTTCATCCGAGGTACGTCTGGGTAGTAACCAGGCCTTCCTTCCGAGATATATCTAGGAACAGTCACCAGGTCTTGCTTCCTACGTGCCTCTGGGTACAGTCACCAGGCCTTCATTCCGAGGTACCTCTGGGTACAGTCACCAGGCCTTCGTTCCCTTGTACCTCTGGGTACAGTCACCAGGCTTTTCTTAAGAGGTACCTCTGGGTACAGTCACGAGGCTTTCCTTCTGAGTTAGCTCTGGGTACAGTCGCCAGGCCTTCCTTCCGACGTACCTCTGGGTACAGTCACCAGGCCTTCCTTCCTAGGTGCCTCTGGGTACAGTCACCAGGCCTTCCTTCTGAGGTACTTCTGGGTACAGTCTCCAGGCCTTCCTTCCGAGGTACCTCTGAATACAGTCACCGTGCCTTACTTCCCAGGTACCTTTGGGTACGGTCACCAAGCCTTCCTTCCGAGGCACCTCTGGGTACAGCCACCAGGCCTTCCTGCCGAAGTACCTCTGGGTACAGTTCCCAGACCTTCCTTCTGAGGTACCTCTGAGTACAGTCACCAGGCGTTTCTTCCGAGGTACTTTTGGGTACAGTCACCAGGCCTTGCTTCCTAGGTACCTTGAGTACTGTAACCACGCTTTCCTTCCGAGTTACCTCTGGACAGGGCCACCACGCCTTCCTTCTGAGGTAACTCTGGGTACAGTCACCAGAATTTTCTTCCGAGGTACCTCTGGGTGCAGTCACCAGGCCTTTCTTTCGAGGTACCTCTGGGTACAGTCAACAGGCCTTCATTCTGAGGTACCTCTGGGCACAGTCAACAGGCCTGACTTCTAATGTACATCTGGGTACGGTCAACAGGCTTTCCTCCGAGGTACCTCTGGGTACAGTCACCAGGCATTTCTGACGAGGTTCCTCTGGGTACAGTCACCAGGCCTTCCTTCTGAGGTACCTCTGAGTACAGTCACCAGGCCTTTCTTCCGAGGTACGTCTGGGTAGTAACCAGGCCTTCCTTCCGAGGTACCTCTGGGTACAGTCACCATCGCTTCCTTCCGAGGTACCTCTGGGTAGAGTCACCAGGCCTTCCTTCCGAGGTACTTCTGGGTACAATCACCAGGCCTTCCTTCCGAGGTACCTTTGGGTACAGTGACGAGGTCTTTCTTCTGAGGTACCTCTGAGTACAGTCACCAGGCCTTTCTTCCGAGGTACTTCTGGGTAGTCACCATGCCTTCCTTCCAAGGTACCTCTCGGTACAGTCTCCAGGCCTTCCTTCCGAGGTACTTCTGGGTACAATCACCAGGCCTTCCTCCCGAGGTACCTTTGGGTACAGTGACGAGGTCTTTCTTCTGAGGTACCTCTGAGTACAGTCTCCAGGCCTTCCTTCCGAGGTACTTCTGGGTACAGTCACCAGACCTTCTTCCGAGGTAACTCTGGGTACAGTCACTAGGCCTCCTTCCGAGGTACCTCTGGGTACAGTCACCAGGCCTTCCTTCTCAGGTAACTCTGGGTACAGTCTCCAGACCTTCCTTCCGAGGTACCTCTGAGTACAGTCACCAGGCGTTTCTTCCGAGGTACTTTTGGGTACAGTCACCAGGCCTTGCTTCCGAGGTACCTTGAGTACTGTAACCACGCTTTCCTTCCGAGTTACCTCTGGACAGAGTCACCACGCCTTCCTTCTGAGGTAACTCTGGGTACAGTCACCAGAATTTTCTTCCGAGGTACCTCTGGGTGCAGTCACCAGGCCTTTCTTTCGAGGTACCTCTGGGTACAGTCAACAGGCCTTCCTTCTGAGGTACCTCTGGGTACAGTCACCAGGCATTTCTGACGAGGTTCCTCTGGGTACAGTCTCCAGGCCTTCCTTCCGAGGTACTTCTGGGTACAGTCACCAGACCTTCTTCCGAGGTAACTCTGGGTACAGTCACTAGACCTCCTTCCGAGGTACCTCTGGGTACAGTCACCAGGCCTTCCTTCTCAGGTAACTCTGGGTACAGTCACCAGGCCTTTCTTTCGAGGTATCTCTGGGTACAGTCACAAGGACTTCCTTGTCAGTTACCTCTGGGTACAGTTCCCAGACCTTCCTTCTGAGGTGCCTCTGAGTACAGTCACCAGGCGTTTCTTCCGAGGTACTTTTGGGTACAGTCACCAGGCCTTGCTTCCGAGGTACCTCTGGGTAAATTCACCAGGCCTTTCTTACGAGGTACCTCTGGGTATAGTCAGCAGGCTTTTCTTCTGAGGTACCTATGCGTAGAGTCACCAGAACTTCCTTCAGAAGTACCTCTGGGTACAGGCACCGGCCTGCCTTGTGAGGTATGTCTGGGTACAGTCACCAGCCCTTCCTTCTGAGGTAACCCTGGGTGCAGTCACCAGAATTTTCTTCCGGGGTACCTCTGGGTACAGACACCAGGCCTTTCTTTCGAGGTATCTCTGGGTACAGTCCGAAGGACTTCCTTGTGAGTTACCTCTGGGTAGAGTCACCAGGCCATCCTTCCGAGGTACCTCTGGGTACAGTCACCAGGACTTCCTTCTGATGTACATCTGGGTACGGTCACAAGTCCTTCCTTCCGAGGTACCTCTGGGTACCCTCACCAGGCCTTCCTTCCGAGGCACCTGGGTACACACACCAGGCCTTCCTTCTGAGGTAACTCTGGGTACAGTCACCAGAATTTTCTTCCGAGGTACCTCTGGCTGCAGTCACCAGGCCTTTCTTTCGAGGTACCTCTGGGTACAGTCAACAGGCCATCCTTCTGAGGAACCTCTGGGCACAGTCAACAGGCCTGACTTCAAATGTACATGTGGGTACGGTTACCAGGCTTTCCTTCCGAGGTTCCTCTGGGTACAGACACCAGGCCGTTCTTCCAAGGCACTTCTGGGTATAGCCACCAGGCCTTCCTTCCGAGGTACACCTGGGTACAGCCACCAGGCCTTTCTTCCGAGGTACCTCTGGGTACAGTCACCAGGCATTTCTGACGAGGTACCTCTGGGTTCAGTCACCAGACCTTCCTTCTGAGTTAGCTCCGAGTACAGTCACCAGGCCTTTCTTCCGAGGTACGTGTGGGTAGTAAACAGTCCTTCCTTCCGAGGTATATCTAGGAACAGTCACCAGGCCTTGCTTCCTAGGTGCCTCTGGGTACAGTCACGAGGCCTTCATTTCGAGGTACCTCTGGGTACAGTCACCAGGCCTTCGTTCCCTTGTACCTCTGGGTACAGTCACCAGGCTTTTCTTAAGAGGTACCTCTGGGTACAGTCACGAGGCTTTCCTTCTGAGTTAGCTCTGGGTACAGTCGCCAGGCCTTCCTTCCGACGTACCTCTGGGTACAGTCACCAGGCCTTCCTTCCTAGGTGCCTCTGGGTACAGTCACCAGGCCTTCCTTCTGAGGTACTTCTGGGTACAGTCTCCAGGCCTTCCTTCCGAGGTACCTCTGAATACAGTCACCGTGCCTTACTTCCCAGGTACCTTTGGGTACGGTCACCAAGCCTTCCTTCCGAGGCACCTCTGGGTACAGCCACCAGGCCTTCCTGCCGAAGTACCTCTGGGTACAGTTCCCAGACCTTCCTTCTGAGGTACCTCTGAGTACAGTCACCAGGCGTTTCTTCCGAGGTACTTTTGGGTACAGTCACCAGGCCTTGCTTCCTAGGTACCTTGAGTACTGTAACCACGCTTTCCTTCCGAGTTACCTCTGGACAGGGTCACCACGCCTTCCTTCTGAGGTAACTCTGGGTACAGTCACCAGAATTTTCTTCCGAGGTACCTCTGGGTGCAGTCACCAGGCCTTTCTTTCGAGGTACCTCTGGGTACAGTCAACAGGCCTTCCTTCTGAGGTACCTCTGGGCACAGTCAACAGGCCTGACTTCTAATGTACATCTGGGTACGGTCAACAGGCTTTCCTTCCGAGGTACCTCTGGGTACAGTCACCAGGCATTTCTGACGAGGTTCCTCTGGGTACAGTCACCAGGCCTTCCTTCTGAGGTACCTCTGAGTACAGTCACCAGGCCTTTCTTCCGAGGTACGTCTGGGTAGTAACCAGGCCTTCCTTCCGAGGTACCTCTGGGTACAGTCACCATCGCTTCCTTCCGAGGTACCTCTGGGTAGAGTCACCAGGCCTTCCTTCCGAGGTACTTCTGGGTACAATCACCAGGCCTTCCTTCCGAGGTACCTTTGGGTACAGTGACGAGGTCTTTCTTCTGAGGTACCTCTGAGTACAGTCACCAGGCCTTTCTTCCGAGGTACTTCTGGGTAGTCACCATGCCTTCCTTCCAAGGTACCTCTCGGTACAGTCTCCAGGCCTTCCTTCCGAGGTACTTCTGGGTACAATCACCAGGCCTTCCTTCCGAGGTACCTTTGGGTACAGTGACGAGGTCTTTCTTCTGAGGTACCTCTGAGTACAGTCTCCAGGCCTTCCTTCCGAGGTACTTCTGGGTACAGTCACCAGACCTTCTTCCGAGGTATCTCTGGGTACAGTCACTAGGCCTCCTTCCGAGGTACCTCTGGGTACAGTCACCAGGCCTTCCTTCTCAGGTAACTCTGGGTACAGTCTCCAGACCTTCCTTCCGAGGTACCTCTGAGTACAGTCACCAGGCGTTTCTTCCGAGGTACGTGTGGGTAGTAAACAGGCCTTCCTTCCGAGGTATATCTAGGAACAGTCACCAGGCCTTGCTTCCTAGGTGCCTCTGGGTACAGTCACGAGGCCTTCATTTCGAGGTACCTCTGGGTACAGTCACCAGGCTTTTCTTAAGAGGTACCTCTGGGTACAGTCACGAGGCTTTCCTTCTGAGTTACCTCTGAGTACAGTCGCCAGGCCTTCCTTCCGAGGTACCTCTGGGTACACTTCCCAGACCTTCCTTCCGAGGTACCTCTGAGTACAGTCACCAGGCGTTTCTTCCGAGGTACTTTTGGGTACAGTCACCAGGCCTTGCTTCCGAGGTACCTTGAGTACTGTAACCACGCTTTCCTTCCGAGTTACCTCTGGACAGAGTCACCACGCCTTCCTTCTGAGGTAACTCTGGGTACAGTCACCAGAATTTTCTTCCGAGGTACCTCTGGGTGCAGTCACCAGGCCTTTCTTTCGAGGTACCTCTGGGTACAGTCAACAGGCCATTCTTCCAAGGCATTTCTGGGTATAGCCACCAGGACTTCCTTCCGAGGTACACCTGGGTACAGTCACCAGGCCTTTCTTCCGAGGTACCTCTGGGTTCAGTCACCAGGCCTTCCTTCTGAGTTAGCTCCAAGTACAGTCACCAGGCCTTTCATCCGAGGTACGTCTGGGTAGTAACCAGGCCTTCCTTCCGAGATATATCTAGGAACAGTCACCAGGCCTTGCTTCCTACGTGCCTCTGGGTACAGTCACCAGGCCTTCATTCCGAGGTACCTCTGGGTACAGTCACCAGGCCTTCGTTCCCTTGTACCTCTGGGTACAGTCACCAGGCTTTTCTTAAGAGGTACCTCTGGGTACAGTCACGAGGCTTTCCTTCTGAGTTAGCTCTGGGTACGGTCGCCAGGCCTTCCTTCCGACGTACCTCTGGGTACAGTCACCAGGCCTTCCTTCCTAGGTGCCTCTGGGTACAGTCACCAGGCCTTCCTTCTGAGGTACTTCTGGGTACAGTCTCCAGGCCTTCCTTCCGAGGTACCTCTGAATACAGTCACCGTGCCTTACTTCCCAGGTACCTTTGGGTACGGTCACCAAGCCTTCCTTCCGAGGCACCTCTGGGTACAGCCACCGGGCCTTCCTTCCGAAGTACCTCTGGGTACAGTTCCCAGACCTTCCTTCCGAGGTACCTCTGAGTACAGTCACCAGGCGTTTCTTCCGAGGTACTTTTGGGTACAGTCACCAGGCCTTGCTTCCTAGGTACCTTGAGTACTGTAACCACGCTTTCCTTCCGAGTTACCTCTGGACAGGGTCACCACGCCTTCCTTCTGAGGTAACTCTGGGTACAGTCACCAGAATTTTCTTCCGAGGTACCTCTGGGTGCAGTCACCAGGCCTTTCTTTCGAGGTACCTCTGGGTACAGTCAACAGGCCTTCCTTCTGAGGTACCTCTGGGCACAGTCAACAGGCCTGACTTCTAATGTACATCTGGGTACGGTCAACAGGCTTTCCTTCCGAGGTACCTCTGGGTACAGTCACCAGGCATTTCTGACGAGGTTCCTCTGGGTACAGTCACCAGGCCTTCCTTCTGAGGTACCTCTGAGTACAGTCACCAGGCCTTTCTTGCGAGGCACGTCTGGGTAGTAACCAGGCCTTCCTTCCGAGGTACCTCTGGGTACAGTCACCATCGCTTCCTTCCGAGGTACCTCTGGGTAGAGTCACCAGGCCTTCCTTCCGAGGTACTTCTGGGTACAATCACCAGGCCTTCCTTCCGAGGTACCTTTGGGTACAGTGACGAGGTCTTTCTTCTGAGGTACCTCTGAGTACAGTCACCAGGCCTTTCTTCCGAGGTACTTCTGGGTAGTCACCATGCCTTCCTTCCAAGGTACCTCTCGGTACAGTCTCCAGGCCTTCCTTCCGAGGTACTTCTGGGTACAATCACCAGGCCTTCCTCCCGAGGTACCTTTGGGTACAGTGACGAGGTCTTTCTTCTGAGGTACCTCTGAGTACAGTCTCCAGGCCTTCCTTCCGAGGTACTTCTGGGTACAGTCACCAGACCTTCTTCCGAGGTAACTCTGGGTACAGTCACTAGGCCTCCTTCCGAGGTACCTCTGGGTACAGTCACCAGGCCTTCCTTCTCAGGTAACTCTGGGTACAGTCTCCAGACCTTCCTTCCGAGGTACCTCTGAGTACAGTCACCAGGCGTTTCTTCCGAGGTACTTTTGGGTACAGTCACCAGGCCTTGCTTCCGAGGTACCTTGAGTACTGTAACCACGCTTTCCTTCCGAGTTACCTCTGGACAGAGTCACCACGCCTTCCTTCTGAGGTAACTCTGGGTACAGTCACCAGAATTTTCTTCCGAGGTACCTCTGGGTGCAGTCACCAGGCCTTTCTTTCGAGGTACCTCTGGGTACAGTCAACAGGCCTTCCTTCTGAGGTACCTCTGGGTACAGTCACCAGGCATTTCTGACGAGGTTCCTCTGGGTACAGTCTCCAGGCCTTCCTTCCGAGGTACTTCTGGGTACAGTCACCAGACCTTCTTCCGAGGTAACTCTGGGTACAGTCACTAGACCTCCTTCCGAGGTACCTCTGGGTACAGTCACCAGGCCTTCCTTCTCAGGTAACTCTGGGTACAGTCACCAGGCCTTTCTTTCGAGGTATCTCTGGGTACAGTCACAAGGACTTCCTTGTCAGTTACCTCTGGGTACAGTTCCCAGACCTTCCTTCTGAGGTGCCTCTGAGTACAGTCACCAGGCGTTTCTTCCGAGGTACTTTTGGGTACAGTCACCAGGCCTTGCTTCCGAGGTACCTCTGGGTAAATTCACCAGGCCTTTCTTACGAGGTACCTCTGGGTATAGTCAGCAGGCTTTTCTTCTGAGGTACCTATGCGTACAGTCACCAGAACTTCCTTCAGAAGTACCTCTGGGTACAGGCACCGGCCTGCCTTGTGAGGTATGTCTGGGTACAGTCACCAGCCCTTCCTTCTGAGGTAACCCTGGGTGCAGTCACCAGAATTTTCTTCCGGGGTACCTCTGGGTACAGACACCAGGCCTTTCTTTCGAGGTATCTCTGGGTACAGTCCGAAGGACTTCCTTGTGAGTTACCTCTGGGTAGAGTCACCAGGCCATCCTTCCGAGGTACCTCTGGGTACAGTCACCAGGACTTCCTTCTGATGTACATCTGGGTACGGTCACAAGTCCTTCCTTCCGAGGTACCTCTGGGTACCCTCACCAGGCCTTCCTTCCGAGGCACCTGGGTACACACACCAGGCCTTCCTTCTGAGGTAACTCTGGGTACAGTCACCAGAATTTTCTTCCGAGGTACCTCTGGCTGCAGTCACCAGGCCTTTCTTTCGAGGTACCTCTGGGTACAGTCAACAGGCCATCCTTCTGAGGAACCTCTGGGCACAGTCAACAGGCCTGACTTCAAATGTACATGTGGGTACGGTTACCAGGCTTTCCTTCCGAGGTTCCTCTGGGTACAGACACCAGGCCGTTCTTCCAAGGCACTTCTGGGTATAGCCACCAGGCCTTCCTTCCGAGGTACACCTGGGTACAGCCACCAGGCCTTTCTTCCGAGGTACCTCTGGGTACAGTCACCAGGCATTTCTGACGAGGTACCTCTGGGTTCAGTCACCAGACCTTCCTTCTGAGTTAGCTCCGAGTACAGTCACCAGGCCTTTCTTCCGAGGTACGTGTGGGTAGTAAACAGTCCTTCCTTCCGAGGTATATCTAGGAACAGTCACCAGGCCTTGCTTCCTAGGTGCCTCTGGGTACAGTCACGAGGCCTTCATTTCGAGGTACCTCTGGGTACAGTCACCAGGCCTTCGTTCCCTTGTACCTCTGGGTACAGTCACCAGGCTTTTCTTAAGAGGTACCTCTGGGTACAGTCACGAGGCTTTCCTTCTGAGTTAGCTCTGGGTACAGTCGCCAGGCCTTCCTTCCGACGTACCTCTGGGTACAGTCACCAGGCCTTCCTTCCTAGGTGCCTCTGGGTACAGTCACCAGGCCTTCCTTCTGAGGTACTTCTGGGTACAGTCTCCAGGCCTTCCTTCCGAGGTACCTCTGAATACAGTCACCGTGCCTTACTTCCCAGGTACCTTTGGGTACGGTCACCAAGCCTTCCTTCCGAGGCACCTCTGGGTACAGCCACCAGGCCTTCCTGCCGAAGTACCTCTGGGTACAGTTCCCAGACCTTCCTTCTGAGGTACCTCTGAGTACAGTCACCAGGCGTTTCTTCCGAGGTACTTTTGGGTACAGTCACCAGGCCTTGCTTCCTAGGTGCCTCTGGGTACAGTCACCAGGCCTTGCTTCCGAGGTACCTTGAGTACTGTAACCACGCTTTCCTTCCGAGTTACCTCTGGACAGGGTCACCACGCCTTCCTTCTGAGGTAACTCTGGGTACAGTCACCAGAATTTTCTTCCGAGGTACCTCTGGGTGCAGTCACCAGGCCTTTCTTTCGAGGTACCTCTGGGTACAGTCAACAGGCCTTCCTTCTGAGGTACCTCTGGGCACAGTCAACAGGCCTGACTTCTAATGTACATCTGGGTACGGTCAACAGGCTTTCCTTCCGAGGTACCTCTGGGTACAGTCACCAGGCATTTCTGACGAGGTTCCTCTGGGTACAGTCACCAGGCCTTCCTTCTGAGGTACCTCTGAGTACAGTCACCAGGCCTTTCTTCCGAGGTACGTCTGGGTAGTAACCAGGCCTTCCTTCCGAGGTACCTCTGGGTACAGTCACCATCGCTTCCTTCCGAGGTACCTCTGGGTAGAGTCACCAGGCCTTCCTTCCGAGGTACTTCTGGGTACAATCACCAGGCCTTCCTTCCGAGGTACCTTTGGGTACAGTGACGAGGTCTTTCTTCTGAGGTACCTCTGAGTACAGTCACCAGGCCTTTCTTCCGAGGTACTTCTGGGTAGTCACCATGCCTTCCTTCCAAGGTACCTCTCGGTACAGTCTCCAGGCCTTCCTTCCGAGGTACTTCTGGGTACAATCACCAGGCCTTCCTTCCGAGGTACCTTTGGGTACAGTGACGAGGTCTTTCTTCTGAGGTACCTCTGAGTACAGTCTCCAGGCCTTCCTTCCGAGGTACTTCTGGGTACAGTCACCAGACCTTCTTCCGAGGTATCTCTGGGTACAGTCACTAGGCCTCCTTCCGAGGTACCTCTGGGTACAGTCACCAGGCCTTCCTTCTCAGGTAACTCTGGGTACAGTCTCCAGACCTTCCTTCCGAGGTACCTCTGAGTACAGTCACCAGGCGTTTCTTCCGAGGTACGTGTGGGTAGTAAACAGGCCTTCCTTCCGAGGTATATCTAGGAACAGTCACCAGGCCTTGCTTCCTAGGTGCCTCTGGGTACAGTCACGAGGCCTTCATTTCGAGGTACCTCTGGGTACAGTCACCAGGCTTTTCTTAAGAGGTACCTCTGGGTACAGTCACGAGGCTTTCCTTCTGAGTTACCTCTGAGTACAGTCGCCAGGCCTTCCTTCCGAGGTACCTCTGGGTACACTTCCCAGACCTTCCTTCCGAGGTACCTCTGAGTACAGTCACCAGGCGTTTCTTCCGAGGTACTTTTGGGTACAGTCACCAGGCCTTGCTTCCGAGGTACCTTGAGTACTGTAACCACGCTTTCCTTCCGAGTTACCTCTGGACAGAGTCACCACGCCTTCCTTCTGAGGTAACTCTGGGTACAGTCACCAGAATTTTCTTCCGAGGTACCTCTGGGTGCAGTCACCAGGCCTTTCTTTCGAGGTACCTCTGGGTACAGTCAACAGGCCATTCTTCCAAGGCATTTCTGGGTATAGCCACCAGGACTTCCTTCCGAGGTACACCTGGGTACAGTCACCAGGCCTTTCTTCCGAGGTACCTCTGGGTTCAGTCACCAGGCCTTCCTTCTGAGTTAGCTCCAAGTACAGTCACCAGGCCTTTCATCCGAGGTACGTCTGGGTAGTAACCAGGCCTTCCTTCCGAGATATATCTAGGAACAGTCACCAGGCCTTGCTTCCTACGTGCCTCTGGGTACAGTCACCAGGCCTTCATTCCGAGGTACCTCTGGGTACAGTCACCAGGCCTTCGTTCCCTTGTACCTCTGGGTACAGTCACCAGGCTTTTCTTAAGAGGTACCTCTGGGTACAGTCACGAGGCTTTCCTTCTGAGTTAGCTCTGGGTACGGTCGCCAGGCCTTCCTTCCGACGTACCTCTGGGTACAGTCACCAGGCCTTCCTTCCTAGGTGCCTCTGGGTACAGTCACCAGGCCTTCCTTCTGAGGTACTTCTGGGTACAGTCTCCAGGCCTTCCTTCCGAGGTACCTCTGAATACAGTCACCGTGCCTTACTTCCCAGGTACCTTTGGGTACGGTCACCAAGCCTTCCTTCCGAGGCACCTCTGGGTACAGCCACCGGGCCTTCCTTCCGAAGTACCTCTGGGTACAGTTCCCAGACCTTCCTTCCGAGGTACCTCTGAGTACAGTCACCAGGCGTTTCTTCCGAGGTACTTTTGGGTACAGTCACCAGGCCTTGCTTCCTAGGTACCTTGAGTACTGTAACCACGCTTTCCTTCCGAGTTACCTCTGGACAGGGTCACCACGCCTTCCTTCTGAGGTAACTCTGGGTACAGTCACCAGAATTTTCTTCCGAGGTACCTCTGGGTGCAGTCACCAGGCCTTTCTTTCGAGGTACCTCTGGGTACAGTCAACAGGCCTTCCTTCTGAGGTACCTCTGGGCACAGTCAACAGGCCTGACTTCTAATGTACATCTGGGTACGGTCAACAGGCTTTCCTTCCGAGGTACCTCTGGGTACAGTCACCAGGCATTTCTGACGAGGTTCCTCTGGGTACAGTCACCAGGCCTTCCTTCTGAGGTACCTCTGAGTACAGTCACCAGGCCTTTCTTGCGAGGCACGTCTGGGTAGTAACCAGGCCTTCCTTCCGAGGTACCTCTGGGTACAGTCACCATCGCTTCCTTCCGAGGTACCTCTGGGTAGAGTCACCAGGCCTTCCTTCCGAGGTACTTCTGGGTACAATCACCAGGCCTTCCTTCCGAGGTACCTTTGGGTACAGTGACGAGGTCTTTCTTCTGAGGTACCTCTGAGTACAGTCACCAGGCCTTTCTTCCGAGGTACTTCTGGGTAGTCACCATGCCTTCCTTCCAAGGTACCTCTCGGTACAGTCTCCAGGCCTTCCTTCCGAGGTACTTCTGGGTACAATCACCAGGCCTTCCTTCCGAGGTACCTTTGAGTACAGTGACGAGCTCTTTCTTCTGAGGTACCTCTGAGTACAGTCTCCAGGCCTTCCTTTCGAGGTACTTCTGGGTACAGTCACCAGACCTTCTTCCGAGGTAACTCTGGGTACAGTCACTAGGCCTCCTTCCGAGGTACCTCTGGGTACAGTCACCAGGCCTTCCTTCTCAGGTAACTCTGGGTACAGTCTCCAGACCTTCCTTCCGAGGTACCTCTGAGTACAGTCACCAGGCGTTTCTTCCGAGGTACTTTTGGGTACAGTCACCAGGCCTTGCTTCCGAGGTACCTTGAGTACTGTAACCACGCTTTCCTTCCGAGTTACCTCTGGACAGAGTCACCACGCCTTCCTTCTGAGGTAACTCTGGGTACAGTCACCAGAATTTTCTTCCGAGGTACCTCTGGGTGCAGTCACCAGGCCTTTCTTTCGAGGTACCTCTGGGTACAGTCAACAGGCCTTCCTTCTGAGGTACCTCTGGGTACAGTCAACAGGCATTTCTGACGAGGTTCCTCTGGGTACAGTCTCCAGGCCTTCCTTCCGAGGTACTTCTGGGTACAGTCACCAGACCTTCTTCCGAGGTAACTCTGGGTACAGTCACTAGACCTCCTTCCGAGGTACCTCTGGGTACAGTCACCAGGCCTTCCTTCTCAGGTAACTCTGGGTACAGTCACCAGGCCTTTCTTTCGAGGTATCTCTGGGTACAGTCACAAGGACTTCCTTGTCAGTTACCTCTGGGTACAGTTCCCAGACCTTCCTTCTGAGGTGCCTCTGAGTACAGTCACCAGGCGTTTCTTCCGAGGTACTTTTGGGTACAGTCACCAGGCCTTGCTTCCGAGGTACCTCTGGGTAAATTCACCAGGCCTTTCTTACGAGGTACCTCTGGGTATAGTCAGCAGGCTTTTCTTCTGAGGTACCTATGCGTACAGTCACCAGAACTTCCTTCAGAAGTACCTCTGGGTACAGGCACCGGCCTGCCTTGTGAGGTATGTCTGGGTACAGTCACCAGCCCTTCCTTCTGAGGTAACCCTGGGTGCAGTCACCAGAATTTTCTTCCGGGGTACCTCTGGGTACAGACACCAGGCCTTTCTTTCGAGGTATCTCTGGGTACAGTCCGAAGGACTTCCTTGTGAGTTACCTCTGGGTAGAGTCACCAGGCCATCCTTCCGAGGTACCTCTGGGTACAGTCACCAGGACTTCCTTCTGATGTACATCTGGGTACGGTCACAAGGCCTTCCTTCCGAGGTACCTCTGGGTACCCTCACCAGGCCTTCCTTCCGAGGCACCTGGGTACACACACCAGGCCTTCCTTCTGAGGTAACTCTGGGTACAGTCACCAGAATTTTCTTCCGAGGTACCTCTGGCTGCAGTCACCAGGCCTTTCTTTCGAGGTACCTCTGGGTACAGTCAACAGGCCATCCTTCTGAGGTACCTCTGGGCACAGTCAACAGGCCTGACTTCTAATGTACATGTGGGTACGGTTACCAGGCTTTCCTTCCGAGGTTCCTCTGGGTACAGTCACCAGGCCGTTCTTCCAAGGCACTTCTGGGTATAGCCACCAGGCCTTCCTTCCGAGGTATACCTGGGTACAGCCACCAGGCCTTTCTTCCGAGGTACCTCTGGGTACAGTCACCAGGCATTTCTGACGAGGTACCTCTGGGTTCAGTCACCAGACCTTCCTTCTGAGTTAGCTCCGAGTACAGTCACCAGGCCTTTCTTCCGAGGTACGTGTGGGTAGTAAACAGTCCTTCCTTCCGAGGTATATCTAGGAACAGTCACCAGGCCTTGCTTCCTAGGTGCCTCTGGGTACAGTCACGAGGCCTTCATTTCGAGGTACCTCTGGGTACAGTCACCAGGCCTTCGTTCCCTTGTACCTCTGGGTACAGTCACCAGGCTTTTCTTAAGAGGTACCTCTGGGTACAGTCACGAGGCTTTCCTTCTGAGTTACCTCTGAGTACAGTCGCCAGGCCTTCCTTCCGAGGTACCCCTGGGTACACTTCCCAGACCTTCCTTCCGAGGTACCTCTGAGTACAGTCACCAGGCGTTTCTTCCGAGGTACTTTTGGGTACAGTCACCAGGCCTTGCTTCCGAGGTACCTTGAGTACTGTAACCACGCTTTCCTTCCGAGTTACCTCTGGACAGAGTCACCACGCCTTCCTTCTGAGGTAACTCTGGGTACAGTCACCAGAATTTTCTTCCGAGGTACCTCTGGGTGCAGTCACCAGGCCTTTCTTTCGAGGTACCTCTGGGTACAGTCAACAGGCCATTCTTCCAAGGCATTTCTGGGTATAGCCACCAGGACTTCCTTCCGAGGTACACCTGGGTACAGTCACCAGGCCTTTCTTCCGAGGTACCTCTGGGTTCAGTCACCAGACCTTCCTTCTGAGTTAGCTCCGAGTACAGTCACCAGGCCTTTCTTCCGAGGTACGTGTGGGTAGTAAACAGTCCTTCCTTCCGAGGTATATCTAGGAACAGTCACCAGGCCTTGCTTCCTAGGTGCCTCTGGGTACAGTCACGAGGCCTTCATTTCGAGGTACCTCTGGGTACAGTCACCAGGCCTTCGTTCCCTTGTACCTCTGGGTACAGTCACCAGGCTTTTCTTAAGAGGTACCTCTGGGTACAGTCACGAGGCTTTCCTTCTGAGTTAGCTCTGGGTACAGTCGCCAGGCCTTCCTTCCGACGTACCTCTGGGTACAGTCACCAGGCCTTCCTTCCTAGGTGCCTCTGGGTACAGTCACCAGGCCTTCCTTCTGAGGTACTTCTGGGTACAGTCTCCAGGCCTTCCTTCCGAGGTACCTCTGAATACAGTCACCGTGCCTTACTTCCCAGGTACCTTTGGGTACGGTCACCAAGCCTTCCTTCCGAGGCACCTCTGGGTACAGCCACCAGGCCTTCCTGCCGAAGTACCTCTGGGTACAGTTCCCAGACCTTCCTTCTGAGGTACCTCTGAGTACAGTCACCAGGCGTTTCTTCCGAGGTACTTTTGGGTACAGTCACCAGGCCTTGCTTCCTAGGTACCTTGAGTACTGTAACCACGCTTTCCTTCCGAGTTACCTCTGGACAGGGTCACCACGCCTTCCTTCTGAGGTAACTCTGGGTACAGTCACCAGAATTTTCTTCCGAGGTACCTCTGGGTGCAGTCACCAGGCCTTTCTTTCGAGGTACCTCTGGGTACAGTCAACAGGCCTTCCTTCTGAGGTACCTCTGGGCACAGTCAACAGGCCTGACTTCTAATGTACATCTGGGTACGGTCAACAGGCTTTCCTTCCGAGGTACCTCTGGGTACAGTCACCAGGCATTTCTGACGAGGTTCCTCTGGGTACAGTCACCAGGCCTTCCTTCTGAGGTACCTCTGAGTACAGTCACCAGGCCTTTCTTCCGAGGTACGTCTGGGTAGTAACCAGGCCTTCCTTCCGAGGTACCTCTGGGTACAGTCACCATCGCTTCCTTCCGAGGTACCTCTGGGTAGAGTCACCAGGCCTTCCTTCCGAGGTACTTCTGGGTACAATCACCAGGCCTTCCTTCCGAGGTACCTTTGGGTACAGTGACGAGGTCTTTCTTCTGAGGTACCTCTGAGTACAGTCACCAGGCCTTTCTTCCGAGGTACTTCTGGGTAGTCACCATGCCTTCCTTCCAAGGTACCTCTCGGTACAGTCTCCAGGCCTTCCTTCCGAGGTACTTCTGGGTACAATCACCAGGCCTTCCTTCCGAGGTACCTTTGGGTACAGTGACGAGGTCTTTCTTCTGAGGTACCTCTGAGTACAGTCTCCAGGCCTTCCTTCCGAGGTACTTCTGGGTACAGTCACCAAACCTTCTTCCGAGGTATCTCTGGGTACAGTCACTAGGCCTCCTTCCGAGGTACCTCTGGGTACAGTCACCAGGCCTTCCTTCTCAGGTAACTCTGGGTACAGTCTCCAGACCTTCCTTCCGAGGTACCTCTGAGTACAGTCACCAGGCGTTTCTTCCGAGGTACGTGTGGGTAGTAAACAGGCCTTCCTTCCGAGGTATATCTAGGAACAGTCACCAGGCCTTGCTTCCTAGGTGCCTCTGGGTACAGTCACGAGGCCTTCATTTCGAGGTACCTCTGGGTACAGTCACCAGGCTTTTCTTAAGAGGTACCTCTGGGTACAGTCACGAGGCTTTCCTTCTGAGTTACCTCTGAGTACAGTCGCCAGGCCTTCCTTCCGAGGTACCTCTGGGTACACTTCCCAGACCTTCCTTCCGAGGTACCTCTGAGTACAGTCACCAGGCGTTTCTTCCGAGGTACTTTTGGGTACAGTCACCAGGCCTTGCTTCCGAGGTACCTTGAGTACTGTAACCACGCTTTCCTTCCGAGTTACCTCTGGACAGAGTCACCACGCCTTCCTTCTGAGGTAACTCTGGGTACAGTCACCAGAATTTTCTTCCGAGGTACCTCTGGGTGCAGTCACCAGGCCTTTCTTTCGAGGTACCTCTGGGTACAGTCAACAGGCCATTCTTCCAAGGCATTTCTGGGTATAGCCACCAGGACTTCCTTCCGAGGTACACCTGGGTACAGTCACCAGGCCTTTCTTCCGAGGTACCTCTGGGTTCAGTCACCAGGCCTTCCTTCTGAGTTAGCTCCAAGTACAGTCACCAGGCCTTTCATCCGAGGTACGTCTGGGTAGTAACCAGGCCTTCCTTCCGAGATATATCTAGGAACAGTCACCAGGCCTTGCTTCCTACGTGCCTCTGGGTACAGTCACCAGGCCTTCATTCCGAGGTACCTCTGGGTACAGTCACCAGGCCTTCGTTCCCTTGTACCTCTGGGTACAGTCACCAGGCTTTTCTTAAGAGGTACCTCTGGGTACAGTCACGAGGCTTTCCTTCTGAGTTAGCTCTGGGTACGGTCGCCAGGCCTTCCTTCCGACGTACCTCTGGGTACAGTCACCAGGCCTTCCTTCCTAGGTGCCTCTGGGTACAGTCACCAGGCCTTCCTTCTGAGGTACTTCTGGGTACAGTCTCCAGGCCTTCCTTCCGAGGTACCTCTGAATACAGTCACCGTGCCTTACTTCCCAGGTACCTTTGGGTACGGTCACCAAGCCTTCCTTCCGAGGCACCTCTGGGTACAGCCACCGGGCCTTCCTGCCGAAGTACCTCTGGGTACAGTTCCCAGACCTTCCTTCCGAGGTACCTCTGAGTACAGTCACCAGGCGTTTCTTCCGAGGTACTTTTGGGTACAGTCACCAGGCCTTGCTTCCTAGGTACCTTGAGTACTGTAACCACGCTTTCCTTCCGAGTTACCTCTGGACAGGGTCACCACGCCTTCCTTCTGAGGTAACTCTGGGTACAGTCACCAGAATTTTCTTCCGAGGTACCTCTGGGTGCAGTCACCAGGCCTTTCTTTCGAGGTACCTCTGGGTACAGTCAACAGGCCTTCCTTCTGAGGTACCTCTGGGCACAGTCAACAGGCCTGACTTCTAATGTACATCTGGGTACGGTCAACAGGCTTTCCTTCCGAGGTACCTCTGGGTACAGTCACCAGGCATTTCTGACGAGGTTCCTCTGGGTACAGTCACCAGGCCTTCCTTCTGAGGTACCTCTGAGTACAGTCACCAGGCCTTTCTTGCGAGGCACGTCTGGGTAGTAACCAGGCCTTCCTTCCGAGGTACCTCTGGGTACAGTCACCATCGCTTCCTTCCGAGGTACCTCTGGGTAGAGTCACCAGGCCTTCCTTCCGAGGTACTTCTGGGTACAATCACCAGGCCTTCCTTCCGAGGTACCTTTGGGTACAGTGACGAGGTCTTTCTTCTGAGGTACCTCTGAGTACAGTCACCAGGCCTTTCTTCCGAGGTACTTCTGGGTAGTCACCATGCCTTCCTTCCAAGGTACCTCTCGGTACAGTCTCCAGGCCTTCCTTCCGAGGTACTTCTGGGTACAATCACCAGGCCTTCCTTCCGAGGTACCTTTGAGTACAGTGACGAGCTCTTTCTTCTGAGGTACCTCTGAGTACAGTCTCCAGGCCTTCCTTTCGAGGTACTTCTGGGTACAGTCACCAGACCTTCTTCCGAGGTAACTCTGGGTACAGTCACTAGGCCTCCTTCCGAGGTACCTCTGGGTACAGTCACCAGGCCTTCCTTCTCAGGTAACTCTGGGTACAGTCTCCAGACCTTCCTTCCGAGGTACCTCTGAGTACAGTCACCAGGCGTTTCTTCCGAGGTACTTTTGGGTACAGTCACCAGGCCTTGCTTCCGAGGTACCTTGAGTACTGTAACCACGCTTTCCTTCCGAGTTACCTCTGGACAGAGTCACCACGCCTTCCTTCTGAGGTAACTCTGGGTACAGTCACCAGAATTTTCTTCCGAGGTACCTCTGGGTGCAGTCACCAGGCCTTTCTTTCGAGGTACCTCTGGGTACAGTCAACAGGCCTTCCTTCTGAGGTACCTCTGGGTACAGTCAACAGGCATTTCTGACGAGGTTCCTCTGGGTACAGTCTCCAGGCCTTCCTTCCGAGGTACTTCTGGGTACAGTCACCAGACCTTCTTCCGAGGTAACTCTGGGTACAGTCACTAGACCTCCTTCCGAGGTACCTCTGGGTACAGTCACCAGGCCTTCCTTCTCAGGTAACTCTGGGTACAGTCACCAGGCCTTTCTTTCGAGGTATCTCTGGGTACAGTCACAAGGACTTCCTTGTCAGTTACCTCTGGGTACAGTTCCCAGACCTTCCTTCTGAGGTGCCTCTGAGTACAGTCACCAGGCGTTTCTTCCGAGGTACTTTTGGGTACAGTCACCAGGCCTTGCTTCCGAGGTACCTCTGGGTAAATTCACCAGGCCTTTCTTACGAGGTACCTCTGGGTATAGTCAGCAGGCTTTTCTTCTGAGGTACCTATGCGTACAGTCACCAGAACTTCCTTCAGAAGTACCTCTGGGTACAGGCACCGGCCTGCCTTGTGAGGTATGTCTGGGTACAGTCACCAGCCCTTCCTTCTGAGGTAACCCTGGGTGCAGTCACCAGAATTTTCTTCCGGGGTACCTCTGGGTACAGACACCAGGCCTTTCTTTCGAGGTATCTCTGGGTACAGTCCGAAGGACTTCCTTGTGAGTTACCTCTGGGTAGAGTCACCAGGCCATCCTTCCGAGGTACCTCTGGGTACAGTCACCAGGACTTCCTTCTGATGTACATCTGGGTACGGTCACAAGGCCTTCCTTCCGAGGTACCTCTGGGTACCCTCACCAGGCCTTCCTTCCGAGGCACCTGGGTACACACACCAGGCCTTCCTTCTGAGGTAACTCTGGGTACAGTCACCAGAATTTTCTTCCGAGGTACCTCTGGCTGCAGTCACCAGGCCTTTCTTTCGAGGTACCTCTGGGTACAGTCAACAGGCCATCCTTCTGAGGTACCTCTGGGCACAGTCAACAGGCCTGACTTCTAATGTACATGTGGGTACGGTTACCAGGCTTTCCTTCCGAGGTTCCTCTGGGTACAGTCACCAGGCCGTTCTTCCAAGGCACTTCTGGGTATAGCCACCAGGCCTTCCTTCCGAGGTACACCTGGGTACAGCCACCAGGCCTTTCTTCCGAGGTACCTCTGGGTACAGTCACCAGGCATTTCTGACGAGGTACCTCTGGGTTCAGTCACCAGACCTTCCTTCTGAGTTAGCTCCGAGTACAGTCACCAGGCCTTTCTTCCGAGGTACGTGTGGGTAGTAAACAGTCCTTCCTTCCGAGGTATATCTAGGAACAGTCACCAGGCCTTGCTTCCTAGGTGCCTCTGGGTACAGTCACGAGGCCTTCATTTCGAGGTACCTCTGGGTACAGTCACCAGGCCTTCGTTCCCTTGTACCTCTGGGTACAGTCACCAGGCTTTTCTTAAGAGGTACCTCTGGGTACAGTCACGAGGCTTTCCTTCTGAGTTACCTCTGAGTACAGTCGCCAGGCCTTCCTTCCGAGGTACCCCTGGGTACACTTCCCAGACCTTCCTTCCGAGGTACCTCTGAGTACAGTCACCAGGCGTTTCTTCCGAGGTACTTTTGGGTACAGTCACCAGGCCTTGCTTCCGAGGTACCTTGAGTACTGTAACCACGCTTTCCTTCCGAGTTACCTCTGGACAGAGTCACCACGCCTTCCTTCTGAGGTAACTCTGGGTACAGTCACCAGAATTTTCTTCCGAGGTACCTCTGGGTGCAGTCACCAGGCCTTTCTTTCGAGGTACCTCTGGGTACAGTCAACAGGCCATTCTTCCAAGGCATTTCTGGGTATAGCCACCAGGACTTCCTTCCGAGGTACACCTGGGTACAGTCACCAGGCCTTTCTTCCGAGGTACCTCTGGGTTCAGTCACCAGGCCTTCGTTCTGAGTTAGCTCCGAGTACAGTCACCAGGCCTTTCTTCCGAGGTACGTCTGGGTAGTAACCAGGCCTTCCTTCCGAGATATATCTAGGAACAGTCACCAGGCCTTGCTTCCTACGTGCCTCTGGGTACAGTCACCAGGCCTTCATTCCGAGGTACCTCTGGGTACAGTCACCAGGCCTTCGTTCCCTTGTACCTCTGGGTACAGTCACCAGGCTTTTCTTAAGAGGTATCTCTGGGTACAGTCACGAGGCTTTCCTTCTGAGTTAGCTCTGGGTACAGTCGCCAGGCCTTCCTTCCGACGTACCTCTGGGTACAGTCACCAGGCCTTCCTTCCTAGGTGCCTCTGGGTACAGTCACCAGGCCTTCCTTCTGAGGTACTTCTGGGTACAGTCTCCAGGCCTTCCTTCCGAGGTACCTCTGAATACAGTCACCGTGCCTTACTTCCCAGGTACCTTTGGGTACGGTCACCAAGCCTTCCTTCGGAGGCACCTCTGGGTACAGCCACCGGGCCTTCCTGCCGAAGTACCTCTGGGTACAGTTCCCAGACCTTCCTTCCGAGGTACCTCTGAGTACAGTCACCAGGCGTTTCTTCCGAGGTACTTTTGGGTACAGTCACCAGGCCTTGCTTCCTAGGTACCTTGAGTACTGTAACCACCCTTTCCTTCCGAGTTACCTCTGGACAGGGTCACCACGCCTTCCTTCTGAGGTAACTCTGGGTACAGTCACCAGAATTTTCTTCCGAGGTACCTCTGGGTGCAGTCACCAGGCCTTTCTTTCGAGGTACCTCTGGGTACAGTCAACAGGCCTTCCTTCTGAGGTACCTCTGGGCACAGTCAACAGGCCTGACTTCTAATGTACATCTGGGTACGGTCAACAGGCTTTCCTTCCGAGGTACCTCTGGGTACAGTCACCAGACATTTCTGACGAGGTTCCTCTGGGTACAGTCACCAGGCCTTCCTTCTGAGGTACCTCTGAGTACAGTCACCAGGCCTTTCTTCCGAGGTACGTCTGGGTAGTAACCAGGCCTTCCTTCCGAGGTACCTCTGGGTACAGTCACCATCGCTTCCTTCCGAGGTACCTCTGGGTAGAGTCACCAGGCCTTCCTTCCGAGGTACTTCTGGGTACAATCACCAGGCCTTCCTTCCGAGGTACCTTTGGGTACAGTGACGAGGTCTTTCTTCTGAGGTACCTCTGAGTACAGTCACCAGGCCTTTCTTCCGAGGTACTTCTGGGTAGTCACCATGCCTTCCTTCCAAGGTACCTCTCGGTACAGTCTCCAGGCCTTCCTTCCGAGGTACTTCTGGGTACAATCACCAGGCCTTCCTTCCGAGGTACCTTTGGGTACAGTGACGAGGTCTTTCTTCTGAGGTACCTCTGAGTACAGTCTCCAGGCCTTCCTTCCGAGGTACTTCTGGGTACAGTCACCAGACCTTCTTCCGAGGTATCTCTGGGTACAGTCACTAGGCCTCCTTCCGAGGTACCTCTGGGTACAGTCACCAGGCCTTCCTTCTCAGGTAACTCTGGGTACAGTCTCCAGACCTTCCTTCCGAGGTACCTCTGAGTACAGTCACCAGGCGTTTCTTCCGAGGTACGTGTGGGTAGTAAACAGGCCTTCCTTCCGAGGTATATCTAGGAACAGTCACCAGGCCTTGCTTCCTAGGTGCCTCTGGGTACAGTCACGAGGCCTTCATTTCGAGGTACCTCTGGGTACAGTCACCAGGCTTTTCTTAAGAGGTACCTCTGGGTACAGTCACGAGGCTTTCCTTCTGAGTTACCTCTGAGTACAGTCGCCAGGCCTTCCTTCCGAGGTACCTCTGGGTACACTTCCCAGACCTTCCTTCCGAGGTACCTCTGAGTACAGTCACCAGGCGTTTCTTTCGAGGTACTTTTGGGTACAGTCACCAGGCCTTGCTTCCGAGGTACCTTGAGTACTGTAACCACGCTTTCCTTCCGAGTTACCTCTGGACAGAGTCACCACGCCTTCCTTCTGAGGTAACTCTGGGTACAGTCACCAGAATTTTCTTCCGAGGTACCTCTGGGTGCAGTCACCAGGCCTTTCTTTCGAGGTACCTCTGGGTACAGTCAACAGGCCATTCTTCCAAGGCATTTCTGGGTATAGCCACCAGGACTTCCTTCCGAGGTACACCTGGGTACAGTCACCAGGCCTTTCTTCCGAGGTACCTCTGGGTTCAGTCACCAGGCCTTCCTTCTGAGTTAGCTCCAAGTACAGTCACCAGGCCTTTCATCCGAGGTACGTCTGGGTAGTAACCAGGCCTTCCTTCCGAGATATATCTAGGAACAGTCACCAGGCCTTGCTTCCTACGTGCCTCTGGGTACAGTCACCAGGCCTTCATTCCGAGGTACCTCTGGGTACAGTCACCAGGCCTTCGTTCCCTTGTACCTCTGGGTACAGTCACCAGGCTTTTCTTAAGAGGTACCTCTGGGTACAGTCACGAGGCTTTCCTTCTGAGTTAGCTCTGGGTACGGTCGCCAGGCCTTCCTTCCGACGTACCTCTGGGTACAGTCACCAGGCCTTCCTTCCTAGGTGCCTCTGGGTACAGTCACCAGGCCTTCCTTCTGAGGTACTTCTGGGTACAGTCTCCAGGCCTTCCTTCCGAGGTACCTCTGAATACAGTCACCGTGCCTTACTTCCCAGGTACCTTTGGGTACGGTCACCAAGCCTTCCTTCCGAGGCACCTCTGGGTACAGCCACCAGGCCTTCCTGCCGAAGTACCTCTGGGTACAGTTCCCAGACCTTCCTTCTGAGGTACCTCTGAGTACAGTCACCAGGCGTTTCTTCCGAGGTACTTTTGGGTACAGTCACCAGGCCTTGCTTCCTAGGTACCTTGAGTACTGTAACCACGCTTTCCTTCCGAGTTACCTCTGGACAGGGCCACCACGCCTTCCTTCTGAGGTAACTCTGGGTACAGTCACCAGAATTTTCTTCCGAGGTACCTCTGGGTGCAGTCACCAGGCCTTTCTTTCGAGGTACCTCTGGGTACAGTCAACAGGCCTTCATTCTGAGGTACCTCTGGGCACAGTCAACAGGCCTGACTTCTAATGTACATCTGGGTACGGTCAACAGGCTTTCCTCCGAGGTACCTCTGGGTACAGTCACCAGGCATTTCTGACGAGGTTCCTCTGGGTACAGTCACCAGGCCTTCCTTCTGAGGTACCTCTGAGTACAGTCACCAGGCCTTTCTTCCGAGGTACGTCTGGGTAGTAACCAGGCCTTCCTTCCGAGGTACCTCTGGGTACAGTCACCATCGCTTCCTTCCGAGGTACCTCTGGGTAGAGTCACCAGGCCTTCCTTCCGAGGTACTTCTGGGTACAATGACCAGGCCTTCCTTCCGAGGTACCTTTGGGTACAGTGACGAGGTCTTTCTTCTGAGGTACCTCTGAGTACAGTCACCAGGCCTTTCTTCCGAGGTACTTCTGGGTAGTCACCATGCCTTCCTTCCAAGGTACCTCTCGGTACAGTCTCCAGGCCTTCCTTCCGAGGTACTTCTGGGTACAATCACCAGGCCTTCCTCCCGAGGTACCTTTGGGTACAGTGACGAGGTCTTTCTTCTGAGGTACCTCTGAGTACAGTCTCCAGGCCTTCCTTCCGAGGTACTTCTGGGTACAGTCACCAGACCTTCTTCCGAGGTAACTCTGGGTACAGTCACTAGGCCTCCTTCCGAGGTACCTCTGGGTACAGTCACCAGGCCTTCCTTCTCAGGTAACTCTGGGTACAGTCTCCAGACCTTCCTTCCGAGGTACCTCTGAGTACAGTCACCAGGCGTTTCTTCCGAGGTACTTTTGGGTACAGTCACCAGGCCTTGCTTCCGAGGTACCTTGAGTACTGTAACCACGCTTTCCTTCCGAGTTACCTCTGGACAGAGTCACCACGCCTTCCTTCTGAGGTAACTCTGGGTACAGTCACCAGAATTTTCTTCCGAGGTACCTCTGGGTGCAGTCACCAGGCCTTTCTTTCGAGGTACCTCTGGGTACAGTCACCAGGCATTTCTGACGAGGTTCCTCTGGGTACAGTCTCCAGGCCTTCCTTCCGAGGTACTTCTGGGTACAGTCACCAGACCTTCTTCCGAGGTAACTCTGGGTACAGTCACTAGACCTCCTTCCGAGGTACCTCTGGGTACAGTCACCAGGCCTTCCTTCTCAGGTAACTCTGGGTACAGTCACCAGGCCTTTCTTTCGAGGTATCTCTGGGTACAGTCACAAGGACTTCCTTGTCAGTTACCTCTGGGTACAGTTCCCAGACCTTCCTTCTGAGGTGCCTCTGAGTACAGTCACCAGGCGTTTCTTCCGAGGTACTTTTGGGTACAGTCACCAGGCCTTGCTTCCGAGGTACCTCTGGGTAAATTCACCAGGCCTTTCTTACGAGGTACCTCTGGGTATAGTCAGCAGGCTTTTCTTCTGAGGTACCTATGCGTACAGTCACCAGAACTTCCTTCAGAAGTACCTCTGGGTACAGGCACCGGCCTGCCTTGTGAGGTACGTCTGGGTACAGTCACCAGCCCTTCCTTCTGAGGTAACCCTGGGTGCAGTCACCAGAATTTTCTTCCGGGGTACCTCTGGGTACAGACACCAGGCCTTTCTTTCGAGGTATCTCTGGGTACAGTCCGAAGGACTTCCTTGTGAGTTACCTCTGGGTAGAGTCACCAGGCCATCCTTCCGAGGTACCTCTGGGTACAGTCACCAGGACTTCCTTCTGATGTACATCTGGGTACGGTCACAAGTCCTTCCTTCCGAGGTACCTCTGGGTACCCTCACCAGGCCTTCCTTCCGAGGCACCTGGGTACACACACCAGGCCTTCCTTCTGAGGTAACTCTGGGTACAGTCACCAGAATTTTCTTCCGAGGTACCTCTGGCTGCAGTCACCAGGCCTTTCTTTCGAGGTACCTCTGGGTACAGTCAACAGGCCATCCTTCTGAGGAACCTCTGGGCACAGTCAACAGGCCTGACTTCTAATGTACATGTGGGTACGGTTACCAGGCTTTCCTTCCGAGGTTCCTCTGGGTACAGACACCAGGCCGTTCTTCCAAGGCACTTCTGGGTATAGCCACCAGGCCTTCCTTCCGAGGTACACCTGGGTACAGCCACCAGGCCTTTCTTCCGAGGTACCTCTGGGTACAGTCACCAGGCATTTCTGACGAGGTACCTCTGGGTTCAGTCACCAGACCTTCCTTCTGAGTTAGCTCCGAGTACAGTCACCAGGCCTTTCTTCCGAGGTACGTGTGGGTAGTAAACAGTCCTTCCTTCCGAGGTATATCTAGGAACAGTCACCAGGCCTTGCTTCCTAGGTGCCTCTGGGTACAGTCACGAGGCCTTCATTTCGAGGTACCTCTGGGTACAGTCACCAGGCCTTCGTTCCCTTGTACCTCTGGGTACAGTCACCAGGCTTTTCTTAAGAGGTACCTCTGGGTACAGTCACGAGGCTTTCCTTCTGAGTTAGCTCTGGGTACAGTCGCCAGGCCTTCCTTCCGACGTACCTCTGGGTACAGTCACCAGGCCTTCCTTCCTAGGTGCCTCTGGGTACAGTCACCAGGCCTTCCTTCTGAGGTACTTCTGGGTACAGTCTCCAGGCCTTCCTTCCGAGGTACCTCTGAATACAGTCACCGTGCCTTACTTCCCAGGTACCTTTGGGTACGGTCACCAAGCCTTCCTTCCGAGGCACCTCTGGGTACAGCCACCAGGCCTTCCTGCCGAAGTACCTCTGGGTACAGTTCCCAGACCTTCCTTCTGAGGTACCTCTGAGTACAGTCACCAGGCGTTTCTTCCGAGGTACTTTTGGGTACAGTCACCAGGCCTTGCTTCCTAGGTGCCTCTGGGTACAGTCACCAGGCCTTGCTTCCGAGGTACCTTGAGTACTGTAACCACGCTTTCCTTCCGAGTTACCTCTGGACAGGGTCACCACGCCTTCCTTCTGAGGTAACTCTGGGTACAGTCACCAGAATTTTCTTCCGAGGTACCTCTGGGTGCAGTCACCAGGCCTTTCTTTCGAGGTACCTCTGGGTACAGTCAACAGGCCATTCTTCCAAGGCATTTTTTGGTATAGCCACCAGGACTTCCTTCCGAGGTACACCTGGGTACAGTCACCAGGCCTTTCTTCCGAGGTACCTCTGGGTTCAGTCACCAGGCCTTCGTTCTGAGTTAGCTCCGAGTACAGTCACCAGGCCTTTCTTCCGAGGTACGTCTGGGTAGTAACCAGGCCTTCCTTCCGAGATATATCTAGGAACAGTCACCAGGCCTTGCTTCCTACGTGCCTCTGGGTACAGTCACCAGGCCTTCATTCCGAGGTACCTCTGGGTACAGTCACCAGGCCTTCGTTCCCTTGTACCTCTGGGTACAGTCACCAGGCTTTTCTTAAGAGGTATCTCTGGGTACAGTCACGAGGCTTTCCTTCTGAGTTAGCTCTGGGTACAGTCGCCAGGCCTTCCTTCCGACGTACCTCTGGGTACAGTCACCAGGCCTTCCTTCCTAGGTGCCTCTGGGTACAGTCACCAGGCCTTCCTTCTGAGGTACTTCTGGGTACAGTCTCCAGGCCTTCCTTCCGAGGTACCTCTGAATACAGTCACCGTGCCTTACTTCCCAGGTACCTTTGGGTACGGTCACCAAGCCTTCCTTCGGAGGCACCTCTGGGTACAGCCACCGGGCCTTCCTGCCGAAGTACCTCTGGGTACAGTTCCCAGACCTTCCTTCCGAGGTACCTCTGAGTACAGTCACCAGGCGTTTCTTCCGAGGTACTTTTGGGTACAGTCACCAGGCCTTGCTTCCTAGGTACCTTGAGTACTGTAACCACGCTTTCCTTCCGAGTTACCTCTGGACAGGGTCACCACGCCTTCCTTCTGAGGTAACTCTGGGTACAGTCACCAGAATTTTCTTCCGAGGTACCTCTGGGTGCAGTCACCAGGCCTTTCTTTCGAGGTACCTCTGGGTACAGTCAACAGGCCTTCCTTCTGAGGTACCTCTGGGCACAGTCAACAGGCCTGACTTCTAATGTACATCTGGGTACGGTCAACAGGCTTTCCTTCCGAGGTACCTCTGGGTACAGTCACCAGGCATTTCTGACGAGGTTCCTCTGGGTACAGTCACCAGGCCTTCCTTCTGAGGTACCTCTGAGTACAGTCACCAGGCCTTTCTTGCGAGGCACGTGTGGGTAGTAACCAGGCCTTCCTTCCGAGGTACCTCTGGGTACAGTCACCATCGCTTCCTTCCGAGGTACCTCTGGGTAGAGTCACCAGGCCTTCCTTCCGAGGTACTTCTGGGTACAATCACCAGGCCTTCCTTCCGAGGTACCTTTGGGTACAGTGACGAGGTCTTTCTTCTGAGGTACCTCTGAGTACAGTCACCAGGCCTTTCTTCCGAGGTACTTCTGGGTAGTCACCATGCCTTCCTTCCAAGGTACCTCTCGGTACAGTCTCCAGGCCTTCCTTCCGAGGTACTTCTGGGTACAATCACCAGGCCTTCCTTCCGAGGTACCTTTGAGTACAGTGACGAGCTCTTTCTTCTGAGGTACCTCTGAGTACAGTCTCCAGGCCTTCCTTTCGAGGTACTTCTGGGTACAGTCACCAGACCTTCTTCCGAGGTAACTCTGGGTACAGTCACTAGGCCTCCTTCCGAGGTACCTCTGGGTACAGTCACCAGGCCTTCCTTCTCAGGTAACTCTGGGTACAGTCTCCAGACCTTCCTTCCGAGGTACCTCTGAGTACAGTCACCAGGCGTTTCTTCCGAGGTACTTTTGGGTACAGTCACCAGGCCTTGCTTCCGAGGTACCTTGAGTACTGTAACCACGCTTTCCTTCCGAGTTACCTCTGGACAGAGTCACCACGCCTTCCTTCTGAGGTAACTCTGGGTACAGTCACCAGAATTTTCTTCCGAGGTACCTCTGGGTGCAGTCACCAGGCCTTTCTTTCGAGGTACCTCTGGGTACAGTCAACAGGCCTTCCTTCTGAGGTACCTCTGGGTACAGTCAACAGGCATTTCTGACGAGGTTCCTCTGGGTACAGTCTCCAGGCCTTCCTTCCGAGGTACTTCTGGGTACAGTCACCAGACCTTCTTCCGAGGTAACTCTGGGTACAGTCACTAGACCTCCTTCCGAGGTACCTCTGGGTACAGTCACCAGGCCTTCCTTCTCAGGAAACTCTGGGTACAGTCACCAGGCCTTTCCTTCGAGGTATCTCTGGGTACAGTCACAAGGACTTCCTTGTCAGTTACCTCTGGGTACAGTTCCCAGACCTTCCTTCTGAGGTGCCTCTGAGTACAGTCACCAGGCGTTTCTTCCGAGGTACTTTTGGGTACAGTCACCAGGCCTTGCTTCCGAGGTACCTCTGGGTAAATTCACCAGGCCTTTCTTACGAGGTACCTCTGGGTATAGTCAGCAGGCTTTTCTTCTGAGGTACCTATGCGTACAGTCACCAGAACTTCCTTCAGAAGTACCTCTGGGTACAGGCACCGGCCTGCCTTGTGAGGTATGTCTGGGTACAGTCACCAGCCCTTCCTTCTGAGGTAACCCTGGGTGCAGTCACCAGAATTTTCTTCCGGGGTACCTCTGGGTACAGACACCAGGCCTTTCTTTCGAGGTATCTCTGGGTACAGTCCGAAGGACTTCCTTGTGAGTTACCTCTGGGTAGAGTCACCAGGCCATCCTTCCGAGGTACCTCTGGGTACAGTCACCAGGACTTCCTTCTGATGTACATCTGGGTACGGTCACAAGGCCTTCCTTCCGAGGTACCTCTGGGTACCCTCACCAGGCCTTCCTTCCGAGGCACCTGGGTACACACACCAGGCCTTCCTTCTGAGGTAACTCTGGGTACAGTCACCAGAATTTTCTTCCGAGGTACCTCTGGCTGCAGTCACCAGGCCTTTCTTTCGAGGTACCTCTGGGTACAGTCAACAGGCCATCCTTCTGAGGTACCTCTGGGCACAGTCAACAGGCCTGACTTCTAATGTACATGTGGGTACGGTTACCAGGCTTTCCTTCCGAGGTTCCTCTGGGTACAGTCACCAGGCCGTTCTTCCAAGGCACTTCTGGGTATAGCCACCAGGCCTTCCTTCCGAGGTACACCTGGGTACAGCCACCAGGCCTTTCTTCCGAGGTACCTCTGGGTACAGTCACCAGGCATTTCTGACGAGGTACCTCTGGGTTCAGTCACCAGACCTTCCTTCTGAGTTAGCTCCGAGTACAGTCACCAGGCCTTTCTTCCGAGGTACGTGTGGGTAGTAAACAGTCCTTCCTTCCGAGGTATATCTAGGAACAGTCACCAGGCCTTGCTTCCTAGGTGCCTCTGGGTACAGTCACGAGGCCTTCATTTCGAGGTACCTCTGGGTACAGTCACCAGGCCTTCGTTCCCTTGTACCTCTGGGTACAGTCACCAGGCTTTTCTTAAGAGGTACCTCTGGGTACAGTCACGAGGCTTTCCTTCTGAGTTACCTCTGAGTACAGTCGCCAGGCCTTCCTTCCGAGGTACCCCTGGGTACACTTCCCAGACCTTCCTTCCGAGGTACCTCTGAGTACAGTCACCAGGCGTTTCTTCCGAGGTACTTTTGGGTACAGTCACCAGGCCTTGCTTCCGAGGTACCTTGAGTACTGTAACCACGCTTTCCTTCCGAGTTACCTCTGGACAGAGTCACCACGCCTTCCTTCTGAGGTAACTCTGGGTACAGTCACCAGAATTTTCTTCCGAGGTACCTCTGGGTGCAGTCACCAGGCCTTTCTTTCGAGGTACCTCTGGGTACAGTCACCAGGCATTTCTGACGAGGTTCCTCTGGGTACAGTCTCCAGGCCTTCCTTCCGAGGTACTTCTGGGTACAGTCACCAGACCTTCTTCCGAGGTAACTCTGGGTACAGTCACTAGACCTCCTTCCGAGGTACCTCTGGGTACAGTCACCAGGCCTTCCTTCTCAGGTAACTCTGGGTACAGTCACCAGGCCTTTCTTTCGAGGTATCTCTGGGTACAGTCACAAGGACTTCCTTGTCAGTTACCTCTGGGTACAGTTCCCAGACCTTCCTTCTGAGGTGCCTCTGAGTACAGTCACCAGGCGTTTCTTCCGAGGTACTTTTGGGTACAGTCACCAGGCCTTGCTTCCGAGGTACCTCTGGGTAAATTCACCAGGCCTTTCTTACGAGGTACCTCTGGGTATAGTCAGCAGGCTTTTCTTCTGAGGTACCTATGCGTACAGTCACCAGAACTTCCTTCAGAAGTACCTCTGGGTACAGGCACCGGCCTGCCTTGTGAGGTATGTCTGGGTACAGTCACCAGCCCTTCCTTCTGAGGTAACCCTGGGTGCAGTCACCAGAATTTTCTTCCGGGGTACCTCTGGGTACAGACACCAGGCCTTTCTTTCGAGGTATCTCTGGGTACAGTCCGAAGGACTTCCTTGTGAGTTACCTCTGGGTAGAGTCACCAGGCCATCCTTCCGAGGTACCTCTGGGTACAGTCACCAGGACTTCCTTCTGATGTACATCTGGGTACGGTCACAAGTCCTTCCTTCCGAGGTACCTCTGGGTACCCTCACCAGGCCTTCCTTCCGAGGCACCTGGGTACACACACCAGGCCTTCCTTCTGAGGTAACTCTGGGTACAGTCACCAGAATTTTCTTCCGAGGTACCTCTGGCTGCAGTCACCAGGCCTTTCTTTCGAGGTACCTCTGGGTACAGTCAACAGGCCATCCTTCTGAGGAACCTCTGGGCACAGTCAACAGGCCTGACTTCTAATGTACATGTGGGTACGGTTACCAGGCTTTCCTTCCGAGGTTCCTCTGGGTACAGACACCAGGCCGTTCTTCCAAGGCACTTCTGGGTATAGCCACCAGGCCTTCCTTCCGAGGTACACCTGGGTACAGCCACCAGGCCTTTCTTCCGAGGTACCTCTGGGTACAGTCACCAGGCATTTCTGACGAGGTACCTCTGGGTTCAGTCACCAGACCTTCCTTCTGAGTTAGCTCCGAGTACAGTCACCAGGCCTTTCTTCCGAGGTACGTGTGGGTAGTAAACAGTCCTTCCTTCCGAGGTATATCTAGGAACAGTCACCAGGCCTTGCTTCCTAGGTGCCTCTGGGTACAGTCACGAGGCCTTCATTTCGAGGTACCTCTGGGTACAGTCACCAGGCCTTCGTTCCCTTGTACCTCTGGGTACAGTCACCAGGCTTTTCTTAAGAGGTACCTCTGGGTACAGTCACGAGGCTTTCCTTCTGAGTTAGCTCTGGGTACAGTCGCCAGGCCTTCCTTCCGACGTACCTCTGGGTACAGTCACCAGGCCTTCCTTCCTAGGTGCCTCTGGGTACAGTCACCAGGCCTTCCTTCTGAGGTACTTCTGGGTACAGTCTCCAGGCCTTCCTTCCGAGGTACCTCTGAATACAGTCACCGTGCCTTACTTCCCAGGTACCTTTGGGTACGGTCACCAAGCCTTCCTTCCGAGGCACCTCTGGGTACAGCCACCAGGCCTTCCTGCCGAAGTACCTCTGGGTACAGTTCCCAGACCTTCCTTCTGAGGTACCTCTGAGTACAGTCACCAGGCGTTTCTTCCGAGGTACTTTTGGGTACAGTCACCAGGCATTGCTTCCTAGGTGCCTCTGGGTACAGTCACCAGGCCTTGCTTCCGAGGTACCTTGAGTACTGTAACCACGCTTTCCTTCCGAGTTACCTCTGGACAGAGTCACCACGCCTTCCTTCTGAGGTAACTCTGGGTACAGTCACCAGAATTTTCTTCCGAGGTACCTCTGGGTGCAGTCACCAGGCCTTTCTTTCGAGGTACCTCTGGGTACAGTCAACAGGCCATTCTTCCAAGGCATTTTTTGGTATAGCCACCAGGACTTCCTTCCGAGGTACACCTGGGTACAGTCACCAGGCCTTTCTTCCGAGGTACCTCTGGGTTCAGTCACCAGGCCTTCGTTCTGAGTTAGCTCCGAGTACAGTCACCAGGCCTTTCTTCCGAGGTACGTCTGGGTAGTAACCAGGCCTTCCTTCCGAGATATATCTAGGAACAGTCACCAGGCCTTGCTTCCTACGTGCCTCTGGGTACAGTCACCAGGCCTTCATTCCGAGGTACCTCTGGGTACAGTCACCAGGCCTTCGTTCCCTTGTACCTCTGGGTACAGTCACCAGGCTTTTCTTAAGAGGTATCTCTGGGTACAGTCACGAGGCTTTCCTTCTGAGTTAGCTCTGGGTACAGTCGCCAGGCCTTCCTTCCGACGTACCTCTGGGTACAGTCACCAGGCCTTCCTTCCTAGGTGCCTCTGGGTACAGTCACCAGGCCTTCCTTCTGAGGTACTTCTGGGTACAGTCTCCAGGCCTTCCTTCCGAGGTACCTCTGAATACAGTCACCGTGCCTTACTTCCCAGGTACCTTTGGGTACGGTCACCAAGCCTTCCTTCCGAGGCACCTCTGGGTACAGCCACCGGGCCTTCCTTCCGAAGTACCTCTGGGTACAGTTCCCAGACCTTCCTTCCGAGGTACCTCTGAGTACAGTCACCAGGCGTTTCTTCCGAGGTACTTTTGGGTAAAGTCACCAGGCCTTGCTTCCTAGGTACCTTGAGTACTGTAACCACGCTTTCCTTCCGAGTTACCTCTGGACAGGGTCACCACGCCTTCCTTCTGAGGTAACTCTGGGTACAGTCACCAGAATTTTCTTCCGAGGTACCTCTGGGTGCAGTCACCAGGCCTTTCTTTCGAGGTACCTCTGGGTACAGTCAACAGGCCTTCCTTCTGAGGTACCTCTGGGCACAGTCAACAGGCCTGACTTCTAATGTACATCTGGGTACGGTCAACAGGCTTTCCTTCCGAGGTACCTCTGGGTACAGTCACCAGGCATTTCTGACGAGGTTCCTCTGGGTACAGTCACCAGGCCTTCCTTCTGAGGTACCTCTGAGTACAGTCACTAGGCCTTTCTTGCGAGGCACGTCTGGGTAGTAACCAGGCCTTCCTTCCGAGGTACCTCTGGGTACAGTCACCATCGCTTCCTTCCGAGGTACCTCTGGGTAGAGTCACCAGGCCTTCCTTCCGAGGTACTTCTGGGTACAATCACCAGGCCTTCCTTCCGAGGTACCTTTGGGTACAGTGACGAGGTCTTTCTTCTGAGGTACCTCTGAGTACAGTCACCAGGCCTTTCTTCCGAGGTACTTCTGGGTAGTCACCATGCCTTCCTTCCAAGGTACCTCTCGGTACAGTCTCCAGGCCTTCCTTCCGAGGTACTTCTGGGTACAATCACCAGGCCTTCCTTCCGAGGTACCTTTGAGTACAGTGACGAGCTCTTTCTTCTGAGGTACCTCTGAGTACAGTCTCCAGGCCTTCCTTTCGAGGTACTTCTGGGTACAGTCACCAGACCTTCTTCCGAGGTAACTCTGGGTACAGTCACTAGGCCTCCTTCCGAGGTACCTCTGGGTACAGTCACCAGGCCTTCCTTCTCAGGTAACTCTGGGTACAGTCTCCAGACCTTCCTTCCGAGGTACCTCTGAGTACAGTCACCAGGCGTTTCTTCCGAGGTACTTTTGGGTACAGTCACCAGGCCTTGCTTCCGAGGTACCTTGAGTACTGTAACCACGCTTTCCTTCCGAGTTACCTCTGGACAGAGTCACCACGCCTTCCTTCTGAGGTAACTCTGGGTACAGTCACCAGAATTTTCTTCCGAGGTACCTCTGGGTGCAGTCACCAGGCCTTTCTTTCGAGGTACCTCTGGGTACAGTCAACAGGCCTTCCTTCTGAGGTACCTCTGGGTACAGTCAACAGGCATTTCTGACGAGGTTCCTCTGGGTACAGTCTCCAGGCCTTCCTTCCGAGGTACTTCTGGGTACAGTCACCAGACCTTCTTCCGAGGTAACTCTGGGTACAGTCACTAGACCTCCTTCCGAGGTACCTCTGGGTACAGTCACCAGGCCTTCCTTCTCAGGTAACTCTGGGTACAGTCACCAGGCCTTTCTTTCGAGGTATCTCTGGGTACATTCACAAGGACTTCCTTGTCAGTTACCTCTGGGTACAGTTCCCAGACCTTCCTTCTGAGGTGCCTCTGAGTACAGTCACCAGGCGTTTCTTCCGAGGTACTTTTGGGTACAGTCACCAGGCCTTGCTTCCGAGGTACCTCTGGGTAAATTCACCAGGCCTTTCTTACGAGGTACCTCTGGGTATAGTCAGCAGGCTTTTCTTCTGAGGTACCTATGCGTACAGTCACCAGAACTTCCTTCAGAAGTACCTCTGGGTACAGGCACCGGCCTGCCTTGTGAGGTATGTCTGGGTACAGTCACCAGCCCTTCCTTCTGAGGTAACCCTGGGTGCAGTCACCAGAATTTTCTTCCGGGGTACCTCTGGGTACAGACACCAGGCCTTTCTTTCGAGGTATCTCTGGGTACAGTCCGAAGGACTTCCTTGTGAGTTACCTCTGGGTAGAGTCACCAGGCCATCCTTCCGAGGTACCTCTGGGTACAGTCACCAGGACTTCCTTCTGATGTACATCTGGGTACGGTCACAAGGCCTTCCTTCCGAGGTACCTCTGGGTACCCTCACCAGGCCTTCCTTCCGAGGCACCTGGGTACACACACCAGGCCTTCCTTCTGAGGTAACTCTGGGTACAGTCACCAGAATTTTCTTCCGAGGTACCTCTGGCTGCAGTCACCAGGCCTTTCTTTCGAGGTACCTCTGGGTACAGTCAACAGGCCATCCTTCTGAGGAACCTCTGGGCACAGTCAACAGGCCTGACTTCTAATGTACATGTGGGTACGGTTACCAGGCTTTCCTTCCGAGGTTCCTCTGGGTACAGACACCAGGCCGTTCTTCCAAGGCACTTCTGGGTATAGCCACCAGGCCTTCCTTCCGAGGTACACCTGGGTACAGCCACCAGGCCTTTCTTCCGAGGTACACCTGGGTACAGCCACCAGGCCTTTCTTCCGAGGTACCTCTGGGTACAGTCACCAGGCATTTCTGACGAGGTACCTCTGGGTTCAGTCACCAGACCTTCCTTCTGAGTTAGCTCCGAGTACAGTCACCAGGCCTTTCTTCCGAGGTACGTGTGGGTAGTAAACAGTCCTTCCTTCCGAGGTATATCTAGGAACAGTCACCAGGCCTTGCTTCCTAGGTGCCTCTGGGTACAGTCACGAGGCCTTCATTTCGAGGTACCTCTGGGTACAGTCACCAGGCCTTCGTTCCCTTGTACCTCTGGGTACAGTCACCAGGCTTTTCTTAAGAGGTACCTCTGGGTACAGTCACGAGGCTTTCCTTCTGAGTTAGCTCTGGGTACAGTCGCCAGGCCTTCCTTCCGACGTACCTCTGGGTACAGTCACCAGGCCTTCCTTCCTAGGTGCCTCTGGGTACAGTCACCAGGCCTTCCTTCTGAGGTACTTCTGGGTACAGTCTCCAGGCCTTCCTTCCGAGGTACCTCTGAATACAGTCACCGTGCCTTACTTCCCAGGTACCTTTGGGTACGGTCACCAAGCCTTCCTTCCGAGGCACCTCTGGGTACAGCCACCAGGCCTTCCTGCCGAAGTACCTCTGGGTACAGTTCCCAGACCTTCCTTCTGAGGTACCTCTGAGTACAGTCACCAGGCGTTTCTTCCGAGGTACTTTTGGGTACAGTCACCAGGCCTTGCTTCCTAGGTGCCTCTGGGTACAGTCACCAGGCCTTGCTTCCGAGGTACCTTGAGTACTGTAACCACGCTTTCCTTCCGAGTTACCTCTGGACAGAGTCACCACGCCTTCCTTCTGAGGTAACTCTGGGTACAGTCACCAGAATTTTCTTCCGAGGTACCTCTGGGTGCAGTCACCAGGCCTTTCTTTCGAGGTACCTCTGGGTACAGTCAACAGGCCATTCTTCCAAGGCATTTTTTGGTATAGCCACCAGGACTTCCTTCCGAGGTACACCTGGGTACAGTCACCAGGCCTTTCTTCCGAGGTACCTCTGGGTTCAGTCACCAGGCCTTCGTTCTGAGTTAGCTCCGAGTACAGTCACCAGGCCTTTCTTCCGAGGTACGTCTGGGTAGTAACCAGGCCTTCCTTCCGAGATATATCTAGGAACAGTCACCAGGCCTTGCTTCCTACGTGCCTCTGGGTACAGTCACCAGGCCTTCATTCCGAGGTACCTCTGGGTACAGTCACCAGGCCTTCGTTCCCTTGTACCTCTGGGTACAGTCACCAGGCTTTTCTTAAGAGGTATCTCTGGGTACAGTCACGAGGCTTTCCTTCTGAGTTAGCTCTGGGTACAGTCGCCAGGCCTTCCTTCCGACGTACCTCTGGGTACAGTCACCAGGCCTTCCTTCCTAGGTGCCTCTGGGTACAGTCACCAGGCCTTCCTTCTGAGGTACTTCTGGGTACAGTCTCCAGGCCTTCCTTCCGAGGTACCTCTGAATACAGTCACCGTGCCTTACTTCCCAGGTACCTTTGGGTACGGTCACCAAGCCTTCCTTCCGAGGCACCTCTGGGTACAGCCACCGGGCCTTCCTTCCGAAGTACCTCTGGGTACAGTTCCCAGACCTTCCTTCCGAGGTACCTCTGAGTACAGTCACCAGGCGTTTCTTCCGAGGTACTTTTGGGTAAAGTCACCAGGCCTTGCTTCCTAGGTACCTTGAGTACTGTAACCACGCTTTCCTTCCGAGTTACCTCTGGACAGGGTCACCACGCCTTCCTTCTGAGGTAACTCTGGGTACAGTCACCAGAATTTTCTTCCGAGGTACCTCTGGGTGCAGTCACCAGGCCTTTCTTTCGAGGTACCTCTGGGTACAGTCAACAGGCCTTCCTTCTGAGGTACCTCTGGGCACAGTCAACAGGCCTGACTTCTAATGTACATCTGGGTACGGTCAACAGGCTTTCCTTCCGAGGTACCTCTGGGTACAGTCACCAGGCATTTCTGACGAGGTTCCTCTGGGTACAGTCACCAGGCCTTCCTTCTGAGGTACCTCTGAGTACAGTCACTAGGCCTTTCTTGCGAGGCACGTCTGGGTAGTAACCAGGCCTTCCTTCCGAGGTACCTCTGGGTACAGTCACCATCGCTTCCTTCCGAGGTACCTCTGGGTAGAGTCACCAGGCCTTCCTTCCGAGGTACTTCTGGGTACAATCACCAGGCCTTCCTTCCGAGGTACCTTTGGGTACAGTGACGAGGTCTTTCTTCTGAGGTACCTCTGAGTACAGTCACCAGGCCTTTCTTCCGAGGTACTTCTGGGTAGTCACCATGCCTTCCTTCCAAGGTACCTCTCGGTACAGTCTCCAGGCCTTCCTTCCGAGGTACTTCTGGGTACAATCACCAGGCCTTCCTTCCGAGGTACCTTTGAGTACAGTGACGAGCTCTTTCTTCTGAGGTACCTCTGAGTACAGTCTCCAGGCCTTCCTTTCGAGGTACTTCTGGGTACAGTCACCAGACCTTCTTCCGAGGTAACTCTGGGTACAGTCACTAGGCCTCCTTCCGAGGTACCTCTGGGTACAGTCACCAGGCCTTCCTTCTCAGGTAACTCTGGGTACAGTCTCCAGACCTTCCTTCCGAGGTACCTCTGAGTACAGTCACCAGGCGTTTCTTCCGAGGTACTTTTGGGTACAGTCACCAGGCCTTGCTTCCGAGGTACCTTGAGTACTGTAACCACGCTTTCCTTCCGAGTTACCTCTGGACAGAGTCACCACGCCTTCCTTCTGAGGTAACTCTGGGTACAGTCACCAGAATTTTCTTCCGAGGTACCTCTGGGTGCAGTCACCAGGCCTTTCTTTCGAGGTACCTCTGGGTACAGTCAACAGGCCTTCCTTCTGAGGTACCTCTGGGTACAGTCAACAGGCATTTCTGACGAGGTTCCTCTGGGTACAGTCTCCAGGCCTTCCTTCCGAGGTACTTCTGGGTACAGTCACCAGACCTTCTTCCGAGGTAACTCTGGGTACAGTCACTAGACCTCCTTCCGAGGTACCTCTGGGTACAGTCACCAGGCCTTCCTTCTCAGGTAACTCTGGGTACAGTCACCAGGCCTTTCTTTCGAGGTATCTCTGGGTACATTCACAAGGACTTCCTTGTCAGTTACCTCTGGGTACAGTTCCCAGACCTTCCTTCTGAGGTGCCTCTGAGTACAGTCACCAGGCGTTTCTTCCGAGGTACTTTTGGGTACAGTCACCAGGCCTTGCTTCCGAGGTACCTCTGGGTAAATTCACCAGGCCTTTCTTACGAGGTACCTCTGGGTATAGTCAGCAGGCTTTTCTTCTGAGGTACCTATGCGTACAGTCACCAGAACTTCCTTCAGAAGTACCTCTGGGTACAGGCACCGGCCTGCCTTGTGAGGTATGTCTGGGTACAGTCACCAGCCCTTCCTTCTGAGGTAACCCTGGGTGCAGTCACCAGAATTTTCTTCCGGGGTACCTCTGGGTACAGACACCAGGCCTTTCTTTCGAGGTATCTCTGGGTACAGTCCGAAGGACTTCCTTGTGAGTTACCTCTGGGTAGAGTCACCAGGCCATCCTTCCGAGGTACCTCTGGGTACAGTCACCAGGACTTCCTTCTGATGTACATCTGGGTACGGTCACAAGGCCTTCCTTCCGAGGTACCTCTGGGTACCCTCACCAGGCCTTCCTTCCGAGGCACCTGGGTACACACACCAGGCCTTCCTTCTGAGGTAACTCTGGGTACAGTCACCAGAATTTTCTTCCGAGGTACCTCTGGCTGCAGTCACCAGGCCTTTCTTTCGAGGTACCTCTGGGTACAGTCAACAGGCCATCCTTCTGAGGTACCTCTGGGCACAGTCAACAGGCCTGACTTCTAATGTACATGTGGGTACGGTTACCAGGCTTTCCTTCCGAGGTTCCTCTGGGTACAGTCACCAGGCCGTTCTTCCAAGGCACTTCTGGGTATAGCCACCAGGCCTTCCTTCCGAGGTACACCTGGGTACAGCCACCAGGCCTTTCTTCCGAGGTACCTCTGGGTACAGTCACCAGGCATTTCTGACGAGGTACCTCTGGGTTCAGTCACCAGACCTTCCTTCTGAGTTAGCTCCGAGTACAGTCACCAGGCCTTTCTTCCGAGGTACGTGTGGGTAGTAAACAGTCCTTCCTTCCGAGGTATATCTAGGAACAGTCACCAGGCCTTGCTTCCTAGGTGCCTCTGGGTACAGTCACGAGGCCCTCATTTCGAGGTACCTCTGGGTACAGTCACCAGGCCTTCGTTCCCTTGTACCTCTGGGTACAGTCACCAGGCTTTTCTTAAGAGGTACCTCTGGGTACAGTCACGAGGCTTTCCTTCTGAGTTACCTCTGAGTACAGTCGCCAGGCCTTCCTTCCGAGGTACCCCTGGGTACACTTCCCAGACCTTCCTTCCGAGGTACCTCTGAGTACAGTCACCAGGCGTTTCTTCCGAGGTACTTTTGGGTACAGTCACCAGGCCTTGCTTCCGAGGTACCTTGAGTACTGTAACCACGCTTTCCTTCCGAGTTACCTCTGGACAGAGTCACCACGCCTTCCTTCTGAGGTAACTCTGGGTACAGTCACCAGAATTTTCTTCCGAGGTACCTCTGGGTGCAGTCACCAGGCCTTTCTTTCGAGGTACCTCTGGGTACAGTCAACAGGCCATTCTTCCAAGGCATTTTTTGGTATAGCCACCAGGACTTCCTTCCGAGGTACACCTGGGTACAGTCACCAGGCCTTTCTTCCGAGGTACCTCTGGGTTCAGTCACCAGGCCTTCGTTCTGAGTTAGCTCCGAGTACAGTCACCAGGCCTTTCTTCCGAGGTACGTCTGGGTAGTAACCAGGCCTTCCTTCCGAGATATATCTAGGAACAGTCACCAGGCCTTGCTTCCTACGTGCCTCTGGGTACAGTCACCAGGCCTTCATTCCGAGGTACCTCTGGGTACAGTCACCAGGCCTTCGTTCCCTTGTACCTCTGGGTACAGTCACCAGGCTTTTCTTAAGAGGTATCTCTGGGTACAGTCACGAGGCTTTCCTTCTGAGTTAGCTCTGGGTACAGTCGCCAGGCCTTCCTTCCGACGTACCTCTGGGTACAGTCACCAGGCCTTCCTTCCTAGGTGCCTCTGGGTACAGTCACCAGGCCTTCCTTCTGAGGTACTTCTGGGTACAGTCTCCAGGCCTTCCTTCCGAGGTACCTCTGAATACAGTCACCGTGCCTTACTTCCCAGGTACCTTTGGGTACGGTCACCAAGCCTTCCTTCCGAGGCACCTCTGGGTACAGCCACCGGGCCTTCCTGCCGAAGTACCTCTGGGTACAGTTCCCAGACCTTCCTTCCGAGGTACCTCTGAGTACAGTCACCAGGCGTTTCTTCCGAGGTACTTTTGGGTACAGTCACCAGGCCTTGCTTCCTAGGTACCTTGAGTACTGTAACCACGCTTTCCTTCCGAGTTACCTCTGGACAGGGTCACCACGCCTTCCTTCTGAGGTAACTCTGGGTACAGTCACCAGAATTTTCTTCCGAGGTACCTCTGGGTGCAGTCACCAGGCCTTTCTTTCGAGGTACCTCTGGGTACAGTCAACAGGCCTTCCTTCTGAGGTACCTCTGGGCACAGTCAACAGGCCTGACTTCTAATGTACATCTGGGTACGGTCAACAGGCTTTCCTTCCGAGGTACCTCTGGGTACAGTCACCAGGCATTTCTGACGAGGTTCCTCTGGGTACAGTCACCAGGCCTTCCTTCTGAGGTACCTCTGAGTACAGTCACCAGGCCTTTCTTCCGAGGCACGTCTGGGTAGTAACCAGGCCTTCCTTCCGAGGTACCTCTGGGTACAGTCACCATCGCTTCCTTCCGAGGTACCTCTGGGTAGAGTCACCAGGCCTTCCTTCCGAGGTACTTCTGGGTACAATCACCAGGCCTTCCTTCCGAGGTACCTTTGGGTACAGTGACGAGGTCTTTCTTCTGAGGTACCTCTGAGTACAGTCACCAGGCCTTTCTTCCGAGGTACTTCTGGGTAGTCACCATGCCTTCCTTCCAAGGTACCTCTCGGTACAGTCTCCAGGCCTTCCTTCCGAGGTACTTCTGGGTACAATCACCAGGCCTTCCTTCCGAGGTACCTTTGGGTACAGTGACGAGGTCTTTCTTCTGAGGTACCTCTGAGTACAGTCTCCAGGCCTTCCTTCCGAGGTACTTCTGGGTACAGTCACCAGACCTTCTTCCGAGGTATCTCTGGGTACAGTCACTAGGCCTCCTTCCGAGGTACCTCTGGGTACAGTCACCAGGCCTTCCTTCTCAGGTAACTCTGGGTACAGTCTCCAGACCTTCCTTCCGAGGTACCTCTGAGTACAGTCACCAGGCGTTTCTTCCGAGGTACGTGTGGGTAGTAAACAGGCCTTCCTTCCGAGGTATATCTAGGAACAGTCACCAGGCCTTGCTTCCTAGGTGCCTCTGGGTACAGTCACGAGGCCTTCATTTCGAGGTACCTCTGGGTACAGTCACCAGGCCTTCGTTCCCTTGTACCTCTGGGTACAGTCACCAGGCTTTTCTTAAGAGGTACCTCTGGGTACAGTCACGAGGCTTTCCTTGTGAGTTACCTCTGAGTACAGTCGCCAGGCCTTCCTTCCGAGGTACCTCTGGGTACACTTCCCAGACCTTCCTTCCGAGGTACCTCTGAGTACAGTCACCAGGCGTTTCTTCCGAGGTACTTTTGGGTACAGTCACCAGGCCTTGCTTCCGAGGTACCTTGAGTACTGTAACCACGCTTTCCTTCCGAGTTACCTCTGGACAGAGTCACCACGCCTTCCTTCTGAGGTAACTCTGGGTACAGTCACCAGAATTTTCTTCCGAGGTACCTCTGGGTGCAGTCACCAGGCCTTTCTTTCGAGGTACCTCTGGGTACAGTCAACAGGCCATTCTTCCAAGGCATTTCTGGGTATAGCCACCAGGACTTCCTTCCGAGGTACACCTGGGTACAGTCACCAGGCCTTTCTTCCGAGGTACCTCTGGGTTCAGTCACCAGGCCTTCCTTCTGAGTTAGCTCCAAGTACAGTCACCAGGCCTTTCATCCGAGGTACGTCTGGGTAGTAACCAGGCCTTCCTTCCGAGATATATCTAGGAACAGTCACCAGGCCTTGCTTCCTACGTGCCTCTGGGTACAGTCACCAGGCCTTCATTCCGAGGTACCTCTGGGTACAGTCACCAGGCCTTCGTTCCCTTGTACCTCTGGGTACAGTCACCAGGCTTTTCTTAAGAGGTATCTCTGGGTACAGTCACGAGGCTTTCCTTCTGAGTTAGCTCTGGGTACAGTCGCCAGGCCTTCCTTCCGACGTACCTCTGGGTACAGTCACCAGGCCTTCCTTCCTAGGTGCCTCTGGGTACAGTCACCAGGCCTTCCTTCTGAGGTACTTCTGGGTACAGTCTCCAGGCCTTCCTTCCGAGGTACCTCTGAATACAGTCACCGTGCCTTACTTCCCAGGTACCTTTGGGTACGGTCACCAAGCCTTCCTTCCGAGGCACCTCTGGGTACAGCCACCAGGCCTTCCTGCCGAAGTACCTCTGGGTACAGTTCCCAGACCTTCCTTCTGAGGTACCTCTGAGTACAGTCACCAGGCGTTTCTTCCGAGGTACTTTTGGGTACAGTCACCAGGCCTTGCTTCCTAGGTACCTTGAGTACTGTAACCACGCTTTCCTTCCGAGTTACCTCTGGACAGGGCCACCACGCCTTCCTTCTGAGGTAACTCTGGGTACAGTCACCAGAATTTTCTTCCGAGGTACCTCTGGGTGCAGTCACCAGGCCTTTCTTTCGAGGTACCTCTGGGTACAGTCAACAGGCCTTCATTCTGAGGTACCTCTGGGCACAGTCAACAGGCCTGACTTCTAATGTACATCTGGGTACGGTCAACAGGCTTTCCTCCGAGGTACCTCTGGGTACAGTCACCAGGCATTTCTGACGAGGTTCCTCTGGGTACAGTCACCAGGCCTTCCTTCTGAGGTACCTCTGAGTACAGTCACCAGGCCTTTCTTCCGAGGTACGTCTGGGTAGTAACCAGGCCTTCCTTCCGAGGTACCTCTGGGTACAGTCACCATCGCTTCCTTCCGAGGTACCTCTGGGTAGAGTCACCAGGCCTTCCTTCCGAGGTACTTCTGGGTACAATCACCAGGCCTTCCTTCCGAGGTACCTTTGGGTACAGTGACGAGGTCTTTCTTCTGAGGTACCTCTGAGTACAGTCACCAGGCCTTTCTTCCGAGGTACTTCTGGGTAGTCACCATGCCTTCCTTCCAAGGTACCTCTCGGTACAGTCTCCAGGCCTTCCTTCCGAGGTACTTCTGGGTACAATCACCAGGCCTTCCTCCCGAGGTACCTTTGGGTACAGTGACGAGGTCTTTCTTCTGAGGTACCTCTGAGTACAGTCTCCAGGCCTTCCTTCCGAGGTACTTCTGGGTACAGTCACCAGACCTTCTTCCGAGGTAACTCTGGGTACAGTCACTAGGCCTCCTTCCGAGGTACCTCTGGGTACAGTCACCAGGCCTTCCTTCTCAGGTAACTCTGGGTACAGTCTCCAGACCTTCCTTCCGAGGTACCTCTGAGTACAGTCACCAGGCGTTTCTTCCGAGGTACTTTTGGGTACAGTCACCAGGCCTTGCTTCCGAGGTACCTTGAGTACTGTAACCACGCTTTCCTTCCGAGTTACCTCTGGACAGAGTCACCACGCCTTCCTTCTGAGGTAACTCTGGGTACAGTCACCAGAATTTTCTTCCGAGGTACCTCTGGGTGCAGTCACCAGGCCTTTCTTTCGAGGTACCTCTGGGTACAGTCAACAGGCCTTCCTTCTGAGGTACCTCTGGGTACAGTCACCAGGCATTTCTGACGAGGTTCCTCTGGGTACAGTCTCCAGGCCTTCCTTCCGAGGTACTTCTGGGTACAGTCACCAGACCTTCTTCCGAGGTAACTCTGGGTACAGTCACTAGACCTCCTTCCGAGGTACCTCTGGGTACAGTCACCAGGCCTTCCTTCTCAGGTAACTCTGGGTACAGTCACCAGGCCTTTCTTTCGAGGTATCTCTGGGTACAGTCACAAGGACTTCCTTGTCAGTTACCTCTGGGTACAGTTCCCAGACCTTCCTTCTGAGGTGCCTCTGAGTACAGTCACCAGGCGTTTCTTCCGAGGTACTTTTGGGTACAGTCACCAGGCCTTGCTTCCGAGGTACCTCTGGGTAAATTCACCAGGCCTTTCTTACGAGGTACCTCTGGGTATAGTCAGCAGGCTTTTCTTCTGAGGTACCTATGCGTACAGTCACCAGAACTTCCTTCAGAAGTACCTCTGGGTACAGGCACCGGCCTGCCTTGTGAGGTATGTCTGGGTACAGTCACCAGCCCTTCCTTCTGAGGTAACCCTGGGTGCAGTCACCAGAATTTTCTTCCGGGGTACCTCTGGGTACAGACACCAGGCCTTTCTTTCGAGGTATCTCTGGGTACAGTCCGAAGGACTTCCTTGTGAGTTACCTCTGGGTAGAGTCACCAGGCCATCCTTCCGAGGTACCTCTGGGTACAGTCACCAGGACTTCCTTCTGATGTACATCTGGGTACGGTCACAAGTCCTTCCTTCCGAGGTACCTCTGGGTACCCTCACCAGGCCTTCCTTCCGAGGCACCTGGGTACACACACCAGGCCTTCCTTCTGAGGTAACTCTGGGTACAGTCACCAGAATTTTCTTCCGAGGTACCTCTGGCTGCAGTCACCAGGCCTTTCTTTCGAGGTACCTCTGGGTACAGTCAACAGGCCATCCTTCTGAGGAACCTCTGGGCACAGTCAACAGGCCTGACTTCTAATGTACATGTGGGTACGGTTACCAGGCTTTCCTTCCGAGGTTCCTCTGGGTACAGACACCAGGCCGTTCTTCCAAGGCACTTCTGGGTATAACCACCAGGCCTTCCTTCCGAGGTACACCTGGGTACAGCCACCAGGCCTTTCTTCCGAGGTACCTCTGGGTACAGTCACCAGGCATTTCTGACGAGGTACCTCTGGGTTCAGTCACCAGACCTTCCTTCTGAGTTAGCTCCGAGTACAGTCACCAGGCCTTTCTTCCGAGGTACGTGTGGGTAGTAAACAGTCCTTCCTTCCGAGGTATATCTAGGAACAGTCACCAGGCCTTGCTTCCTAGGTGCCTCTGGGTACAGTCACGAGGCCTTCATTTCGAGGTACCTCTGGGTACAGTCACCAGGCCTTCCTTCCCTTGTACCTCTGGGTACAGTCACCAGGCTTTTCTTAAGAGGTACCTCTGGGTACAGTCACGAGGCTTTCCTTCTGAGTTACCTCTGAGTACAGTCGCCAGGCCTTCCTTCCGAGGTACCCCTGGGTACACTTCCCAGACCTTCCTTCCGAGGTACCTCTGAGTACAGTCACCAGGCGTTTCTTCCGAGGTACTTTTGGGTACAGTCACCAGGCCTTGCTTCCGAGGTACCTTGAGTACTGTAACCACGCTTTCCTTCCGAGTTACCTCTGGACAGAGTCACCACGCCTTCCTTCTGAGGTAACTCTGGGTACAGTCACCAGAATTTTCTTCCGAGGTACCTCTGGGTGCAGTCACCAGGCCTTTCTTTCGAGGTACCTCTGGGTACAGTCAACAGGCCATTCTTCCAAGGCATTTTTTGGTATAGCCACCAGGACTTCCTTCCGAGGTACACCTGGGTACAGTCACCAGGCCTTTCTTCCGAGGTACCTCTGGGTTCAGTCACCAGGCCTTCGTTCTGAGTTAGCTCCGAGTACAGTCACCAGGCCTTTCTTCCGAGGTACGTCTGGGTAGTAACCAGGCCTTCCTTCCGAGATATATCTAGGAACAGTCACCAGGCCTTGCTTCCTACGTGCCTCTGGGTACAGTCACCAGGCCTTCATTCCGAGGTACCTCTGGGTACAGTCACCAGGCCTTCGTTCCCTTGTACCTCTGGGTACAGTCACCAGGCTTTTCTTAAGAGGTATCTCTGGGTACAGTCACGAGGCTTTCCTTCTGAGTTAGCTCTGGGTACAGTCGCCAGGCCTTCCTTCCGACGTACCTCTGGGTACAGTCACCAGGCCTTCCTTCCTAGGTGCCTCTGGGTACAGTCACCAGGCCTTCCTTCTGAGGTACTTCTGGGTACAGTCTCCAGGCCTTCCTTCCGAGGTACCTCTGAATACAGTCACCGTGCCTTACTTCCCAGGTACCTTTGGGTACGGTCACCAAGCCTTCCTTCCGAGGCACCTCTGGGTACAGCCACCGGGCCTTCCTGCCGAAGTACCTCTGGGTACAGTTCCCAGACCTTCCTTCCGAGGTACCTCTGAGTACAGTCACCAGGCGTTTCTTCCGAGGTACTTTTGGGTACAGTCACCAGGCCTTGCTTCCTAGGTACCTTGAGTACTGTAACCACGCTTTCCTTCCGAGTTACCTCTGGACAGGGTCACCACGCCTTCCTTCTGAGGTAACTCTGGGTACAGTCACCAGAATTTTCTTCCGAGGTACCTCTGGGTGCAGTCACCAGGCCTTTCTTTCGAGGTACCTCTGGGTACAGTCAACAGGCCTTCCTTCTGAGGTACCTCTGGGCACAGTCAACAGGCCTGACTTCTAATGTACATCTGGGTACGGTCAACAGGCTTTCCTTCCGAGGTACCTCTGGGTACAGTCACCAGGCATTTCTGACGAGGTTCCTCTGGGTACAGTCACCAGGCCTTCCTTCTGAGGTACCTCTGAGTACAGTCACCAGGCCTTTCTTGCGAGGCACGTCTGGGTAGTAACCAGGCCTTCCTTCCGAGGTACCTCTGGGTACAGTCACCATCGCTTCCTTCCGAGGTACCTCTGGGTAGAGTCACCAGGCCTTCCTTCCGAGGTACTTCTGGGTACAATCACCAGGCCTTCCTTCCGAGGTACCTTTGGGTACAGTGACGAGGTCTTTCTTCTGAGGTACCTCTGAGTACAGTCACCAGGCCTTTCTTCCGAGGTACTTCTGGGTAGTCACCATGCCTTCCTTCCAAGGTACCTCTCGGTACAGTCTCCAGGCCTTCCTTCCGAGGTACTTCTGGGTACAATCACCAGGCCTTCCTTCCGAGGTACCTTTGAGTACAGTGACGAGCTCTTTCTTCTGAGGTACCTCTGAGTACAGTCTCCAGGCCTTCCTTCCGAGGTACTTCTGGGTACAGTCACCAGACCTTCTTCCGAGGTAACTCTGGGTACAGTCACTAGGCCTCCTTCCGAGGTACCTCTGGGTACAGTCACCAGGCCTTCCTTCTCAGGTAACTCTGGGTACAGTCTCCAGACCTTCCTTCCGAGGTACCTCTGAGTACAGTCACCAGGCGTTTCTTCCGAGGTACTTTTGGGTACAGTCACCAGGCCTTGCTTCCGAGGTACCTTGAGTACTGTAACCACGCTTTCCTTCCGAGTTACCTCTGGACAGAGTCACCACGCCTTCCTTCTGAGGTAACTCTGGGTACAGTCACCAGAATTTTCTTCCGAGGTACCTCTGGGTGCAGTCACCAGGCCTTTCTTTCGAGGTACCTCTGGGTACAGTCAACAGGCCATTCTTCCAAGGCATTTCTGGGTATAGCCACCAGGACTTCCTTCCGAGGTACACCTGGGTACAGTCACCAGGCCTTTCTTCCGAGGTACCTCTGGGTTCAGTCACCAGGCCTTCCTTCTGAGTTAGCTCCAAGTACAGTCACCAGGCCTTTCATCCGAGGTACGTCTGGGTAGTAACCAGGCCTTCCTTCCGAGATATATCTAGGAACAGTCACCAGGCCTTGCTTCCTACGTGCCTCTGGGTACAGTCACCAGGCCTTCATTCCGAGGTACCTCTGGGTACAGTCACCAGGCCTTCGTTCCCTTGTACCTCTGGGTACAGTCACCAGGCTTTTCTTAAGAGGTACCTCTGGGTACAGTCACGAGGCTTTCCTTCTGAGTTAGCTCTGGGTACAGTCGCCAGGCCTTCCTTCCGACGTACCTCTGGGTACAGTCACCAGGCCTTCCTTCCTAGGTGCCTCTGGGTACAGTCACCAGGCCTTCCTTCTGAGGTACTTCTGGGTACAGTCTCCAGGCCTTCCTTCCGAGGTACCTCTGAATACAGTCACCGTGCCTTACTTCCCAGGTACCTTTGGGTACGGTCACCAAGCCTTCCTTCCGAGGCACCTCTGGGTACAGCCACCAGGCCTTCCTGCCGAAGTACCTCTGGGTACAGTTCCCAGACCTTCCTTCTGAGGTACCTCTGAGTACAGTCACCAGGCGTTTCTTCCGAGGTACTTTTGGGTACAGTCACCAGGCCTTGCTTCCTAGGTACCTTGAGTACTGTAACCACGCTTTCCTTCCGAGTTACCTCTGGACAGGGCCACCACGCCTTCCTTCTGAGGTAACTCTGGGTACAGTCACCAGAATTTTCTTCCGAGGTACCTCTGGGTGCAGTCACCAGGCCTTTCTTTCGAGGTACCTCTGGGTACAGTCAACAGGCCTTCATTCTGAGGTACCTCTGGGCACAGTCAACAGGCCTGACTTCTAATGTACATCTGGGTACGGTCAACAGGCTTTCCTCCGAGGTACCTCTGGGTACAGTCACCAGGCATTTCTGACGAGGTTCCTCTGGGTACAGTCACCAGGCCTTCCTTCTGAGGTACCTCTGAGTACAGTCACCAGGCCTTTCTTCCGAGGTACGTCTGGGTAGTAACCAGGCCTTCCTTCCGAGGTACCTCTGGGTACAGTCACCATCGCTTCCTTCCGAGGTACCTCTGGGTAGAGTCACCAGGCCTTCCTTCCGAGGTACTTCTGGGTACAATCACCAGGCCTTCCTTCCGAGGTACCTTTGGGTACAGTGACGAGGTCTTTCTTCTGAGGTACCTCTGAGTACAGTCACCAGGCCTTTCTTCCGAGGTACTTCTGGGTAGTCACCATGCCTTCCTTCCAAGGTACCTCTCGGTACAGTCTCCAGGCCTTCCTTCCGAGGTACTTCTGGGTACAATCACCAGGCCTTCCTCCCGAGGTACCTTTGGGTACAGTGACGAGGTCTTTCTTCTGAGGTACCTCTGAGTACAGTCTCCAGGCCTTCCTTCCGAGGTACTTCTGGGTACAGTCACCAGACCTTCTTCCGAGGTAACTCTGGGTACAGTCACTAGGCCTCCTTCCGAGGTACCTCTGGGTACAGTCACCAGGCCTTCCTTCTCAGGTAACTCTGGGTACAGTCTCCAGACCTTCCTTCCGAGGTACCTCTGAGTACAGTCACCAGGCGTTTCTTCCGAGGTACTTTTGGGTACAGTCACCAGGCCTTGCTTCCGAGGTACCTTGAGTACTGTAACCACGCTTTCCTTCCGAGTTACCTCTGGACAGAGTCACCACGCCTTCCTTCTGAGGTAACTCTGGGTACAGTCACCAGAATTTTCTTCCGAGGTACCTCTGGGTGCAGTCACCAGGCCTTTCTTTCGAGGTACCTCTGGGTACAGTCAACAGGCCTTCCTTCTGAGGTACCTCTGGGTACAGTCACCAGGCATTTCTGACGAGGTTCCTCTGGGTACAGTCTCCAGGCCTTCCTTCCGAGGTACTTCTGGGTACAGTCACCAGACCTTCTTCCGAGGTAACTCTGGGTACAGTCACTAGACCTCCTTCCGAGGTACCTCTGGGTACAGTCACCAGGCCTTCCTTCTCAGGTAACTCTGGGTACAGTCACCAGGCCTTTCTTTCGAGGTATCTCTGGGTACAGTCACAAGGACTTCCTTGTCAGTTACCTCTGGGTACAGTTCCCAGACCTTCCTTCTGAGGTGCCTCTGAGTACAGTCACCAGGCGTTTCTTCCGAGGTACTTTTGGGTACAGTCACCAGGCCTTGCTTCCGAGGTACCTCTGGGTAAATTCACCAGGCCTTTCTTACGAGGTACCTCTGGGTATAGTCAGCAGGCTTTTCTTCTGAGGTACCTATGCGTACAGTCACCAGAACTTCCTTCAGAAGTACCTCTGGGTACAGGCACCGGCCTGCCTTGTGAGGTATGTCTGGGTACAGTCACCAGCCCTTCCTTCTGAGGTAACCCTGGGTGCAGTCACCAGAATTTTCTTCCGGGGTACCTCTGGGTACAGACACCAGGCCTTTCTTTCGAGGTATCTCTGGGTACAGTCCGAAGGACTTCCTTGTGAGTTACCTCTGGGTAGAGTCACCAGGCCATCCTTCCGAGGTACCTCTGGGTACAGTCACCAGGACTTCCTTCTGATGTACATCTGGGTACGGTCACAAGTCCTTCCTTCCGAGGTACCTCTGGGTACCCTCACCAGGCCTTCCTTCCGAGGCACCTGGGTACACACACCAGGCCTTCCTTCTGAGGTAACTCTGGGTACAGTCACCAGAATTTTCTTCCGAGGTACCTCTGGCTGCAGTCACCAGGCCTTTCTTTCGAGGTACCTCTGGGTACAGTCAACAGGCCATCCTTCTGAGGAACCTCTGGGCACAGTCAACAGGCCTGACTTCAAATGTACATGTGGGTACGGTTACCAGGCTTTCCTTCCGAGGTTCCTCTGGGTACAGACACCAGGCCGTTCTTCCAAGGCACTTCTGGGTATAGCCACCAGGCCTTCCTTCCGAGGTACACCTGGGTACAGCCACCAGGCCTTTCTTCCGAGGTACCTCTGGGTACAGTCACCAGGCATTTCTGACGAGGTACCTCTGGGTTCAGTCACCAGACCTTCCTTCTGAGTTAGCTCCGAGTACAGTCACCAGGCCTTTCTTCCGAGGTACGTGTGGGTAGTAAACAGTCCTTCCTTCCGAGGTATATCTAGGAACAGTCACCAGGCCTTGCTTCCTAGGTGCCTCTGGGTACAGTCACGAGGCCTTCATTTCGAGGTACCTCTGGGTACAGTCACCAGGCCTTCGTTCCCTTGTACCTCTGGGTACAGTCACCAGGCTTTTCTTAAGAGGTACCTCTGGGTACAGTCACGAGGCTTTCCTTCTGAGTTAGCTCTGGGTACAGTCGCCAGGCCTTCCTTCCGACGTACCTCTGGGTACAGTCACCAGGCCTTCCTTCCTAGGTGCCTCTGGGTACAGTCACCAGGCCTTCCTTCTGAGGTACTTCTGGGTACAGTCTCCAGGCCTTCCTTCCGAGGTACCTCTGAATACAGTCACCGTGCCTTACTTCCCAGGTACCTTTGGGTACGGTCACCAAGCCTTCCTTCCGAGGCACCTCTGGGTACAGCCACCAGGCCTTCCTGCCGAAGTACCTCTGGGTACAGTTCCCAGACCTTCCTTCTGAGGTACCTCTGAGTACAGTCACCAGGCGTTTCTTCCGAGGTACTTTTGGGTACAGTCACCAGGCCTTGCTTCCTAGGTGCCTCTGGGTACAGTCACCAGGCCTTGCTTCCGAGGTACCTTGAGTACTGTAACCACGCTTTCCTTCCGAGTTACCTCTGGACAGAGTCACCACGCCTTCCTTCTGAGGTAACTCTGGGTACAGTCACCAGAATTTTCTTCCGAGGTACCTCTGGGTGCAGTCACCAGGCCTTTCTTTCGAGGTACCTCTGGGTACAGTCAACAGGCCATTCTTCCAAGGCATTTTTTGGTATAGCCACCAGGACTTCCTTCCGAGGTACACCTGGGTACAGTCACCAGGCCTTTCTTCCGAGGTACCTCTGGGTTCAGTCACCAGGCCTTCGTTCTGAGTTAGCTCCGAGTACAGTCACCAGGCCTTTCTTCCGAGGTACGTCTGGGTAGTAACCAGGCCTTCCTTCCGAGATATATCTAGGAACAGTCACCAGGCCTTGCTTCCTACGTGCCTCTGGGTACAGTCACCAGGCCTTCATTCCGAGGTACCTCTGGGTACAGTCACCAGGCCTTCGTTCCCTTGTACCTCTGGGTACAGTCACCAGGCTTTTCTTAAGAGGTATCTCTGGGTACAGTCACGAGGCTTTCCTTCTGAGTTAGCTCTGGGTACAGTCGCCAGGCCTTCCTTCCGACGTACCTCTGGGTACAGTCACCAGGCCTTCCTTCCTAGGTGCCTCTGGGTACAGTCACCAGGCCTTCCTTCTGAGGTACTTCTGGGTACAGTCTCCAGGCCTTCCTTCCGAGGTACCTCTGAATACAGTCACCGTGCCTTACTTCCCAGGTACCTTTGGGTACGGTCACCAAGCCTTCCTTCCGAGGCACCTCTGGGTACAGCCACCGGGCCTTCCTGCCGAAGTACCTCTGGGTACAGTTCCCAGACCTTCCTTCCGAGGTACCTCTGAGTACAGTCACCAGGCGTTTCTTCCGAGGTACTTTTGGGTACAGTCACCAGGCCTTGCTTCCTAGGTACCTTGAGTACTGTAACCACGCTTTCCTTCCGAGTTACCTCTGGACAGGGTCACCACGCCTTCCTTCTGAGGTAACTCTGGGTACAGTCACCAGAATTTTCTTCCGAGGTACCTCTGGGTGCAGTCACCAGGCCTTTCTTTCGAGGTACCTCTGGGTACAGTCAACAGGCCTTCCTTCTGAGGTACCTCTGGGCACAGTCAACAGGCCTGACTTCTAATGTACATCTGGGTACGGTCAACAGGCTTTCCTTCCGAGGTACCTCTGGGTACAGTCACCAGGCATTTCTGACGAGGTTCCTCTGGGTACAGTCACCAGGCCTTCCTTCTGAGGTACCTCTGAGTACAGTCACCAGGCCTTTCTTGCGAGGCACGTCTGGGTAGTAACCAGGCCTTCCTTCCGAGGTACCTCTGGGTACAGTCACCATCGCTTCCTTCCGAGGTACCTCTGGGTAGAGTCACCAGGCCTTCCTTCCGAGGTACTTCTGGGTACAATCACCAGGCCTTCCTTCCGAGGTACCTTTGGGTACAGTGACGAGGTCTTTCTTCTGAGGTACCTCTGAGTACAGTCACCAGGCCTTTCTTCCGAGGTACTTCTGGGTAGTCACCATGCCTTCCTTCCAAGGTACCTCTCGGTACAGTCTCCAGGCCTTCCTTCCGAGGTACTTCTGGGTACAATCACCAGGCCTTCCTTCCGAGGTACCTTTGAGTACAGTGACGAGCTCTTTCTTCTGAGGTACCTCTGAGTACAGTCTCCAGGCCTTCCTTTCGAGGTACTTCTGGGTACAGTCACCAGACCTTCTTCCGAGGTAACTCTGGGTACAGTCACTAGGCCTCCTTCCGAGGTACCTCTGGGTACAGTCACCAGGCCTTCCTTCTCAGGTAACTCTGGGTACAGTCTCCAGACCTTCCTTCCGAGGTACCTCTGAGTACAGTCACCAGGCGTTTCTTCCGAGGTACTTTTGGGTACAGTCACCAGGCCTTGCTTCCGAGGTACCTTGAGTACTGTAACCACGCTTTCCTTCCGAGTTACCTCTGGACAGAGTCACCACGCCTTCCTTCTGAGGTAACTCTGGGTACAGTCACCAGAATTTTCTTCCGAGGTACCTCTGGGTGCAGTCACCAGGCCTTTCTTTCGAGGTACCTCTGGGTACAGTCAACAGGCCATTCTTCCAAGGCATTTCTGGGTATAGCCACCAGGACTTCCTTCCGAGGTACACCTGGGTACAGTCACCAGGCCTTTCTTCCGAGGTACCTCTGGGTTCAGTCACCAGGCCTTCCTTCTGAGTTAGCTCCAAGTACAGTCACCAGGCCTTTCATCCGAGGTACGTCTGGGTAGTAACCAGGCCTTCCTTCCGAGATATATCTAGGAACAGTCACCAGGCCTTGCTTCCTACGTGCCTCTGGGTACAGTCACCAGGCCTTCATTCCGAGGTACCTCTGGGTACAGTCACCAGGCCTTCGTTCCCTTGTACCTCTGGGTACAGTCACCAGGCTTTTCTTAAGAGGTACCTCTGGGTACAGTCACGAGGCTTTCCTTCTGAGTTAGCTCTGGGTACAGTCGCCAGGCCTTCCTTCCGACGTACCTCTGGGTACAGTCACCAGGCCTTCCTTCCTAGGTGCCTCTGGGTACAGTCACCAGGCCTTCCTTCTGAGGTACTTCTGGGTACAGTCTCCAGGCCTTCCTTCCGAGGTACCTCTGAATACAGTCACCGTGCCTTACTTCCCAGGTACCTTTGGGTACGGTCACCAAGCCTTCCTTCCGAGGCACCTCTGGGTACAGCCACCAGGCCTTCCTGCCGAAGTACCTCTGGGTACAGTTCCCAGACCTTCCTTCTGAGGTACCTCTGAGTACAGTCACCAGGCGTTTCTTCCGAGGTACTTTTGGGTACAGTCACCAGGCCTTGCTTCCGAGGTACCTTGAGTACTGTAACCACGCTTTCCTTCCGAGTTACCTCTGGACAGAGTCACCACGCCTTCCTTCTGAGGTAACTCTGGGTACAGTCACCAGAATTTTCTTCCGAGGTACCTCTGGGTGCAGTCACCAGGCCTTTCTTTCGAGGTACCTCTGGGTACAGTCAACAGGCCTTTCTTCCAAGGCATTTTTTGGTATAGCCACCAGGACTTCCTTCCGAGGTACACCTGGGTACAGTCACCAGGCCTTTCTTCCGAGGTACCTCTGGGTTCAGTCACCAGGCCTTCGTTCTGAGTTAGCTCCGAGTACAGTCACCAGGCCTTTCTTCCGAGGTACGTCTGGGTAGTAACCAGGCCTTCCTTCCGAGATATATCTAGGAACAGTCACCAGGCCTTGCTTCCTACGTGCCTCTGGGTACAGTCACCAGGCCTTCATTCCGAGGTACCTCTGGGTACAGTCACCAGGCCTTCGTTCCCTTGTACCTCTGGGTACAGTCACCAGGCTTTTCTTAAGAGGTATCTCTGGGTACAGTCACGAGGCTTTCCTTCTGAGTTAGCTCTGGGTACAGTCGCCAGGCCTTCCTTCCGACGTACCTCTGGGTACAGTCACCAGGCCTTCCTTCCTAGGTGCCTCTGGGTACAGTCACCAGGCCTTCCTTCTGAGGTACTTCTGGGTACAGTCTCCAGGCCTTCCTTCCGAGGTACCTCTGAATACAGTCACCGTGCCTTACTTCCCAGGTACCTTTGGGTACGGTCACCAAGCCTTCCTTCCGAGGCACCTCTGGGTACAGCCACCGGGCCTTCCTGCCGAAGTACCTCTGGGTACAGTTCCCAGACCTTCCTTCCGAGGTACCTCTGAGTACAGTCACCAGGCGTTTCTTCCGAGGTACTTTTGGGTACAGTCACCAGGCCTTGCTTCCTAGGTACCTTGAGTACTGTAACCACGCTTTCCTTCCGAGTTACCTCTGGACAGGGTCACCACGCCTTCCTTCTGAGGTAACTCTGGGTACAGTCACCAGAATTTTCTTCCGAGGTACCTCTGGGTGCAGTCACCAGGCCTTTCTTTCGAGGTACCTCTGGGTACAGTCAACAGGCCTTCCTTCTGAGGTACCTCTGGGCACAGTCAACAGGCCTGACTTCTACTGTACATCTGGGTACGGTCAACAGGCTTTCCTTCCGAGGTACCTCTGGGTACAGTCACCAGGCATTTCTGACGAGGTTCCTCTGGGTACAGTCACCAGGCCTTCCTTCTGAGGTACCTCTGAGTACAGTCACCAGGCCTTTCTTGCGAGGCACGTCTGGGTAGTAACCAGGCCTTCCTTCCGAGGTACCTCTGGGTACAGTCACCATCGCTTCCTTCCGAGGTACCTCTGGGTAGAGTCACCAGGCCTTCCTTCCGAGGTACTTCTGGGTACAATCACCAGGCCTTCCTTCCGAGGTACCTTTGGGTACAGTGACGAGGTCTTTCTTCTGAGGTACCTCTGAGTACAGTCACCAGGCCTTTCTTCCGAGGTACTTCTGGGTAGTCACCATGCCTTCCTTCCAAGGTACCTCTCGGTACAGTCTCCAGGCCTTCCTTCCGAGGTACTTCTGGGTACAATCACCAGGCCTTCCTTCCGAGGTACCTTTGAGTACAGTGACGAGCTCTTTCTTCTGAGGTACCTCTGAGTACAGTCTCCAGGCCTTCCTTCCGAGGTACTTCTGGGTACAGTCACCAGACCTTCTTCCGAGGTAACTCTGGGTACAGTCACTAGGCCTCCTTCCGAGGTACCTCTGGGTACAGTCACCAGGCCTTCCTTCTCAGGTAACTCTGGGTACAGTCTCCAGACCTTCCTTCCGAGGTACCTCTGAGTACAGTCACCAGGCGTTTCTTCCGAGGTACTTTTGGGTACAGTCACCAGGCCTTGCTTCCGAGGTACCTTGAGTACTGTAACCACGCTTTCCTTCCGAGTTACCTCTGGACAGAGTCACCACGCCTTCCTTCTGAGGTAACTCTGGGTACAGTCACCAGAATTTTCTTCCGAGGTACCTCTGGGTGCAGTCACCAGGCCTTTCTTTCGAGGTACCTCTGGGTACAGTCAACAGGCCATTCTTCCAAGGCATTTTTTGGTATAGCCACCAGGACTTCCTTCCGAGGTACACCTGGGTACAGTCACCAGGCCTTTCTTCCGAGGTACCTCTGGGTTCAGTCACCAGGCCTTCGTTCTGAGTTAGCTCCGAGTACAGTCACCAGGCCTTTCTTCCGAGGTACGTCTGGGTAGTAACCAGGCCTTCCTTCCGAGATATATCTAGGAACAGTCACCAGGCCTTGCTTCCTACGTGCCTCTGGGTACAGTCACCAGGCCTTCATTCCGAGGTACCTCTGGGTACAGTCACCAGGCCTTCGTTCCCTTGTACCTCTGGGTACAGTCACCAGGCTTTTCTTAAGAGGTATCTCTGGGTACAGTCACGAGGCTTTCCTTCTGAGTTAGCTCTGGGTACAGTCGCCAGGCCTTCCTTCCGACGTACCTCTGGGTACAGTCACCAGGCCTTCCTTCCTAGGTGCCTCTGGGTACAGTCACCAGGCCTTCCTTCTGAGGTACTTCTGGGTACAGTCTCCAGGCCTTCCTTCCGAGGTACCTCTGAATACAGTCACCGTGCCTTACTTCCCAGGTACCTTTGGGTACGGTCACCAAGCCTTCCTTCCGAGGCACCTCTGGGTACAGCCACCGGGCCTTCCTGCCGAAGTACCTCTGGGTACAGTTCCCAGACCTTCCTTCCGAGGTACCTCTGAGTACAGTCACCAGGCGTTTCTTCCGAGGTACTTTTGGGTACAGTCACCAGGCCTTGCTTCCTAGGTACCTTGAGTACTGTAACCACGCTTTCCTTCCGAGTTACCTCTGGACAGGGTCACCACGCCTTCCTTCTGAGGTAACTCTGGGTACAGTCACCAGAATTTTCTTCCGAGGTACCTCTGGGTGCAGTCACCAGGCCTTTCTTTCGAGGTACCTCTGGGTACAGTCAACAGGCCTTCCTTCTGAGGTACCTCTGGGCACAGTCAACAGGCCTGACTTCTAATGTACATCTGGGTACGGTCAACAGGCTTTCCTTCCGAGGTACCTCTGGGTACAGTCACCAGGCATTTCTGACGAGGTTCCTCTGGGTACAGTCACCAGGCCTTCCTTCTGAGGTACCTCTGAGTACAGTCACCAGGCCTTTCTTGCGAGGCACGTCTGGGTAGTAACCAGGCCTTCCTTCCGAGGTACCTCTGGGTACAGTCACCATCGCTTCCTTCCGAGGTACCTCTGGGTAGAGTCACCAGGCCTTCCTTCCGAGGTACTTCTGGGTACAATCACCAGGCCTTCCTTCCGAGGTACCTTTGGGTACAGTGACGAGGTCTTTCTTCTGAGGTACCTCTGAGTACAGTCACCAGGCCTTTCTTCCGAGGTACTTCTGGGTAGTCACCATGCCTTCCTTCCAAGGTACCTCTCGGTACAGTCTCCAGGCCTTCCTTCCGAGGTACTTCTGGGTACAATCACCAGGCCTTCCTTCCGAGGTACCTTTGAGTACAGTGACGAGCTCTTTCTTCTGAGGTACCTCTGAGTACAGTCTCCAGGCCTTCCTTCCGAGGTACTTCTGGGTACAGTCACCAGACCTTCTTCCGAGGTAACTCTGGGTACAGTCACTAGGCCTCCTTCCGAGGTACCTCTGGGTACAGTCACCAGGCCTTCCTTCTCAGGTAACTCTGGGTACAGTCTCCAGACCTTCCTTCCGAGGTACCTCTGAGTACAGTCACCAGGCGTTTCTTCCGAGGTACTTTTGGGTACAGTCACCAGGCCTTGCTTCCGAGGTACCTTGAGTACTGTAACCACGCTTTCCTTCCGAGTTACCTCTGGACAGAGTCACCACGCCTTCCTTCTGAGGTAACTCTGGGTACAGTCACCAGAATTTTCTTCCGAGGTACCTCTGGGTGCAGTCACCAGGCCTTTCTTTCGAGGTACCTCTGGGTACAGTCAACAGGCCATTCTTCCAAGGCATTTCTGGGTATAGCCACCAGGACTTCCTTCCGAGGTACACCTGGGTACAGTCACCAGGCCTTTCTTCCGAGGTACCTCTGGGTTCAGTCACCAGGCCTTCCTTCTGAGTTAGCTCCAAGTACAGTCACCAGGCCTTTCATCCGAGGTACGTCTGGGTAGTAACCAGGCCTTCCTTCCGAGATATATCTAGGAACAGTCACCAGGCCTTGCTTCCTACGTGCCTCTGGGTACAGTCACCAGGCCTTCATTCCGAGGTACCTCTGGGTACAGTCACCAGGCCTTCGTTCCCTTGTACCTCTGGGTACAGTCACCAGGCTTTTCTTAAGAGGTACCTCTGGGTACAGTCACGAGGCTTTCCTTCTGAGTTAGCTCTGGGTACAGTCGCCAGGCCTTCCTTCCGACGTACCTCTGGGTACAGTCACCAGGCCTTCCTTCCTAGGTGCCTCTGGGTACAGTCACCAGGCCTTCCTTCTGAGGTACTTCTGGGTACAGTCTCCAGGCCTTCCTTCCGAGGTACCTCTGAATACAGTCACCGTGCCTTACTTCCCAGGTACCTTTGGGTACGGTCACCAAGCCTTCCTTCCGAGGCACCTCTGGGTACAGCCACCAGGCCTTCCTGCCGAAGTACCTCTGGGTACAGTTCCCAGACCTTCCTTCTGAGGTACCTCTGAGTACAGTCACCAGGCGTTTCTTCCGAGGTACTTTTGGGTACAGTCACCAGGCCTTGCTTCCTAGGTACCTTGAGTACTGTAACCACGCTTTCCTTCCGAGTTACCTCTGGACAGGGCCACCACGCCTTCCTTCTGAGGTAACTCTGGGTACAGTCACCAGAATTTTCTTCCGAGGTACCTCTGGGTGCAGTCACCAGGCCTTTCTTTCGAGGTACCTCTGGGTACAGTCAACAGGCCTTCATTCTGAGGTACCTCTGGGCACAGTCAACAGGCCTGACTTCTAATGTACATCTGGGTACGGTCAACAGGCTTTCCTCCGAGGTACCTCTGGGTACAGTCACCAGGCATTTCTGACGAGGTTCCTCTGGGTACAGTCACCAGGCCTTCCTTCTGAGGTACCTCTGAGTACAGTCACCAGGCCTTTCTTCCGAGGTACGTCTGGGTAGTAACCAGGCCTTCCTTCCGAGGTACCTCTGGGTACAGTCACCATCGCTTCCTTCCGAGGTACCTCTGGGTAGAGTCACCAGGCCTTCCTTCCGAGGTACTTCTGGGTACAATCACCAGGCCTTCCTTCCGAGGTACCTTTGGGTACAGTGACGAGGTCTTTCTTCTGAGGTACCTCTGAGTACAGTCACCAGGCCTTTCTTCCGAGGTACTTCTGGGTAGTCACCATGCCTTCCTTCCAAGGTACCTCTCGGTACAGTCTCCAGGCCTTCCTTCCGAGGTACTTCTGGGTACAATCACCAGGCCTTCCTCCCGAGGTACCTTTGGGTACAGTGACGAGGTCTTTCTTCTGAGGTACCTCTGAGTACAGTCTCCAGGCCTTCCTTCCGAGGTACTTCTGGGTACAGTCACCAGACCTTCTTCCGAGGTAACTCTGGGTACAGTCACTAGGCCTCCTTCCGAGGTACCTCTGGGTACAGTCACCAGGCCTTCCTTCTCAGGTAACTCTGGGTACAGTCTCCAGACCTTCCTTCCGAGGTACCTCTGAGTACAGTCACCAGGCGTTTCTTCCGAGGTACTTTTGGGTACAGTCACCAGGCCTTGCTTCCGAGGTACCTTGAGTACTGTAACCACGCTTTCCTTCCGAGTTACCTCTGGACAGAGTCACCACGCCTTCCTTCTGAGGTAACTCTGGGTACAGTCACCAGAATTTTCTTCCGAGGTACCTCTGGGTGCAGTCACCAGGCCTTTCTTTCGAGGTACCTCTGGGTACAGTCAACAGGCCTTCCTTCTGAGGTACCTCTGGGTACAGTCACCAGGCATTTCTGACGAGGTTCCTCTGGGTACAGTCTCCAGGCCTTCCTTCCGAGGTACTTCTGGGTACAGTCACCAGACCTTCTTCCGAGGTAACTCTGGGTACAGTCACTAGACCTCCTTCCGAGGTACCTCTGGGTACAGTCACCAGGCCTTCCTTCTCAGGTAACTCTGGGTACAGTCACCAGGCCTTTCTTTCGAGGTATCTCTGGGTACAGTCACAAGGACTTCCTTGTCAGTTACCTCTGGGTACAGTTCCCAGACCTTCCTTCTGAGGTGCCTCTGAGTACAGTCACCAGGCGTTTCTTCCGAGGTACTTTTGGGTACAGTCACCAGGCCTTGCTTCCGAGGTACCTCTGGGTAAATTCACCAGGCCTTTCTTACGAGGTACCTCTGGGTATAGTCAGCAGGCTTTTCTTCTGAGGTACCTATGCGTACAGTCACCAGAACTTCCTTCAGAAGTACCTCTGGGTACAGGCACCGGCCTGCCTTGTGAGGTATGTCTGGGTACAGTCACCAGCCCTTCCTTCTGAGGTAACCCTGGGTGCAGTCACCAGAATTTTCTTCCGGGGTACCTCTGGGTACAGACACCAGGCCTTTCTTTCGAGGTATCTCTGGGTACAGTCCGAAGGACTTCCTTGTGAGTTACCTCTGGGTAGAGTCACCAGGCCATCCTTCCGAGGTACCTCTGGGTACAGTCACCAGGACTTCCTTCTGATGTACATCTGGGTACGGTCACAAGTCCTTCCTTCCGAGGTACCTCTGGGTACCCTCACCAGGCCTTCCTTCCGAGGCACCTGGGTACACACACCAGGCCTTCCTTCTGAGGTAACTCTGGGTACAGTCACCAGAATTTTCTTCCGAGGTACCTCTGGCTGCAGTCACCAGGCCTTTCTTTCGAGGTACCTCTGGGTACAGTCAACAGGCCATCCTTCTGAGGAACCTCTGGGCACAGTCAACAGGCCTGACTTCAAATGTACATGTGGGTACGGTTACCAGGCTTTCCTTCCGAGGTTCCTCTGGGTACAGACACCAGGCCGTTCTTCCAAGGCACTTCTGGGTATAGCCACCAGGCCTTCCTTCCGAGGTACACCTGGGTACAGCCACCAGGCCTTTCTTCCGAGGTACCTCTGGGTACAGTCACCAGGCATTTCTGACGAGGTACCTCTGGGTTCAGTCACCAGACCTTCCTTCTGAGTTAGCTCCGAGTACAGTCACCAGGCCTTTCTTCCGAGGTACGTGTGGGTAGTAAACAGTCCTTCCTTCCGAGGTATATCTAGGAACAGTCACCAGGCCTTGCTTCCTAGGTGCCTCTGGGTACAGTCACGAGGCCTTCATTTCGAGGTACCTCTGGGTACAGTCACCAGGCCTTCGTTCCCTTGTACCTCTGGGTACAGTCACCAGGCTTTTCTTAAGAGGTACCTCTGGGTACAGTCACGAGGCTTTCCTTCTGAGTTAGCTCTGGGTACAGTCGCCAGGCCTTCCTTCCGACGTACCTCTGGGTACAGTCACCAGGCCTTCCTTCCTACGTGCCTCTGGGTACAGTCACCAGGCCTTCCTTCTGAGGTACTTCTGGGTACAGTCTCCAGGCCTTCCTTCCGAGGTACCTCTGAATACAGTCACCGTGCCTTACTTCCCAGGTACCTTTGGGTACGGTCACCAAGCCTTCCTTCCGAGGCACCTCTGGGTACAGCCACCAGGCCTTCCTGCCGAAGTACCTCTGGGTACAGTTCCCAGACCTTCCTTCTGAGGTACCTCTGAGTACAGTCACCAGGCGTTTCTTCCGAGGTACTTTTGGGTACAGTCACCAGGCCTTGCTTCCTAGGTGCCTCTGGGTACAGTCACCAGGCCTTGCTTCCGAGGTACCTTGAGTACTGTAACCACGCTTTCCTTCCGAGTTACCTCTGGACAGAGTCACCACGCCTTCCTTCTGAGGTAACTCTGGGTACAGTCACCAGAATTTTCTTCCGAGGTACCTCTGGGTGCAGTCACCAGGCCTTTCTTTCGAGGTACCTCTGGGTACAGTCAACAGGCCATTCTTCCAAGGCATTTTTTGGTATAGCCACCAGGACTTCCTTCCGAGGTACACCTGGGTACAGTCACCAGGCCTTTCTTCCGAGGTACCTCTGGGTTCAGTCACCAGGCCTTCGTTCTGAGTTAGCTCCGAGTACAGTCACCAGGCCTTTCTTCCGAGGTACGTCTGGGTAGTAACCAGGCCTTCCTTCCGAGATATATCTAGGAACAGTCACCAGGCCTTGCTTCCTACGTGCCTCTGGGTACAGTCACCAGGCCTTCATTCCGAGGTACCTCTGGGTACAGTCACCAGGCCTTCGTTCCCTTGTACCTCTGGGTACAGTCACCAGGCTTTTCTTAAGAGGTATCTCTGGGTACAGTCACGAGGCTTTCCTTCTGAGTTAGCTCTGGGTACAGTCGCCAGGCCTTCCTTCCGACGTACCTCTGGGTACAGTCACCAGGCCTTCCTTCCTAGGTGCCTCTGGGTACAGTCACCAGGCCTTCCTTCTGAGGTACTTCTGGGTACAGTCTCCAGGCCTTCCTTCCGAGGTACCTCTGAATACAGTCACCGTGCCTTACTTCCCAGGTACCTTTGGGTACGGTCACCAAGCCTTCCTTCGGAGGCACCTCTGGGTACAGCCACCGGGCCTTCCTGCCGAAGTACCTCTGGGTACAGTTCCCAGACCTTCCTTCCGAGGTACCTCTGAGTACAGTCACCAGGCGTTTCTTCCGAGGTACTTTTGGGTACAGTCACCAGGCCTTGCTTCCTAGGTACCTTGAGTACTGTAACCACGCTTTCCTTCCGAGTTACCTCTGGACAGGGTCACCACGCCTTCCTTCTGAGGTAACTCTGGGTACAGTCACCAGAATTTTCTTCCGAGGTACCTCTGGGTGCAGTCACCAGGCCTTTCTTTCGAGGTACCTCTGGGTACAGTCAACAGGCCTTCCTTCTGAGGTACCTCTGGGCACAGTCAACAGGCCTGACTTCTAATGTACATCTGGGTACGGTCAACAGGCTTTCCTTCCGAGGTACCTCTGGGTACAGTCACCAGGCATTTCTGACGAGGTTCCTCTGGGTACAGTCACCAGGCCTTCCTTCTGAGGTACCTCTGAGTACAGTCACCAGGCCTTTCTTGCGAGGCACGTCTGGGTAGTAACCAGGCCTTCCTTCCGAGGTACCTCTGGGTACAGTCACCATCGCTTCCTTCCGAGGTACCTCTGGGTAGAGTCACCAGGCCTTCCTTCCGAGGTACTTCTGGGTACAATCACCAGGCCTTCCTTCCGAGGTACCTTTGGGTACAGTGACGAGGTCTTTCTTCTGAGGTACCTCTGAGTACAGTCACCAGGCCTTTCTTCCGAGGTACTTCTGGGTAGTCACCATGCCTTCCTTCCAAGGTACCTCTCGGTACAGTCTCCAGGCCTTCCTTCCGAGGTACTTCTGGGTACAATCACCAGGCCTTCCTTCCGAGGTACCTTTGAGTACAGTGACGAGCTCTTTCTTCTGAGGTACCTCTGAGTACAGTCTCCAGGCCTTCCTTTCGAGGTACTTCTGGGTACAGTCACCAGACCTTCTTCCGAGGTAACTCTGGGTACAGTCACTAGGCCTCCTTCCGAGGTACCTCTGGGTACAGTCACCAGGCCTTCCTTCTCAGGTAACTCTGGGTACAGTCTCCAGACCTTCCTTCCGAGGTACCTCTGAGTACAGTCACCAGGCGTTTCTTCCGAGGTACTTTTGGGTACAGTCACCAGGCCTTGCTTCCGAGGTACCTTGAGTACTGTAACCACGCTTTCCTTCCGAGTTACCTCTGGACAGAGTCACCACGCCTTCCTTCTGAGGTAACTCTGGGTACAGTCACCAGAATTTTCTTCCGAGGTACCTCTGGGTGCAGTCACCAGGCCTTTCTTTCGAGGTACCTCTGGGTACAGTCAACAGGCCTTCCTTCTGAGGTACCTCTGGGTACAGTCAACAGGCATTTCTGACGAGGTTCCTCTGGGTACAGTCTCCAGGCCTTCCTTCCGAGGTACTTCTGGGTACAGTCACCAGACCTTCTTCCGAGGTAACTCTGGGTACAGTCACTAGACCTCCTTCCGAGGTACCTCTGGGTACAGTCACCAGGCCTTCCTTCTCAGGTAACTCTGGGTACAGTCACCAGGCCTTTCTTTCGAGGTATCTCTGGGTACAGTCACAAGGACTTCCTTGTCAGTTACCTCTGGGTACAGTTCCCAGACCTTCCTTCTGAGGTGCCTCTGAGTACAGTCACCAGGCGTTTCTTCCGAGGTACTTTTGGGTACAGTCACCAGGCCTTGCTTCCGAGGTACCTCTGGGTAAATTCACCAGGCCTTTCTTACGAGGTACCTCTGGGTATAGTCAGCAGGCTTTTCTTCTGAGGTACCTATGCGTACAGTCACCAGAACTTCCTTCAGAAGTACCTCTGGGTACAGGCACCGGCCTGCCTTGTGAGGTATGTCTGGGTACAGTCACCAGCCCTTCCTTCTGAGGTAACCCTGGGTGCAGTCACCAGAATTTTCTTCCGGGGTACCTCTGGGTACAGACACCAGGCCTTTCTTTCGAGGTATCTCTGGGTACAGTCCGAAGGACTTCCTTGTGAGTTACCTCTGGGTAGAGTCACCAGGCCATCCTTCCGAGGTACCTCTGGGTACAGTCACCAGGACTTCCTTCTGATGTACATCTGGGTACGGTCACAAGGCCTTCCTTCCGAGGTATATCTAGGAACAGTCACCAGGCCTTGCTTCCTAGGTGCCTCTGGGTACAGTCACGAGGCCTTCATTTCGAGGTACCTCTGGGTACAGTCACCAGGCCTTCGTTCCCTTGTACCTCTGGGTACAGTCACCAGGCTTTTCTTAAGAGGTACCTCTGGGTACAGTCACGAGGCTTTCCTTCTGAGTTACCTCTGAGTACAGTCGCCAGGCCTTCCTTCCGAGGTACCCCTGGGTACACTTCCCAGACCTTCCTTCCGAGGTACCTCTGAGTACAGTCACCAGGCGTTTCTTCCGAGGTACTTTTGGGTACAGTCACCAGGCCTTGCTTCCGAGGTACCTTGAGTACTGTAACCACGCTTTCCTTCCGAGTTACCTCTGGACAGAGTCACCACGCCTTCCTTCTGAGGTAACTCTGGGTACAGTCACCAGAATTTTCTTCCGAGGTACCTCTGGGTGCAGTCACCAGGCCTTTCTTTCGAGGTACCTCTGGGTACAGTCAACAGGCCATTCTTCCAAGGCATTTCTGGGTATAGCCACCAGGACTTCCTTCCGAGGTACACCTGGGTACAGTCACCAGGCCTTTCTTCCGAGGTACCTCTGGGTTCAGTCACCAGGCCTTCGTTCTGAGTTAGCTCCGAGTACAGTCACCAGGCCTTTCTTCCGAGGTACGTCTGGGTAGTAACCAGGCCTTCCTTCCGAGATATATCTAGGAACAGTCACCAGGCCTTGCTTCCTACGTGCCTCTGGGTACAGTCACCAGGCCTTCATTCCGAGGTACCTCTGGGTACAGTCACCAGGCCTTCGTTCCCTTGTACCTCTGGGTACAGTCACCAGGCTTTTCTTAAGAGGTATCTCTGGGTACAGTCACGAGGATTTCCTTCTGAGTTAGCTCTGGGTACAGTCGCCAGGCCTTCCTTCCGACGTACCTCTGGGTACAGTCACCAGGCCTTCCTTCCTAGGTGCCTCTGGGTACAGTCACCAGGCCTTCCTTCTGAGGTACTTCTGGGTACAGTCTCCAGGCCTTCCTTCCGAGGTACCTCTGAATACAGTCACCGTGCCTTACTTCCCAGGTACCTTTGGGTACGGTCACCAAGCCTTCCTTCGGAGGCACCTCTGGGTACAGCCACCGGGCCTTCCTGCCGAAGTACCTCTGGGTACAGTTCCCAGACCTTCCTTCCGAGGTACCTCTGAGTACAGTCACCAGGCGTTTCTTCCGAGGTACTTTTGGGTACAGTCACCAGGCCTTGCTTCCTAGGTACCTTGAGTACTGTAACCACGCTTTCCTTCCGAGTTACCTCTGGACAGGGTCACCACGCCTTCCTTCTGAGGTAACTCTGGGTACAGTCACCAGAATTTTCTTCCGAGGTACCTCTGGGTGCAGTCACCAGGCCTTTCTTTCGAGGTACCTCTGGGTACAGTCAACAGGCCTTCCTTCTGAGGTACCTCTGGGCACAGTCAACAGGCCTGACTTCTAATGTACATCTGGGTACGGTCAACAGGCTTTCCTTCCGAGGTACCTCTGGGTACAGTCACCAGGCATTTCTGACGAGGTTCCTCTGGGTACAGTCACCAGGCCTTCCTTCTGAGGTACCTCTGAGTACAGTCACCAGGCCTTTCTTCCGAGGTACGTCTGGGTAGTAACCAGGCCTTCCTTCCGAGGTACCTCTGGGTACAGTCACCATCGCTTCCTTCCGAGGTACCTCTGGGTAGAGTCACCAGGCCTTCCTTCCGAGGTACTTCTGGGTACAATCACCAGGCCTTCCTTCCGAGGTACCTTTGGGTACAGTGACGAGGTCTTTCTTCTGAGGTACCTCTGAGTACAGTCACCAGGCCTTTCTTCCGAGGTACTTCTGGGTAGTCACCATGCCTTCCTTCCAAGGTACCTCTCGGTACAGTCTCCAGGCCTTCCTTCCGAGGTACTTCTGGGTACAATCACCAGGCCTTCCTTCCGAGGTACCTTTGGGTACAGTGACGAGCTCTTTCTTCTGAGGTACCTCTGAGTACAGTCTCCAGGCCTTCCTTCCGAGGTACTTCTGGGTACAGTCACCAGACCTTCTTCCGAGGTAACTCTGGGTACAGTCACTAGGCCTCCTTCCGAGGTACCTCTGGGTACAGTCACCAGGCCTTCCTTCTCAGGTAACTCTGGGTACAGTCTCCAGACCTTCCTTCCGAGGTACCTCTGAGTACAGTCACCAGGCGTTTCTTTCGAGGTACGTGTGGGTAGTAAACAGGCCTTCCTTCCGAGGTATATCTAGGAACAGTCACCAGGCCTTGCTTCCTAGGTGCCTCTGGGTACAGTCACGAGGCCTTCATTTCGAGGTACCTCTGGGTACAGTCACCAGGCCTTCGTTCCCTTGTACCTCTGGGTACAGTCACCAGGCTTTTCTTAAGAGGTACCTCTGGGTACAGTCACGAGGCTTTCCTTCTGAGTTACCTCTGAGTACAGTCGCCAGGCCTTCCTTCCGAGGTACCTCTGGGTACACTTCCCAGACCTTCCTTCCGAGGTACCTCTGAGTACAGTCACCAGGCGTTTCTTCCGAGGTACTTTTGGGTACAGTCACCAGGCCTTGCTTCCGAGGTACCTTGAGTACTGTAACCACGCTTTCCTTCCGAGTTACCTCTGGACAGAGTCACCACGCCTTCCTTCTGAGGTAACTCTGGGTACAGTCACCAGAATTTTCTTCCGAGGTACCTCTGGGTGCAGTCACCAGGCCTTTCTTTCGAGGTACCTCTGGGTACAGTCAACAGGCCATTCTTCCAAGGCATTTCTGGGTATAGCCACCAGGACTTCCTTCCGAGGTACACCTGGGTACAGTCACCAGGCCTTTCTTCCGAGGTACCTCTGGGTTCAGTCACCAGGCCTTCCTTCTGAGTTAGCTCCAAGTACAGTCACCAGGCCTTTCATCCGAGGTACGTCGGGGTAGTAACCAGGCCTTCCTTCCGAGATATATCTAGGAACAGTCACCAGGCCTTGCTTCCTACGTGCCTCTGGGTACAGTCACCAGGCCTTCATTCCGAGGTACCTCTGGGTACAGTCACCAGGCCTTCGTTCCCTTGTACCTCTGGGTACAGTCACCAGGCTTTTCTTAAGAGGTACCTCTGGGTACAGTCACGAGGCTTTCCTTCTGAGTTAGCTCTGGGTACAGTCGCCAGGCCTTCCTTCCGACGTACCTCTGGGTACAGTCACCAGGCCTTCCTTCCTAGGTGCCTCTGGGTACAGTCACCAGGCCTTCCTTCTGAGGTACTTCTGGGTACAGTCTCCAGGCCTTCCTTCCGAGGTACCTCTGAATACAGTCACCGTGCCTTACTTCCCAGGTACCTTTGGGTACGGTCACCAAGCCTTCCTTCCGAGGCACCTCTGGGTACAGCCACCAGGCCTTCCTGCCGAAGTACCTCTGGGTACAGTTCCCAGACCTTCCTTCTGAGGTACCTCTGAGTACAGTCACCAGGCGTTTCTTCCGAGGTACTTTTGGGTACAGTCACCAGGCCTTGCTTCCTAGGTACCTTGAGTACTGTAACCACGCTTTCCTTCCGAGTTACCTCTGGACAGGGCCACCACGCCTTCCTTCTGAGGTAACTCTGGGTACAGTCACCAGAATTTTCTTCCGAGGTACCTCTGGGTGCAGTCACCAGGCCTTTCTTTCGAGGTACCTCTGGGTACAGTCAACAGGCCTTCATTCTGAGGTACCTCTGGGCACAGTCAACAGGCCTGACTTCTAATGTACATCTGGGTACGGTCAACAGGCTTTCCTCCGAGGTACCTCTGGGTACAGTCACCAGGCATTTCTGACGAGGTTCCTCTGGGTACAGTCACCAGGCCTTCCTTCTGAGGTACCTCTGAGTACAGTCACCAGGCCTTTCTTCCGAGGTACGTCTGGGTAGTAACCAGGCCTTCCTTCCGAGGTACCTCTGGGTACAGTCACCATCGCTTCCTTCCGAGGTACCTCTGGGTAGAGTCACCAGGCCTTCCTTCCGAGGTACTTCTGGGTACAATCACCAGGCCTTCCTTCCGAGGTACCTTTGGGTACAGTGACGAGGTCTTTCTTCTGAGGTACCTCTGAGTACAGTCACCAGGCCTTTCTTCCGAGGTACTTCTGGGTAGTCACCATGCCTTCCTTCCAAGGTACCTCTCGGTACAGTCTCCAGGCCTTCCTTCCGAGGTACTTCTGGGTACAATCACCAGGCCTTCCTCCCGAGGTACCTTTGGGTACAGTGACGAGGTCTTTCTTCTGAGGTACCTCTGAGTACAGTCTCCAGGCCTTCCTTCCGAGGTACTTCTGGGTACAGTCACCAGACCTTCTTCCGAGGTAACTCTGGGTACAGTCACTAGGCCTCCTTCCGAGGTACCTCTGGGTACAGTCACCAGGCCTTCCTTCTCAGGTAACTCTGGGTACAGTCTCCAGACCTTCCTTCCGAGGTACCTCTGAGTACAGTCACCAGGCGTTTCTTCCGAGGTACTTTTGGGTACAGTCACCAGGCCTTGCTTCCGAGGTACCTTGAGTACTGTAACCACGCTTTCCTTCCGAGTTACCTCTGGACAGAGTCACCACGCCTTCCTTCTGAGGTAACTCTGGGTACAGTCACCAGAATTTTCTTCCGAGGTACCTCTGGGTGCAGTCACCAGGCCTTTCTTTCGAGGTACCTCTGGGTACAGTCAACAGGCCTTCCTTCTGAGGTACCTCTGGGTACAGTCACCAGGCATTTCTGACGAGGTTCCTCTGGGTACAGTCTCCAGGCCTTCCTTCCGAGGTACTTCTGGGTACAGTCACCAGACCTTCTTCCGAGGTAACTCTGGGTACAGTCACTAGACCTCCTTCCGAGGTACCTCTGGGTACAGTCACCAGGCCTTCCTTCTCAGGTAACTCTGGGTACAGTCACCAGGCCTTTCTTTCGAGGTATCTCTGGGTACAGTCACAAGGACTTCCTTGTCAGTTACCTCTGGGTACAGTTCCCAGACCTTCCTTCTGAGGTGCCTCTGAGTACAGTCACCAGGCGTTTCTTCCGAGGTACTTTTGGGTACAGTCACCAGGCCTTGCTTCCGAGGTACCTCTGGGTAAATTCACCAGGCCTTTCTTACGAGGTACCTCTGGGTATAGTCAGCAGGCTTTTCTTCTGAGGTACCTATGCGTACAGTCACCAGAACTTCCTTCAGAAGTACCTCTGGGTACAGGCACCGGCCTGCCTTGTGAGGTATGTCTGGGTACAGTCACCAGCCCTTCCTTCTGAGGTAACCCTGGGTGCAGTCACCAGAATTTTCTTCCGGGGTACCTCTGGGTACAGACACCAGGCCTTTCTTTCGAGGTATCTCTGGGTACAGTCCGAAGGACTTCCTTGTGAGTTACCTCTGGGTAGAGTCACCAGGCCATCCTTCCGAGGTACCTCTGGGTACAGTCACCAGGACTTCCTTCTGATGTACATCTGGGTACGGTCACAAGTCCTTCCTTCCGAGGTACCTCTGGGTACCCTCACCAGGCCTTCCTTCCGAGGCACCTGGGTACACACACCAGGCCTTCCTTCTGAGGTAACTCTGGGTACAGTCACCAGAATTTTCTTCCGAGGTACCTCTGGCTGCAGTCACCAGGCCTTTCTTTCGAGGTACCTCTGGGTACAGTCAACAGGCCATCCTTCTGAGGAACCTCTGGGCACAGTCAACAGGCCTGACTTCAAATGTACATGTGGGTACGGTTACCAGGCTTTCCTTCCGAGGTTCCTCTGGGTACAGACACCAGGCCGTTCTTCCAAGGCACTTCTGGGTATAGCCACCAGGCCTTCCTTCCGAGGTACACCTGGGTACAGCCACCAGGCCTTTCTTCCGAGGTACCTCTGGGTACAGTCACCAGGCATTTCTGACGAGGTACCTCTGGGTTCAGTCACCAGACCTTCCTTCTGAGTTAGCTCCGAGTACAGTCACCAGGCCTTTCTTCCGAGGTACGTGTGGGTAGTAAACAGTCCTTCCTTCCGAGGTATATCTAGGAACAGTCACCAGGCCTTGCTTCCTAGGTGCCTCTGGGTACAGTCACGAGGCCTTCATTTCGAGGTACCTCTGGGTACAGTCACCAGGCCTTCGTTCCCTTGTACCTCTGGGTACAGTCACCAGGCTTTTCTTAAGAGGTACCTCTGGGTACAGTCACGAGGCTTTCCTTCTGAGTTAGCTCTGGGTACAGTCGCCAGGCCTTCCTTCCGACGTACCTCTGGGTACAGTCACCAGGCCTTCCTTCCTAGGTGCCTCTGGGTACAGTCACCAGGCCTTCCTTCTGAGGTACTTCTGGGTACAGTCTCCAGGCCTTCCTTCCGAGGTACCTCTGAATACAGTCACCGTGCCTTACTTCCCAGGTACCTTTGGGTACGGTCACCAAGCCTTCCTTCCGAGGCACCTCTGGGTACAGCCACCAGGCCTTCCTGCCGAAGTACCTCTGGGTACAGTTCCCAGACCTTCCTTCTGAGGTACCTCTGAGTACAGTCACCAGGCGTTTCTTCCGAGGTACTTTTGGGTACAGTCACCAGGCCTTGCTTCCTAGGTGCCTCTGGGTACAGTCACCAGGCCTTGCTTCCGAGGTACCTTGAGTACTGTAACCACGCTTTCCTTCCGAGTTACCTCTGGACAGAGTCACCACGCCTTCCTTCTGAGGTAACTCTGGGTACAGTCACCAGAATTTTCTTCCGAGGTACCTCTGGGTGCAGTCACCAGGCCTTTCTTTCGAGGTACCTCTGGGTACAGTCAACAGGCCTTCCTTCTGAGGTACCTCTGGGTACAGTCAACAGGCATTTCTGACGAGGTTCCTCTGGGTACAGTCTCCAGGCCTTCCTTCCGAGGTACTTCTGGGTACAGTCACCAGACCTTCTTCCGAGGTAACTCTGGGTACAGTCACTAGACCTCCTTCCGAGGTACCTCTGGGTACAGTCACCAGGCCTTCCTTCTCAGGTAACTCTGGGTACAGTCACCAGGCCTTTCTTTCGAGGTATCTCTGGGTACAGTCACAAGGACTTCCTTGTCAGTTACCTCTGGGTACAGTTCCCAGACCTTCCTTCTGAGGTGCCTCTGAGTACAGTCACCAGGCGTTTCTTCCGAGGTACTTTTGGGTACAGTCACCAGGCCTTGCTTCCGAGGTACCTCTGGGTAAATTCACCAGGCCTTTCTTACGAGGTACCTCTGGGTATAGTCAGCAGGCTTTTCTTCTGAGGTACCTATGCGTACAGTCACCAGAACTTCCTTCAGAAGTACCTCTGGGTACAGGCACCGGCCTGCCTTGTGAGGTATGTCTGGGTACAGTCACCAGCCCTTCCTTCTGAGGTAACCCTGGGTGCAGTCACCAGAATTTTCTTCCGGGGTACCTCTGGGTACAGACACCAGGCCTTTCTTTCGAGGTATCTCTGGGTACAGTCCGAAGGACTTCCTTGTGAGTTACCTCTGGGTAGAGTCACCAGGCCATCCTTCCGAGGTACCTCTGGGTACAGTCACCAGGACTTCCTTCTGATGTACATCTGGGTACGGTCACAAGTCCTTCCTTCCGAGGTACCTCTGGGTACCCTCACCAGGCCTTCCTTCCGAGGCACCTGGGTACACACACCAGGCCTTCCTTCTGAGGTAACTCTGGGTACAGTCACCAGAATTTTCTTCCGAGGTACCTCTGGCTGCAGTCACCAGGCCTTTCTTTCGAGGTACCTCTGGGTACAGTCAACAGGCCATCCTTCTGAGGAACCTCTGGGCACAGTCAACAGGCCTGACTTCAAATGTACATGTGGGTACGGTTACCAGGCTTTCCTTCCGAGGTTCCTCTGGGTACAGACACCAGGCCGTTCTTCCAAGGCACTTCTGGGTATAGCCACCAGGCCTTCCTTCCGAGGTACACCTGGGTACAGCCACCAGGCCTTTCTTCCGAGGTACCTCTGGGTACAGTCACCAGGCATTTCTGACGAGGTACCTCTGGGTTCAGTCACCAGACCTTCCTTCTGAGTTAGCTCCGAGTACAGTCACCAGGCCTTTCTTCCGAGGTACGTGTGGGTAGTAAACAGTCCTTCCTTCCGAGGTATATCTAGGAACAGTCACCAGGCCTTGCTTCCTAGGTGCCTCTGGGTACAGTCACGAGGCCTTCATTTCGAGGTACCTCTGGGTACAGTCACCAGGCCTTCGTTCCCTTGTACCTCTGGGTACAGTCACCAGGCTTTTCTTAAGAGGTACCTCTGGGTACAGTCACGAGGCTTTCCTTCTGAGTTAGCTCTGGGTACAGTCGCCAGGCCTTCCTTCCGACGTACCTCTGGGTACAGTCACCAGGCCTTCCTTCCTAGGTGCCTCTGGGTACAGTCACCAGGCCTTCCTTCTGAGGTACTTCTGGGTACAGTCTCCAGGCCTTCCTTCCGAGGTACCTCTGAATACAGTCACCGTGCCTTACTTCCCAGGTACCTTTGGGTACGGTCACCAAGCCTTCCTTCCGAGGCACCTCTGGGTACAGCCACCAGGCCTTCCTGCCGAAGTACCTCTGGGTACAGTTCCCAGACCTTCCTTCTGAGGTACCTCTGAGTACAGTCACCAGGCGTTTCTTCCGAGGTACTTTTGGGTACAGTCACCAGGCCTTGCTTCCTAGGTGCCTCTGGGTACAGTCACCAGGCCTTGCTTCCGAGGTACCTTGAGTACTGTAACCACGCTTTCCTTCCGAGTTACCTCTGGACAGAGTCACCACGCCTTCCTTCTGAGGTAACTCTGGGTACAGTCACCAGAATTTTCTTCCGAGGTACCTCTGGGTGCAGTCACCAGGCCTTTCTTTCGAGGTACCTCTGGGTACAGTCAACAGGCCTTCCTTCTGAGGTACCTCTGGGTACAGTCAACAGGCATTTCTGACGAGGTTCCTCTGGGTACAGTCTCCAGGCCTTCCTTCCGAGGTACTTCTGGGTACAGTCACCAGACCTTCTTCCGAGGTAACTCTGGGTACAGTCACTAGACCTCCTTCCGAGGTACCTCTGGGTACAGTCACCAGGCCTTCCTTCTCAGGTAACTCTGGGTACAGTCACCAGGCCTTTCTTTCGAGGTATCTCTGGGTACAGTCACAAGGACTTCCTTGTCAGTTACCTCTGGGTACAGTTCCCAGACCTTCCTTCTGAGGTGCCTCTGAGTACAGTCACCAGGCGTTTCTTCCGAGGTACTTTTGGGTACAGTCACCAGGCCTTGCTTCCGAGGTACCTCTGGGTAAATTCACCAGGCCTTTCTTACGAGGTACCTCTGGGTATAGTCAGCAGGCTTTTCTTCTGAGGTACCTATGCGTACAGTCACCAGAACTTCCTTCAGAAGTACCTCTGGGTACAGGCACCGGCCTGCCTTGTGAGGTATGTCTGGGTACAGTCACCAGCCCTTCCTTCTGAGGTAACCCTGGGTGCAGTCACCAGAATTTTCTTCCGGGGTACCTCTGGGTACAGACACCAGGCCTTTCTTTCGAGGTATCTCTGGGTACAGTCCGAAGGACTTCCTTGTGAGTTACCTCTGGGTAGAGTCACCAGGCCATCCTTCCGAGGTACCTCTGGGTACAGTCACCAGGACTTCCTTCTGATGTACATCTGGGTACGGTCACAAGGCCTTCCTTCCGAGGTATATCTAGGAACAGTCACCAGGCCTTGCTTCCTAGGTGCCTCTGGGTACAGTCACGAGGCCTTCATTTCGAGGTACCTCTGGGTACAGTCACCAGGCCTTCGTTCCCTTGTACCTCTGGGTACAGTCACCAGGCTTTTCTTAAGAGGTACCTCTGGGTACAGTCACGAGGCTTTCCTTCTGAGTTACCTCTGAGTACAGTCGCCAGGCCTTCCTTCCGAGGTACCCCTGGGTACACTTCCCAGACCTTCCTTCCGAGGTACCTCTGAGTACAGTCACCAGGCGTTTCTTCCGAGGTACTTTTGGGTACAGTCACCAGGCCTTGCTTCCGAGGTACCTTGAGTACTGTAACCACGCTTTCCTTCCGAGTTACCTCTGGACAGAGTCACCACGCCTTCCTTCTGAGGTAACTCTGGGTACAGTCACCAGAATTTTCTTCCGAGGTACCTCTGGGTGCAGTCACCAGGCCTTTCTTTCGAGGTACCTCTGGGTACAGTCAACAGGCCATTCTTCCAAGGCATTTCTGGGTATAGCCACCAGGACTTCCTTCCGAGGTACACCTGGGTACAGTCACCAGGCCTTTCTTCCGAGGTACCTCTGGGTTCAGTCACCAGGCCTTCGTTCTGAGTTAGCTCCGAGTACAGTCACCAGGCCTTTCTTCCGAGGTACGTCTGGGTAGTAACCAGGCCTTCCTTCCGAGATATATCTAGGAACAGTCACCAGGCCTTGCTTCCTACGTGCCTCTGGGTACAGTCACCAGGCCTTCATTCCGAGGTACCTCTGGGTACAGTCACCAGGCCTTCGTTCCCTTGTACCTCTGGGTACAGTCACCAGGCTTTTCTTAAGAGGTATCTCTGGGTACAGTCACGAGGATTTCCTTCTGAGTTAGCTCTGGGTACAGTCGCCAGGCCTTCCTTCCGACGTACCTCTGGGTACAGTCACCAGGCCTTCCTTCCTAGGTGCCTCTGGGTACAGTCACCAGGCCTTCCTTCTGAGGTACTTCTGGGTACAGTCTCCAGGCCTTCCTTCCGAGGTACCTCTGAATACAGTCACCGTGCCTTACTTCCCAGGTACCTTTGGGTACGGTCACCAAGCCTTCCTTCGGAGGCACCTCTGGGTACAGCCACCGGGCCTTCCTGCCGAAGTACCTCTGGGTACAGTTCCCAGACCTTCCTTCCGAGGTACCTCTGAGTACAGTCACCAGGCGTTTCTTCCGAGGTACTTTTGGGTACAGTCACCAGGCCTTGCTTCCTAGGTACCTTGAGTACTGTAACCACGCTTTCCTTCCGAGTTACCTCTGGACAGGGTCACCACGCCTTCCTTCTGAGGTAACTCTGGGTACAGTCACCAGAATTTTCTTCCGAGGTACCTCTGGGTGCAGTCACCAGGCCTTTCTTTCGAGGTACCTCTGGGTACAGTCAACAGGCCTTCCTTCTGAGGTACCTCTGGGCACAGTCAACAGGCCTGACTTCTAATGTACATCTGGGTACGGTCAACAGGCTTTCCTTCCGAGGTACCTCTGGGTACAGTCACCAGGCATTTCTGACGAGGTTCCTCTGGGTACAGTCACCAGGCCTTCCTTCTGAGGTACCTCTGAGTACAGTCACCAGGCCTTTCTTCCGAGGTACGTCTGGGTAGTAACCAGGCCTTCCTTCCGAGGTACCTCTGGGTACAGTCACCATCGCTTCCTTCCGAGGTACCTCTGGGTAGAGTCACCAGGCCTTCCTTCCGAGGTACTTCTGGGTACAATCACCAGGCCTTCCTTCCGAGGTACCTTTGGGTACAGTGACGAGGTCTTTCTTCTGAGGTACCTCTGAGTACAGTCACCAGGCCTTTCTTCCGAGGTACTTCTGGGTAGTCACCATGCCTTCCTTCCAAGGTACCTCTCGGTACAGTCTCCAGGCCTTCCTTCCGAGGTACTTCTGGGTACAATCACCAGGCCTTCCTTCCGAGGTACCTTTGGGTACAGTGACGAGCTCTTTCTTCTGAGGTACCTCTGAGTACAGTCTCCAGGCCTTCCTTCCGAGGTACTTCTGGGTACAGTCACCAGACCTTCTTCCGAGGTAACTCTGGGTACAGTCACTAGGCCTCCTTCCGAGGTACCTCTGGGTACAGTCACCAGGCCTTCCTTCTCAGGTAACTCTGGGTACAGTCTCCAGACCTTCCTTCCGAGGTACCTCTGAGTACAGTCACCAGGCGTTTCTTTCGAGGTACGTGTGGGTAGTAAACAGGCCTTCCTTCCGAGGTATATCTAGGAACAGTCACCAGGCCTTGCTTCCTAGGTGCCTCTGGGTACAGTCACGAGGCCTTCATTTCGAGGTACCTCTGGGTACAGTCACCAGGCCTTCGTTCCCTTGTACCTCTGGGTACAGTCACCAGGCTTTTCTTAAGAGGTACCTCTGGGTACAGTCACGAGGCTTTCCTTCTGAGTTACCTCTGAGTACAGTCGCCAGGCCTTCCTTCCGAGGTACCTCTGGGTACACTTCCCAGACCTTCCTTCCGAGGTACCTCTGAGTACAGTCACCAGGCGTTTCTTCCGAGGTACTTTTGGGTACAGTCACCAGGCCTTGCTTCCGAGGTACCTTGAGTACTGTAACCACGCTTTCCTTCCGAGTTACCTCTGGACAGAGTCACCACGCCTTCCTTCTGAGGTAACTCTGGGTACAGTCACCAGAATTTTCTTCCGAGGTACCTCTGGGTGCAGTCACCAGGCCTTTCTTTCGAGGTACCTCTGGGTACAGTCAACAGGCCATTCTTCCAAGGCATTTCTGGGTATAGCCACCAGGACTTCCTTCCGAGGTACACCTGGGTACAGTCACCAGGCCTTTCTTCCGAGGTACCTCTGGGTTCAGTCACCAGGCCTTCCTTCTGAGTTAGCTCCAAGTACAGTCACCAGGCCTTTCATCCGAGGTACGTCTGGGTAGTAACCAGGCCTTCCTTCCGAGATATATCTAGGAACAGTCACCAGGCCTTGCTTCCTACGTGCCTCTGGGTACAGTCACCAGGCCTTCATTCCGAGGTACCTCTGGGTACAGTCACCAGGCCTTCGTTCCCTTGTACCTCTGGGTACAGTCACCAGGCTTTTCTTAAGAGGTACCTCTGGGTACAGTCACGAGGCTTTCCTTCTGAGTTAGCTCTGGGTACAGTCGCCAGGCCTTCCTTCCGACGTACCTCTGGGTACAGTCACCAGGCCTTCCTTCCTAGGTGCCTCTGGGTACAGTCACCAGGCCTTCCTTCTGAGGTACTTCTGGGTACAGTCTCCAGGCCTTCCTTCCGAGGTACCTCTGAATACAGTCACCGTGCCTTACTTCCCAGGTACCTTTGGGTACGGTCACCAAGCCTTCCTTCCGAGGCACCTCTGGGTACAGCCACCAGGCCTTCCTGCCGAAGTACCTCTGGGTACAGTTCCCAGACCTTCCTTCTGAGGTACCTCTGAGTACAGTCACCAGGCGTTTCTTCCGAGGTACTTTTGGGTACAGTCACCAGGCCTTGCTTCCTAGGTACCTTGAGTACTGTAACCACGCTTTCCTTCCGAGTTACCTCTGGACAGGGCCACCACGCCTTCCTTCTGAGGTAACTCTGGGTACAGTCACCAGAATTTTCTTCCGAGGTACCTCTGGGTGCAGTCACCAGGCCTTTCTTTCGAGGTACCTCTGGGTACAGTCAACAGGCCTTCATTCTGAGGTACCTCTGGGCACAGTCAACAGGCCTGACTTCTAATGTACATCTGGGTACGGTCAACAGGCTTTCCTCCGAGGTACCTCTGGGTACAGTCACCAGGCATTTCTGACGAGGTTCCTCTGGGTACAGTCACCAGGCCTTCCTTCTGAGGTACCTCTGAGTACAGTCACCAGGCCTTTCTTCCGAGGTACGTCTGGGTAGTAACCAGGCCTTCCTTCCGAGGTACCTCTGGGTACAGTCACCATCGCTTCCTTCCGAGGTACCTCTGGGTAGAGTCACCAGGCCTTCCTTCCGAGGTACTTCTGGGTACAATCACCAGGCCTTCCTTCCGAGGTACCTTTGGGTACAGTGACGAGGTCTTTCTTCTGAGGTACCTCTGAGTACAGTCACCAGGCCTTTCTTCCGAGGTACTTCTGGGTAGTCACCATGCCTTCCTTCCAAGGTACCTCTCGGTACAGTCTCCAGGCCTTCCTTCCGAGGTACTTCTGGGTACAATCACCAGGCCTTCCTCCCGAGGTACCTTTGGGTACAGTGACGAGGTCTTTCTTCTGAGGTACCTCTGAGTACAGTCTCCAGGCCTTCCTTCCGAGGTACTTCTGGGTACAGTCACCAGACCTTCTTCCGAGGTAACTCTGGGTACAGTCACTAGGCCTCCTTCCGAGGTACCTCTGGGTACAGTCACCAGGCCTTCCTTCTCAGGTAACTCTGGGTACAGTCTCCAGACCTTCCTTCCGAGGTACCTCTGAGTACAGTCACCAGGCGTTTCTTCCGAGGTACTTTTGGGTACAGTCACCAGGCCTTGCTTCCGAGGTACCTTGAGTACTGTAACCACGCTTTCCTTCCGAGTTACCTCTGGACAGAGTCACCACGCCTTCCTTCTGAGGTAACTCTGGGTACAGTCACCAGAATTTTCTTCCGAGGTACCTCTGGGTGCAGTCACCAGGCCTTTCTTTCGAGGTACCTCTGGGTACAGTCAACAGGCCTTCCTTCTGAGGTACCTCTGGGTACAGTCACCAGGCATTTCTGACGAGGTTCCTCTGGGTACAGTCTCCAGGCCTTCCTTCCGAGGTACTTCTGGGTACAGTCACCAGACCTTCTTCCGAGGTAACTCTGGGTACAGTCACTAGACCTCCTTCCGAGGTACCTCTGGGTACAGTCACCAGGCCTTCCTTCTCAGGTAACTCTGGGTACAGTCACCAGGCCTTTCTTTCGAGGTATCTCTGGGTACAGTCACAAGGACTTCCTTGTCAGTTACCTCTGGGTACAGTTCCCAGACCTTCCTTCTGAGGTGCCTCTGAGTACAGTCACCAGGCGTTTCTTCCGAGGTACTTTTGGGTACAGTCACCAGGCCTTGCTTCCGAGGTACCTCTGGGTAAATTCACCAGGCCTTTCTTACGAGGTACCTCTGGGTATAGTCAGCAGGCTTTTCTTCTGAGGTACCTATGCGTACAGTCACCAGAACTTCCTTCAGAAGTACCTCTGGGTACAGGCACCGGCCTGCCTTGTGAGGTATGTCTGGGTACAGTCACCAGCCCTTCCTTCTGAGGTAACCCTGGGTGCAGTCACCAGAATTTTCTTCCGGGGTACCTCTGGGTACAGACACCAGGCCTTTCTTTCGAGGTATCTCTGGGTACAGTCCGAAGGACTTCCTTGTGAGTTACCTCTGGGTAGAGTCACCAGGCCATCCTTCCGAGGTACCTCTGGGTACAGTCACCAGGACTTCCTTCTGATGTACATCTGGGTACGGTCACAAGTCCTTCCTTCCGAGGTACCTCTGGGTACCCTCACCAGGCCTTCCTTCCGAGGCACCTGGGTACACACACCAGGCCTTCCTTCTGAGGTAACTCTGGGTACAGTCACCAGAATTTTCTTCCGAGGTACCTCTGGCTGCAGTCACCAGGCCTTTCTTTCGAGGTACCTCTGGGTACAGTCAACAGGCCATCCTTCTGAGGAACCTCTGGGCACAGTCAACAGGCCTGACTTCAAATGTACATGTGGGTACGGTTACCAGGCTTTCCTTCCGAGGTTCCTCTGGGTACAGACACCAGGCCGTTCTTCCAAGGCACTTCTGGGTATAGCCACCAGGCCTTCCTTCCGAGGTACACCTGGGTACAGCCACCAGGCCTTTCTTCCGAGGTACCTCTGGGTACAGTCACCAGGCATTTCTGACGAGGTACCTCTGGGTTCAGTCACCAGACCTTCCTTCTGAGTTAGCTCCGAGTACAGTCACCAGGCCTTTCTTCCGAGGTACGTGTGGGTAGTAAACAGTCCTTCCTTCCGAGGTATATCTAGGAACAGTCACCAGGCCTTGCTTCCTAGGTGCCTCTGGGTACAGTCACGAGGCCTTCATTTCGAGGTACCTCTGGGTACAGTCACCAGGCCTTCGTTCCCTTGTACCTCTGGGTACAGTCACCAGGCTTTTCTTAAGAGGTACCTCTGGGTACAGTCACGAGGCTTTCCTTCTGAGTTAGCTCTGGGTACAGTCGCCAGGCCTTCCTTCCGACGTACCTCTGGGTACAGTCACCAGGCCTTCCTTCCTAGGTGCCTCTGGGTACAGTCACCAGGCCTTCCTTCTGAGGTACTTCTGGGTACAGTCTCCAGGCCTTCCTTCCGAGGTACCTCTGAATACAGTCACCGTGCCTTACTTCCCAGGTACCTTTGGGTACGGTCACCAAGCCTTCCTTCCGAGGCACCTCTGGGTACAGCCACCAGGCCTTCCTGCCGAAGTACCTCTGGGTACAGTTCCCAGACCTTCCTTCTGAGGTACCTCTGAGTACAGTCACCAGGCGTTTCTTCCGAGGTACTTTTGGGTACAGTCACCAGGCCTTGCTTCCTAGGTGCCTCTGGGTACAGTCACCAGGCCTTGCTTCCGAGGTACCTTGAGTACTGTAACCACGCTTTCCTTCCGAGTTACCTCTGGACAGAGTCACCACGCCTTCCTTCTGAGGTAACTCTGGGTACAGTCACCAGAATTTTCTTCCGAGGTACCTCTGGGTGCAGTCACCAGGCCTTTCTTTCGAGGTACCTCTGGGTACAGTCAACAGGCCATTCTTCCAAGGCATTTTTTGGTATAGCCACCAGGACTTCCTTCCGAGGTACACCTGGGTACAGTCACCAGGCCTTTCTTCCGAGGTACCTCTGGGTTCAGTCACCAGGCCTTCGTTCTGAGTTAGCTCCGAGTACAGTCACCAGGCCTTTCTTCCGAGGTACGTCTGGGTAGTAACCAGGCCTTCCTTCCGAGATATATCTAGGAACAGTCACCAGGCCTTGCTTCCTACGTGCCTCTGGGTACAGTCACCAGGCCTTCATTCCGAGGTACCTCTGGGTACAGTCACCAGGCCTTCGTTCCCTTGTACCTCTGGGTACAGTCACCAGGCTTTTCTTAAGAGGTATCTCTGGGTACAGTCACGAGGCTTTCCTTCTGAGTTAGCTCTGGGTACAGTCGCCAGGCCTTCCTTCCGACGTACCTCTGGGTACAGTCACCAGGCCTTCCTTCCTAGGTGCCTCTGGGTACAGTCACGAGGCCTTCATTTCGAGGTACCTCTGGGTACAGTCACCAGGCCTTCGTTCCCTTGTACCTCTGGGTACAGTCACCAGGCTTTTCTTAAGAGGTACCTCTGGGTACAGTCACGAGGCTTTCCTTCTGAGTTACCTCTGAGTACAGTCGCCAGGCCTTCCTTCCGAGGTACCCCTGGGTACACTTCCCAGACCTTCCTTCCGAGGTACCTCTGAGTACAGTCACCAGGCGTTTCTTCCGAGGTACTTTTGGGTACAGTCACCAGGCCTTGCTTCCGAGGTACCTTGAGTACTGTAACCACGCTTTCCTTCCGAGTTACCTCTGGACAGAGTCACCACGCCTTCCTTCTGAGGTAACTCTGGGTACAGTCACCAGAATTTTCTTCCGAGGTACCTCTGGGTGCAGTCACCAGGCCTTTCTTTCGAGGTACCTCTGGGTACAGTCAACAGGCCATTCTTCCAAGGCATTTCTGGGTATAGCCACCAGGACTTCCTTCCGAGGTACACCTGGGTACAGTCACCAGGCCTTTCTTCCGAGGTACCTCTGGGTTCAGTCACCAGGCCTTCGTTCTGAGTTAGCTCCGAGTACAGTCACCAGGCCTTTCTTCCGAGGTACGTCTGGGTAGTAACCAGGCCTTCCTTCCGAGATATATCTAGGAACAGTCACCAGGCCTTGCTTCCTACGTGCCTCTGGGTACAGTCACCAGGCCTTCATTCCGAGGTACCTCTGGGTACAGTCACCAGGCCTTCGTTCCCTTGTACCTCTGGGTACAGTCACCAGGCTTTTCTTAAGAGGTATCTCTGGGTACAGTCACGAGGATTTCCTTCTGAGTTAGCTCTGGGTACAGTCGCCAGGCCTTCCTTCCGACGTACCTCTGGGTACAGTCACCAGGCCTTCCTTCCTAGGTGCCTCTGGGTACAGTCACCAGGCCTTCCTTCTGAGGTACTTCTGGGTACAGTCTCCAGGCCTTCCTTCCGAGGTACCTCTGAATACAGTCACCGTGCCTTACTTCCCAGGTACCTTTGGGTACGGTCACCAAGCCTTCCTTCGGAGGCACCTCTGGGTACAGCCACCGGGCCTTCCTGCCGAAGTACCTCTGGGTACAGTTCCCAGACCTTCCTTCCGAGGTACCTCTGAGTACAGTCACCAGGCGTTTCTTCCGAGGTACTTTTGGGTACAGTCACCAGGCCTTGCTTCCTAGGTACCTTGAGTACTGTAACCACGCTTTCCTTCCGAGTTACCTCTGGACAGGGTCACCACGCCTTCCTTCTGAGGTAACTCTGGGTACAGTCACCAGAATTTTCTTCCGAGGTACCTCTGGGTGCAGTCACCAGGCCTTTCTTTCGAGGTACCTCTGGGTACAGTCAACAGGCCTTCCTTCTGAGGTACCTCTGGGCACAGTCAACAGGCCTGACTTCTAATGTACATCTGGGTACGGTCAACAGGCTTTCCTTCCGAGGTACCTCTGGGTACAGTCACCAGGCATTTCTGACGAGGTTCCTCTGGGTACAGTCACCAGGCCTTCCTTCTGAGGTACCTCTGAGTACAGTCACCAGGCCTTTCTTCCGAGGTACGTCTGGGTAGTAACCAGGCCTTCCTTCCGAGGTACCTCTGGGTACAGTCACCATCGCTTCCTTCCGAGGTACCTCTGGGTAGAGTCACCAGGCCTTCCTTCCGAGGTACTTCTGGGTACAATCACCAGGCCTTCCTTCCGAGGTACCTTTGGGTACAGTGACGAGGTCTTTCTTCTGAGGTACCTCTGAGTACAGTCACCAGGCCTTTCTTCCGAGGTACTTCTGGGTAGTCACCATGCCTTCCTTCCAAGGTACCTCTCGGTACAGTCTCCAGGCCTTCCTTCCGAGGTACTTCTGGGTACAATCACCAGGCCTTCCTTCCGAGGTACCTTTGGGTACAGTGACGAGCTCTTTCTTCTGAGGTACCTCTGAGTACAGTCTCCAGGCCTTCCTTCCGAGGTACTTCTGGGTACAGTCACCAGACCTTCTTCCGAGGTAACTCTGGGTACAGTCACTAGGCCTCCTTCCGAGGTACCTCTGGGTACAGTCACCAGGCCTTCCTTCTCAGGTAACTCTGGGTACAGTCTCCAGACCTTCCTTCCGAGGTACCTCTGAGTACAGTCACCAGGCGTTTCTTTCGAGGTACGTGTGGGTAGTAAACAGGCCTTCCTTCCGAGGTATATCTAGGAACAGTCACCAGGCCTTGCTTCCTAGGTGCCTCTGGGTACAGTCACGAGGCCTTCATTTCGAGGTACCTCTGGGTACAGTCACCAGGCCTTCGTTCCCTTGTACCTCTGGGTACAGTCACCAGGCTTTTCTTAAGAGGTACCTCTGGGTACAGTCACGAGGCTTTCCTTCTGAGTTACCTCTGAGTACAGTCGCCAGGCCTTCCTTCCGAGGTACCTCTGGGTACACTTCCCAGACCTTCCTTCCGAGGTACCTCTGAGTACAGTCACCAGGCGTTTCTTCCGAGGTACTTTTGGGTACAGTCACCAGGCCTTGCTTCCGAGGTACCTTGAGTACTGTAACCACGCTTTCCTTCCGAGTTACCTCTGGACAGAGTCACCACGCCTTCCTTCTGAGGTAACTCTGGGTACAGTCACCAGAATTTTCTTCCGAGGTACCTCTGGGTGCAGTCACCAGGCCTTTCTTTCGAGGTACCTCTGGGTACAGTCAACAGGCCATTCTTCCAAGGCATTTCTGGGTATAGCCACCAGGACTTCCTTCCGAGGTACACCTGGGTACAGTCACCAGGCCTTTCTTCCGAGGTACCTCTGGGTTCAGTCACCAGGCCTTCCTTCTGAGTTAGCTCCAAGTACAGTCACCAGGCCTTTCATCCGAGGTACGTCTGGGTAGTAACCAGGCCTTCCTTCCGAGATATATCTAGGAACAGTCACCAGGCCTTGCTTCCTACGTGCCTCTGGGTACAGTCACCAGGCCTTCATTCCGAGGTACCTCTGGGTACAGTCACCAGGCCTTCGTTCCCTTGTACCTCTGGGTACAGTCACCAGGCTTTTCTTAAGAGGTACCTCTGGGTACAGTCACGAGGCTTTCCTTCTGAGTTAGCTCTGGGTACAGTCGCCAGGCCTTCCTTCCGACGTACCTCTGGGTACAGTCACCAGGCCTTCCTTCCTAGGTGCCTCTGGGTACAGTCACCAGGCCTTCCTTCTGAGGTACTTCTGGGTACAGTCTCCAGGCCTTCCTTCCGAGGTACCTCTGAATACAGTCACCGTGCCTTACTTCCCAGGTACCTTTGGGTACGGTCACCAAGCCTTCCTTCCGAGGCACCTCTGGGTACAGCCACCAGGCCTTCCTGCCGAAGTACCTCTGGGTACAGTTCCCAGACCTTCCTTCTGAGGTACCTCTGAGTACAGTCACCAGGCGTTTCTTCCGAGGTACTTTTGGGTACAGTCACCAGGCCTTGCTTCCTAGGTACCTTGAGTACTGTAACCACGCTTTCCTTCCGAGTTACCTCTGGACAGGGCCACCACGCCTTCCTTCTGAGGTAACTCTGGGTACAGTCACCAGAATTTTCTTCCGAGGTACCTCTGGGTGCAGTCACCAGGCCTTTCTTTCGAGGTACCTCTGGGTACAGTCAACAGGCCTTCATTCTGAGGTACCTCTGGGCACAGTCAACAGGCCTGACTTCTAATGTACATCTGGGTACGGTCAACAGGCTTTCCTCCGAGGTACCTCTGGGTACAGTCACCAGGCATTTCTGACGAGGTTCCTCTGGGTACAGTCACCAGGCCTTCCTTCTGAGGTACCTCTGAGTACAGTCACCAGGCCTTTCTTCCGAGGTACGTCTGGGTAGTAACCAGGCCTTCCTTCCGAGGTACCTCTGGGTACAGTCACCATCGCTTCCTTCCGAGGTACCTCTGGGTAGAGTCACCAGGCCTTCCTTCCGAGGTACTTCTGGGTACAATCACCAGGCCTTCCTTCCGAGGTACCTTTGGGTACAGTGACGAGGTCTTTCTTCTGAGGTACCTCTGAGTACAGTCACCAGGCCTTTCTTCCGAGGTACTTCTGGGTAGTCACCATGCCTTCCTTCCAAGGTACCTCTCGGTACAGTCTCCAGGCCTTCCTTCCGAGGTACTTCTGGGTACAATCACCAGGCCTTCCTCCCGAGGTACCTTTGGGTACAGTGACGAGGTCTTTCTTCTGAGGTACCTCTGAGTACAGTCTCCAGGCCTTCCTTCCGAGGTACTTCTGGGTACAGTCACCAGACCTTCTTCCGAGGTAACTCTGGGTACAGTCACTAGGCCTCCTTCCGAGGTACCTCTGGGTACAGTCACCAGGCCTTCCTTCTCAGGTAACTCTGGGTACAGTCTCCAGACCTTCCTTCCGAGGTACCTCTGAGTACAGTCACCAGGCGTTTCTTCCGAGGTACTTTTGGGTACAGTCACCAGGCCTTGCTTCCGAGGTACCTTGAGTACTGTAACCACGCTTTCCTTCCGAGTTACCTCTGGACAGAGTCACCACGCCTTCCTTCTGAGGTAACTCTGGGTACAGTCACCAGAATTTTCTTCCGAGGTACCTCTGGGTGCAGTCACCAGGCCTTTCTTTCGAGGTACCTCTGGGTACAGTCAACAGGCCTTCCTTCTGAGGTACCTCTGGGTACAGTCACCAGGCATTTCTGACGAGGTTCCTCTGGGTACAGTCTCCAGGCCTTCCTTCCGAGGTACTTCTGGGTACAGTCACCAGACCTTCTTCCGAGGTAACTCTGGGTACAGTCACTAGACCTCCTTCCGAGGTACCTCTGGGTACAGTCACCAGGCCTTCCTTCTCAGGTAACTCTGGGTACAGTCACCAGGCCTTTCTTTCGAGGTATCTCTGGGTACAGTCACAAGGACTTCCTTGTCAGTTACCTCTGGGTACAGTTCCCAGACCTTCCTTCTGAGGTGCCTCTGAGTACAGTCACCAGGCGTTTCTTCCGAGGTACTTTTGGGTACAGTCACCAGGCCTTGCTTCCGAGGTACCTCTGGGTAAATTCACCAGGCCTTTCTTACGAGGTACCTCTGGGTATAGTCAGCAGGCTTTTCTTCTGAGGTACCTATGCGTACAGTCACCAGAACTTCCTTCAGAAGTACCTCTGGGTACAGGCACCGGCCTGCCTTGTGAGGTATGTCTGGGTACAGTCACCAGCCCTTCCTTCTGAGGTAACCCTGGGTGCAGTCACCAGAATTTTCTTCCGGGGTACCTCTGGGTACAGACACCAGGCCTTTCTTTCGAGGTATCTCTGGGTACAGTCCGAAGGACTTCCTTGTGAGTTACCTCTGGGTAGAGTCACCAGGCCATCCTTCCGAGGTACCTCTGGGTACAGTCACCAGGACTTCCTTCTGATGTACATCTGGGTACGGTCACAAGTCCTTCCTTCCGAGGTACCTCTGGGTACCCTCACCAGGCCTTCCTTCCGAGGCACCTGGGTACACACACCAGGCCTTCCTTCTGAGGTAACTCTGGGTACAGTCACCAGAATTTTCTTCCGAGGTACCTCTGGCTGCAGTCACCAGGCCTTTCTTTCGAGGTACCTCTGGGTACAGTCAACAGGCCATCCTTCTGAGGAACCTCTGGGCACAGTCAACAGGCCTGACTTCAAATGTACATGTGGGTACGGTTACCAGGCTTTCCTTCCGAGGTTCCTCTGGGTACAGACACCAGGCCGTTCTTCCAAGGCACTTCTGGGTATAGCCACCAGGCCTTCCTTCCGAGGTACACCTGGGTACAGCCACCAGGCCTTTCTTCCGAGGTACCTCTGGGTACAGTCACCAGGCATTTCTGACGAGGTACCTCTGGGTTCAGTCACCAGACCTTCCTTCTGAGTTAGCTCCGAGTACAGTCACCAGGCCTTTCTTCCGAGGTACGTGTGGGTAGTAAACAGTCCTTCCTTCCGAGCTATATCTAGGAACAGTCACCAGGCCTTGCTTCCTAGGTGCCTCTGGGTACAGTCACGAGGCCTTCATTTCGAGGTACCTCTGGGTACAGTCACCAGGCCTTCGTTCCCTTGTACCTCTGGGTACAGTCACCAGGCTTTTCTTAAGAGGTACCTCTGGGTACAGTCACGAGGCTTTCCTTCTGAGTTAGCTCTGGGTACAGTCGCCAGGCCTTCCTTCCGACGTACCTCTGGGTACAGTCACCAGGCCTTCCTTCCTAGGTGCCTCTGGGTACAGTCACCAGGCCTTCCTTCTGAGGTACTTCTGGGTACAGTCTCCAGGCCTTCCTTCCGAGGTACCTCTGAATACAGTCACCGTGCCTTACTTCCCAGGTACCTTTGGGTACGGTCACCAAGCCTTCCTTCCGAGGCACCTCTGGGTACAGCCACCAGGCCTTCCTGCCGAAGTACCTCTGGGTACAGTTCCCAGACCTTCCTTCTGAGGTACCTCTGAGTACAGTCACCAGGCGTTTCTTCCGAGGTACTTTTGGGTACAGTCACCAGGCCTTGCTTCCTAGGTGCCTCTGGGTACAGTCACCAGGCCTTGCTTCCGAGGTACCTTGAGTACTGTAACCACGCTTTCCTTCCGAGTTACCTCTGGACAGAGTCACCACGCCTTCCTTCTGAGGTAACTCTGGGTACAGTCACCAGAATTTTCTTCCGAGGTACCTCTGGGTGCAGTCACCAGGCCTTTCTTTCGAGGTACCTCTGGGTACAGTCAACAGGCCATTCTTCCAAGGCATTTTTTGGTATAGCCACCAGGACTTCCTTCCGAGGTACACCTGGGTACAGTCACCAGGCCTTTCTTCCGAGGTACCTCTGGGTTCAGTCACCAGGCCTTCGTTCTGAGTTAGCTCCGAGTACAGTCACCAGGCCTTTCTTCCGAGGTACGTCTGGGTAGTAACCAGGCCTTCCTTCCGGGATATATCTAGGAACAGTCACCAGGCCTTGCTTCCTACGTGCCTCTGGGTACAGTCACCAGGCCTTCATTCCGAGGTACCTCTGGGTACAGTCACCAGGCCTTCGTTCCCTTGTACCTCTGGGTACAGTCACCAGGCTTTTCTTAAGAGGTATCTCTGGGTACAGTCACGAGGCTTTCCTTCTGAGTTAGCTCTGGGTACAGTCGCCAGGCCTTCCTTCCGACGTACCTCTGGGTACAGTCACCAGGCCTTCCTTCCTAGGTGCCTCTGGGTACAGTCACCAGGCCTTCCTTCTGAGGTACTTCTGGGTACAGTCTCCAGGCCTTCCTTCCGAGGTACCTCTGAATACAGTCACCGTGCCTTACTTCCCAGGTACCTTTGGGTACGGTCACCAAGCCTTCCTTCCGAGGCACCTCTGGGTACAGCCACCGGGCCTTCCTGCCGAAGTACCTCTGGGTACAGTTCCCAGACCTTCCTTCCGAGGTACCTCTGAGTACAGTCACCAGGCGTTTCTTCCGAGGTACTTTTGGGTACAGTCACCAGGCCTTGCTTCCTAGGTACCTTGAGTACTGTAACCACGCTTTCCTTCCGAGTTACCTCTGGACAGGGTCACCACGCCTTCCTTCTGAGGTAACTCTGGGTACAGTCACCAGAATTTTCTTCCGAGGTACCTCTGGGTGCAGTCACCAGGCCTTTCTTTCGAGGTACCTCTGGGTACAGTCAACAGGCCTTCCTTCTGAGGTACCTCTGGGCACAGTCAACAGGCCTGACTTCTAATGTACATCTGGGTACGGTCAACAGGCTTTCCTTCCGAGGTACCTCTGGGTACAGTCACCAGGCATTTCTGACGAGGTTCCTCTGGGTACAGTCACCAGGCCTTCCTTCTGAGGTACCTCTGAGTACAGTCACCAGGCCTTTCTTGCGAGGCACGTCTGGGTAGTAACCAGGCCTTCCTTCCGAGGTACCTCTGGGTACAGTCACCATCGCTTCCTTCCGAGGTACCTCTGGGTAGAGTCACCAGGCCTTCCTTCCGAGGTACTTCTGGGTACAATCACCAGGCCTTCCTTCCGAGGTACCTTTGGGTACAGTGACGAGGTCTTTCTTCTGAGGTACCTCTGAGTACAGTCACCAGGCCTTTCTTCCGAGGTACTTCTGGGTAGTCACCATGCCTTCCTTCCAAGGTACCTCTCGGTACAGTCTCCAGGCCTTCCTTCCGAGGTACTTCTGGGTACAATCACCAGGCCTTCCTTCCGAGGTACCTTTGAGTACAGTGACGAGCTCTTTCTTCTGAGGTACCTCTGAGTACAGTCTCCAGGCCTTCCTTTCGAGGTACTTCTGGGTACAGTCACCAGACCTTCTTCCGAGGTAACTCTGGGTACAGTCACTAGGCCTCCTTCCGAGGTACCTCTGGGTACAGTCACCAGGCCTTCCTTCTCAGGTAACTCTGGGTACAGTCTCCAGACCTTCCTTCCGAGGTACCTCTGAGTACAGTCACCAGGCGTTTCTTCCGAGGTACTTTTGGGTACAGTCACCAGGCCTTGCTTCCGAGGTACCTTGAGTACTGTAACCACGCTTTCCTTCCGAGTTACCTCTGGACAGAGTCACCACGCCTTCCTTCTGAGGTAACTCTGGGTACAGTCACCAGAATTTTCTTCCGAGGTACCTCTGGGTGCAGTCACCAGGCCTTTCTTTCGAGGTACCTCTGGGTACAGTCAACAGGCCATTCTTCCAAGGCATTTCTGGGTATAGCCACCAGGACTTCCTTCCGAGGTACACCTGGGTACAGTCACCAGGCCTTTCTTCCGAGGTACCTCTGGGTTCAGTCACCAGGCCTTCCTTCTGAGTTAGCTCCAAGTACAGTCACCAGGCCTTTCATCCGAGGTACGTCTGGGTAGTAACCAGGCCTTCCTTCCGAGATATATCTAGGAACAGTCACCAGGCCTTGCTTCCTACGTGCCTCTGGGTACAGTCACCAGGCCTTCATTCCGAGGTACCTCTGGGTACAGTCACCAGGCCTTCGTTCCCTTGTACCTCTGGGTACAGTCACCAGGCTTTTCTTAAGAGGTATCTCTGGGTACAGTCACGAGGCTTTCCTTCTGAGTTAGCTCTGGGTACAGTCGCCAGGCCTTCCTTCCGACGTACCTCTGGGTACAGTCACCAGGCCTTCCTTCCTAGGTGCCTCTGGGTACAGTCACCAGGCCTTCCTTCTGAGGTACTTCTGGGTACAGTCTCCAGGCCTTCCTTCCGAGGTACCTCTGAATACAGTCACCGTGCCTTACTTCCCAGGTACCTTTGGGTACGGTCACCAAGCCTTCCTTCCGAGGCACCTCTGGGTACAGCCACCAGGCCTTCCTGCCGAAGTACCTCTGGGTACAGTTCCCAGACCTTCCTTCTGAGGTACCTCTGAGTACAGTCACCAGGCGTTTCTTCCGAGGTACTTTTGGGTACAGTCACCAGGCCTTGCTTCCGAGGTACCTTGAGTACTGTAACCACGCTTTCCTTCCGAGTTACCTCTGGACAGAGTCACCACGCCTTCCTTCTGAGGTAACTCTGGGTACAGTCACCAGAATTTTCTTCCGAGGTACCTCTGGGTGCAGTCACCAGGCCTTTCTTTCGAGGTACCTCTGGGTACAGTCAACAGGCCATTCTTCCAAGGCATTTTTTGGTATAGCCACCAGGACTTCCTTCCGAGGTACACCTGGGTACAGTCACCAGGCCTTTCTTCCGAGGTACCTCTGGGTTCAGTCACCAGGCCTTCGTTCTGAGTTAGCTCCGAGTACAGTCACCAGGCCTTTCTTCCGAGGTACGTCTGGGTAGTAACCAGGCCTTCCTTCCGAGATATATCTAGGAACAGTCACCAGGCCTTGCTTCCTACGTGCCTCTGGGTACAGTCACCAGGCCTTCATTCCGAGGTACCTCTGGGTACAGTCACCAGGCCTTCGTTCCCTTGTACCTCTGGGTACAGTCACCAGGCTTTTCTTAAGAGGTATCTCTGGGTACAGTCACGAGGCTTTCCTTCTGAGTTAGCTCTGGGTACAGTCGCCAGGCCTTCCTTCCGACGTACCTCTGGGTACAGTCACCAGGCCTTCCTTCCTAGGTGCCTCTGGGTACAGTCACCAGGCCTTCCTTCTGAGGTACTTCTGGGTACAGTCTCCAGGCCTTCCTTCCGAGGTACCTCTGAATACAGTCACCGTGCCTTACTTCCCAGGTACCTTTGGGTACGGTCACCAAGCCTTCCTTCCGAGGCACCTCTGGGTACAGCCACCGGGCCTTCCTGCCGAAGTACCTCTGGGTACAGTTCCCAGACCTTCCTTCCGAGGTACCTCTGAGTACAGTCACCAGGCGTTTCTTCCGAGGTACTTTTGGGTACAGTCACCAGGCCTTGCTTCCTAGGTACCTTGAGTACTGTAACCACGCTTTCCTTCCGAGTTACCTCTGGACAGGGTCACCACGCCTTCCTTCTGAGGTAACTCTGGGTACAGTCACCAGAATTTTCTTCCGAGGTACCTCTGGGTGCAGTCACCAGGCCTTTCTTTCGAGGTACCTCTGGGTACAGTCAACAGGCCTTCATTCTGAGGTACCTCTGGGCACAGTCAACAGGCCTGACTTCTAATGTACATCTGGGTACGGTCAACAGGCTTTCCTCCGAGGTACCTCTGGGTACAGTCACCAGGCATTTCTGACGAGGTTCCTCTGGGTACAGTCACCAGGCCTTCCTTCTGAGGTACCTCTGAGTACAGTCACCAGGCCTTTCTTCCGAGGTACGTCTGGGTAGTAACCAGGCCTTCCTTCCGAGGTACCTCTGGGTACAGTCACCATCGCTTCCTTCCGAGGTACCTCTGGGTAGAGTCACCAGGCCTTCCTTCCGAGGTACTTCTGGGTACAATCACCAGGCCTTCCTTCCGAGGTACCTTTGGGTACAGTGACGAGGTCTTTCTTCTGAGGTACCTCTGAGTACAGTCACCAGGCCTTTCTTCCGAGGTACTTCTGGGTAGTCACCATGCCTTCCTTCCAAGGTACCTCTCGGTACAGTCTCCAGGCCTTCCTTCCGAGGTACTTCTGGGTACAATCACCAGGCCTTCCTCCCGAGGTACCTTTGGGTACAGTGACGAGGTCTTTCTTCTGAGGTACCTCTGAGTACAGTCTCCAGGCCTTCCTTCCGAGGTACTTCTGGGTACAGTCACCAGACCTTCTTCCGAGGTAACTCTGGGTACAGTCACTAGGCCTCCTTCCGAGGTACCTCTGGGTACAGTCACCAGGCCTTCCTTCTCAGGTAACTCTGGGTACAGTCTCCAGACCTTCCTTCCGAGGTACCTCTGAGTACAGTCACCAGGCGTTTCTTCCGAGGTACTTTTGGGTACAGTCACCAGGCCTTGCTTCCGAGGTACCTTGAGTACTGTAACCACGCTTTCCTTCCGAGTTACCTCTGGACAGAGTCACCACGCCTTCCTTCTGAGGTAACTCTGGGTACAGTCACCAGAATTTTCTTCCGAGGTACCTCTGGGTGCAGTCACCAGGCCTTTCTTTCGAGGTACCTCTGGGTACAGTCAACAGGCCTTCCTTCTGAGGTACCTCTGGGTACAGTCACCAGGCATTTCTGACGAGGTTCCTCTGGGTACAGTCTCCAGGCCTTCCTTCCGAGGTACTTCTGGGTACAGTCACCAGACCTTCTTCCGAGGTAACTCTGGGTACAGTCACTAGACCTCCTTCCGAGGTACCTCTGGGTACAGTCACCAGGCCTTCCTTCTCAGGTAACTCTGGGTACAGTCACCAGGCCTTTCTTTCGAGGTATCTCTGGGTACAGTCACAAGGACTTCCTTGTCAGTTACCTCTGGGTACAGTTCCCAGACCTTCCTTCTGAGGTGCCTCTGAGTACAGTCACCAGGCGTTTCTTCCGAGGTACTTTTGGGTACAGTCACCAGGCCTTGCTTCCGAGGTACCTCTGGGTAAATTCACCAGGCCTTTCTTACGAGGTACCTCTGGGTATTGTCAGCAGGCTTTTCTTCTGAGGTACCTATGCGTACAGTCACCAGAACTTCCTTCAGAAGTACCTCTGGGTACAGGCACCGGCCTGCCTTGTGAGGTATGTCTGGGTACAGTCACCAGCCCTTCCTTCTGAGGTAACCCTGGGTGCAGTCACCAGAATTTTCTTCCGGGGTACCTCTGGGTACAGACACCAGGCCTTTCTTTCGAGGTATCTCTGGGTACAGTCCGAAGGACTTCCTTGTGAGTTACCTCTGGGTAGAGTCACCAGGCCATCCTTCCGAGGTACCTCTGGGTACAGTCACCAGGACTTCCTTCTGATGTACATCTGGGTACGGTCACAAGTCCTTCCTTCCGAGGTACCTCTGGGTACCCTCACCAGGCCTTCCTTCCGAGGCACCTGGGTACACACACCAGGCCTTCCTTCTGAGGTAACTCTGGGTACAGTCACCAGAATTTTCTTCCGAGGTACCTCTGGCTGCAGTCACCAGGCCTTTCTTTCGAGGTACCTCTGGGTACAGTCAACAGGCCATCCTTCTGAGGAACCTCTGGGCACAGTCAACAGGCCTGACTTCAAATGTACATGTGGGTACGGTTACCAGGCTTTCCTTCCGAGGTTCCTCTGGGTACAGACACCAGGCCGTTCTTCCAAGGCACTTCTGGGTATAGCCACCAGGCCTTCCTTCCGAGGTACACCTGGGTACAGCCACCAGGCCTTTCTTCCGAGGTACCTCTGGGTACAGTCACCAGGCATTTCTGACGAGGTACCTCTGGGTTCAGTCACCAGACCTTCCTTCTGAGTTAGCTCCGAGTACAGTCACCAGGCCTTTCTTCCGAGGTACGTGTGGGTAGTAAACAGTCCTTCCTTCCGAGCTATATCTAGGAACAGTCACCAGGCCTTGCTTCCTAGGTGCCTCTGGGTACAGTCACGAGGCCTTCATTTCGAGGTACCTCTGGGTACAGTCACCAGGCCTTCGTTCCCTTGTACCTCTGGGTACAGTCACCAGGCTTTTCTTAAGAGGTACCTCTGGGTACAGTCACGAGGCTTTCCTTCTGAGTTAGCTCTGGGTACAGTCGCCAGGCCTTCCTTCCGACGTACCTCTGGGTACAGTCACCAGGCCTTCCTTCCTAGGTGCCTCTGGGTACAGTCACCAGGCCTTCCTTCTGAGGTACTTCTGGGTACAGTCTCCAGGCCTTCCTTCCGAGGTACCTCTGAATACAGTCACCGTGCCTTACTTCCCAGGTACCTTTGGGTACGGTCACCAAGCCTTCCTTCCGAGGCACCTCTGGGTACAGCCACCAGGCCTTCCTGCCGAAGTACCTCTGGGTACAGTTCCCAGACCTTCCTTCTGAGGTACCTCTGAGTACAGTCACCAGGCGTTTCTTCCGAGGTACTTTTGGGTACAGTCACCAGGCCTTGCTTCCTAGGTGCCTCTGGGTACAGTCACCAGGCCTTGCTTCCGAGGTACCTTGAGTACTGTAACCACGCTTTCCTTCCGAGTTACCTCTGGACAGAGTCACCACGCCTTCCTTCTGAGGTAACTCTGGGTACAGTCACCAGAATTTTCTTCCGAGGTACCTCTGGGTGCAGTCACCAGGCCTTTCTTTCGAGGTACCTCTGGGTACAGTCAACAGGCCATTCTTCCAAGGCATTTTTTGGTATAGCCACCAGGACTTCCTTCCGAGGTACACCTGGGTACAGTCACCAGGCCTTTCTTCCGAGGTACCTCTGGGTTCAGTCACCAGGCCTTCGTTCTGAGTTAGCTCCGAGTACAGTCACCAGGCCTTTCTTCCGAGGTACGTCTGGGTAGTAACCAGGCCTTCCTTCCGAGATATATCTAGGAACAGTCACCAGGCCTTGCTTCCTACGTGCCTCTGGGTACAGTCACCAGGCCTTCATTCCGAGGTACCTCTGGGTACAGTCACCAGGCCTTCGTTCCCTTGTACCTCTGGGTACAGTCACCAGGCTTTTCTTAAGAGGTATCTCTGGGTACAGTCACGAGGCTTTCCTTCTGAGTTAGCTCTGGGTACAGTCGCCAGGCCTTCCTTCCGACGTACCTCTGGGTACAGTCACCAGGCCTTCCTTCCTAGGTGCCTCTGGGTACAGTCACCAGGCCTTCCTTCTGAGGTACTTCTGGGTACAGTCTCCAGGCCTTCCTTCCGAGGTACCTCTGAATACAGTCACCGTGCCTTACTTCCCAGGTACCTTTGGGTACGGTCACCAAGCCTTCCTTCCGAGGCACCTCTGGGTACAGCCACCGGGCCTTCCTGCCGAAGTACCTCTGGGTACAGTTCCCAGACCTTCCTTCCGAGGTACCTCTGAGTACAGTCACCAGGCGTTTCTTCCGAGGTACTTTTGGGTACAGTCACCAGGCCTTGCTTCCTAGGTACCTTGAGTACTGTAACCACGCTTTCCTTCCGAGTTACCTCTGGACAGGGTCACCACGCCTTCCTTCTGAGGTAACTCTGGGTACAGTCACCAGAATTTTCTTCCGAGGTACCTCTGGGTGCAGTCACCAGGCCTTTCTTTCGAGGTACCTCTGGGTACAGTCAACAGGCCTTCCTTCTGAGGTACCTCTGGGCACAGTCAACAGGCCTGACTTCTAATGTACATCTGGGTACGGTCAACAGGCTTTCCTTCCGAGGTACCTCTGGGTACAGTCACCAGGCATTTCTGACGAGGTTCCTCTGGGTACAGTCACCAGGCCTTCCTTCTGAGGTACCTCTGAGTACAGTCACCAGGCCTTTCTTGCGAGGCACGTCTGGGTAGTAACCAGGCCTTCCTTCCGAGGTACCTCTGGGTACAGTCACCATCGCTTCCTTCCGAGGTACCTCTGGGTAGAGTCACCAGGCCTTCCTTCCGAGGTACTTCTGGGTACAATCACCAGGCCTTCCTTCCGAGGTACCTTTGGGTACAGTGACGAGGTCTTTCTTCTGAGGTACCTCTGAGTACAGTCACCAGGCCTTTCTTCCGAGGTACTTCTGGGTAGTCACCATGCCTTCCTTCCAAGGTACCTCTCGGTACAGTCTCCAGGCCTTCCTTCCGAGGTACTTCTGGGTACAATCACCAGGCCTTCCTTCCGAGGTACCTTTGAGTACAGTGACGAGCTCTTTCTTCTGAGGTACCTCTGAGTACAGTCTCCAGGCCTTCCTTTCGAGGTACTTCTGGGTACAGTCACCAGACCTTCTTCCGAGGTAACTCTGGGTACAGTCACTAGGCCTCCTTCCGAGGTACCTCTGGGTACAGTCACCAGGCCTTCCTTCTCAGGTAACTCTGGGTACAGTCTCCAGACCTTCCTTCCGAGGTACCTCTGAGTACAGTCACCAGGCGTTTCTTCCGAGGTACTTTTGGGTACAGTCACCAGGCCTTGCTTCCGAGGTACCTTGAGTACTGTAACCACGCTTTCCTTCCGAGTTACCTCTGGACAGAGTCACCACGCCTTCCTTCTGAGGTAACTCTGGGTACAGTCACCAGAATTTTCTTCCGAGGTACCTCTGGGTGCAGTCACCAGGCCTTTCTTTCGAGGTACCTCTGGGTACAGTCAACAGGCCATTCTTCCAAGGCATTTCTGGGTATAGCCACCAGGACTTCCTTCCGAGGTACACCTGGGTACAGTCACCAGGCCTTTCTTCCGAGGTACCTCTGGGTTCAGTCACCAGGCCTTCCTTCTGAGTTAGCTCCAAGTACAGTCACCAGGCCTTTCATCCGAGGTACGTCTGGGTAGTAACCAGGCCTTCCTTCCGAGATATATCTAGGAACAGTCACCAGGCCTTGCTTCCTACGTGCCTCTGGGTACAGTCACCAGGCCTTCATTCCGAGGTACCTCTGGGTACAGTCACCAGGCCTTCGTTCCCTTGTACCTCTGGGTACAGTCACCAGGCTTTTCTTAAGAGGTACCTCTGGGTACAGTCACGAGGCTTTCCTTCTGAGTTAGCTCTGGGTACAGTCGCCAGGCCTTCCTTCCGACGTACCTCTGGGTACAGTCACCAGGCCTTCCTTCCTAGGTGCCTCTGGGTACAGTCACCAGGCCTTCCTTCTGAGGTACTTCTGGGTACAGTCTCCAGGCCTTCCTTCCGAGGTACCTCTGAATACAGTCACCGTGCCTTACTTCCCAGGTACCTTTGGGTACGGTCACCAAGCCTTCCTTCCGAGGCACCTCTGGGTACAGCCACCAGGCCTTCCTGCCGAAGTACCTCTGGGTACAGTTCCCAGACCTTCCTTCTGAGGTACCTCTGAGTACAGTCACCAGGCGTTTCTTCCGAGGTACTTTTGGGTACAGTCACCAGGCCTTGCTTCCTAGGTACCTTGAGTACTGTAACCACGCTTTCCTTCCGAGTTACCTCTGGACAGGGCCACCACGCCTTCCTTCTGAGGTAACTCTGGGTACAGTCACCAGAATTTTCTTCCGAGGTACCTCTGGGTGCAGTCACCAGGCCTTTCTTTCGAGGTACCTCTGGGTACAGTCAACAGGCCTTCATTCTGAGGTACCTCTGGGCACAGTCAACAGGCCTGACTTCTAATGTACATCTGGGTACGGTCAACAGGCTTTCCTCCGAGGTACCTCTGGGTACAGTCACCAGGCATTTCTGACGAGGTTCCTCTGGGTACAGTCACCAGGCCTTCCTTCTGAGGTACCTCTGAGTACAGTCACCAGGCCTTTCTTCCGAGGTACGTCTGGGTAGTAACCAGGCCTTCCTTCCGAGGTACCTCTGGGTACAGTCACCATCGCTTCCTTCCGAGGTACCTCTGGGTAGAGTCACCAGGCCTTCCTTCCGAGGTACTTCTGGGTACAATCACCAGGCCTTCCTTCCGAGGTACCTTTGGGTACAGTGACGAGGTCTTTCTTCTGAGGTACCTCTGAGTACAGTCACCAGGCCTTTCTTCCGAGGTACTTCTGGGTAGTCACCATGCCTTCCTTCCAAGGTACCTCTCGGTACAGTCTCCAGGCCTTCCTTCCGAGGTACTTCTGGGTACAATCACCAGGCCTTCCTCCCGAGGTACCTTTGGGTACAGTGACGAGGTCTTTCTTCTGAGGTACCTCTGAGTACAGTCTCCAGGCCTTCCTTCCGAGGTACTTCTGGGTACAGTCACCAGACCTTCTTCCGAGGTAACTCTGGGTACAGTCACTAGGCCTCCTTCCGAGGTACCTCTGGGTACAGTCACCAGGCCTTCCTTCTCAGGTAACTCTGGGTACAGTCTCCAGACCTTCCTTCCGAGGTACCTCTGAGTACAGTCACCAGGCGTTTCTTCCGAGGTACTTTTGGGTACAGTCACCAGGCCTTGCTTCCGAGGTACCTTGAGTACTGTAACCACGCTTTCCTTCCGAGTTACCTCTGGACAGAGTCACCACGCCTTCCTTCTGAGGTAACTCTGGGTACAGTCACCAGAATTTTCTTCCGAGGTACCTCTGGGTGCAGTCACCAGGCCTTTCTTTCGAGGTACCTCTGGGTACAGTCAACAGGCCTTCCTTCTGAGGTACCTCTGGGTACAGTCACCAGGCATTTCTGACGAGGTTCCTCTGGGTACAGTCTCCAGGCCTTCCTTCCGAGGTACTTCTGGGTACAGTCACCAGACCTTCTTCCGAGGTAACTCTGGGTACAGTCACTAGACCTCCTTCCGAGGTACCTCTGGGTACAGTCACCAGGCCTTCCTTCTCAGGTAACTCTGGGTACAGTCACCAGGCCTTTCTTTCGAGGTATCTCTGGGTACAGTCACAAGGACTTCCTTGTCAGTTACCTCTGGGTACAGTTCCCAGACCTTCCTTCTGAGGTGCCTCTGAGTACAGTCACCAGGCGTTTCTTCCGAGGTACTTTTGGGTACAGTCACCAGGCCTTGCTTCCGAGGTACCTCTGGGTAAATTCACCAGGCCTTTCTTACGAGGTACCTCTGGGTATAGTCAGCAGGCTTTTCTTCTGAGGTACCTATGCGTACAGTCACCAGAACTTCCTTCAGAAGTACCTCTGGGTACAGGCACCGGCCTGCCTTGTGAGGTATGTCTGGGTACAGTCACCAGCCCTTCCTTCTGAGGTAACCCTGGGTGCAGTCACCAGAATTTTCTTCCGGGGTACCTCTGGGTACAGACACCAGGCCTTTCTTTCGAGGTATCTCTGGGTACAGTCCGAAGGACTTCCTTGTGAGTTACCTCTGGGTAGAGTCACCAGGCCATCCTTCCGAGGTACCTCTGGGTACAGTCACCAGGACTTCCTTCTGATGTACATCTGGGTACGGTCACAAGTCCTTCCTTCCGAGGTACCTCTGGGTACCCTCACCAGGCCTTCCTTCCGAGGCACCTGGGTACACACACCAGGCCTTCCTTCTGAGGTAACTCTGGGTACAGTCACCAGAATTTTCTTCCGAGGTACCTCTGGCTGCAGTCACCAGGCCTTTCTTTCGAGGTACCTCTGGGTACAGTCAACAGGCCATCCTTCTGAGGAACCTCTGGGCACAGTCAACAGGCCTGACTTCAAATGTACATGTGGGTACGGTTACCAGGCTTTCCTTCCGAGGTTCCTCTGGGTACAGACACCAGGCCGTTCTTCCAAGGCACTTCTGGGTATAGCCACCAGGCCTTCCTTCCGAGGTACACCTGGGTACAGCCACCAGGCCTTTCTTCCGAGGTACCTCTGGGTACAGTCACCAGGCATTTCTGACGAGGTACCTCTGGGTTCAGTCACCAGACCTTCCTTCTGAGTTAGCTCCGAGTACAGTCACCAGGCCTTTCTTCCGAGGTACGTGTGGGTAGTAAACAGTCCTTCCTTCCGAGGTATATCTAGGAACAGTCACCAGGCCTTGCTTCCTAGGTGCCTCTGGGTACAGTCACGAGGCCTTCATTTCGAGGTACCTCTGGGTACAGTCACCAGGCCTTCGTTCCCTTGTACCTCTGGGTACAGTCACCAGGCTTTTCTTAAGAGGTACCTCTGGGTACAGTCACGAGGCTTTCCTTCTGAGTTAGCTCTGGGTACAGTCGCCAGGCCTTCCTTCCGACGTACCTCTGGGTACAGTCACCAGGCCTTCCTTCCTACGTGCCTCTGGGTACAGTCACCAGGCCTTCCTTCTGAGGTACTTCTGGGTACAGTCTCCAGGCCTTCCTTCCGAGGTACCTCTGAATACAGTCACCGTGCCTTACTTCCCAGGTACCTTTGGGTACGGTCACCAAGCCTTCCTTCCGAGGCACCTCTGGGTACAGCCACCAGGCCTTCCTGCCGAAGTACCTCTGGGTACAGTTCCCAGACCTTCCTTCTGAGGTACCTCTGAGTACAGTCACCAGGCGTTTCTTCCGAGGTACTTTTGGGTACAGTCACCAGGCCTTGCTTCCTAGGTGCCTCTGGGTACAGTCACCAGGCCTTGCTTCCGAGGTACCTTGAGTACTGTAACCACGCTTTCCTTCCGAGTTACCTCTGGACAGAGTCACCACGCCTTCCTTCTGAGGTAACTCTGGGTACAGTCACCAGAATTTTCTTCCGAGGTACCTCTGGGTGCAGTCACCAGGCCTTTCTTTCGAGGTACCTCTGGGTACAGTCAACAGGCCATTCTTCCAAGGCATTTTTTGGTATAGCCACCAGGACTTCCTTCCGAGGTACACCTGGGTACAGTCACCAGGCCTTTCTTCCGAGGTACCTCTGGGTTCAGTCACCAGGCCTTCGTTCTGAGTTAGCTCCGAGTACAGTCACCAGGCCTTTCTTCCGAGGTACGTCTGGGTAGTAACCAGGCCTTCCTTCCGAGATATATCTAGGAACAGTCACCAGGCCTTGCTTCCTACGTGCCTCTGGGTACAGTCACCAGGCCTTCATTCCGAGGTACCTCTGGGTACAGTCACCAGGCCTTCGTTCCCTTGTACCTCTGGGTACAGTCACCAGGCTTTTCTTAAGAGGTATCTCTGGGTACAGTCACGAGGCTTTCCTTCTGAGTTAGCTCTGGGTACAGTCGCCAGGCCTTCCTTCCGACGTACCTCTGGGTACAGTCACCAGGCCTTCCTTCCTAGGTGCCTCTGGGTACAGTCACCAGGCCTTCCTTCTGAGGTACTTCTGGGTACAGTCTCCAGGCCTTCCTTCCGAGGTACCTCTGAATACAGTCACCGTGCCTTACTTCCCAGGTACCTTTGGGTACGGTCACCAAGCCTTCCTTCCGAGGCACCTCTGGGTACAGCCACCAGGCCTTCCTGCCGAAGTACCTCTGGGTACAGTTCCCAGACCTTCCTTCTGAGGTACCTCTGAGTACAGTCACCAGGCGTTTCTTCCGAGGTACTTTTGGGTACAGTCACCAGGCCTTGCTTCCGAGGTACCTTGAGTACTGTAACCACGCTTTCCTTCCGAGTTACCTCTGGACAGAGTCACCACGCCTTCCTTCTGAGGTAACTCTGGGTACAGTCACCAGAATTTTCTTCCGAGGTACCTCTGGGTGCAGTCACCAGGCCTTTCTTTCGAGGTACCTCTGGGTACAGTCAACAGGCCATTCTTCCAAGGCATTTTTTGGTATAGCCACCAGGACTTCCTTCCGAGGTACACCTGGGTACAGTCACCAGGCCTTTCTTCCGAGGTACCTCTGGGTTCAGTCACCAGGCCTTCGTTCTGAGTTAGCTCCGAGTACAGTCACCAGGCCTTTCTTCCGAGGTACGTCTGGGTAGTAACCAGGCCTTCCTTCCGAGATATATCTAGGAACAGTCACCAGGCCTTGCTTCCTACGTGCCTCTGGGTACAGTCACCAGGCCTTCATTCCGAGGTACCTCTGGGTACAGTCACCAGGCCTTCGTTCCCTTGTACCTCTGGGTACAGTCACCAGGCTTTTCTTAAGAGGTATCTCTGGGTACAGTCACGAGGCTTTCCTTCTGAGTTAGCTCTGGGTACAGTCGCCAGGCCTTCCTTCCGACGTACCTCTGGGTACAGTCACCAGGCCTTCCTTCCTAGGTGCCTCTGGGTACAGTCACCAGGCCTTCCTTCTGAGGTACTTCTGGGTACAGTCTCCAGGCCTTCCTTCCGAGGTACCTCTGAATACAGTCACCGTGCCTTACTTCCCAGGTACCTTTGGGTACGGTCACCAAGCCTTCCTTCCGAGGCACCTCTGGGTACAGCCACCGGGCCTTCCTGCCGAAGTACCTCTGGGTACAGTTCCCAGACCTTCCTTCCGAGGTACCTCTGAGTACAGTCACCAGGCGTTTCTTCCGAGGTACTTTTGGGTACAGTCACCAGGCCTTGCTTCCTAGGTACCTTGAGTACTGTAACCACGCTTTCCTTCCGAGTTACCTCTGGACAGGGTCACCACGCCTTCCTTCTGAGGTAACTCTGGGTACAGTCACCAGAATTTTCTTCCGAGGTACCTCTGGGTGCAGTCACCAGGCCTTTCTTTCGAGGTACCTCTGGGTACAGTCAACAGGCCTTCCTTCTGAGGTACCTCTGGGCACAGTCAACAGGCCTGACTTCTAATGTACATCTGGGTACGGTCAACAGGCTTTCCTTCCGAGGTACCTCTGGGTACAGTCACCAGGCATTTCTGACGAGGTTCCTCTGGGTACAGTCACCAGGCCTTCCTTCTGAGGTACCTCTGAGTACAGTCACCAGGCCTTTCTTGCGAGGCACGTCTGGGTAGTAACCAGGCCTTCCTTCCGAGGTACCTCTGGGTACAGTCACCATCGCTTCCTTCCGAGGTACCTCTGGGTAGAGTCACCAGGCCTTCCTTCCGAGGTACTTCTGGGTACAATCACCAGGCCTTCCTTCCGAGGTACCTTTGGGTACAGTGACGAGGTCTTTCTTCTGAGGTACCTCTGAGTACAGTCACCAGGCCTTTCTTCCGAGGTACTTCTGGGTAGTCACCATGCCTTCCTTCCAAGGTACCTCTCGGTACAGTCTCCAGGCCTTCCTTCCGAGGTACTTCTGGGTACAATCACCAGGCCTTCCTTCCGAGGTACCTTTGAGTACAGTGACGAGCTCTTTCTTCTGAGGTACCTCTGAGTACAGTCTCCAGGCCTTCCTTCCGAGGTACTTCTGGGTACAGTCACCAGACCTTCTTCCGAGGTAACTCTGGGTACAGTCACTAGGCCTCCTTCCGAGGTACCTCTGGGTACAGTCACCAGGCCTTCCTTCTCAGGTAACTCTGGGTACAGTCTCCAGACCTTCCTTCCGAGGTACCTCTGAGTACAGTCACCAGGCGTTTCTTCCGAGGTACTTTTGGGTACAGTCACCAGGCCTTGCTTCCGAGGTACCTTGAGTACTGTAACCACGCTTTCCTTCCGAGTTACCTCTGGACAGAGTCACCACGCCTTCCTTCTGAGGTAACTCTGGGTACAGTCACCAGAATTTTCTTCCGAGGTACCTCTGGGTGCAGTCACCAGGCCTTTCTTTCGAGGTACCTCTGGGTACAGTCAACAGGCCATTCTTCCAAGGCATTTCTGGGTATAGCCACCAGGACTTCCTTCCGAGGTACACCTGGGTACAGTCACCAGGCCTTTCTTCCGAGGTACCTCTGGGTTCAGTCACCAGGCCTTCCTTCTGAGTTAGCTCCAAGTACAGTCACCAGGCCTTTCATCCGAGGTACGTCTGGGTAGTAACCAGGCCTTCCTTCCGAGATATATCTAGGAACAGTCACCAGGCCTTGCTTCCTACGTGCCTCTGGGTACAGTCACCAGGCCTTCATTCCGAGGTACCTCTGGGTACAGTCACCAGGCCTTCGTTCCCTTGTACCTCTGGGTACAGTCACCAGGCTTTTCTTAAGAGGTACCTCTGGGTACAGTCACGAGGCTTTCCTTCTGAGTTAGCTCTGGGTACAGTCGCCAGGCCTTCCTTCCGACGTACCTCTGGGTACAGTCACCAGGCCTTCCTTCCTAGGTGCCTCTGGGTACAGTCACCAGGCCTTCCTTCTGAGGTACTTCTGGGTACAGTCTCCAGGCCTTCCTTCCGAGGTACCTCTGAATACAGTCACCGTGCCTTACTTCCCAGGTACCTTTGGGTACGGTCACCAAGCCTTCCTTCCGAGGCACCTCTGGGTACAGCCACCAGGCCTTCCTGCCGAAGTACCTCTGGGTACAGTTCCCAGACCTTCCTTCTGAGGTACCTCTGAGTACAGTCACCAGGCGTTTCTTCCGAGGTACTTTTGGGTACAGTCACCAGGCCTTGCTTCCTAGGTACCTTGAGTACTGTAACCACGCTTTCCTTCCGAGTTACCTCTGGACAGGGCCACCACGCCTTCCTTCTGAGGTAACTCTGGGTACAGTCACCAGAATTTTCTTCCGAGGTACCTCTGGGTGCAGTCACCAGGCCTTTCTTTCGAGGTACCTCTGGGTACAGTCAACAGGCCTTCATTCTGAGGTACCTCTGGGCACAGTCAACAGGCCTGACTTCTAATGTACATCTGGGTACGGTCAACAGGCTTTCCTCCGAGGTACCTCTGGGTACAGTCACCAGGCATTTCTGACGAGGTTCCTCTGGGTACAGTCACCAGGCCTTCCTTCTGAGGTACCTCTGAGTACAGTCACCAGGCCTTTCTTCCGAGGTACGTCTGGGTAGTAACCAGGCCTTCCTTCCGAGGTACCTCTGGGTACAGTCACCATCGCTTCCTTCCGAGGTACCTCTGGGTAGAGTCACCAGGCCTTCCTTCCGAGGTACTTCTGGGTACAATCACCAGGCCTTCCTTCCGAGGTACCTTTGGGTACAGTGACGAGGTCTTTCTTCTGAGGTACCTCTGAGTACAGTCACCAGGCCTTTCTTCCGAGGTACTTCTGGGTAGTCACCATGCCTTCCTTCCAAGGTACCTCTCGGTACAGTCTCCAGGCCTTCCTTCCGAGGTACTTCTGGGTACAATCACCAGGCCTTCCTCCCGAGGTACCTTTGGGTACAGTGACGAGGTCTTTCTTCTGAGGTACCTCTGAGTACAGTCTCCAGGCCTTCCTTCCGAGGTACTTCTGGGTACAGTCACCAGACCTTCTTCCGAGGTAACTCTGGGTACAGTCACTAGGCCTCCTTCCGAGGTACCTCTGGGTACAGTCACCAGGCCTTCCTTCTCAGGTAACTCTGGGTACAGTCTCCAGACCTTCCTTCCGAGGTACCTCTGAGTACAGTCACCAGGCGTTTCTTCCGAGGTACTTTTGGGTACAGTCACCAGGCCTTGCTTCCGAGGTACCTTGAGTACTGTAACCACGCTTTCCTTCCGAGTTACCTCTGGACAGAGTCACCACGCCTTCCTTCTGAGGTAACTCTGGGTACAGTCACCAGAATTTTCTTCCGAGGTACCTCTGGGTGCAGTCACCAGGCCTTTCTTTCGAGGTACCTCTGGGTACAGTCAACAGGCCTTCCTTCTGAGGTACCTCTGGGTACAGTCACCAGGCATTTCTGACGAGGTTCCTCTGGGTACAGTCTCCAGGCCTTCCTTCCGAGGTACTTCTGGGTACAGTCACCAGACCTTCTTCCGAGGTAACTCTGGGTACAGTCACTAGACCTCCTTCCGAGGTACCTCTGGGTACAGTCACCAGGCCTTCCTTCTCAGGTAACTCTGGGTACAGTCACCAGGCCTTTCTTTCGAGGTATCTCTGGGTACAGTCACAAGGACTTCCTTGTCAGTTACCTCTGGGTACAGTTCCCAGACCTTCCTTCTGAGGTGCCTCTGAGTACAGTCACCAGGCGTTTCTTCCGAGGTACTTTTGGGTACAGTCACCAGGCCTTGCTTCCGAGGTACCTCTGGGTAAATTCACCAGGCCTTTCTTACGAGGTACCTCTGGGTATAGTCAGCAGGCTTTTCTTCTGAGGTACCTATGCGTACAGTCACCAGAACTTCCTTCAGAAGTACCTCTGGGTACAGGCACCGGCCTGCCTTGTGAGGTATGTCTGGGTACAGTCACCAGCCCTTCCTTCTGAGGTAACCCTGGGTGCAGTCACCAGAATTTTCTTCCGGGGTACCTCTGGGTACAGACACCAGGCCTTTCTTTCGAGGTATCTCTGGGTACAGTCCGAAGGACTTCCTTGTGAGTTACCTCTGGGTAGAGTCACCAGGCCATCCTTCCGAGGTACCTCTGGGTACAGTCACCAGGACTTCCTTCTGATGTACATCTGGGTACGGTCACAAGTCCTTCCTTCCGAGGTACCTCTGGGTACCCTCACCAGGCCTTCCTTCCGAGGCACCTGGGTACACACACCAGGCCTTCCTTCTGAGGTAACTCTGGGTACAGTCACCAGAATTTTCTTCCGAGGTACCTCTGGCTGCAGTCACCAGGCCTTTCTTTCGAGGTACCTCTGGGTACAGTCAACAGGCCATCCTTCTGAGGAACCTCTGGGCACAGTCAACAGGCCTGACTTCAAATGTACATGTGGGTACGGTTACCAGGCTTTCCTTCCGAGGTTCCTCTGGGTACAGACACCAGGCCGTTCTTCCAAGGCACTTCTGGGTATAGCCACCAGGCCTTCCTTCCGAGGTACACCTGGGTACAGCCACCAGGCCTTTCTTCCGAGGTACCTCTGGGTACAGTCACCAGGCATTTCTGACGAGGTACCTCTGGGTTCAGTCACCAGACCTTCCTTCTGAGTTAGCTCCGAGTACAGTCACCAGGCCTTTCTTCCGAGGTACGTGTGGGTAGTAAACAGTCCTTCCTTCCGAGCTATATCTAGGAACAGTCACCAGGCCTTGCTTCCTAGGTGCCTCTGGGTACAGTCACGAGGCCTTCATTTCGAGGTACCTCTGGGTACAGTCACCAGGCCTTCGTTCCCTTGTACCTCTGGGTACAGTCACCAGGCTTTTCTTAAGAGGTACCTCTGGGTACAGTCACGAGGCTTTCCTTCTGAGTTAGCTCTGGGTACAGTCGCCAGGCCTTCCTTCCGACGTACCTCTGGGTACAGTCACCAGGCCTTCCTTCCTAGGTGCCTCTGGGTACAGTCACCAGGCCTTCCTTCTGAGGTACTTCTGGGTACAGTCTCCAGGCCTTCCTTCCGAGGTACCTCTGAATACAGTCACCGTGCCTTACTTCCCAGGTACCTTTGGGTACGGTCACCAAGCCTTCCTTCCGAGGCACCTCTGGGTACAGCCACCAGGCCTTCCTGCCGAAGTACCTCTGGGTACAGTTCCCAGACCTTCCTTCTGAGGTACCTCTGAGTACAGTCACCAGGCGTTTCTTCCGAGGTACTTTTGGGTACAGTCACCAGGCCTTGCTTCCTAGGTGCCTCTGGGTACAGTCACCAGGCCTTGCTTCCGAGGTACCTTGAGTACTGTAACCACGCTTTCCTTCCGAGTTACCTCTGGACAGAGTCACCACGCCTTCCTTCTGAGGTAACTCTGGGTACAGTCACCAGAATTTTCTTCCGAGGTACCTCTGGGTGCAGTCACCAGGCCTTTCTTTCGAGGTACCTCTGGGTACAGTCAACAGGCCATTCTTCCAAGGCATTTTTTGGTATAGCCACCAGGACTTCCTTCCGAGGTACACCTGGGTACAGTCACCAGGCCTTTCTTCCGAGGTACCTCTGGGTTCAGTCACCAGGCCTTCGTTCTGAGTTAGCTCCGAGTACAGTCACCAGGCCTTTCTTCCGAGGTACGTCTGGGTAGTAACCAGGCCTTCCTTCCGAGATATATCTAGGAACAGTCACCAGGCCTTGCTTCCTACGTGCCTCTGGGTACAGTCACCAGGCCTTCATTCCGAGGTACCTCTGGGTACAGTCACCAGGCCTTCGTTCCCTTGTACCTCTGGGTACAGTCACCAGGCTTTTCTTAAGAGGTATCTCTGGGTACAGTCACGAGGCTTTCCTTCTGAGTTAGCTCTGGGTACAGTCGCCAGGCCTTCCTTCCGACGTACCTCTGGGTACAGTCACCAGGCCTTCCTTCCTAGGTGCCTCTGGGTACAGTCACCAGGCCTTCCTTCTGAGGTACTTCTGGGTACAGTCTCCAGGCCTTCCTTCCGAGGTACCTCTGAATACAGTCACCGTGCCTTACTTCCCAGGTACCTTTGGGTACGGTCACCAAGCCTTCCTTCGGAGGCACCTCTGGGTACAGCCACCGGGCCTTCCTGCCGAAGTACCTCTGGGTACAGTTCCCAGACCTTCCTTCCGAGGTACCTCTGAGTACAGTCACCAGGCGTTTCTTCCGAGGTACTTTTGGGTACAGTCACCAGGCCTTGCTTCCTAGGTACCTTGAGTACTGTAACCACGCTTTCCTTCCGAGTTACCTCTGGACAGGGTCACCACGCCTTCCTTCTGAGGTAACTCTGGGTACAGTCACCAGAATTTTCTTCCGAGGTACCTCTGGGTGCAGTCACCAGGCCTTTCTTTCGAGGTACCTCTGGGTACAGTCAACAGGCCTTCCTTCTGAGGTACCTCTGGGCACAGTCAACAGGCCTGACTTCTAATGTACATCTGGGTACGGTCAACAGGCTTTCCTTCCGAGGTACCTCTGGGTACAGTCACCAGGCATTTCTGACGAGGTTCCTCTGGGTACAGTCACCAGGCCTTCCTTCTGAGGTACCTCTGAGTACAGTCACCAGGCCTTTCTTGCGAGGCACGTCTGGGTAGTAACCAGGCCTTCCTTCCGAGGTACCTCTGGGTACAGTCACCATCGCTTCCTTCCGAGGTACCTCTGGGTAGAGTCACCAGGCCTTCCTTCCGAGGTACTTCTGGGTACAATCACCAGGCCTTCCTTCCGAGGTACCTTTGGGTACAGTGACGAGGTCTTTCTTCTGAGGTACCTCTGAGTACAGTCACCAGGCCTTTCTTCCGAGGTACTTCTGGGTAGTCACCATGCCTTCCTTCCAAGGTACCTCTCGGTACAGTCTCCAGGCCTTCCTTCCGAGGTACTTCTGGGTACAATCACCAGGCCTTCCTTCCGAGGTACCTTTGAGTACAGTGACGAGCTCTTTCTTCTGAGGTACCTCTGAGTACAGTCTCCAGGCCTTCCTTTCGAGGTACTTCTGGGTACAGTCACCAGACCTTCTTCCGAGGTAACTCTGGGTACAGTCACTAGGCCTCCTTCCGAGGTACCTCTGGGTACAGTCACCAGGCCTTCCTTCTCAGGTAACTCTGGGTACAGTCTCCAGACCTTCCTTCCGAGGTACCTCTGAGTACAGTCACCAGGCGTTTCTTCCGAGGTACTTTTGGGTACAGTCACCAGGCCTTGCTTCCGAGGTACCTTGAGTACTGTAACCACGCTTTCCTTCCGAGTTACCTCTGGACAGAGTCACCACGCCTTCCTTCTGAGGTAACTCTGGGTACAGTCACCAGAATTTTCTTCCGAGGTACCTCTGGGTGCAGTCACCAGGCCTTTCTTTCGAGGTACCTCTGGGTACAGTCAACAGGCCATTCTTCCAAGGCATTTCTGGGTATAGCCACCAGGACTTCCTTCCGAGGTACACCTGGGTACAGTCACCAGGCCTTTCTTCCGAGGTACCTCTGGGTTCAGTCACCAGGCCTTCCTTCTGAGTTAGCTCCAAGTACAGTCACCAGGCCTTTCATCCGAGGTACGTCTGGGTAGTAACCAGGCCTTCCTTCCGAGATATATCTAGGAACAGTCACCAGGCCTTGCTTCCTACGTGCCTCTGGGTACAGTCACCAGGCCTTCATTCCGAGGTACCTCTGGGTACAGTCACCAGGCCTTCGTTCCCTTGTACCTCTGGGTACAGTCACCAGGCTTTTCTTAAGAGGTACCTCTGGGTACAGTCACGAGGCTTTCCTTCTGAGTTAGCTCTGGGTACAGTCGCCAGGCCTTCCTTCCGACGTACCTCTGGGTACAGTCACCAGGCCTTCCTTCCTAGGTGCCTCTGGGTACAGTCACCAGGCCTTCCTTCTGAGGTACTTCTGGGTACAGTCTCCAGGCCTTCCTTCCGAGGTACCTCTGAATACAGTCACCGTGCCTTACTTCCCAGGTACCTTTGGGTACGGTCACCAAGCCTTCCTTCCGAGGCACCTCTGGGTACAGCCACCAGGCCTTCCTGCCGAAGTACCTCTGGGTACAGTTCCCAGACCTTCCTTCTGAGGTACCTCTGAGTACAGTCACCAGGCGTTTCTTCCGAGGTACTTTTGGGTACAGTCACCAGGCCTTGCTTCCTAGGTACCTTGAGTACTGTAACCACGCTTTCCTTCCGAGTTACCTCTGGACAGGGCCACCACGCCTTCCTTCTGAGGTAACTCTGGGTACAGTCACCAGAATTTTCTTCCGAGGTACCTCTGGGTGCAGTCACCAGGCCTTTCTTTCGAGGTACCTCTGGGTACAGTCAACAGGCCTTCATTCTGAGGTACCTCTGGGCACAGTCAACAGGCCTGACTTCTAATGTACATCTGGGTACGGTCAACAGGCTTTCCTCCGAGGTACCTCTGGGTACAGTCACCAGGCATTTCTGACGAGGTTCCTCTGGGTACAGTCACCAGGCCTTCCTTCTGAGGTACCTCTGAGTACAGTCACCAGGCCTTTCTTCCGAGGTACGTCTGGGTAGTAACCAGGCCTTCCTTCCGAGGTACCTCTGGGTACAGTCACCATCGCTTCCTTCCGAGGTACCTCTGGGTAGAGTCACCAGGCCTTCCTTCCGAGGTACTTCTGGGTACAATCACCAGGCCTTCCTTCCGAGGTACCTTTGGGTACAGTGACGAGGTCTTTCTTCTGAGGTACCTCTGAGTACAGTCACCAGGCCTTTCTTCCGAGGTACTTCTGGGTAGTCACCATGCCTTCCTTCCAAGGTACCTCTCGGTACAGTCTCCAGGCCTTCCTTCCGAGGTACTTCTGGGTACAATCACCAGGCCTTCCTCCCGAGGTACCTTTGGGTACAGTGACGAGGTCTTTCTTCTGAGGTACCTCTGAGTACAGTCTCCAGGCCTTCCTTCCGAGGTACTTCTGGGTACAGTCACCAGACCTTCTTCCGAGGTAACTCTGGGTACAGTCACTAGGCCTCCTTCCGAGGTACCTCTGGGTACAGTCACCAGGCCTTCCTTCTCAGGTAACTCTGGGTACAGTCTCCAGACCTTCCTTCCGAGGTACCTCTGAGTACAGTCACCAGGCGTTTCTTCCGAGGTACTTTTGGGTACAGTCACCAGGCCTTGCTTCCGAGGTACCTTGAGTACTGTAACCACGCTTTCCTTCCGAGTTACCTCTGGACAGAGTCACCACGCCTTCCTTCTGAGGTAACTCTGGGTACAGTCACCAGAATTTTCTTCCGAGGTACCTCTGGGTGCAGTCACCAGGCCTTTCTTTCGAGGTACCTCTGGGTACAGTCAACAGGCCTTCCTTCTGAGGTACCTCTGGGTACAGTCACCAGGCATTTCTGACGAGGTTCCTCTGGGTACAGTCTCCAGGCCTTCCTTCCGAGGTACTTCTGGGTACAGTCACCAGACCTTCTTCCGAGGTAACTCTGGGTACAGTCACTAGACCTCCTTCCGAGGTACCTCTGGGTACAGTCACCAGGCCTTCCTTCTCAGGTAACTCTGGGTACAGTCACCAGGCCTTTCTTTCGAGGTATCTCTGGGTACAGTCACAAGGACTTCCTTGTCAGTTACCTCTGGGTACAGTTCCCAGACCTTCCTTCTGAGGTGCCTCTGAGTACAGTCACCAGGCGTTTCTTCCGAGGTACTTTTGGGTACAGTCACCAGGCCTTGCTTCCGAGGTACCTCTGGGTAAATTCACCAGGCCTTTCTTACGAGGTACCTCTGGGTATAGTCAGCAGGCTTTTCTTCTGAGGTACCTATGCGTACAGTCACCAGAACTTCCTTCAGAAGTACCTCTGGGTACAGGCACCGGCCTGCCTTGTGAGGTATGTCTGGGTACAGTCACCAGCCCTTCCTTCTGAGGTAACCCTGGGTGCAGTCACCAGAATTTTCTTCCGGGGTACCTCTGGGTACAGACACCAGGCCTTTCTTTCGAGGTATCTCTGGGTACAGTCCGAAGGACTTCCTTGTGAGTTACCTCTGGGTAGAGTCACCAGGCCATCCTTCCGAGGTACCTCTGGGTACAGTCACCAGGACTTCCTTCTGATGTACATCTGGGTACGGTCACAAGTCCTTCCTTCCGAGGTACCTCTGGGTACCCTCACCAGGCCTTCCTTCCGAGGCACCTGGGTACACACACCAGGCCTTCCTTCTGAGGTAACTCTGGGTACAGTCACCAGAATTTTCTTCCGAGGTACCTCTGGCTGCAGTCACCAGGCCTTTCTTTCGAGGTACCTCTGGGTACAGTCAACAGGCCATCCTTCTGAGGAACCTCTGGGCACAGTCAACAGGCCTGACTTCAAATGTACATGTGGGTACGGTTACCAGGCTTTCCTTCCGAGGTTCCTCTGGGTACAGACACCAGGCCGTTCTTCCAAGGCACTTCTGGGTATAGCCACCAGGCCTTCCTTCCGAGGTACACCTGGGTACAGCCACCAGGCCTTTCTTCCGAGGTACCTCTGGGTACAGTCACCAGGCATTTCTGACGAGGTACCTCTGGGTTCAGTCACCAGACCTTCCTTCTGAGTTAGCTCCGAGTACAGTCACCAGGCCTTTCTTCCGAGGTACGTGTGGGTAGTAAACAGTCCTTCCTTCCGAGGTATATCTAGGAACAGTCACCAGGCCTTGCTTCCTAGGTGCCTCTGGGTACAGTCACGAGGCCTTCATTTCGAGGTACCTCTGGGTACAGTCACCAGGCCTTCGTTCCCTTGTACCTCTGGGTACAGTCACCAGGCTTTTCTTAAGAGGTACCTCTGGGTACAGTCACGAGGCTTTCCTTCTGAGTTAGCTCTGGGTACAGTCGCCAGGCCTTCCTTCCGACGTACCTCTGGGTACAGTCACCAGGCCTTCCTTCCTACGTGCCTCTGGGTACAGTCACCAGGCCTTCCTTCTGAGGTACTTCTGGGTACAGTCTCCAGGCCTTCCTTCCGAGGTACCTCTGAATACAGTCACCGTGCCTTACTTCCCAGGTACCTTTGGGTACGGTCACCAAGCCTTCCTTCCGAGGCACCTCTGGGTACAGCCACCAGGCCTTCCTGCCGAAGTACCTCTGGGTACAGTTCCCAGACCTTCCTTCTGAGGTACCTCTGAGTACAGTCACCAGGCGTTTCTTCCGAGGTACTTTTGGGTACAGTCACCAGGCCTTGCTTCCTAGGTGCCTCTGGGTACAGTCACCAGGCCTTGCTTCCGAGGTACCTTGAGTACTGTAACCACGCTTTCCTTCCGAGTTACCTCTGGACAGAGTCACCACGCCTTCCTTCTGAGGTAACTCTGGGTACAGTCACCAGAATTTTCTTCCGAGGTACCTCTGGGTGCAGTCACCAGGCCTTTCTTTCGAGGTACCTCTGGGTACAGTCAACAGGCCATTCTTCCAAGGCATTTTTTGGTATAGCCACCAGGACTTCCTTCCGAGGTACACCTGGGTACAGTCACCAGGCCTTTCTTCCGAGGTACCTCTGGGTTCAGTCACCAGGCCTTCGTTCTGAGTTAGCTCCGAGTACAGTCACCAGGCCTTTCTTCCGAGGTACGTCTGGGTAGTAACCAGGCCTTCCTTCCGAGATATATCTAGGAACAGTCACCAGGCCTTGCTTCCTACGTGCCTCTGGGTACAGTCACCAGGCCTTCATTCCGAGGTACCTCTGGGTACAGTCACCAGGCCTTCGTTCCCTTGTACCTCTGGGTACAGTCACCAGGCTTTTCTTAAGAGGTATCTCTGGGTACAGTCACGAGGCTTTCCTTCTGAGTTAGCTCTGGGTACAGTCGCCAGGCCTTCCTTCCGACGTACCTCTGGGTACAGTCACCAGGCCTTCCTTCCTAGGTGCCTCTGGGTACAGTCACCAGGCCTTCCTTCTGAGGTACTTCTGGGTACAGTCTCCAGGCCTTCCTTCCGAGGTACCTCTGAATACAGTCACCGTGCCTTACTTCCCAGGTACCTTTGGGTACGGTCACCAAGCCTTCCTTCGGAGGCACCTCTGGGTACAGCCACCGGGCCTTCCTGCCGAAGTACCTCTGGGTACAGTTCCCAGACCTTCCTTCCGAGGTACCTCTGAGTACAGTCACCAGGCGTTTCTTCCGAGGTACTTTTGGGTACAGTCACCAGGCCTTGCTTCCTAGGTACCTTGAGTACTGTAACCACGCTTTCCTTCCGAGTTACCTCTGGACAGGGTCACCACGCCTTCCTTCTGAGGTAACTCTGGGTACAGTCACCAGAATTTTCTTCCGAGGTACCTCTGGGTGCAGTCACCAGGCCTTTCTTTCGAGGTACCTCTGGGTACAGTCAACAGGCCTTCCTTCTGAGGTACCTCTGGGCACAGTCAACAGGCCTGACTTCTAATGTACATCTGGGTACGGTCAACAGGCTTTCCTTCCGAGGTACCTCTGGGTACAGTCACCAGGCATTTCTGACGAGGTTCCTCTGGGTACAGTCACCAGGCCTTCCTTCTGAGGTACCTCTGAGTACAGTCACCAGGCCTTTCTTGCGAGGCACGTCTGGGTAGTAACCAGGCCTTCCTTCCGAGGTACCTCTGGGTACAGTCACCATCGCTTCCTTCCGAGGTACCTCTGGGTAGAGTCACCAGGCCTTCCTTCCGAGGTACTTCTGGGTACAATCACCAGGCCTTCCTTCCGAGGTACCTTTGGGTACAGTGACGAGGTCTTTCTTCTGAGGTACCTCTGAGTACAGTCACCAGGCCTTTCTTCCGAGGTACTTCTGGGTAGTCACCATGCCTTCCTTCCAAGGTACCTCTCGGTACAGTCTCCAGGCCTTCCTTCCGAGGTACTTCTGGGTACAATCACCAGGCCTTCCTTCCGAGGTACCTTTGAGTACAGTGACGAGCTCTTTCTTCTGAGGTACCTCTGAGTACAGTCTCCAGGCCTTCCTTTCGAGGTACTTCTGGGTACAGTCACCAGACCTTCTTCCGAGGTAACTCTGGGTACAGTCACTAGGCCTCCTTCCGAGGTACCTCTGGGTACAGTCACCAGGCCTTCCTTCTCAGGTAACTCTGGGTACAGTCTCCAGACCTTCCTTCCGAGGTACCTCTGAGTACAGTCACCAGGCGTTTCTTCCGAGGTACTTTTGGGTACAGTCACCAGGCCTTGCTTCCGAGGTACCTTGAGTACTGTAACCACGCTTTCCTTCCGAGTTACCTCTGGACAGAGTCACCACGCCTTCCTTCTGAGGTAACTCTGGGTACAGTCACCAGAATTTTCTTCCGAGGTACCTCTGGGTGCAGTCACCAGGCCTTTCTTTCGAGGTACCTCTGGGTACAGTCAACAGGCCTTCCTTCTGAGGTACCTCTGGGTACAGTCAACAGGCATTTCTGACGAGGTTCCTCTGGGTACAGTCTCCAGGCCTTCCTTCCGAGGTACTTCTGGGTACAGTCACCAGACCTTCTTCCGAGGTAACTCTGGGTACAGTCACTAGACCTCCTTCCGAGGTACCTCTGGGTACAGTCACCAGGCCTTCCTTCTCAGGTAACTCTGGGTACAGTCACCAGGCCTTTCTTTCGAGGTATCTCTGGGTACAGTCACAAGGACTTCCTTGTCAGTTACCTCTGGGTACAGTTCCCAGACCTTCCTTCTGAGGTGCCTCTGAGTACAGTCACCAGGCGTTTCTTCCGAGGTACTTTTGGGTACAGTCACCAGGCCTTGCTTCCGAGGTACCTCTGGGTAAATTCACCAGGCCTTTCTTACGAGGTACCTCTGGGTATAGTCAGCAGGCTTTTCTTCTGAGGTACCTATGCGTACAGTCACCAGAACTTCCTTCAGAAGTACCTCTGGGTACAGGCACCGGCCTGCCTTGTGAGGTATGTCTGGGTACAGTCACCAGCCCTTCCTTCTGAGGTAACCCTGGGTGCAGTCACCAGAATTTTCTTCCGGGGTACCTCTGGGTACAGACACCAGGCCTTTCTTTCGAGGTATCTCTGGGTACAGTCCGAAGGACTTCCTTGTGAGTTACCTCTGGGTAGAGTCACCAGGCCATCCTTCCGAGGTACCTCTGGGTACAGTCACCAGGACTTCCTTCTGATGTACATCTGGGTACGGTCACAAGGCCTTCCTTCCGAGGTATATCTAGGAACAGTCACCAGGCCTTGCTTCCTAGGTGCCTCTGGGTACAGTCACGAGGCCTTCATTTCGAGGTACCTCTGGGTACAGTCACCAGGCCTTCGTTCCCTTGTACCTCTGGGTACAGTCACCAGGCTTTTCTTAAGAGGTACCTCTGGGTACAGTCACGAGGCTTTCCTTCTGAGTTACCTCTGAGTACAGTCGCCAGGCCTTCCTTCCGAGGTACCCCTGGGTACACTTCCCAGACCTTCCTTCCGAGGTACCTCTGAGTACAGTCACCAGGCGTTTCTTCCGAGGTACTTTTGGGTACAGTCACCAGGCCTTGCTTCCGAGGTACCTTGAGTACTGTAACCACGCTTTCCTTCCGAGTTACCTCTGGACAGAGTCACCACGCCTTCCTTCTGAGGTAACTCTGGGTACAGTCACCAGAATTTTCTTCCGAGGTACCTCTGGGTGCAGTCACCAGGCCTTTCTTTCGAGGTACCTCTGGGTACAGTCAACAGGCCATTCTTCCAAGGCATTTCTGGGTATAGCCACCAGGACTTCCTTCCGAGGTACACCTGGGTACAGTCACCAGGCCTTTCTTCCGAGGTACCTCTGGGTTCAGTCACCAGGCCTTCGTTCTGAGTTAGCTCCGAGTACAGTCACCAGGCCTTTCTTCCGAGGTACGTCTGGGTAGTAACCAGGCCTTCCTTCCGAGATATATCTAGGAACAGTCACCAGGCCTTGCTTCCTACGTGCCTCTGGGTACAGTCACCAGGCCTTCATTCCGAGGTACCTCTGGGTACAGTCACCAGGCCTTCGTTCCCTTGTACCTCTGGGTACAGTCACCAGGCTTTTCTTAAGAGGTATCTCTGGGTACAGTCACGAGGATTTCCTTCTGAGTTAGCTCTGGGTACAGTCGCCAGGCCTTCCTTCCGACGTACCTCTGGGTACAGTCACCAGGCCTTCCTTCCTAGGTGCCTCTGGGTACAGTCACCAGGCCTTCCTTCTGAGGTACTTCTGGGTACAGTCTCCAGGCCTTCCTTCCGAGGTACCTCTGAATACAGTCACCGTGCCTTACTTCCCAGGTACCTTTGGGTACGGTCACCAAGCCTTCCTTCGGAGGCACCTCTGGGTACAGCCACCGGGCCTTCCTGCCGAAGTACCTCTGGGTACAGTTCCCAGACCTTCCTTCCGAGGTACCTCTGAGTACAGTCACCAGGCGTTTCTTCCGAGGTACTTTTGGGTACAGTCACCAGGCCTTGCTTCCTAGGTACCTTGAGTACTGTAACCACGCTTTCCTTCCGAGTTACCTCTGGACAGGGTCACCACGCCTTCCTTCTGAGGTAACTCTGGGTACAGTCACCAGAATTTTCTTCCGAGGTACCTCTGGGTGCAGTCACCAGGCCTTTCTTTCGAGGTACCTCTGGGTACAGTCAACAGGCCTTCCTTCTGAGGTACCTCTGGGCACAGTCAACAGGCCTGACTTCTAATGTACATCTGGGTACGGTCAACAGGCTTTCCTTCCGAGGTACCTCTGGGTACAGTCACCAGGCATTTCTGACGAGGTTCCTCTGGGTACAGTCACCAGGCCTTCCTTCTGAGGTACCTCTGAGTACAGTCACCAGGCCTTTCTTCCGAGGTACGTCTGGGTAGTAACCAGGCCTTCCTTCCGAGGTACCTCTGGGTACAGTCACCATCGCTTCCTTCCGAGGTACCTCTGGGTAGAGTCACCAGGCCTTCCTTCCGAGGTACTTCTGGGTACAGTCACCAGGCCTTCCTTCCGAGGTACCTTTGGGTACAGTGACGAGGTCTTTCTTCTGAGGTACCTCTGAGTACAGTCACCAGGCCTTTCTTCCGAGGTACTTCTGGGTAGTCACCATGCCTTCCTTCCAAGGTACCTCTCGGTACAGTCTCCAGGCCTTCCTTCCGAGGTACTTCTGGGTACAATCACCAGGCCTTCCTTCCGAGGTACCTTTGGGTACAGTGACGAGCTCTTTCTTCTGAGGTACCTCTGAGTACAGTCTCCAGGCCTTCCTTCCGAGGTACTTCTGGGTACAGTCACCAGACCTTCTTCCGAGGTAACTCTGGGTACAGTCACTAGGCCTCCTTCCGAGGTACCTCTGGGTACAGTCACCAGGCCTTCCTTCTCAGGTAACTCTGGGTACAGTCTCCAGACCTTCCTTCCGAGGTACCTCTGAGTACAGTCACCAGGCGTTTCTTTCGAGGTACGTGTGGGTAGTAAACAGGCCTTCCTTCCGAGGTATATCTAGGAACAGTCACCAGGCCTTGCTTCCTAGGTGCCTCTGGGTACAGTCACGAGGCCTTCATTTCGAGGTACCTCTGGGTACAGTCACCAGGCCTTCGTTCCCTTGTACCTCTGGGTACAGTCACCAGGCTTTTCTTAAGAGGTACCTCTGGGTACAGTCACGAGGCTTTCCTTGTGAGTTACCTCTGAGTACAGTCGCCAGGCCTTCCTTCCGAGGTACCTCTGGGTACACTTCCCAGACCTTCCTTCCGAGGTACCTCTGAGTACAGTCACCAGGCGTTTCTTCCGAGGTACTTTTGGGTACAGTCACCAGGCCTTGCTTCCGAGGTACCTTGAGTACTGTAACCACGCTTTCCTTCCGAGTTACCTCTGGACAGAGTCACCACGCCTTCCTTCTGAGGTAACTCTGGGTACAGTCACCAGAATTTTCTTCCGAGGTACCTCTGGGTGCAGTCACCAGGCCTTTCTTTCGAGGTACCTCTGGGTACAGTCAACAGGCCATTCTTCCAAGGCATTTCTGGGTATAGCCACCAGGACTTCCTTCCGAGGTACACCTGGGTACAGTCACCAGGCCTTTCTTCCGAGGTACCTCTGGGTTCAGTCACCAGGCCTTCCTTCTGAGTTAGCTCCAAGTACAGTCACCAGGCCTTTCATCCGAGGTACGTCTGGGTAGTAACCAGGCCTTCCTTCCGAGATATATCTAGGAACAGTCACCAGGTCTTGCTTCCTACGTGCCTCTGGGTACAGTCACCAGGCCTTCATTCCGAGGTACCTCTGGGTACAGTCACCAGGCCTTCGTTCCCTTGTACCTCTGGGTACAGTCACCAGGCTTTTCTTAAGAGGTACCTCTGGGTACAGTCACGAGGCTTTCCTTCTGAGTTAGCTCTGGGTACAGTCGCCAGGCCTTCCTTCCGACGTACCTCTGGGTACAGTCACCAGGCCTTCCTTCCTAGGTGCCTCTGGGTACAGTCACCAGGCCTTCCTTCTGAGGTACTTCTGGGTACAGTCTCCAGGCCTTCCTTCCGAGGTACCTCTGAATACAGTCACCGTGCCTTACTTCCCAGGTACCTTTGGGTACGGTCACCAAGCCTTCCTTCCGAGGCACCTCTGGGTACAGCCACCAGGCCTTCCTGCCGAAGTACCTCTGGGTACAGTTCCCAGACCTTCCTTCTGAGGTACCTCTGAGTACAGTCACCAGGCGTTTCTTCCGAGGTACTTTTGGGTACAGTCACCAGGCCTTGCTTCCTAGGTACCTTGAGTACTGTAACCACGCTTTCCTTCCGAGTTACCTCTGGACAGGGCCACCACGCCTTCCTTCTGAGGTAACTCTGGGTACAGTCACCAGAATTTTCTTCCGAGGTACCTCTGGGTGCAGTCACCAGGCCTTTCTTTCGAGGTACCTCTGGGTACAGTCAACAGGCCTTCATTCTGAGGTACCTCTGGGCACAGTCAACAGGCCTGACTTCTAATGTACATCTGGGTACGGTCAACAGGCTTTCCTCCGAGGTACCTCTGGGTACAGTCACCAGGCATTTCTGACGAGGTTCCTCTGGGTACAGTCACCAGGCCTTCCTTCTGAGGTACCTCTGAGTACAGTCACCAGGCCTTTCTTCCGAGGTACGTCTGGGTAGTAACCAGGCCTTCCTTCCGAGGTACCTCTGGGTACAGTCACCATCGCTTCCTTCCGAGGTACCTCTGGGTAGAGTCACCAGGCCTTCCTTCCGAGGTACTTCTGGGTACAATCACCAGGCCTTCCTTCCGAGGTACCTTTGGGTACAGTGACGAGGTCTTTCTTCTGAGGTACCTCTGAGTACAGTCACCAGGCCTTTCTTCCGAGGTACTTCTGGGTAGTCACCATGCCTTCCTTCCAAGGTACCTCTCGGTACAGTCTCCAGGCCTTCCTTCCGAGGTACTTCTGGGTACAATCACCAGGCCTTCCTCCCGAGGTACCTTTGGGTACAGTGACGAGGTCTTTCTTCTGAGGTACCTCTGAGTACAGTCTCCAGGCCTTCCTTCCGAGGTACTTCTGGGTACAGTCACCAGACCTTCTTCCGAGGTAACTCTGGGTACAGTCACTAGGCCTCCTTCCGAGGTACCTCTGGGTACAGTCACCAGGCCTTCCTTCTCAGGTAACTCTGGGTACAGTCTCCAGACCTTCCTTCCGAGGTACCTCTGAGTACAGTCACCAGGCGTTTCTTCCGAGGTACTTTTGGGTACAGTCACCAGGCCTTGCTTCCGAGGTACCTTGAGTACTGTAACCACGCTTTCCTTCCGAGTTACCTCTGGACAGAGTCACCACGCCTTCCTTCTGAGGTAACTCTGGGTACAGTCACCAGAATTTTCTTCCGAGGTACCTCTGGGTGCAGTCACCAGGCCTTTCTTTCGAGGTACCTCTGGGTACAGTCAACAGGCCTTCCTTCTGAGGTACCTCTGGGTACAGTCACCAGGCATTTCTGACGAGGTTCCTCTGGGTACAGTCTCCAGGCCTTCCTTCCGAGGTACTTCTGGGTACAGTCACCAGACCTTCTTCCGAGGTAACTCTGGGTACAGTCACTAGACCTCCTTCCGAGGTACCTCTGGGTACAGTCACCAGGCCTTCCTTCTCAGGTAACTCTGGGTACAGTCACCAGGCCTTTCTTTCGAGGTATCTCTGGGTACAGTCACAAGGACTTCCTTGTCAGTTACCTCTGGGTACAGTTCCCAGACCTTCCTTCTGAGGTGCCTCTGAGTACAGTCACCAGGCGTTTCTTCCGAGGTACTTTTGGGTACAGTCACCAGGCCTTGCTTCCGAGGTACCTCTGGGTAAATTCACCAGGCCTTTCTTACGAGGTACCTCTGGGTATAGTCAGCAGGCTTTTCTTCTGAGGTACCTATGCGTACAGTCACCAGAACTTCCTTCAGAAGTACCTCTGGGTACAGGCACCGGCCTGCCTTGTGAGGTATGTCTGGGTACAGTCACCAGCCCTTCCTTCTGAGGTAACCCTGGGTGCAGTCACCAGAATTTTCTTCCGGGGTACCTCTGGGTACAGACACCAGGCCTTTCTTTCGAGGTATCTCTGGGTACAGTCCGAAGGACTTCCTTGTGAGTTACCTCTGGGTAGAGTCACCAGGCCATCCTTCCGAGGTACCTCTGGGTACAGTCACCAGGACTTCCTTCTGATGTACATCTGGGTACGGTCACAAGTCCTTCCTTCCGAGGTACCTCTGGGTACCCTCACCAGGCCTTCCTTCCGAGGCACCTGGGTACACACACCAGGCCTTCCTTCTGAGGTAACTCTGGGTACAGTCACCAGAATTTTCTTCCGAGGTACCTCTGGCTGCAGTCACCAGGCCTTTCTTTCGAGGTACCTCTGGGTACAGTCAACAGGCCATCCTTCTGAGGAACCTCTGGGCACAGTCAACAGGCCTGACTTCAAATGTACATGTGGGTACGGTTACCAGGCTTTCCTTCCGAGGTTCCTCTGGGTACAGACACCAGGCCGTTCTTCCAAGGCACTTCTGGGTATAGCCACCAGGCCTTCCTTCCGAGGTACACCTGGGTACAGCCACCAGGCCTTTCTTCCGAGGTACCTCTGGGTACAGTCACCAGGCATTTCTGACGAGGTACCTCTGGGTTCAGTCACCAGACCTTCCTTCTGAGTTAGCTCCGAGTACAGTCACCAGGCCTTTCTTCCGAGGTACGTGTGGGTAGTAAACAGTCCTTCCTTCCGAGGTATATCTAGGAACAGTCACCAGGCCTTGCTTCCTAGGTGCCTCTGGGTACAGTCACGAGGCCTTCATTTCGAGGTACCTCTGGGTACAGTCACCAGGCCTTCGTTCCCTTGTACCTCTGGGTACAGTCACCAGGCTTTTCTTAAGAGGTACCTCTGGGTACAGTCACGAGGCTTTCCTTCTGAGTTAGCTCTGGGTACAGTCGCCAGGCCTTCCTTCCGACGTACCTCTGGGTACAGTCACCAGGCCTTCCTTCCTAGGTGCCTCTGGGTACAGTCACCAGGCCTTCCTTCTGAGGTACTTCTGGGTACAGTCTCCAGGCCTTCCTTCCGAGGTACCTCTGAATACAGTCACCGTGCCTTACTTCCCAGGTACCTTTGGGTACGGTCACCAAGCCTTCCTTCCGAGGCACCTCTGGGTACAGCCACCAGGCCTTCCTGCCGAAGTACCTCTGGGTACAGTTCCCAGACCTTCCTTCTGAGGTACCTCTGAGTACAGTCACCAGGCGTTTCTTCCGAGGTACTTTTGGGTACAGTCACCAGGCCTTGCTTCCTAGGTACCTTGAGTACTGTAACCACGCTTTCCTTCCGAGTTACCTCTGGACAGGGTCACCACGCCTTCCTTCTGAGGTAACTCTGGGTACAGTCACCAGAATTTTCTTCCGAGGTACCTCTGGGTGCAGTCACCAGGCCTTTCTTTCGAGGTACCTCTGGGTACAGTCAACAGGCCTTCCTTCTGAGGTACCTCTGGGCACAGTCAACAGGCCTGACTTCTAATGTACATCTGGGTACGGTCAACAGGCTTTCCTTCCGAGGTACCTCTGGGTACAGTCACCAGGCATTTCTGACGAGGTTCCTCTGGGTACAGTCACCAGGCCTTCCTTCTGAGGTACCTCTGAGTACAGTCACCAGGCCTTTCTTCCGAGGTACGTCTGGGTAGTAACCAGGCCTTCCTTCCGAGGTACCTCTGGGTACAGTCACCATCGCTTCCTTCCGAGGTACCTCTGGGTAGAGTCACCAGGCCTTCCTTCCGAGGTACTTCTGGGTACAATCACCAGGCCTTCCTTCCGAGGTACCTTTGGGTACAGTGACGAGGTCTTTCTTCTGAGGTACCTCTGAGTACAGTCACCAGGCCTTTCTTCCGAGGTACTTCTGGGTAGTCACCATGCCTTCCTTCCAAGGTACCTCTCGGTACAGTCTCCAGGCCTTCCTTCCGAGGTACTTCTGGGTACAATCACCAGGCCTTCCTTCCGAGGTACCTTTGGGTACAGTGACGAGGTCTTTCTTCTGAGGTACCTCTGAGTACAGTCTCCAGGCCTTCCTTCCGAGGTACTTCTGGGTACAGTCACCAGACCTTCTTCCGAGGTATCTCTGGGTACAGTCACTAGGCCTCCTTCCGAGGTACCTCTGGGTACAGTCACCAGGCCTTCCTTCTCAGGTAACTCTGGGTACAGTCTCCAGACCTTCCTTCCGAGGTACCTCTGAGTACAGTCACCAGGCGTTTCTTCCGAGGTACGTGTGGGTAGTAAACAGGCCTTCCTTCCGAGGTATATCTAGGAACAGTCACCAGGCCTTGCTTCCTAGGTGCCTCTGGGTACAGTCACGAGGCCTTCATTTCGAGGTACCTCTGGGTACAGTCACCAGGCTTTTCTTAAGAGGTACCTCTGGGTACAGTCACGAGGCTTTCCTTCTGAGTTACCTCTGAGTACAGTCGCCAGGCCTTCCTTCCGAGGTACCTCTGGGTACACTTCCCAGACCTTCCTTCCGAGGTACCTCTGAGTACAGTCACCAGGCGTTTCTTCCGAGGTACTTTTGGGTACAGTCACCAGGCCTTGCTTCCGAGGTACCTTGAGTACTGTAACCACGCTTTCCTTCCGAGTTACCTCTGGACAGAGTCACCACGCCTTCCTTCTGAGGTAACTCTGGGTACAGTCACCAGAATTTTCTTCCGAGGTACCTCTGGGTGCAGTCACCAGGCCTTTCTTTCGAGGTACCTCTGGGTACAGTCAACAGGCCATTCTTCCAAGGCATTTCTGGGTATAGCCACCAGGACTTCCTTCCGAGGTACACCTGGGTACAGTCACCAGGCCTTTCTTCCGAGGTACCTCTGGGTTCAGTCACCAGGCCTTCCTTCTGAGTTAGCTCCAAGTACAGTCACCAGGCCTTTCATCCGAGGTACGTCTGGGTAGTAACCAGGCCTTCCTTCCGAGATATATCTAGGAACAGTCACCAGGCCTTGCTTCCTACGTGCCTCTGGGTACAGTCACCAGGCCTTCATTCCGAGGTACCTCTGGGTACAGTCACCAGGCCTTCGTTCCCTTGTACCTCTGGGTACAGTCACCAGGCTTTTCTTAAGAGGTACCTCTGGGTACAGTCACGAGGCTTTCCTTCTGAGTTAGCTCTGGGTACGGTCGCCAGGCCTTCCTTCCGACGTACCTCTGGGTACAGTCACCAGGCCTTCCTTCCTAGGTGCCTCTGGGTACAGTCACCAGGCCTTCCTTCTGAGGTACTTCTGGGTACAGTCTCCAGGCCTTCCTTCCGAGGTACCTCTGAATACAGTCACCGTGCCTTACTTCCCAGGTACCTTTGGGTACGGTCACCAAGCCTTCCTTCCGAGGCACCTCTGGGTACAGCCACCGGGCCTTCCTGCCGAAGTACCTCTGGGTACAGTTCCCAGACCTTCCTTCTGAGGTACCTCTGAGTACAGTCACCAGGCGTTTCTTCCGAGGTACTTTTGGGTACAGTCACCAGGCCTTGCTTCCTAGGTACCTTGAGTACTGTAACCACGCTTTCCTTCCGAGTTACCTCTGGACAGGGCCACCACGCCTTCCTTCTGAGGTAACTCTGGGTACAGTCACCAGAATTTTCTTCCGAGGTACCTCTGGGTGCAGTCACCAGGCCTTTCTTTCGAGGTACCTCTGGGTACAGTCAACAGGCCTTCCTTCTGAGGTACCTCTGGGCACAGTCAACAGGCCTGACTTCTAATGTACATCTGGGTACGGTCAACAGGCTTTCCTTCCGAGGTACCTCTGGGTACAGTCACCAGGCATTTCTGACGAGGTTCCTCTGGGTACAGTCACCAGGCCTTCCTTCTGAGGTACCTCTGAGTACAGTCACCAGGCCTTTCTTGCGAGGCACGTCTGGGTAGTAACCAGGCCTTCCTTCCGAGGTACCTCTGGGTACAGTCACCATCGCTTCCTTCCGAGGTACCTCTGGGTAGAGTCACCAGGCCTTCCTTCCGAGGTACTTCTGGGTACAATCACCAGGCCTTCCTTCCGAGGTACCTTTGGGTACAGTGACGAGGTCTTTCTTCTGAGGTACCTCTGAGTACAGTCACCAGGCCTTTCTTCCGAGGTACTTCTGGGTAGTCACCATGCCTTCCTTCCAAGGTACCTCTCGGTACAGTCTCCAGGCCTTCCTTCCGAGGTACTTCTGGGTACAATCACCAGGCCTTCCTTCCGAGGTACCTTTGAGTACAGTGACGAGCTCTTTCTTCTGAGGTACCTCTGAGTACAGTCTCCAGGCCTTCCTTTCGAGGTACTTCTGGGTACAGTCACCAGACCTTCTTCCGAGGTAACTCTGGGTACAGTCACTAGGCCTCCTTCCGAGGTACCTCTGGGTACAGTCACCAGGCCTTCCTTCTCAGGTAACTCTGGGTACAGTCTCCAGACCTTCCTTCCGAGGTACCTCTGAGTACAGTCACCAGGCGTTTCTTCCGAGGTACTTTTGGGTACAGTCACCAGGCCTTGCTTCCGAGGTACCTTGAGTACTGTAACCACGCTTTCCTTCCGAGTTACCTCTGGACAGAGTCACCACGCCTTCCTTCTGAGGTAACTCTGGGTACAGTCACCAGAATTTTCTTCCGAGGTACCTCTGGGTGCAGTCACCAGGCCTTTCTTTCGAGGTACCTCTGGGTACAGTCACCAGGCATTTCTGACGAGGTTCCTCTGGGTACAGTCTCCAGGCCTTCCTTCCGAGGTACTTCTGGGTACAGTCACCAGACCTTCTTCCGAGGTAACTCTGGGTACAGTCACTAGACCTCCTTCCGAGGTACCTCTGGGTACAGTCACCAGGCCTTCCTTCTCAGGTAACTCTGGGTACAGTCACCAGGCCTTTCTTTCGAGGTATCTCTGGGTACAGTCACAAGGACTTCCTTGTCAGTTACCTCTGGGTACAGTTCCCAGACCTTCCTTCTGAGGTGCCTCTGAGTACAGTCACCAGGCGTTTCTTCCGAGGTACTTTTGGGTACAGTCACCAGGCCTTGCTTCCGAGGTACCTCTGGGTAAATTCACCAGGCCTTTCTTACGAGGTACCTCTGGGTATAGTCAGCAGGCTTTTCTTCTGAGGTACCTATGCGTACAGTCACCAGAACTTCCTTCAGAAGTACCTCTGGGTACAGGCACCGGCCTGCCTTGTGAGGTACGTCTGGGTACAGTCACCAGCCCTTCCTTCTGAGGTAACCCTGGGTGCAGTCACCAGAATTTTCTTCCGGGGTACCTCTGGGTACAGACACCAGGCCTTTCTTTCGAGGTATCTCTGGGTACAGTCCGAAGGACTTCCTTGTGAGTTACCTCTGGGTAGAGTCACCAGGCCATCCTTCCGAGGTACCTCTGGGTACAGTCACCAGGACTTCCTTCTGATGTACATCTGGGTACGGTCACAAGTCCTTCCTTCCGAGGTACCTCTGGGTACCCTCACCAGGCCTTCCTTCCGAGGCACCTGGGTACACACACCAGGCCTTCCTTCTGAGGTAACTCTGGGTACAGTCACCAGAATTTTCTTCCGAGGTACCTCTGGCTGCAGTCACCAGGCCTTTCTTTCGAGGTACCTCTGGGTACAGTCAACAGGCCATCCTTCTGAGGAACCTCTGGGCACAGTCAACAGGCCTGACTTCTAATGTACATGTGGGTACGGTTACCAGGCTTTCCTTCCGAGGTTCCTCTGGGTACAGACACCAGGCCGTTCTTCCAAGGCACTTCTGGGTATAGCCACCAGGCCTTCCTTCCGAGGTACACCTGGGTACAGCCACCAGGCCTTTCTTCCGAGGTACCTCTGGGTACAGTCACCAGGCATTTCTGACGAGGTACCTCTGGGTTCAGTCACCAGACCTTCCTTCTGAGTTAGCTCCGAGTACAGTCACCAGGCCTTTCTTCCGAGGTACGTGTGGGTAGTAAACAGTCCTTCCTTCCGAGGTATATCTAGGAACAGTCACCAGGCCTTGCTTCCTAGGTGCCTCTGGGTACAGTCACGAGGCCTTCATTTCGAGGTACCTCTGGGTACAGTCACCAGGCCTTCGTTCCCTTGTACCTCTGGGTACAGTCACCAGGCTTTTCTTAAGAGGTACCTCTGGGTACAGTCACGAGGCTTTCCTTCTGAGTTAGCTCTGGGTACAGTCGCCAGGCCTTCCTTCCGACGTACCTCTGGGTACAGTCACCAGGCCTTCCTTCCTAGGTGCCTCTGGGTACAGTCACCAGGCCTTCCTTCTGAGGTACTTCTGGGTACAGTCTCCAGGCCTTCCTTCCGAGGTACCTCTGAATACAGTCACCGTGCCTTACTTCCCAGGTACCTTTGGGTACGGTCACCAAGCCTTCCTTCCGAGGCACCTCTGGGTACAGCCACCAGGCCTTCCTGCCGAAGTACCTCTGGGTACAGTTCCCAGACCTTCCTTCTGAGGTACCTCTGAGTACAGTCACCAGGCGTTTCTTCCGAGGTACTTTTGGGTACAGTCACCAGGCCTTGCTTCCTAGGTGCCTCTGGGTACAGTCACCAGGCCTTGCTTCCGAGGTACCTTGAGTACTGTAACCACGCTTTCCTTCCGAGTTACCTCTGGACAGAGTCACCACGCCTTCCTTCTGAGGTAACTCTGGGTACAGTCACCAGAATTTTCTTCCGAGGTACCTCTGGGTGCAGTCACCAGGCCTTTCTTTCGAGGTACCTCTGGGTACAGTCAACAGGCCATTCTTCCAAGGCATTTTTTGGTATAGCCACCAGGACTTCCTTCCGAGGTACACCTGGGTACAGTCACCAGGCCTTTCTTCCGAGGTACCTCTGGGTTCAGTCACCAGGCCTTCGTTCTGAGTTAGCTCCGAGTACAGTCACCAGGCCTTTCTTCCGAGGTACGTCTGGGTAGTAACCAGGCCTTCCTTCCGAGATATATCTAGGAACAGTCACCAGGCCTTGCTTCCTACGTTCCTCTGGGTACAGTCACCAGGCCTTCATTCCGAGGTACCTCTGGGTACAGTCACCAGGCCTTCGTTCCCTTGTACCTCTGGGTACAGTCACCAGGCTTTTCTTAAGAGGTATCTCTGGGTACAGTCACGAGGCTTTCCTTCTGAGTTAGCTCTGGGTACAGTCGCCAGGCCTTCCTTCCGACGTACCTCTGGGTACAGTCACCAGGCCTTCCTTCCTAGGTGCCTCTGGGTACAGTCACCAGGCCTTCCTTCTGAGGTACTTCTGGGTACAGTCTCCAGGCCTTCCTTCCGAGGTACCTCTGAATACAGTCACCGTGCCTTACTTCCCAGGTACCTTTGGGTACGGTCACCAAGCCTTCCTTCCGAGGCACCTCTGGGTACAGCCACCGGGCCTTCCTTCCGAAGTACCTCTGGGTACAGTTCCCAGTCCTTCCTTCCGAGGTACCTCTGAGTACAGTCACCAGGCGTTTCTTCCGAGGTACTTTTGGGTACAGTCACCAGGCCTTGCTTCCTAGGTACCTTGAGTACTGTAACCACGCTTTCCTTCCGAGTTACCTCTGGACAGGGTCACCACGCCTTCCTTCTGAGGTAACTCTGGGTACAGTCACCAGAATTTTCTTCCGAGGTACCTCTGGGTGCAGTCACCAGGCCTTTCTTTCGAGGTACCTCTGGGTACAGTCAACAGGCCTTCCTTCTGAGGTACCTCTGGGCACAGTCAACAGGCCTGACTTCTAATGTACATCTGGGTACGGTCAACAGGCTTTCCTTCCGAGGTACCTCTGGGTACAGTCACCAGGCATTTCTGACGAGGTTCCTCTGGGTACAGTCACCAGGCCTTCCTTCTGAGGTACCTCTGAGTACAGTCACCAGGCCTTTCTTGCGAGGCACGTCTGGGTAGTAACCAGGCCTTCCTTCCGAGGTACCTCTGGGTACAGTCACCATCGCTTCCTTCCGAGGTACCTCTGGGTAGAGTCACCAGGCCTTCCTTCCGAGGTACTTCTGGGTACAATCACCAGGCCTTCCTTCCGAGGTACCTTTGGGTACAGTGACGAGGTCTTTCTTCTGAGGTACCTCTGAGTACAGTCACCAGGCCTTTCTTCCGAGGTACTTCTGGGTAGTCACCATGCCTTCCTTCCAAGGTACCTCTCGGTACAGTCTCCAGGCCTTCCTTCCGAGGTACTTCTGGGTACAATCACCAGGCCTTCCTTCCGAGGTACCTTTGAGTACAGTGACGAGCTCTTTCTTCTGAGGTACCTCTGAGTACAGTCTCCAGGCCTTCCTTTCGAGGTACTTCTGGGTACAGTCACCAGACCTTCTTCCGAGGTAACTCTGGGTACAGTCACTAGGCCTCCTTCCGAGGTACCTCTGGGTACAGTCACCAGGCCTTCCTTCTCAGGTAACTCTGGGTACAGTCTCCAGACCTTCCTTCCGAGGTACCTCTGAGTACAGTCACCAGGCGTTTCTTCCGAGGTACTTTTGGGTACAGTCACCAGGCCTTGCTTCCGAGGTACCTTGAGTACTGTAACCACGCTTTCCTTCCGAGTTACCTCTGGACAGAGTCACCACGCCTTCCTTCTGAGGTAACTCTGGGTACAGTCACCAGAATTTTCTTCCGAGGTACCTCTGGGTGCAGTCACCAGGCCTTTCTTTCGAGGTACCTCTGGGTACAGTCAACAGGCCTTCCTTCTGAGGTACCTCTGGGTACAGTCAACAGGCATTTCTGACGAGGTTCCTCTGGGTACAGTCTCCAGGCCTTCCTTCCGAGGTACTTCTGGGTACAGTCACCAGACCTTCTTCCGAGGTAACTCTGGGTACAGTCACTAGACCTCCTTCCGAGGTACCTCTGGGTACAGTCACCAGGCCTTCCTTCTCAGGTAACTCTGGGTACAGTCACCAGGCCTTTCCTTCGAGGTATCTCTGGGTACAGTCACAAGGACTTCCTTGTCAGTTACCTCTGGGTACAGTTCCCAGACCTTCCTTCTGAGGTGCCTCTGAGTACAGTCACCAGGCGTTTCTTCCGAGGTACTTTTGGGTACAGTCACCAGGCCTTGCTTCCGAGGTACCTCTGGGTAAATTCACCAGGCCTTTCTTACGAGGTACCTCTGGGTATAGTCAGCAGGCTTTTCTTCTGAGGTACCTATGCGTACAGTCACCAGAACTTCCTTCAGAAGTACCTCTGGGTACAGGCACCGGCCTGCCTTGTGAGGTATGTCTGGGTACAGTCACCAGCCCTTCCTTCTGAGGTAACCCTGGGTGCAGTCACCAGAATTTTCTTCCGGGGTACCTCTGGGTACAGACACCAGGCCTTTCTTTCGAGGTATCTCTGGGTACAGTCCGAAGGACTTCCTTGTGAGTTACCTCTGGGTAGAGTCACCAGGCCATCCTTCCGAGGTACCTCTGGGTACAGTCACCAGGACTTCCTTCTGATGTACATCTGGGTACGGTCACAAGGCCTTCCTTCCGAGGTACCTCTGGGTACCCTCACCAGGCCTTCCTTCCGAGGCACCTGGGTACACACACCAGGCCTTCCTTCTGAGGTAACTCTGGGTACAGTCACCAGAATTTTCTTCCGAGGTACCTCTGGCTGCAGTCACCAGGCCTTTCTTTCGAGGTACCTCTGGGTACAGTCAACAGGCCATCCTTCTGAGGTACCTCTGGGCACAGTCAACAGGCCTGACTTCTAATGTACATGTGGGTACGGTTACCAGGCTTTCCTTCCGAGGTTCCTCTGGGTACAGTCACCAGGCCGTTCTTCCAAGGCACTTCTGGGTATAGCCACCAGGCCTTCCTTCCGAGGTACACCTGGGTACAGCCACCAGGCCTTTCTTCCGAGGTACCTCTGGGTACAGTCACCAGGCATTTCTGACGAGGTACCTCTGGGTTCAGTCACCAGACCTTCCTTCTGAGTTAGCTCCGAGTACAGTCACCAGGCCTTTCTTCCGAGGTACGTGTGGGTAGTAAACAGTCCTTCCTTCCGAGGTATATCTAGGAACAGTCACCAGGCCTTGCTTCCTAGGTGCCTCTGGGTACAGTCACGAGGCCTTCATTTCGAGGTACCTCTGGGTACAGTCACCAGGCCTTCGTTCCCTTGTACCTCTGGGTACAGTCACCAGGCTTTTCTTAAGAGGTACCTCTGGGTACAGTCACGAGGCTTTCCTTCTGAGTTACCTCTGAGTACAGTCGCCAGGCCTTCCTTCCGAGGTACCCCTGGGTACACTTCCCAGACCTTCCTTCCGAGGTACCTCTGAGTACAGTCACCAGGCGTTTCTTCCGAGGTACTTTTGGGTACAGTCACCAGGCCTTGCTTCCGAGGTACCTTGAGTACTGTAACCACGCTTTCCTTCCGAGTTACCTCTGGACAGAGTCACCACGCCTTCCTTCTGAGGTAACTCTGGGTACAGTCACCAGAATTTTCTTCCGAGGTACCTCTGGGTGCAGTCACCAGGCCTTTCTTTCGAGGTACCTCTGGGTACAGTCACCAGGCATTTCTGACGAGGTTCCTCTGGGTACAGTCTCCAGGCCTTCCTTCCGAGGTACTTCTGGGTACAGTCACCAGACCTTCTTCCGAGGTAACTCTGGGTACAGTCACTAGACCTCCTTCCGAGGTACCTCTGGGTACAGTCACCAGGCCTTCCTTCTCAGGTAACTCTGGGTACAGTCACCAGGCCTTTCTTTCGAGGTATCTCTGGGTACAGTCACAAGGACTTCCTTGTCAGTTACCTCTGGGTACAGTTCCCAGACCTTCCTTCTGAGGTGCCTCTGAGTACAGTCACCAGGCGTTTCTTCCGAGGTACTTTTGGGTACAGTCACCAGGCCTTGCTTCCGAGGTACCTCTGGGTAAATTCACCAGGCCTTTCTTACGAGGTACCTCTGGGTATAGTCAGCAGGCTTTTCTTCTGAGGTACCTATGCGTACAGTCACCAGAACTTCCTTCAGAAGTACCTCTGGGTACAGGCACCGGCCTGCCTTGTGAGGTATGTCTGGGTACAGTCACCAGCCCTTCCTTCTGAGGTAACCCTGGGTGCAGTCACCAGAATTTTCTTCCGGGGTACCTCTGGGTACAGACACCAGGCCTTTCTTTCGAGGTATCTCTGGGTACAGTCCGAAGGACTTCCTTGTGAGTTACCTCTGGGTAGAGTCACCAGGCCATCCTTCCGAGGTACCTCTGGGTACAGTCACCAGGACTTCCTTCTGATGTACATCTGGGTACGGTCACAAGTCCTTCCTTCCGAGGTACCTCTGGGTACCCTCACCAGGCCTTCCTTCCGAGGCACCTGGGTACACACACCAGGCCTTCCTTCTGAGGTAACTCTGGGTACAGTCACCAGAATTTTCTTCCGAGGTACCTCTGGCTGCAGTCACCAGGCCTTTCTTTCGAGGTACCTCTGGGTACAGTCAACAGGCCATCCTTCTGAGGAACCTCTGGGCACAGTCAACAGGCCTGACTTCAAATGTACATGTGGGTACGGTTACCAGGCTTTCCTTCCGAGGTTCCTCTGGGTACAGACACCAGGCCGTTCTTCCAAGGCACTTCTGGGTATAGCCACCAGGCCTTCCTTCCGAGGTACACCTGGGTACAGCCACCAGGCCTTTCTTCCGAGGTACCTCTGGGTACAGTCACCAGGCATTTCTGACGAGGTACCTCTGGGTTCAGTCACCAGACCTTCCTTCTGAGTTAGCTCCGAGTACAGTCACCAGGCCTTTCTTCCGAGGTACGTGTGGGTAGTAAACAGTCCTTCCTTCCGAGGTATATCTAGGAACAGTCACCAGGCCTTGCTTCCTAGGTGCCTCTGGGTACAGTCACGAGGCCTTCATTTCGAGGTACCTCTGGGTACAGTCACCAGGCCTTCGTTCCCTTGTACCTCTGGGTACAGTCACCAGGCTTTTCTTAAGAGGTACCTCTGGGTACAGTCACGAGGCTTTCCTTCTGAGTTAGCTCTGGGTACAGTCGCCAGGCCTTCCTTCCGACGTACCTCTGGGTACAGTCACCAGGCCTTCCTTCCTAGGTGCCTCTGGGTACAGTCACCAGGCCTTCCTTCTGAGGTACTTCTGGGTACAGTCTCCAGGCCTTCCTTCCGAGGTACCTCTGAATACAGTCACCGTGCCTTACTTCCCAGGTACCTTTGGGTACGGTCACCAAGCCTTCCTTCCGAGGCACCTCTGGGTACAGCCACCAGGCCTTCCTGCCGAAGTACCTCTGGGTACAGTTCCCAGACCTTCCTTCTGAGGTACCTCTGAGTACAGTCACCAGGCGTTTCTTCCGAGGTACTTTTGGGTACAGTCACCAGGCCTTGCTTCCTAGGTGCCTCTGGGTACAGTCACCAGGCCTTGCTTCCGAGGTACCTTGAGTACTGTAACCACGCTTTCCTTCCGAGTTACCTCTGGACAGAGTCACCACGCCTTCCTTCTGAGGTAACTCTGGGTACAGTCACCAGAATTTTCTTCCGAGGTACCTCTGGGTGCAGTCACCAGGCCTTTCTTTCGAGGTACCTCTGGGTACAGTCAACAGGCCATTCTTCCAAGGCATTTTTTGGTATAGCCACCAGGACTTCCTTCCGAGGTACACCTGGGTACAGTCACCAGGCCTTTCTTCCGAGGTACCTCTGGGTTCAGTCACCAGGCCTTCGTTCTGAGTTAGCTCCGAGTACAGTCACCAGGCCTTTCTTCCGAGGTACGTCTGGGTAGTAACCAGGCCTTCCTTCCGAGATATATCTAGGAACAGTCACCAGGCCTTGCTTCCTACGTGCCTCTGGGTACAGTCACCAGGCCTTCATTCCGAGGTACCTCTGGGTACAGTCACCAGGCCTTCGTTCCCTTGTACCTCTGGGTACAGTCACCAGGCTTTTCTTAAGAGGTATCTCTGGGTACAGTCACGAGGCTTTCCTTCTGAGTTAGCTCTGGGTACAGTCGCCAGGCCTTCCTTCCGACGTACCTCTGGGTACAGTCACCAGGCCTTCCTTCCTAGGTGCCTCTGGGTACAGTCACCAGGCCTTCCTTCTGAGGTACTTCTGGGTACAGTCTCCAGGCCTTCCTTCCGAGGTACCTCTGAATACAGTCACCGTGCCTTACTTCCCAGGTACCTTTGGGTACGGTCACCAAGCCTTCCTTCCGAGGCACCTCTGGGTACAGCCACCGGGCCTTCCTTCCGAAGTACCTCTGGGTACAGTTCCCAGACCTTCCTTCCGAGGTACCTCTGAGTACAGTCACCAGGCGTTTCTTCCGAGGTACTTTTGGGTAAAGTCACCAGGCCTTGCTTCCTAGGTACCTTGAGTACTGTAACCACGCTTTCCTTCCGAGTTACCTCTGGACAGGGTCACCACGCCTTCCTTCTGAGGTAACTCTGGGTACAGTCACCAGAATTTTCTTCCGAGGTACCTCTGGGTGCAGTCACCAGGCCTTTCTTTCGAGGTACCTCTGGGTACAGTCAACAGGCCTTCCTTCTGAGGTACCTCTGGGCACAGTCAACAGGCCTGACTTCTAATGTACATCTGGGTACGGTCAACAGGCTTTCCTTCCGAGGTACCTCTGGGTACAGTCACCAGGCATTTCTGACGAGGTTCCTCTGGGTACAGTCACCAGGCCTTCCTTCTGAGGTACCTCTGAGTACAGTCACTAGGCCTTTCTTGCGAGGCACGTCTGGGTAGTAACCAGGCCTTCCTTCCGAGGTACCTCTGGGTACAGTCACCATCGCTTCCTTCCGAGGTACCTCTGGGTAGAGTCACCAGGCCTTCCTTCCGAGGTACTTCTGGGTACAATCACCAGGCCTTCCTTCCGAGGTACCTTTGGGTACAGTGACGAGGTCTTTCTTCTGAGGTACCTCTGAGTACAGTCACCAGGCCTTTCTTCCGAGGTACTTCTGGGTAGTCACCATGCCTTCCTTCCAAGGTACCTCTCGGTACAGTCTCCAGGCCTTCCTTCCGAGGTACTTCTGGGTACAATCACCAGGCCTTCCTTCCGAGGTACCTTTGAGTACAGTGACGAGCTCTTTCTTCTGAGGTACCTCTGAGTACAGTCTCCAGGCCTTCCTTTCGAGGTACTTCTGGGTACAGTCACCAGACCTTCTTCCGAGGTAACTCTGGGTACAGTCACTAGGCCTCCTTCCGAGGTACCTCTGGGTACAGTCACCAGGCCTTCCTTCTCAGGTAACTCTGGGTACAGTCTCCAGACCTTCCTTCCGAGGTACCTCTGAGTACAGTCACCAGGCGTTTCTTCCGAGGTACTTTTGGGTACAGTCACCAGGCCTTGCTTCCGAGGTACCTTGAGTACTGTAACCACGCTTTCCTTCCGAGTTACCTCTGGACAGAGTCACCACGCCTTCCTTCTGAGGTAACTCTGGGTACAGTCACCAGAATTTTCTTCCGAGGTACCTCTGGGTGCAGTCACCAGGCCTTTCTTTCGAGGTACCTCTGGGTACAGTCAACAGGCCTTCCTTCTGAGGTACCTCTGGGTACAGTCAACAGGCATTTCTGACGAGGTTCCTCTGGGTACAGTCTCCAGGCCTTCCTTCCGAGGTACTTCTGGGTACAGTCACCAGACCTTCTTCCGAGGTAACTCTGGGTACAGTCACTAGACCTCCTTCCGAGGTACCTCTGGGTACAGTCACCAGGCCTTCCTTCTCAGGTAACTCTGGGTACAGTCACCAGGCCTTTCTTTCGAGGTATCTCTGGGTACATTCACAAGGACTTCCTTGTCAGTTACCTCTGGGTACAGTTCCCAGACCTTCCTTCTGAGGTGCCTCTGAGTACAGTCACCAGGCGTTTCTTCCGAGGTACTTTTGGGTACAGTCACCAGGCCTTGCTTCCGAGGTACCTCTGGGTAAATTCACCAGGCCTTTCTTACGAGGTACCTCTGGGTATAGTCAGCAGGCTTTTCTTCTGAGGTACCTATGCGTACAGTCACCAGAACTTCCTTCAGAAGTACCTCTGGGTACAGGCACCGGCCTGCCTTGTGAGGTATGTCTGGGTGCAGTCACCAGCCCTTCCTTCTGAGGTAACCCTGGGTGCAGTCACCAGAATTTTCTTCCGGGGTACCTCTGGGTACAGACACCAGGCCTTTCTTTCGAGGTATCTCTGGGTACAGTCCGAAGGACTTCCTTGTGAGTTACCTCTGGGTAGAGTCACCAGGCCATCCTTCCGAGGTACCTCTGGGTACAGTCACCAGGACTTCCTTCTGATGTACATCTGGGTACGGTCACAAGGCCTTCCTTCCGAGGTACCTCTGGGTACCCTCACCAGGCCTTCCTTCCGAGGCACCTGGGTACACACACCAGGCCTTCCTTCTGAGGTAACTCTGGGTACAGTCACCAGAATTTTCTTCCGAGGTACCTCTGGCTGCAGTCACCAGGCCTTTCTTTCGAGGTACCTCTGGGTACAGTCAACAGGCCATCCTTCTGAGGTACCTCTGGGCACAGTCAACAGGCCTGACTTCTAATGTACATGTGGGTACGGTTACCAGGCTTTCCTTCCGAGGTTCCTCTGGGTACAGTCACCAGGCCGTTCTTCCAAGGCACTTCTGGGTATAGCCACCAGGCCTTCCTTCCGAGGTACACCTGGGTACAGCCACCAGGCCTTTCTTCCGAGGTACCTCTGGGTACAGTCACCAGGCATTTCTGACGAGGTACCTCTGGGTTCAGTCACCAGACCTTCCTTCTGAGTTAGCTCCGAGTACAGTCACCAGGCCTTTCTTCCGAGGTACGTGTGGGTAGTAAACAGTCCTTCCTTCCGAGGTATATCTAGGAACAGTCACCAGGCCTTGCTTCCTAGGTGCCTCTGGGTACAGTCACGAGGCCCTCATTTCGAGGTACCTCTGGGTACAGTCACCAGGCCTTCGTTCCCTTGTACCTCTGGGTACAGTCACCAGGCTTTTCTTAAGAGGTACCTCTGGGTACAGTCACGAGGCTTTCCTTCTGAGTTACCTCTGAGTACAGTCGCCAGGCCTTCCTTCCGAGGTACCCCTGGGTACACTTCCCAGACCTTCGTTTCGAGGTACCTCTGAGTACAGTCACCAGGCGTTTCTTCCGAGGTACTTTTGGGTACAGTCACCAGGCCTTGCTTCCGAGGTACCTTGAGTACTGTAACCACGCTTTCCTTCCGAGTTACCTCTGGACAGAGTCACCACGCCTTCCTTCTGAGGTAACTCTGGGTACAGTCACCAGAATTTTCTTCCGAGGTACCTCTGGGTGCAGTCACCAGGCCTTTCTTTCGAGGTACCTCTGGGTACAGTCAACAGGCCATTCTTCCAAGGCATTTCTGGGTATAGCCACCAGGACTTCCTTCCGAGGTACACCTGGGTACAGTCACCAGGCCTTTCTTCCGAGGTACCTCTGGGTTCAGTCACCAGGCCTTCGTTCTGAGTTAGCTCCGAGTACAGTCACCAGGCCTTTCTTCCGAGGTACGTCTGGGTAGTAACCAGGCCTTCCTTCCGAGATATATCTAGGAACAGTCACCAGGCCTTGCTTCCTACGTGCCTCTGGGTACAGTCACCAGGCCTTCATTCCGAGGTACCTCTGGGTACAGTCACCAGGCCTTCGTTCCCTTGTACCTCTGGGTACAGTCACCAGGCTTTTCTTAAGAGGTATCTCTGGGTACAGTCACGAGGCTTTCCTTCTGAGTTAGCTCTGGGTACAGTCGCCAGGCCTTCCTTCCGACGTACCTCTGGGTACAGTCACCAGGGCTTCCTTCCTAGGTGCCTCTGGGTACAGTCACCAGGCCTTCCTTCTGAGGTACTTCTGGGTACAGTCTCCAGGCCTTCCTTCCGAGGTACCTCTGAATACAGTCACCGTGCCTTACTTCCCAGGTACCTTTGGGTACGGTCACCAAGCCTTCCTTCGGAGGCACCTCTGGGTACAGCCACCGGGCCTTCCTGCCGAAGTACCTCTGGGTACAGTTCCCAGACCTTCCTTCCGAGGTACCTCTGAGTACAGTCACCAGGCGTTTCTTCCGAGGTACTTTTGGGTACAGTCACCAGGCCTTGCTTCCTAGGTACCTTGAGTACTGTAACCACGCTTTCCTTCCGAGTTACCTCTGGACAGGGTCACCACGCCTTCCTTCTGAGGTAACTCTGGGTACAGTCACCAGAATTTTCTTCCGAGGTACCTCTGGGTGCAGTCACCAGGCCTTTCTTTCGAGGTACCTCTGGGTACAGTCAACAGGCCTTCCTTCTGAGGTACCTCTGGGCACAGTCAACAGGCCTGACTTCTAATGTACATCTGGGTACGGTCAACAGGCTTTCCTTCCGAGGTACCTCTGGGTACAGTCACCAGGCATTTCTGACGAGGTTCCTCTGGGTACAGTCACCAGGCCTTCCTTCTGAGGTACCTCTGAGTACAGTCACCAGGCCTTTCTTCCGAGGCACGTCTGGGTAGTAACCAGGCCTTCCTTCCGAGGTACCTCTGGGTACAGTCACCATCGCTTCCTTCCGAGGTACCTCTGGGTAGAGTCACCAGGCCTTCCTTCCGAGGTACTTCTGGGTACAATCACCAGGCCTTCCTTCCGAGGTACCTTTGGGTACAGTGACGAGGTCTTTCTTCTGAGGTACCTCTGAGTACAGTCACCAGGCCTTTCTTCCGAGGTACTTCTGGGTAGTCACCATGCCTTCCTTCCAAGGTACCTCTCGGTACAGTCTCCAGGCCTTCCTTCCGAGGTACTTCTGGGTACAATCACCAGGCCTTCCTTCCGAGGTACCTTTGGGTACAGTGACGAGGTCTTTCTTCTGAGGTACCTCTGAGTACAGTCTCCAGGCCTTCCTTCCGAGGTACTTCTGGGTACAGTCACCAGACCTTCTTCCGAGGTATCTCTGGGTACAGTCACTAGGCCTCCTTCCGAGGTACCTCTGGGTACAGTCACCAGGCCTTCCTTCTCAGGTAACTCTGGGTACAGTCTCCAGACCTTCCTTCCGAGGTACCTCTGAGTACAGTCACCAGGCGTTTCTTCCGAGGTACGTGTGGGTAGTAAACAGGCCTTCCTTCCGAGGTATATCTAGGAACAGTCACCAGGCCTTGCTTCCTAGGTGCCTCTGGGTACAGTCACGAGGCCTTCATTTCGAGGTACCTCTGGGTACAGTCACCAGGCCTTCGTTCCCTTGTACCTCTGGGTACAGTCACCAGGCTTTTCTTAAGAGGTACCTCTGGGTACAGTCACGAGGCTTTCCTTGTGAGTTACCTCTGAGTACAGTCGCCAGGCCTTCCTTCCGAGGTACCTCTGGGTACACTTCCCAGACCTTCCTTCCGAGGTACCTCTGAGTACAGTCACCAGGCGTTTCTTCCGAGGTACTTTTGGGTACAGTCACCAGGCCTTGCTTCCGAGGTACCTTGAGTACTGTAACCACGCTTTCCTTCCGAGTTACCTCTGGACAGAGTCACCACGCCTTCCTTCTGAGGTAACTCTGGGTACAGTCACCAGAATTTTCTTCCGAGGTACCTCTGGGTGCAGTCACCAGGCCTTTCTTTCGAGGTACCTCTGGGTACAGTCAACAGGCCATTCTTCCAAGGCATTTCTGGGTATAGCCACCAGGACTTCCTTCCGAGGTACACCTGGGTACAGTCACCAGGCCTTTCTTCCGAGGTACCTCTGGGTTCAGTCACCAGGCCTTCCTTCTGAGTTAGCTCCAAGTACAGTCACCAGGCCTTTCATCCGAGGTACGTCTGGGTAGTAACCAGGCCTTCCTTCCGAGATATATCTAGGAACAGTCACCAGGCCTTGCTTCCTACGTGCCTCTGGGTACAGTCACCAGGCCTTCATTCCGAGGTACCTCTGGGTACAGTCACCAGGCCTTCGTTCCCTTGTACCTCTGGGTACAGTCACCAGGCTTTTCTTAAGAGGTACCTCTGGGTACAGTCACGAGGCTTTCCTTCTGAGTTAGCTCTGGGTACAGTCGCCAGGCCTTCCTTCCGACGTACCTCTGGGTACAGTCACCAGGCCTTCCTTCCTAGGTGCCTCTGGGTACAGTCACCAGGCCTTCCTTCTGAGGTACTTCTGGGTACAGTCTCCAGGCCTTCCTTCCGAGGTACCTCTGAATACAGTCACCGTGCCTTACTTCCCAGGTACCTTTGGGTACGGTCACCAAGCCTTCCTTCCGAGGCACCTCTGGGTACAGCCACCAGGCCTTCCTGCCGAAGTACCTCTGGGTACAGTTCCCAGACCTTCCTTCTGAGGTACCTCTGAGTACAGTCACCAGGCGTTTCTTCCGAGGTACTTTTGGGTACAGTCACCAGGCCTTGCTTCCTAGGTACCTTGAGTACTGTAACCACGCTTTCCTTCCGAGTTACCTCTGGACAGGGCCACCACGCCTTCCTTCTGAGGTAACTCTGGGTACAGTCACCAGAATTTTCTTCCGAGGTACCTCTGGGTGCAGTCACCAGGCCTTTCTTTCGAGGTACCTCTGGGTACAGTCAACAGGCCTTCATTCTGAGGTACCTCTGGGCACAGTCAACAGGCCTGACTTCTAATGTACATCTGGGTACGGTCAACAGGCTTTCCTCCGAGGTACCTCTGGGTACAGTCACCAGGCATTTCTGACGAGGTTCCTCTGGGTACAGTCACCAGGCCTTCCTTCTGAGGTACCTCTGAGTACAGTCACCAGGCCTTTCTTCCGAGGTACGTCTGGGTAGTAACCAGGCCTTCCTTCCGAGGTACCTCTGGGTACAGTCACCATCGCTTCCTTCCGAGGTACCTCTGGGTAGAGTCACCAGGCCTTCCTTCCGAGGTACTTCTGGGTACAATCACCAGGCCTTCCTTCCGAGGTACCTTTGGGTACAGTGACGAGGTCTTTCTTCTGAGGTACCTCTGAGTACAGTCACCAGGCCTTTCTTCCGAGGTACTTCTGGGTAGTCACCATGCCTTCCTTCCAAGGTACCTCTCGGTACAGTCTCCAGGCCTTCCTTCCGAGGTACTTCTGGGTACAATCACCAGGCCTTCCTCCCGAGGTACCTTTGGGTACAGTGACGAGGTCTTTCTTCTGAGGTACCTCTGAGTACAGTCTCCAGGCCTTCCTTCCGAGGTACTTCTGGGTACAGTCACCAGACCTTCTTCCGAGGTAACTCTGGGTACAGTCACTAGGCCTCCTTCCGAGGTACCTCTGGGTACAGTCACCAGGCCTTCCTTCTCAGGTAACTCTGGGTACAGTCTCCAGACCTTCCTTCCGAGGTACCTCTGAGTACAGTCACCAGGCGTTTCTTCCGAGGTACTTTTGGGTACAGTCACCAGGCCTTGCTTCCGAGGTACCTTGAGTACTGTAACCACGCTTTCCTTCCGAGTTACCTCTGGACAGAGTCACCACGCCTTCCTTCTGAGGTAACTCTGGGTACAGTCACCAGAATTTTCTTCCGAGGTACCTCTGGGTGCAGTCACCAGGCCTTTCTTTCGAGGTACCTCTGGGTACAGTCAACAGGCCTTCCTTCTGAGGTACCTCTGGGTACAGTCACCAGGCATTTCTGACGAGGTTCCTCTGGGTACAGTCTCCAGGCCTTCCTTCCGAGGTACTTCTGGGTACAGTCACCAGACCTTCTTCCGAGGTAACTCTGGGTACAGTCACTAGACCTCCTTCCGAGGTACCTCTGGGTACAGTCACCAGGCCTTCCTTCTCAGGTAACTCTGGGTACAGTCACCAGGCCTTTCTTTCGAGGTATCTCTGGGTACAGTCACAAGGACTTCCTTGTCAGTTACCTCTGGGTACAGTTCCCAGACCTTCCTTCTGAGGTGCCTCTGAGTACAGTCACCAGGCGTTTCTTCCGAGGTACTTTTGGGTACAGTCACCAGGCCTTGCTTCCGAGGTACCTCTGGGTAAATTCACCAGGCCTTTCTTACGAGGTACCTCTGGGTATAGTCAGCAGGCTTTTCTTCTGAGGTACCTATGCGTACAGTCACCAGAACTTCCTTCAGAAGTACCTCTGGGTACAGGCACCGGCCTGCCTTGTGAGGTATGTCTGGGTACAGTCACCAGCCCTTCCTTCTGAGGTAACCCTGGGTGCAGTCACCAGAATTTTCTTCCGGGGTACCTCTGGGTACAGACACCAGGCCTTTCTTTCGAGGTATCTCTGGGTACAGTCCGAAGGACTTCCTTGTGAGTTACCTCTGGGTAGAGTCACCAGGCCATCCTTCCGAGGTACCTCTGGGTACAGTCACCAGGACTTCCTTCTGATGTACATCTGGGTACGGTCACAAGTCCTTCCTTCCGAGGTACCTCTGGGTACCCTCACCAGGCCTTCCTTCCGAGGCACCTGGGTACACACACCAGGCCTTCCTTCTGAGGTAACTCTGGGTACAGTCACCAGAATTTTCTTCCGAGGTACCTCTGGCTGCAGTCACCAGGCCTTTCTTTCGAGGTACCTCTGGGTACAGTCAACAGGCCATCCTTCTGAGGAACCTCTGGGCACAGTCAACAGGCCTGACTTCTAATGTACATGTGGGTACGGTTACCAGGCTTTCCTTCCGAGGTTCCTCTGGGTACAGACACCAGGCCGTTCTTCCAAGGCACTTCTGGGTATAACCACCAGGCCTTCCTTCCGAGGTACACCTGGGTACAGCCACCAGGCCTTTCTTCCGAGGTACCTCTGGGTACAGTCACCAGGCATTTCTGACGAGGTACCTCTGGGTTCAGTCACCAGACCTTCCTTCTGAGTTAGCTCCGAGTACAGTCACCAGGCCTTTCTTCCGAGGTACGTGTGGGTAGTAAACAGTCCTTCCTTCCGAGGTATATCTAGGAACAGTCACCAGGCCTTGCTTCCTAGGTGCCTCTGGGTACAGTCACGAGGCCTTCATTTCGAGGTACCTCTGGGTACAGTCACCAGGCCTTCCTTCCCTTGTACCTCTGGGTACAGTCACCAGGCTTTTCTTAAGAGGTACCTCTGGGTACAGTCACGAGGCTTTCCTTCTGAGTTACCTCTGAGTACAGTCGCCAGGCCTTCCTTCCGAGGTACCCCTGGGTACACTTCCCAGACCTTCCTTCCGAGGTACCTCTGAGTACAGTCACCAGGCGTTTCTTCCGAGGTACTTTTGGGTACAGTCACCAGGCCTTGCTTCCGAGGTACCTTGAGTACTGTAACCACGCTTTCCTTCCGAGTTACCTCTGGACAGAGTCACCACGCCTTCCTTCTGAGGTAACTCTGGGTACAGTCACCAGAATTTTCTTCCGAGGTACCTCTGGGTGCAGTCACCAGGCCTTTCTTTCGAGGTACCTCTGGGTACAGTCAACAGGCCATTCTTCCAAGGCATTTTTTGGTATAGCCACCAGGACTTCCTTCCGAGGTACACCTGGGTACAGTCACCAGGCCTTTCTTCCGAGGTACCTCTGGGTTCAGTCACCAGGCCTTCGTTCTGAGTTAGCTCCGAGTACAGTCACCAGGCCTTTCTTCCGAGGTACGTCTGGGTAGTAACCAGGCCTTCCTTCCGAGATATATCTAGGAACAGTCACCAGGCCTTGCTTCCTACGTGCCTCTGGGTACAGTCACCAGGCCTTCATTCCGAGGTACCTCTGGGTACAGTCACCAGGCCTTCGTTCCCTTGTACCTCTGGGTACAGTCACCAGGCTTTTCTTAAGAGGTATCTCTGGGTACAGTCACGAGGCTTTCCTTCTGAGTTAGCTCTGGGTACAGTCGCCAGGCCTTCCTTCCGACGTACCTCTGGGTACAGTCACCAGGCCTTCCTTCCTAGGTGCCTCTGGGTACAGTCACCAGGCCTTCCTTCTGAGGTACTTCTGGGTACAGTCTCCAGGCCTTCCTTCCGAGGTACCTCTGAATACAGTCACCGTGCCTTACTTCCCAGGTACCTTTGGGTACGGTCACCAAGCCTTCCTTCCGAGGCACCTCTGGGTACAGCCACCGGGCCTTCCTGCCGAAGTACCTCTGGGTACAGTTCCCAGACCTTCCTTCCGAGGTACCTCTGAGTACAGTCACCAGGCGTTTCTTCCGAGGTACTTTTGGGTACAGTCACCAGGCCTTGCTTCCTAGGTACCTTGAGTACTGTAACCACGCTTTCCTTCCGAGTTACCTCTGGACAGGGTCACCACGCCTTCCTTCTGAGGTAACTCTGGGTACAGTCACCAGAATTTTCTTCCGAGGTACCTCTGGGTGCAGTCACCAGGCCTTTCTTTCGAGGTACCTCTGGGTACAGTCAACAGGCCTTCCTTCTGAGGTACCTCTGGGCACAGTCAACAGGCCTGACTTCTAATGTACATCTGGGTACGGTCAACAGGCTTTCCTTCCGAGGTACCTCTGGGTACAGTCACCAGGCATTTCTGACGAGGTTCCTCTGGGTACAGTCACCAGGCCTTCCTTCTGAGGTACCTCTGAGTACAGTCACCAGGCCTTTCTTGCGAGGCACGTCTGGGTAGTAACCAGGCCTTCCTTCCGAGGTACCTCTGGGTACAGTCACCATCGCTTCCTTCCGAGGTACCTCTGGGTAGAGTCACCAGGCCTTCCTTCCGAGGTACTTCTGGGTACAATCACCAGGCCTTCCTTCCGAGGTACCTTTGGGTACAGTGACGAGGTCTTTCTTCTGAGGTACCTCTGAGTACAGTCACCAGGCCTTTCTTCCGAGGTACTTCTGGGTAGTCACCATGCCTTCCTTCCAAGGTACCTCTCGGTACAGTCTCCAGGCCTTCCTTCCGAGGTACTTCTGGGTACAATCACCAGGCCTTCCTTCCGAGGTACCTTTGAGTACAGTGACGAGCTCTTTCTTCTGAGGTACCTCTGAGTACAGTCTCCAGGCCTTCCTTTCGAGGTACTTCTGGGTACAGTCACCAGACCTTCTTCCGAGGTAACTCTGGGTACAGTCACTAGGCCTCCTTCCGAGGTACCTCTGGGTACAGTCACCAGGCCTTCCTTCTCAGGTAACTCTGGGTACAGTCTCCAGACCTTCCTTCCGAGGTACCTCTGAGTACAGTCACCAGGCGTTTCTTCCGAGGTACTTTTGGGTACAGTCACCAGGCCTTGCTTCCGAGGTACCTTGAGTACTGTAACCACGCTTTCCTTCCGAGTTACCTCTGGACAGAGTCACCACGCCTTCCTTCTGAGGTAACTCTGGGTACAGTCACCAGAATTTTCTTCCGAGGTACCTCTGGGTGCAGTCACCAGGCCTTTCTTTCGAGGTACCTCTGGGTACAGTCAACAGGCCATTCTTCCAAGGCATTTCTGGGTATAGCCACCAGGACTTCCTTCCGAGGTACACCTGGGTACAGTCACCAGGCCTTTCTTCCGAGGTACCTCTGGGTTCAGTCACCAGGCCTTCCTTCTGAGTTAGCTCCAAGTACAGTCACCAGGCCTTTCATCCGAGGTACGTCTGGGTAGTAACCAGGCCTTCCTTCCGAGATATATCTAGGAACAGTCACCAGGCCTTGCTTCCTACGTGCCTCTGGGTACAGTCACCAGGCCTTCATTCCGAGGTACCTCTGGGTACAGTCACCAGGCCTTCGTTCCCTTGTACCTCTGGGTACAGTCACCAGGCTTTTCTTAAGAGGTACCTCTGGGTACAGTCACGAGGCTTTCCTTCTGAGTTAGCTCTGGGTACAGTCGCCAGGCCTTCCTTCCGACGTACCTCTGGGTACAGTCACCAGGCCTTCCTTCCTAGGTGCCTCTGGGTACAGTCACCAGGCCTTCCTTCTGAGGTACTTCTGGGTACAGTCTCCAGGCCTTCCTTCCGAGGTACCTCTGAATACAGTCACCGTGCCTTACTTCCCAGGTACCTTTGGGTACGGTCACCAAGCCTTCCTTCCGAGGCACCTCTGGGTACAGCCACCAGGCCTTCCTGCCGAAGTACCTCTGGGTACAGTTCCCAGACCTTCCTTCTGAGGTACCTCTGAGTACAGTCACCAGGCGTTTCTTCCGAGGTACTTTTGGGTACAGTCACCAGGCCTTGCTTCCTAGGTACCTTGAGTACTGTAACCACGCTTTCCTTCCGAGTTACCTCTGGACAGGGCCACCACGCCTTCCTTCTGAGGTAACTCTGGGTACAGTCACCAGAATTTTCTTCCGAGGTACCTCTGGGTGCAGTCACCAGGCCTTTCTTTCGAGGTACCTCTGGGTACAGTCAACAGGCCTTCATTCTGAGGTACCTCTGGGCACAGTCAACAGGCCTGACTTCTAATGTACATCTGGGTACGGTCAACAGGCTTTCCTCCGAGGTACCTCTGGGTACAGTCACCAGGCATTTCTGACGAGGTTCCTCTGGGTACAGTCACCAGGCCTTCCTTCTGAGGTACCTCTGAGTACAGTCACCAGGCCTTTCTTCCGAGGTACGTCTGGGTAGTAACCAGGCCTTCCTTCCGAGGTACCTCTGGGTACAGTCACCATCGCTTCCTTCCGAGGTACCTCTGGGTAGAGTCACCAGGCCTTCCTTCCGAGGTACTTCTGGGTACAATCACCAGGCCTTCCTTCCGAGGTACCTTTGGGTACAGTGACGAGGTCTTTCTTCTGAGGTACCTCTGAGTACAGTCACCAGGCCTTTCTTCCGAGGTACTTCTGGGTAGTCACCATGCCTTCCTTCCAAGGTACCTCTCGGTACAGTCTCCAGGCCTTCCTTCCGAGGTACTTCTGGGTACAATCACCAGGCCTTCCTCCCGAGGTACCTTTGGGTACAGTGACGAGCTCTTTCTTCTGAGGTACCTCTGAGTACAGTCTCCAGGCCTTCCTTCCGAGGTACTTCTGGGTACAGTCACCAGACCTTCTTCCGAGGTAACTCTGGGTACAGTCACTAGGCCTCCTTCCGAGGTACCTCTGGGTACAGTCACCAGGCCTTCCTTCTCAGGTAACTCTGGGTACAGTCTCCAGACCTTCCTTCCGAGGTACCTCTGAGTACAGTCACCAGGCGTTTCTTCCGAGGTACTTTTGGGTACAGTCACCAGGCCTTGCTTCCGAGGTACCTTGAGTACTGTAACCACGGTTTCCTTCCGAGTTACCTCTGGACAGAGTCACCACGCCTTCCTTCTGAGGTAACTCTGGGTACAGTCACCAGAATTTTCTTCCGAGGTACCTCTGGGTGCAGTCACCAGGCCTTTCTTTCGAGGTACCTCTGGGTACAGTCAACAGGCCTTCCTTCTGAGGTACCTCTGGGTACAGTCACCAGGCATTTCTGACGAGGTTCCTCTGGGTACAGTCTCCAGGCCTTCCTTCCGAGGTACTTCTGGGTACAGTCACCAGACCTTCTTCCGAGGTAACTCTGGGTACAGTCACTAGACCTCCTTCCGAGGTACCTCTGGGTACAGTCACCAGGCCTTCCTTCTCAGGTAACTCTGGGTACAGTCACCAGGCCTTTCTTTCGAGGTATCTCTGGGTACAGTCACAAGGACTTCCTTGTCAGTTACCTCTGGGTACAGTTCCCAGACCTTCCTTCTGAGGTGCCTCTGAGTACAGTCACCAGGCGTTTCTTCCGAGGTACTTTTGGGTACAGTCACCAGGCCTTGCTTCCGAGGTACCTCTGGGTAAATTCACCAGGCCTTTCTTACGAGGTACCTCTGGGTATAGTCAGCAGGCTTTTCTTCTGAGGTACCTATGCGTACAGTCACCAGAACTTCCTTCAGAAGTACCTCTGGGTACAGGCACCGGCCTGCCTTGTGAGGTATGTCTGGGTACAGTCACCAGCCCTTCCTTCTGAGGTAACCCTGGGTGCAGTCACCAGAATTTTCTTCCGGGGTACCTCTGGGTACAGACACCAGGCCTTTCTTTCGAGGTATCTCTGGGTACAGTCCGAAGGACTTCCTTGTGAGTTACCTCTGGGTAGAGTCACCAGGCCATCCTTCCGAGGTACCTCTGGGTACAGTCACCAGGACTTCCTTCTGATGTACATCTGGGTACGGTCACAAGTCCTTCCTTCCGAGGTACCTCTGGGTACCCTCACCAGGCCTTCCTTCCGAGGCACCTGGGTACACACACCAGGCCTTCCTTCTGAGGTAACTCTGGGTACAGTCACCAGAATTTTCTTCCGAGGTACCTCTGGCTGCAGTCACCAGGCCTTTCTTTCGAGGTACCTCTGGGTACAGTCAACAGGCCATCCTTCTGAGGAACCTCTGGGCACAGTCAACAGGCCTGACTTCTAATGTACATGTGGGTACGGTTACCAGGCTTTCCTTCCGAGGTTCCTCTGGGTACAGACACCAGGCCGTTCTTCCAAGGCACTTCTGGGTATAACCACCAGGCCTTCCTTCCGAGGTACACCTGGGTACAGCCACCAGGCCTTTCTTCCGAGGTACCTCTGGGTACAGTCACCAGGCATTTCTGACGAGGTACCTCTGGGTTCAGTCACCAGACCTTCCTTCTGAGTTAGCTCCGAGTACAGTCACCAGGCCTTTCTTCCGAGGTACGTGTGGGTAGTAAACAGTCCTTCCTTCCGAGGTATATCTAGGAACAGTCACCAGGCCTTGCTTCCTAGGTGCCTCTGGGTACAGTCACGAGGCCTTCATTTCGAGGTACCTCTGGGTACAGTCACCAGGCCTTCCTTCCCTTGTACCTCTGGGTACAGTCACCAGGCTTTTCTTAAGAGGTACCTCTGGGTACAGTCACGAGGCTTTCCTTCTGAGTTACCTCTGAGTACAGTCGCCAGGCCTTCCTTCCGAGGTACCCCTGGGTACACTTCCCAGACCTTCCTTCCGAGGTACCTCTGAGTACAGTCACCAGGCGTTTCTTCCGAGGTACTTTTGGGTACAGTCACCAGGCCTTGCTTCCGAGGTACCTTGAGTACTGTAACCACGCTTTCCTTCCGAGTTACCTCTGGACAGAGTCACCACGCCTTCCTTCTGAGGTAACTCTGGGTACAGTCACCAGAATTTTCTTCCGAGGTACCTCTGGGTGCAGTCACCAGGCCTTTCTTTCGAGGTACCTCTGGGTACAGTCAACAGGCCATTCTTCCAAGGCATTTTTTGGTATAGCCACCAGGACTTCCTTCCGAGGTACACCTGGGTACAGTCACCAGGCCTTTCTTCCGAGGTACCTCTGGGTTCAGTCACCAGGCCTTCGTTCTGAGTTAGCTCCGAGTACAGTCACCAGGCCTTTCTTCCGAGGTACGTCTGGGTAGTAACCAGGCCTTCCTTCCGAGATATATCTAGGAACAGTCACCAGGCCTTGCTTCCTACGTGCCTCTGGGTACAGTCACCAGGCCTTCATTCCGAGGTACCTCTGGGTACAGTCACCAGGCCTTCGTTCCCTTGTACCTCTGGGTACAGTCACCAGGCTTTTCTTAAGAGGTATCTCTGGGTACAGTCACGAGGCTTTCCTTCTGAGTTAGCTCTGGGTACAGTCGCCAGGCCTTCCTTCCGACGTACCTCTGGGTACAGTCACCAGGCCTTCCTTCCTAGGTGCCTCTGGGTACAGTCACCAGGCCTTCCTTCTGAGGTACTTCTGGGTACAGTCTCCAGGCCTTCCTTCCGAGGTACCTCTGAATACAGTCACCGTGCCTTACTTCCCAGGTACCTTTGGGTACGGTCACCAAGCCTTCCTTCCGAGGCACCTCTGGGTACAGCCACCGGGCCTTCCTGCCGAAGTACCTCTGGGTACAGTTCCCAGACCTTCCTTCCGAGGTACCTCTGAGTACAGTCACCAGGCGTTTCTTCCGAGGTACTTTTGGGTACAGTCACCAGGCCTTGCTTCCTAGGTACCTTGAGTACTGTAACCACGCTTTCCTTCCGAGTTACCTCTGGACAGGGTCACCACGCCTTCCTTCTGAGGTAACTCTGGGTACAGTCACCAGAATTTTCTTCCGAGGTACCTCTGGGTGCAGTCACCAGGCCTTTCTTTCGAGGTACCTCTGGGTACAGTCAACAGGCCTTCCTTCTGAGGTACCTCTGGGCACAGTCAACAGGCCTGACTTCTAATGTACATCTGGGTACGGTCAACAGGCTTTCCTTCCGAGGTACCTCTGGGTACAGTCACCAGGCATTTCTGACGAGGTTCCTCTGGGTACAGTCACCAGGCCTTCCTTCTGAGGTACCTCTGAGTACAGTCACCAGGCCTTTCTTGCGAGGCACGTCTGGGTAGTAACCAGGCCTTCCTTCCGAGGTACCTCTGGGTACAGTCACCATCGCTTCCTTCCGAGGTACCTCTGGGTAGAGTCACCAGGCCTTCCTTCCGAGGTACTTCTGGGTACAATCACCAGGCCTTCCTTCCGAGGTACCTTTGGGTACAGTGACGAGGTCTTTCTTCTGAGGTACCTCTGAGTACAGTCACCAGGCCTTTCTTCCGAGGTACTTCTGGGTAGTCACCATGCCTTCCTTCCAAGGTACCTCTCGGTACAGTCTCCAGGCCTTCCTTCCGAGGTACTTCTGGGTACAATCACCAGGCCTTCCTTCCGAGGTACCTTTGAGTACAGTGACGAGCTCTTTCTTCTGAGGTACCTCTGAGTACAGTCTCCAGGCCTTCCTTTCGAGGTACTTCTGGGTACAGTCACCAGACCTTCTTCCGAGGTAACTCTGGGTACAGTCACTAGGCCTCCTTCCGAGGTACCTCTGGGTACAGTCACCAGGCCTTCCTTCTCAGGTAACTCTGGGTACAGTCTCCAGACCTTCCTTCCGAGGTACCTCTGAGTACAGTCACCAGGCGTTTCTTCCGAGGTACTTTTGGGTACAGTCACCAGGCCTTGCTTCCGAGGTACCTTGAGTACTGTAACCACGCTTTCCTTCCGAGTTACCTCTGGACAGAGTCACCACGCCTTCCTTCTGAGGTAACTCTGGGTACAGTCACCAGAATTTTCTTCCGAGGTACCTCTGGGTGCAGTCACCAGGCCTTTCTTTCGAGGTACCTCTGGGTACAGTCAACAGGCCATTCTTCCAAGGCATTTCTGGGTATAGCCACCAGGACTTCCTTCCGAGGTACACCTGGGTACAGTCACCAGGCCTTTCTTCCGAGGTACCTCTGGGTTCAGTCACCAGGCCTTCCTTCTGAGTTAGCTCCAAGTACAGTCACCAGGCCTTTCATCCGAGGTACGTCTGGGTAGTAACCAGGCCTTCCTTCCGAGATATATCTAGGAACAGTCACCAGGCCTTGCTTCCTACGTGCCTCTGGGTACAGTCACCAGGCCTTCATTCCGAGGTACCTCTGGGTACAGTCACCAGGCCTTCGTTCCCTTGTACCTCTGGGTACAGTCACCAGGCTTTTCTTAAGAGGTACCTCTGGGTACAGTCACGAGGCTTTCCTTCTGAGTTAGCTCTGGGTACAGTCGCCAGGCCTTCCTTCCGACGTACCTCTGGGTACAGTCACCAGGCCTTCCTTCCTAGGTGCCTCTGGGTACAGTCACCAGGCCTTCCTTCTGAGGTACTTCTGGGTACAGTCTCCAGGCCTTCCTTCCGAGGTACCTCTGAATACAGTCACCGTGCCTTACTTCCCAGGTACCTTTGGGTACGGTCACCAAGCCTTCCTTCCGAGGCACCTCTGGGTACAGCCACCGGGCCTTCCTGCCGAAGTACCTCTGGGTACAGTTCCCAGACCTTCCTTCTGAGGTACCTCTGAGTACAGTCACCAGGCGTTTCTTCCGAGGTACTTTTGGGTACAGTCACCAGGCCTTGCTTCCTAGGTACCTTGAGTACTGTAACCACGCTTTCCTTCCGAGTTACCTCTGGACAGGGCCACCACGCCTTCCTTCTGAGGTAACTCTGGGTACAGTCACCAGAATTTTCTTCCGAGGTACCTCTGGGTGCAGTCACCAGGCCTTTCTTTCGAGGTACCTCTGGGTACAGTCAACAGGCCTTCATTCTGAGGTACCTCTGGGCACAGTCAACAGGCCTGACTTCTAATGTACATCTGGGTACGGTCAACAGGCTTTCCTCCGAGGTACCTCTGGGTACAGTCACCAGGCATTTCTGACGAGGTTCCTCTGGGTACAGTCACCAGGCCTTCCTTCTGAGGTACCTCTGAGTACAGTCACCAGGCCTTTCTTCCGAGGTACGTCTGGGTAGTAACCAGGCCTTCCTTCCGAGGTACCTCTGGGTACAGTCACCATCGCTTCCTTCCGAGGTACCTCTGGGTAGAGTCACCAGGCCTTCCTTCCGAGGTACTTCTGGGTACAATCACCAGGCCTTCCTTCCGAGGTACCTTTGGGTACAGTGACGAGGTCTTTCTTCTGAGGTACCTCTGAGTACAGTCACCAGGCCTTTCTTCCGAGGTACTTCTGGGTAGTCACCATGCCTTCCTTCCAAGGTACCTCTCGGTACAGTCTCCAGGCCTTCCTTCCGAGGTACTTCTGGGTACAATCACCAGGCCTTCCTCCCGAGGTACCTTTGGGTACAGTGACGAGGTCTTTCTTCTGAGGTACCTCTGAGTACAGTCTCCAGGCCTTCCTTCCGAGGTACTTCTGGGTACAGTCACCAGACCTTCTTCCGAGGTAACTCTGGGTACAGTCACTAGGCCTCCTTCCGAGGTACCTCTGGGTACAGTCACCAGGCCTTCCTTCTCAGGTAACTCTGGGTACAGTCTCCAGACCTTCCTTCCGAGGTACCTCTGAGTACAGTCACCAGGCGTTTCTTCCGAGGTACTTTTGGGTACAGTCACCAGGCCTTGCTTCCGAGGTACCTTGAGTACTGTAACCACGCTTTCCTTCCGAGTTACCTCTGGACAGAGTCACCACGCCTTCCTTCTGAGGTAACTCTGGGTACAGTCACCAGAATTTTCTTCCGAGGTACCTCTGGGTGCAGTCACCAGGCCTTTCTTTCGAGGTACCTCTGGGTACAGTCAACAGGCCTTCCTTCTGAGGTACCTCTGGGTACAGTCACCAGGCATTTCTGACGAGGTTCCTCTGGGTACAGTCTCCAGGCCTTCCTTCCGAGGTACTTCTGGGTACAGTCACCAGACCTTCTTCCGAGGTAACTCTGGGTACAGTCACTAGACCTCCTTCCGAGGTACCTCTGGGTACAGTCACCAGGCCTTCCTTCTCAGGTAACTCTGGGTACAGTCACCAGGCCTTTCTTTCGAGGTATCTCTGGGTACAGTCACAAGGACTTCCTTGTCAGTTACCTCTGGGTACAGTTCCCAGACCTTCCTTCTGAGGTGCCTCTGAGTACAGTCAGCAGGCGTTTCTTCCGAGGTACTTTTGGGTACAGTCACCAGGCCTTGCTTCCGAGGTACCTCTGGGTAAATTCACCAGGCCTTTCTTACGAGGTACCTCTGGGTATAGTCAGCAGGCTTTTCTTCTGAGGTACCTATGCGTACAGTCACCAGAACTTCCTTCAGAAGTACCTCTGGGTACAGGCACCGGCCTGCCTTGTGAGGTATGTCTGGGTACAGTCACCAGCCCTTCCTTCTGAGGTAACCCTGGGTGCAGTCACCAGAATTTTCTTCCGGGGTACCTCTGGGTACAGACACCAGGCCTTTCTTTCGAGGTATCTCTGGGTACAGTCCGAAGGACTTCCTTGTGAGTTACCTCTGGGTAGAGTCACCAGGCCATCCTTCCGAGGTACCTCTGGGTACAGTCACCAGGACTTCCTTCTGATGTACATCTGGGTACGGTCACAAGTCCTTCCTTCCGAGGTACCTCTGGGTACCCTCACCAGGCCTTCCTTCCGAGGCACCTGGGTACACACACCAGGCCTTCCTTCTGAGGTAACTCTGGGTACAGTCACCAGAATTTTCTTCCGAGGTACCTCTGGCTGCAGTCACCAGGCCTTTCTTTCGAGGTACCTCTGGGTACAGTCAACAGGCCATCCTTCTGAGGAACCTCTGGGCACAGTCAACAGGCCTGACTTCTAATGTACATGTGGGTACGGTTACCAGGCTTTCCTTCCGAGGTTCCTCTGGGTACAGACACCAGGCCGTTCTTCCAAGGCACTTCTGGGTATAGCCACCAGGCCTTCCTTCCGAGGTACACCTGGGTACAGCCACCAGGCCTTTCTTCCGAGGTACCTCTGGGTACAGTCACCAGGCATTTCTGACGAGGTACCTCTGGGTTCAGTCACCAGACCTTCCTTCTGAGTTAGCTCCGAGTACAGTCACCAGGCCTTTCTTCCGAGGTACGTGTGGGTAGTAAACAGTCCTTCCTTCCGAGGTATATCTAGGAACAGTCACCAGGCCTTGCTTCCTAGGTGCCTCTGGGTACAGTCACGAGGCCTTCATTTCGAGGTACCTCTGGGTACAGTCACCAGGCCTTCCTTCCCTTGTACCTCTGGGTACAGTCACCAGGCTTTTCTTAAGAGGTACCTCTGGGTACAGTCACGAGGCTTTCCTTCTGAGTTACCTCTGAGTACAGTCGCCAGGCCTTCCTTCCGAGGTACCCCTGGGTACACTTCCCAGACCTTCCTTCCGAGGTACCTCTGAGTACAGTCACCAGGCGTTTCTTCCGAGGTACTTTTGGGTACAGTCACCAGGCCTTGCTTCCGAGGTACCTTGAGTACTGTAACCACGCTTTCCTTCCGAGTTACCTCTGGACAGAGTCACCACGCCTTCCTTCTGAGGTAACTCTGGGTACAGTCACCAGAATTTTCTTCCGAGGTACCTCTGGGTGCAGTCACCAGGCCTTTCTTTCGAGGTACCTCTGGGTACAGTCAACAGGCCATTCTTCCAAGGCATTTTTTGGTATAGCCACCAGGACTTCCTTCCGAGGTACACCTGGGTACAGTCACCAGGCCTTTCTTCCGAGGTACCTCTGGGTTCAGTCACCAGGCCTTCGTTCTGAGTTAGCTCCGAGTACAGTCACCAGGCCTTTCTTCCGAGGTACGTCTGGGTAGTAACCAGGCCTTCCTTCCGAGATATATCTAGGAACAGTCACCAGGCCTTGCTTCCTACGTGCCTCTGGGTACAGTCACCAGGCCTTCATTCCGAGGTACCTCTGGGTACAGTCACCAGGCCTTCGTTCCCTTGTACCTCTGGGTACAGTCACCAGGCTTTTCTTAAGAGGTATCTCTGGGTACAGTCACGAGGCTTTCCTTCTGAGTTAGCTCTGGGTACAGTCGCCAGGCCTTCCTTCCGACGTACCTCTGGGTACAGTCACCAGGCCTTCCTTCCTAGGTGCCTCTGGGTACAGTCACCAGGCCTTCCTTCTGAGGTACTTCTGGTTACAGTCTCCAGGCCTTCCTTCCGAGGTACCTCTGAATACAGTCACCGTGCCTTACTTCCCAGGTACCTTTGGGTACGGTCACCAAGCCTTCCTTCGGAGGCACCTCTGGGTACAGCCACCGGGCCTTCCTGCCGAAGTACCTCTGGGTACAGTTCCCAGACCTTCCTTCCGAGGTACCTCTGAGTACAGTCACCAGGCGTTTCTTCCGAGGTACTTTTGGGTACAGTCACCAGGCCTTGCTTCCTAGGTACCTTGAGTACTGTAACCACGCTTTCCTTCCGAGTTACCTCTGGACAGGGTCACCACGCCTTCCTTCTGAGGTAACTCTGGGTACAGTCACCAGAATTTTCTTCCGAGGTACCTCTGGGTGCAGTCACCAGGCCTTTCTTTCGAGGTACCTCTGGGTACAGTCAACAGGCCTTCCTTCTGAGGTACCTCTGGGCACAGTCAACAGGCCTGACTTCTAATGTACATCTGGGTACGGTCAACAGGCTTTCCTTCCGAGGTACCTCTGGGTACAGTCACCAGGCATTTCTGACGAGGTTCCTCTGGGTACAGTCACCAGGCCTTCCTTCTGAGGTACCTCTGAGTACAGTCACCAGGCCTTTCTTGCGAGGCACGTCTGGGTAGTAACCAGGCCTTCCTTCCGAGGTACCTCTGGGTACAGTCACCATCGCTTCCTTCCGAGGTACCTCTGGGTAGAGTCACCAGGCCTTCCTTCCGAGGTACTTCTGGGTACAATCACCAGGCCTTCCTTCCGAGGTACCTTTGGGTACAGTGACGAGGTCTTTCTTCTGAGGTACCTCTGAGTACAGTCACCAGGCCTTTCTTCCGAGGTACTTCTGGGTAGTCACCATGCCTTCCTTCCAAGGTACCTCTCGGTACAGTCTCCAGGCCTTCCTTCCGAGGTACTTCTGGGTACAATCACCAGGCCTTCCTTCCGAGGTACCTTTGGGTACAGTGACGAGGTCTTTCTTCTGAGGTACCTCTGAGTACAGTCTCCAGGCCTTCCTTCCGAGGTACTTCTGGGTACAGTCACCAGACCTTCTTCCGAGGTATCTGGGTACAGTCACTAGGCCTCCTTCCGAGGTACCTCTGGGTACAGTCACCAGGCCTTCCTTCTCAGGTAACTCTGGGTACAGTCTCCAGACCTTCCTTCCGAGGTACCTCTGTGTACAGTCACCAGGCGTTTCTTCCGAGGTACTTTTGGGTACAGTCACCAGGCCTTGCTTCCGAGGTACCTTGAGTACTGTAACCACGCTTTCCTTCCGAGTTACCTCTGGACAGAGTCACCACGCCTTCCTTCTGAGGTAACTCTGGGTACAGTCACCAGAATTTTCTTCCGAGGTACCTCTGGGTGCAGTCACCAGGCCTTTCTTTCGAGGTACCTCTGGGTACAGTCAACAGGCCTTCCTTCTGAGGTACCTCTGGGTACAGTCAACAGGCATTTCTGACGAGGTTCCTCTGGGTACAGTCTCCAGGCCTTCCTTCCGAGGTACTTCTGGGTACAGTCACCAGACCTTCTTCCGAGGTAACTCTGAGTACAGTCACTAGACCTCCTTCCGAGGTACCTCTGGGTACAGTCACCAGGCCTTTCTTTCGAGGTATCTCTGGGTACAGTCACAAGGACTTCCTTGTCAGTTACCTCTGGGTACAGTTCCCAGACCTTCCTTCTGAGGTGCCTCTGAGTACAGTCACCAGGCGTTTCTTCCGAGGTACTTTTGGGTACAGTCACCAGGCCTTGCTTCCGAGGTACCTCTGGGTAAATTCACCAGGCCTTTCTTACGAGGTACCTCTGGGTATAGTCAGCAGGCTTTTCTTCTGAGGTACCTATGCGTACAGTCACCAGAACTTCCTTCAGAAGTACCTCTGGGTACAGGCACCGGCCTGCCTTGTGAGGTATGTCTGGGTACAGTCACCAGCCCTTCCTTCTGAGGTAACCCTGGGTGCAGTCACCAGAATTTTCTTCCGGGGTACCTCTGGGTACAGACACCAGGCCTTTCTTTCGAGGTATCTCTGGGTACAGTCCGAAGGACTTCCTTGTGAGTTACCTCTGGGTAGAGTCACCAGGCCATCCTTCCGAGGTACCTCTGGGTACAGTCACCAGGACTTCCTTCTGATGTACATCTGGGTACGGTCACAAGGCCTTCCTTCCGAGGTACCTCTGGGTACCCTCACCAGGCCTTCCTTCCGAGGCACCTGGGTACACACACCAGGCCTTCCTTCTGAGGTAACTCTGGGTACAGTCACCAGAATTTTCTTCCGAGGTACCTCTGGCTGCAGTCACCAGGCCTTTCTTTCGAGGTACCTCTGGGTACAGTCAACAGGCCATCCTTCTGAGGTACCTCTGGGCACAGTCAACAGGCCTGACTTCTAATGTACATGTGGGTACGGTTACCAGGCTTTCCTTCCGAGGTTCCTCTGGGTACAGTCACCAGGCCGTTCTTCCAAGGCACTTCTGGGTATAGCCACCAGGCCTTCCTTCCGAGGTACACCTGGGTACAGCCACCAGGCCTTTCTTCCGAGGTACCTCTGGGTACAGTCACCAGGCATTTCTGACGAGGTACCTCTGGGTTCAGTCACCAGGCCTTCCTTCTGAGTTAGCTCCGAGTACAGTCACCAGGCCTTTCTTCCGAGGTACGTGTGGGTAGTAAACAGGCCTTCCTTCCGAGGTATATCTAGGAACAGTCACCAGGCCTTGCTTCCTAGGTGCCTCTGGGTACAGTCACGAGGCCTTCATTTCGAGGTACCTCTGGGTACAGTCACCAGGCCTTCGTTCCCTTGTACCTCTGGGTACAGTCACCAGGCTTTTCTTAAGAGGTACCTCTGGGTACAGTCACGAGGCTTTCCTTCTGAGTTACCTCTGAGTACAGTCGCCAGGCCTTCCTTCCGAGGTACCCCTGGGTACACTTCCCAGACCTTCCTTCCGAGGTACCTCTGAGTACAGTCACCAGGCGTTTCTTCCGAGGTACTTTTGGGTACAGTCACCAGGCCTTGCTTCCGAGGTACCTTGAGTACTGTAACCACGCTTTCCTTCCGAGTTACCTCTGGACAGAGTCACCACGCCTTCCTTCTGAGGTAACTCTGGGTACAGTCACCAGAATTTTCTTCCGAGGTACCTCTGGGTGCAGTCACCAGGCCTTTCTTTCGAGGTACCTCTGGGTACAGTCAACAGGCCATTCTTCCAAGGCATTTCTGGGTATAGCCACCAGGACTTCCTTCCGAGGTACACCTGGGTACAGTCACCAGGCCTTTCTTCCGAGGTACCTCTGGGTTCAGTCACCAGGCCTTCGTTCTGAGTTAGCTCCGAGTACAGTCACCAGGCCTTTCTTCCGAGGTACGTCTGGGTAGTAACCAGGCCTTCCTTCCGAGATATATCTAGGAACAGTCACCAGGCCTTGCTTCCTACGTGCCTCTGGGTACAGTCACCAGGCCTTCATTCCGAGGTACCTCTGGGTACAGTCACCAGGCCTTCGTTCCCTTGTACCTCTGGGTACAGTCACCAGGCTTTTCTTAAGAGGTATCTCTGGGTACAGTCACGAGGCTTTCCTTCTGAGTTAGCTCTGGGTACAGTCGCCAGGCCTTCCTTCCGACGTACCTCTGGGTACAGTCACCAGGCCTTCCTTCCTAGGTGCCTCTGGGTACAGTCACCAGGCCTTCCTTCTGAGGTACTTCTGGGTACAGTCTCCAGGCCTTCCTTCCGAGGTACCTCTGAATACAGTCACCGTGCCTTACTTCCCAGGTACCTTTGGGTACGGTCACCAAGCCTTCCTTCGGAGGCACCTCTGGGTACAGCCACCGGGCCTTCCTGCCGAAGTACCTCTGGGTACAGTTCCCAGACCTTCCTTCCGAGGTACCTCTGAGTACAGTCACCAGGCGTTTCTTCCGAGGTACTTTTGGGTACAGTCACCAGGCCTTGCTTCCTAGGTACCTTGAGTACTGTAACCACGCTTTCCTTCCGAGTTACCTCTGGACAGGGTCACCACGCCTTCCTTCTGAGGTAACTCTGGGTACAGTCACCAGAATTTTCTTCCGAGGTACCTCTGGGTGCAGTCACCAGGCCTTTCTTTCGAGGTACCTCTGGGTACAGTCAACAGGCCTTCCTTCTGAGGTACCTCTGGGCACAGTCAACAGGCCTGACTTCTAATGTACATCTGGGTACGGTCAACAGGCTTTCCTTCCGAGGTACCTCTGGGTACAGTCACCAGGCATTTCTGACGAGGTTCCTCTGGGTACAGTCACCAGGCCTTCCTTCTGAGGTACCTCTGAGTACAGTCACCAGGCCTTCCTTCCGAGGTACGTCTGGGTAGTAACCAGGCCTTCCTTCCGAGGTACCTCTGGGTACAGTCACCATCGCTTCCTTCCGAGGTACCTCTGGGTAGAGTCACCAGGCCTTCCTTCCGAGGTACTTCTGGGTACAATCACCAGGCCTTCCTTCCGAGGTACCTTTGGGTACAGTGACGAGGTCTTTCTTCTGAGGTACCTCTGAGTACAGTCACCAGGCCTTTCTTCCGAGGTACTTCTGGGTAGTCACCATGCCTTCCTTCCAAGGTACCTCTCGGTACAGTCTCCAGGCCTTCCTTCCGAGGTACTTCTGGGTACAATCACCAGGCCTTCCTTCCGAGGTACCTTTGGGTACAGTGACGAGCTCTTTCTTCTGAGGTACCTCTGAGTACAGTCTCCAGGCCTTCCTTCCGAGGTACTTCTGGGTACAGTCACCAGACCTTCTTCCGAGGTAACTCTGGGTACAGTCACTAGGCCTCCTTCCGAGGTACCTCTGGGTACAGTCACCAGGCCTTCCTTCTCAGGTAACTCTGGGTATAGTCTCCAGACCTTCCTTCCGAGGTACCTCTGAGTACAGTCACCAGGCGTTTCTTCCGAGGTACTTTTGGGTACAGTCACCAGGCCTTGCTTCCGAGGTACCTTGAGTACTGTAACCACGCTTTCCTTCCGAGTTACCTCTGGACAGAGTCACCACGCCTTCCTTCTGAGGTAACTCTGGGTACAGTCACCAGAATTTTCTTCCGAGGTACCTCTGGGTGCAGTCACCAGGCCTTTCTTTCGAGGTACCTCTGGGTACAGTCAACAGGCCTTCCTTCTGAGGTACCTCTGGGTACAGTCAACAGGCATTTCTGACGAGGTTCCTCTGGGTACAGTCTCCAGGCCTTCCTTCCGAGGTACTTCTGGGTACAGTCACCAGACCTTCTTCCGAGGTAACTCTGGGTACAGTCACTAGACCTCCTTCCGAGGTACCTCTGGGTACAGTCACCAGGCCTTCCTTCTCAGGTAACTCTGGGTACAGTCACCAGGCCTTTCTTTCGAGGTATCTCTGGGTACAGTCACAAGGACTTCCTTGTCAGTTACCTCTGGGTACAGTTCCCAGACCTTCCTTCTGAGGTGCCTCTGAGTACAGTCACCAGGCGTTTCTTCCGAGGTACTTTTGGGTACAGTCACCAGGCCTTGCTTCCGAGGTACCTCTGGGTAAATTCACCAGGCCTTTCTTACGAGGTACCTCTGGGTATAGTCAGCAGGCTTTTCTTCTGAGGTACCTATGCGTACAGTCACCAGAACTTCCTTCAGAAGTACCTCTGGGTACAGGCACCGGCCTGCCTTGTGAGGTATGTCTGGGTACAGTCACCAGCCCTTCCTTCTGAGGTAACCCTGGGTGCAGTCACCAGAATTTTCTTCCGGGGTACCTCTGGGTACAGACACCAGGCCTTTCTTTCGAGGTATCTCTGGGTACAGTCCGAAGGACTTCCTTGTGAGTTACCTCTGGGTAGAGTCACCAGGCCATCCTTCCGAGGTACCTCTGGGTACAGTCACCAGGACTTCCTTCTGATGTACATCTGGGTACGGTCACAAGGCCTTCCTTCCGAGGTATATCTAGGAACAGTCACCAGGCCTTGCTTCCTAGGTGCCTCTGGGTACAGTCACGAGGCCTTCATTTCGAGGTACCTCTGGGTACAGTCACCAGGCCTTCGTTCCCTTGTACCTCTGGGTACAGTCACCAGGCTTTTCTTAAGAGGTACCTCTGGGTACAGTCACGAGGCTTTCCTTCTGAGTTACCTCTGAGTACAGTCGCCAGGCCTTCCTTCCGAGGTACACCTGGGTACACTTCCCAGACCTTCCTTCCGAGGTACCTCTGAGTACAGTCACCAGGCGTTTCTTCCGAGGTACTTTTGGGTACAGTCACCAGGCCTTGCTTCCGAGGTACCTTGAGTACTGTAACCACGCTTTCCTTCCGAGTTACCTCTGGACAGAGTCACCACGCCTTCCTTCTGAGGTAACTCTGGGTACAGTCACCAGAATTTTCTTCCGAGGTACCTCTGGGTGCAGTCACCAGGCCTTTCTTTCGAGGTACCTCTGGGTACAGTCAACAGGCCTTCCTTCTGAGGTACCTCTGGGTACAGTCAACAGGCATTTCTGACGAGGTTCCTCTGGGTACAGTCTCCAGGCCTTCGTTCCGAGGTACTTCTGGGTACAGTCACCAGACCTTCTTCCGAGGTAACTCTGGGTACAGTCACTAGACCTCCTTCCGAGGTACCTCTGGGTACAGTCACCAGGCCTTCCTTCTCAGGTAACTCTGGGTACAGTCACCAGGCCTTTCTTTCGAGGTATCTCTGGGTACAGTCACAAGGACTTCCTTGTCAGTTACCTCTGGGTACAGTTCCCAGACCTTCCTTCTGAGGTGCCTCTGAGTACAGTCAGCAGGCGTTTCTTCCGAGGTACTTTTGGGTACAGTCACGAGGCCTTGCTTCCGAGGTACCTCTGGGTAAATTCACCAGGCCTTTCTTACGAGGTACCTCTGGGTATAGTCAGCAGGCTTTTCTTCTGAGGTACCTATGCGTACAGTCACCAGAACTTCCTTCAGAAGTACCTCTGGGTACAGGCACCGGCCTGCCTTGTGAGGTATGTCTGGGTACAGTCACCAGCCCTTCCTTCTGAGGTAACCCTGGGTGCAGTCACCAGAATTTTCTTCCGGGGTACCTCTGGGTACAGACACCAGGCCTTTCTTTCGAGGTATCTCTGGGTACAGTCCGAAGGACTTCCTTGTGAGTTACCTCTGGGTAGAGTCACCAGGCCATCCTTCCGAGGTACCTCTGGGTACAGTCACCAGGACTTCCTTCTGATGTACATCTGGGTACGGTCACAAGTCCTTCCTTCCGAGGTACCTCTGGGTACCCTCACCAGGCCTTCCTTCCGAGGCACCTGGGTACACACACCAGGCCTTCCTTCTGAGGTAACTCTGGGTACAGTCACCAGAATTTTCTTCCGAGGTACCTCTGGCTGCAGTCACCAGGCCTTTCTTTCGAGGTACCTCTGGGTACAGTCAACAGGCCATCCTTCTGAGGTACCTCTGGGCACAGTCAACAGGCCTGACTTCTAATGTACATGTGGGTACGGTTACCAGGCTTTCCTTCCGAGGTTCCTCTGGGTACAGTCACCAGGCCGTTCTTCCAAGGCACTTCTGGGTATAGCCACCAGGCCTTCCTTCCGAGGTACACCTGGGTACAGCCACCAGGCCTTTCTTCCGAGGTACCTCTGGGTACAGTCACCAGGCATTTCTGACGAGGTACCTCTGGGTTCAGTCACCAGGCCTTCCTTCTGAGTTAGCTCCGAGTACAGTCACCAGGCCTTTCTTCCGAGGTACGTGTGGGTAGTAAACAGGCCTTCCTTCCGAGGTATATCTAGGAACAGTCACCAGGCCTTGCTTCCTAGGTGCCTCTGGGTACAGTCACGAGGCCTTCATTTCGAGGTACCTCTGGGTACAGTCACCAGGCCTTCGTTCCCTTGTACCTCTGGGTACAGTCACCAGGCTTTTCTTAAGAGGTACCTCTGGGTACAGTCACGAGGCTTTCCTTCTGAGTTACCTCTGAGTACAGTCGCCAGGCCTTCCTTCCGAGGTACCCCTGGGTACACTTCCCAGACCTTCCTTCCGAGGTACCTCTGAGTACAGTCACCAGGCGTTTCTTCCGAGGTACTTTTGGGTACAGTCACCAGGCCTTGCTTCCGAGGTACCTTGAGTACTGTAACCACGCTTTCCTTCCGAGTTACCTCTGGACAGAGTCACCACGCCTTCCTTCTGAGGTAACTCTGGGTACAGTCACCAGAATTTTCTTCCGAGGTACCTCTGGGTGCAGTCACCAGGCCTTTCTTTCGAGGTACCTCTGGGTACAGTCAACAGGCCATTCTTCCAAGGCATTTCTGGGTATAGCCACCAGGACTTCCTTCCGAGGTACACCTGGGTACAGTCACCAGGCCTTTCTTCCGAGGTACCTCTGGGTTCAGTCACCAGGCCTTCGTTCTGAGTTAGCTCCGAGTACAGTCACCAGGCCTTTCTTCCGAGGTACGTCTGGGTAGTAACCAGGCCTTCCTTCCGAGATATATCTAGGAACAGTCACCAGGCCTTGCTTCCTACGTGCCTCTGGGTACAGTCACCAGGCCTTCATTCCGAGGTACCTCTGGGTACAGTCACCAGGCCTTCGTTCCCTTGTACCTCTGGGTACAGTCACCAGGCTTTTCTTAAGAGGTATCTCTGGGTACAGTCACGAGGCTTTCCTTCTGAGTTAGCTCTGGGTACAGTCGCCAGGCCTTCCTTCCGACGTACCTCTGGGTACAGTCACCAGGCCTTCCTTCCTAGGTGCCTCTGGGTACAGTCACCAGGCCTTCCTTCTGAGGTACTTCTGGGTACAGTCTCCAGGCCTTCCTTCCGAGGTACCTCTGAATACAGTCACCGTGCCTTACTTCCCAGGTACCTTTGGGTACGGTCACCAAGCCTTCCTTCGGAGGCACCTCTGGGTACAGCCACCGGGCCTTCCTGCCGAAGTACCTCTGGGTACAGTTCCCAGACCTTCCTTCCGAGGTACCTCTGAGTACAGTCACCAGGCGTTTCTTCCGAGGTACTTTTGGGTACAGTCACCAGGCCTTGCTTCCTAGGTACCTTGAGTACTGTAACCACGCTTTCCTTCCGAGTTACCTCTGGACAGGGTCACCACGCCTTCCTTCTGAGGTAACTCTGGGTACAGTCACCAGAATTTTCTTCCGAGGTACCTCTGGGTGCAGTCACCAGGCCTTTCTTTCGAGGTACCTCTGGGTACAGTCAACAGGCCTTCCTTCTGAGGTACCTCTGGGCACAGTCAACAGGCCTGACTTCTAATGTACATCTGGGTACGGTCAACAGGCTTTCCTTCCGAGGTACCTCTGGGTACAGTCACCAGGCATTTCTGACGAGGTTCCTCTGGGTACAGTCACCAGGCCTTCCTTCTGAGGTACCTCTGAGTACAGTCACCAGGCCTTCCTTCCGAGGTACGTCTGGGTAGTAACCAGGCCTTCCTTCCGAGGTACCTCTGGGTACAGTCACCATCGCTTCCTTCCGAGGTACCTCTGGGTAGAGTCACCAGGCCTTCCTTCCGAGGTACTTCTGGGTACAATCACCAGGCCTTCCTTCCGAGGTACCTTTGGGTACAGTGACGAGGTCTTTCTTCTGAGGTACCTCTGAGTACAGTCACCAGGCCTTTCTTCCGAGGTACTTCTGGGTAGTCACCATGCCTTCCTTCCAAGGTACCTCTCGGTACAGTCTCCAGGCCTTCCTTCCGAGGTACTTCTGGGTACAATCACCAGGCCTTCCTTCCGAGGTACCTTTGGGTACAGTGACGAGCTCTTTCTTCTGAGGTACCTCTGAGTACAGTCTCCAGGCCTTCCTTCCGAGGTACTTCTGGGTACAGTCACCAGACCTTCTTCCGAGGTAACTCTGGGTACAGTCACTAGGCCTCCTTCCGAGGTACCTCTGGGTACAGTCACCAGGCCTTCCTTCTCAGGTAACTCTGGGTACAGTCTCCAGACCTTCCTTCCGAGGTACCTCTGAGTACAGTCACCAGGCGTTTCTTCCGAGGTACTTTTGGGTACAGTCACCAGGCCTTGCTTCCGAGGTACCTTGAGTACTGTAACCACGCTTTCCTTCCGAGTTACCTCTGGACAGAGTCACCACGCCTTCCTTCTGAGGTAACTCTGGGTACAGTCACCAGAATTTTCTTCCGAGGTACCTCTGGGTGCAGTCACCAGGCCTTTCTTTCGAGGTACCTCTGGGTACAGTCAACAGGCCTTCCTTCTGAGGTACCTCTGGGTACAGTCAACAGGCATTTCTGACGAGGTTCCTCTGGGTACAGTCTCCAGGCCTTCCTTCCGAGGTACTTCTGGGTACAGTCACCAGACCTTCTTCCGAGGTAACTCTGGGTACAGTCACTAGACCTCCTTCCGAGGTACCTCTGGGTACAGTCACCAGGCCTTCCTTCTCAGGTAACTCTGGGTACAGTCACCAGGCCTTTCTTTCGAGGTATCTCTGGGTACAGTCACAAGGACTTCCTTGTCAGTTACCTCTGGGTACAGTTCCCAGACCTTCCTTCTGAGGTGCCTCTGAGTACAGTCACCAGGCGTTTCTTCCGAGGTACTTTTGGGTACAGTCACCAGGCCTTGCTTCCGAGGTACCTCTGGGTAAATTCACCAGGCCTTTCTTACGAGGTACCTCTGGGTATAGTCAGCAGGCTTTTCTTCTGAGGTACCTATGCGTACAGTCACCAGAACTTCCTTCAGAAGTACCTCTGGGTACAGGCACCGGCCTGCCTTGTGAGGTATGTCTGGGTACAGTCACCAGCCCTTCCTTCTGAGGTAACCCTGGGTGCAGTCACCAGAATTTTCTTCCGGGGTACCTCTGGGTACAGACACCAGGCCTTTCTTTCGAGGTATCTCTGGGTACAGTCCGAAGGACTTCCTTGTGAGTTACCTCTGGGTAGAGTCACCAGGCCATCCTTCCGAGGTACCTCTGGGTACAGTCACCAGGACTTCCTTCTGATGTACATCTGGGTACGGTCACAAGGCCTTCCTTCCGAGGTATATCTAGGAACAGTCACCAGGCCTTGCTTCCTAGGTGCCTCTGGGTACAGTCACGAGGCCTTCATTTCGAGGTACCTCTGGGTACAGTCACCAGGCCTTCGTTCCCTTGTACCTCTGGGTACAGTCACCAGGCTTTTCTTAAGAGGTACCTCTGGGTACAGTCACGAGGCTTTCCTTCTGAGTTACCTCTGAGTACAGTCGCCAGGCCTTCCTTCCGAGGTACCCCTGGGTACACTTCCCAGACCTTCCTTCCGAGGTACCTCTGAGTACAGTCACCAGGCGTTTCTTCCGAGGTACTTTTGGGTACAGTCACCAGGCCTTGCTTCCGAGGTACCTTGAGTACTGTAACCACGCTTTCCTTCCGAGTTACCTCTGGACAGAGTCACCACGCCTTCCTTCTGAGGTAACTCTGGGTACAGTCACCAGAATTTTCTTCCGAGGTACCTCTGGGTGCAGTCACCAGGCCTTTCTTTCGAGGTACCTCTGGGTACAGTCAACAGGCCTTCCTTCTGAGGTACCTCTGGGTACAGTCAACAGGCATTTCTGACGAGGTTCCTCTGGGTACAGTCTCCAGGCCTTCCTTCCGAGGTACTTCTGGGTACAGTCACCAGACCTTCTTCCGAGGTAACTCTGGGTACAGTCACTAGACCTCCTTCCGAGGTACCTCTGGGTACAGTCACCAGGCCTTCCTTCTCAGGTAACTCTGGGTACAGTCACCAGGCCTTTCTTTCGAGGTATCTCTGGGTACAGTCACAAGGACTTCCTTGTCAGTTACCTCTGGGTACAGTTCCCAGACCTTCCTTCTGAGGTGCCTCTGAGTACAGTCACCAGGCGTTTCTTCCGAGGTACTTTTGGGTACAGTCACCAGGCCTTGCTTCCGAGGTACCTCTGGGTAAATTCACCAGGCCTTTCTTACGAGGTACCTCTGGGTATAGTCAGCAGGCTTTTCTTCTGAGGTACCTATGCGTACAGTCACCAGAACTTCCTTCAGAAGTACCTCTGGGTACAGGCACCGGCCTGCCTTGTGAGGTATGTCTGGGTACAGTCACCAGCCCTTCCTTCTGAGGTAACCCTGGGTGCAGTCACCAGAATTTTCTTCCGGGGTACCTCTGGGTACAGACACCAGGCCTTTCTTTCGAGGTATCTCTGGGTACAGTCCGAAGGACTTCCTTGTGAGTTACCTCTGGGTAGAGTCACCAGGCCATCCTTCCGAGGTACCTCTGGGTACAGTCACCAGGACTTCCTTCTGATGTACATCTGGGTACGGTCACAAGGCCTTCCTTCCGAGGTACCTCTGGGTACCCTCACCAGGCCTTCCTTCCGAGGCACCTGGGTACACACACCAGGCCTTCCTTCTGAGGTAACTCTGGGTACAGTCACCAGAATTTTCTTCCGAGGTACCTCTGGCTGCAGTCACCAGGCCTTTCTTTCGAGGTACCTCTGGGTACAGTCAACAGGCCATCCTTCTGAGGTACCTCTGGGCACAGTCAACAGGCCTGACTTCTAATGTACATGTGGGTACGGTTACCAGGCTTTCCTTCCGAGGTTCCTCTGGGTACAGTCACCAGGCCGTTCTTCCAAGGCACTTCTGGGTATAGCCACCAGGCCTTCCTTCCGAGGTACACCTGGGTACAGCCACCAGGCCTTTCTTCCGAGGTACCTCTGGGTACAGTCACCAGGCATTTCTGACGAGGTACCTCTGGGTTCAGTCACCAGGCCTTCCTTCTGAGTTAGCTCCGAGTACAGTCACCAGGCCTTTCTTCCGAGGTACGTGTGGGTAGTAAACAGTCCTTCCTTCCGAGGTATATCTAGGAACAGTCACCAGGCCTTGCTTCCTAGGTGCCTCTGGGTACAGTCACGAGGCCTTCATTTCGAGGTACCTCTGGGTACAGTCACCAGGCCTTCGTTCCCTTGTACCTCTGGGTACAGTCACCAGGCTTTTCTTAAGAGGTACCTCTGGGTACAGTCACGAGGCTTTCCTTCTGAGTTACCTCTGAGTACAGTCGCCAGGCCTTCCTTCCGAGGTACCCCTGGGTACACTTCCCAGACCTTCCTTCCGAGGTACCTCTGAGTACAGTCACCAGGCGTTTCTTCCGAGGTACTTTTGGGTACAGTCACCAGGCCTTGCTTCCGAGGTACCTTGAGTACTGTAACCACGCTTTCCTTCCGAGTTACCTCTGGACAGAGTCACCACGCCTTCCTTCTGAGGTAACTCTGGGTACAGTCACCAGAATTTTCTTCCGAGGTACCTCTGGGTGCAGTCACCAGGCCTTTCTTTCGAGGTACCTCTGGGTACAGTCAACAGGCCATTCTTCCAAGGCATTTCTGGGTATAGCCACCAGGACTTCCTTCCGAGGTACACCTGGGTACAGTCACCAGGCCTTTCTTCCGAGGTACCTCTGGGTTCAGTCACCAGGCCTTCGTTCTGAGTTAGCTCCGAGTACAGTCACCAGGCCTTTCTTCCGAGGTACGTCTGGGTAGTAACCAGGCCTTCCTTCCGAGATATATCTAGGAACAGTCACCAGGCCTTGCTTCCTACGTGCCTCTGGGTACAGTCACCAGGCCTTCATTCCGAGGTACCTCTGGGTACAGTCACCAGGCCTTCGTTCCCTTGTACCTCTGGGTACAGTCACCAGGCTTTTCTTAAGAGGTATCTCTGGGTACAGTCACGAGGCTTTCCTTCTGAGTTAGCTCTGGGTACAGTCGCCAGGCCTTCCTTCCGACGTACCTCTGGGTACAGTCACCAGGCCTTCCTTCCTAGGTGCCTCTGGGTACAGTCACCAGGCCTTCCTTCTGAGGTACTTCTGGGTACAGTCTCCAGGCCTTCCTTCCGAGGTACCTCTGAATACAGTCACCGTGCCTTACTTCCCAGGTACCTTTGGGTACGGTCACCAAGCCTTCCTTCGGAGGCACCTCTGGGTACAGCCACCGGGCCTTCCTGCCGAAGTACCTCTGGGTACAGTTCCCAGACCTTCCTTCCGAGGTACCTCTGAGTACAGTCACCAGGCGTTTCTTCCGAGGTACTTTTGGGTACAGTCACCAGGCCTTGCTTCCTAGGTACCTTGAGTACTGTAACCACGCTTTCCTTCCGAGTTACCTCTGGACAGGGTCACCACGCCTTCCTTCTGAGGTAACTCTGGGTACAGTCACCAGAATTTTCTTCCGAGGTACCTCTGGGTGCAGTCACCAGGCCTTTCTTTCGAGGTACCTCTGGGTACAGTCAACAGGCCTTCCTTCTGAGGTACCTCTGGGCACAGTCAACAGGCCTGACTTCTAATGTACATCTGGGTACGGTCAACAGGCTTTCCTTCCGAGGTTCCTCTGGGTACAGTCACCAGGCCTTCCTTCTGAGGTACCTCTGAGTACAGTCACCAGGCCTTTTTTCCGAGGTACGTCTGGGTAGTAACCAGGCCTTCCTTCCGAGGTACCTCTGGGTACAGTCACCATCGCTTCCTTCCGAGGTACCTCTGGGTAGAGTCACCAGGCCTTCCTTCCGAGGTACTTCTGGGTACAATCACCAGGCCTTCCTTCCGAGGTACCTTTGGGTACAGTGACGAGGTCTTTCTTCTGAGGTACCTCTGAGTACAGTCACCAGGCCTTTCTTCCGAGGTACTTCTGGGTAGTCACCATGCCTTCCTTCCAAGGTACCTCTCGGTACAGTCTCCAGGCCTTCCTTCCGAGGTACTTCTGGGTACAATCACCAGGCCTTCCTTCCGAGGTACCTTTGGGTACAGTGACGAGCTCTTTCTTCTGAGGTACCTCTGAGTACAGTCTCCAGGCCTTCCTTCCGAGGTACTTCTGGGTACAGTCACCAGACCTTCTTCCGAGGTAACTCTGGGTACAGTCACTAGGCCTCCTTCCGAGGTACCTCTGGGTACAGTCACCAGGCCTTCCTTCTCAGGTAACTCTGGGTACAGTCTCCAGACCTTCCTTCCGAGGTACCTCTGAGTACAGTCACCAGGCGTTTCTTCCGAGGTACTTTTGGGTACAGTCACCAGGCCTTGCTTCCGAGGTACCTTGAGTACTGTAACCACGGTTTCCTTCCGAGTTACCTCTGGACAGAGTCACCACGCCTTCCTTCTGAGGTAACTCTGGGTACAGTCACCAGAATTTTCTTCCGAGGTACCTCTGGGTGCAGTCACCAGGCCTTTCTTTCGAGGTACCTCTGGGTACAGTCAACAGACCTTCCTTCTGAGGTACCTCTGGGTACAGTCAACAGGCATTTCTGACGAGGTTCCTCTGGGTACAGTCTCCAGGCCTTCCTTCCGAGGTACTTCTGGGTACAGTCACCAGACCTTCTTCCGAGGTAACTCTGGGTACAGTCACTAGACCTCCTTCCGAGGTACCTCTGGGTACAGTCACCAGGCCTTCCTTCTCAGGTAACTCTGGGTACAGTCACCAGGCCTTTCTTTCGAGGTATCTCTGGGTACAGTCACAAGGACTTCCTTGTCAGTTACCTCTGGGTACAGTTCCCAGACCTTCCTTCTGAGGTGCCTCTGAGTACAGTCACCAGGCGTTTCTTCCGAGGTACTTTTGGGTACAGTCACCAGGCCTTGCTTCCGAGGTACCTCTGGCGAAATTCACCAGGCCTTTCTTACGAGGTACCTCTGGGTATAGTCAGCAGGCTTTTCTTCTGAGGTACCTATGCGTACAGTCACCAGAACTTCCTTCAGAAGTACCTCTGGGTACAGGCACCGGCCTGCCTTGTGAGGTATGTCTGGGTACAGTCACCAGCCCTTCCTTCTGAGGTAACCCTGGGTGCAGTCACCAGAATTTTCTTCCGGGGTACCTCTGGGTACAGACACCAGGCCTTTCTTTCGAGGTATCTCTGGGTACAGTCCGAAGGACTTCCTTGTGAGTTACCTCTGGGTAGAGTCACCAGGCCATCCTTCCGAGGTACCTCTGGGTACAGTCACCAGGACTTCCTTCTGATGTACATCTGGGTACGGTCACAAGGCCTTCCTTCCGAGGTACCTCTGGGTACCCTCACCAGGCCTTCCTTCCGAGGCACCTGGGTACACACACCAGGCCTTCCTTCTGAGGTAACTCTGGGTACAGTCACCAGAATTTTCTTCCGAGGTACCTCTGGCTGCAGTCACCAGGCCTTTCTTTCGAGGTACCTCTGGGTACAGTCAACAGGCCATCCTTCTGAGGTACCTCTGGGCACAGTCAACAGGCCTGACTTCTAATGTACATGTGGGTACGGTTACCAGGCTTTCCTTCCGAGGTTCCTCTGGGTACAGTCACCAGGCCGTTCTTCCAAGGCACTTCTGGGTATAGCCACCAGGCCTTCCTTCCGAGGTACACCTGGGTACAGCCACCAGGCCTTTCTTCCGAGGTACCTCTGGGTACAGTCACCAGGCATTTCTGACGAGGTACCTCTGGGTTCAGTCACCAGGCCTTCCTTCTGAGTTAGCTCCGAGTACAGTCACCAGGCCTTTCTTCCGAGGTACGTGTGGGTAGTAAACAGTCCTTCCTTCCGAGGTATATCTAGGAACAGTCACCAGGCCTTGCTTCCTAGGTGCCTCTGGGTACAGTCACGAGGCCTTCATTTCGAGGTACCTCTGGGTACAGTCACCAGGCCTTCGTTCCCTTGTACCTCTGGGTACAGTCACCAGGCTTTTCTTAAGAGGTACCTCTGGGTACAGTCACGAGGCTTTCCTTCTGAGTTACCTCTGAGTACAGTCGCCAGGCCTTCCTTCCGAGGTACCCCTGGGTACACTTCCCAGACCTTCCTTCCGAGGTACCTCTGAGTACAGTCACCAGGCGTTTCTTCCGAGGTACTTTTGGGTACAGTCACCAGGCCTTGCTTCCGAGGTACCTTGAGTACTGTAACCACGCTTTCCTTCCGAGTTACCTCTGGACAGAGTCACCACGCCTTCCTTCTGAGGTAACTCTGGGTACAGTCACCAGAATTTTCTTCCGAGGTACCTCTGGGTGCAGTCACCAGGCCTTTCTTTCGAGGTACCTCTGGGTACAGTCAACAGGCCATTCTTCCAAGGCATTTCTGGGTATAGCCACCAGGACTTCCTTCCGAGGTACACCTGGGTACAGTCACCAGGCCTTTCTTCCGAGGTACCTCTGGGTTCAGTCACCAGGCCTTCGTTCTGAGTTAGCTCCGAGTACAGTCACCAGGCCTTTCTTCCGAGGTACGTCTGGGTAGTAACCAGGCCTTCCTTCCGAGATATATCTAGGAACAGTCACCAGGCCTTGCTTCCTACGTGCCTCTGGGTACAGTCACCAGGCCTTCATTCCGAGGTACCTCTGGGTACAGTCACCAGGCCTTCGTTCCCTTGTACCTCTGGGTACAGTCACCAGGCTTTTCTTAAGAGGTATCTCTGGGTACAGTCACGAGGCTTTCCTTCTGAGTTAGCTCTGGGTACAGTCGCCAGGCCTTCCTTCCGACGTACCTCTGGGTACAGTCACCAGGCCTTCCTTCCTAGGTGCCTCTGGGTACAGTCACCAGGCCTTCCTTCTGAGGTACTTCTGGGTACAGTCTCCAGGCCTTCCTTCCGAGGTACCTCTGAATACAGTCACCGTGCCTTACTTCCCAGGTACCTTTGGGTACGGTCACCAAGCCTTCCTTCGGAGGCACCTCTGGGTACAGCCACCGGGCCTTCCTGCCGAAGTACCTCTGGGTACAGTTCCCAGACCTTCCTTCCGAGGTACCTCTGAGTACAGTCACCAGGCGTTTCTTCCGAGGTACTTTTGGGTACAGTCACCAGGCCTTGCTTCCTAGGTACCTTGAGTACTGTAACCACGCTTTCCTTCCGAGTTACCTCTGGACAGGGTCACCACGCCTTCCTTCTGAGGTAACTCTGGGTACAGTCACCAGAATTTTCTTCCGAGGTACCTCTGGGTGCAGTCACCAGGCCTTTCTTTCGAGGTACCTCTGGGTACAGTCAACAGGCCTTCCTTCTGAGGTACCTCTGGGCACAGTCAACAGGCCTGACTTCTAATGTACATCTGGGTACGGTCAACAGGCTTTCCTTCCGAGGTTCCTCTGGGTACAGTCACCAGGCCTTCCTTCTGAGGTACCTCTGAGTACAGTCACCAGGCCTTTCTTCCGAGGTACGTCTGGGTAGTAACCAGGCCTTCCTTCCGAGGTACCTCTGGGTACAGTCACCATCGCTTCCTTCCGAGGTACCTCTGGGTAGAGTCACCAGGCCTTCCTTCCGAGGTACTTCTGGGTACAATCACCAGGCCTTCCTTCCGAGGTACCTTTGGGTACAGTGACGAGGTCTTTCTTCTGAGGTACCTCTGAGTACAGTCACCAGGCCTTTCTTCCGAGGTACTTCTGGGTAGTCACCATGCCTTCCTTCCAAGGTACCTCTCGGTACAGTCTCCAGGCCTTCCTTCCGAGGTACTTCTGGGTACAATCACCAGGCCTTCCTTCCGAGGTACCTTTGGGTACAGTGACGAGCTCTTTCTTCTGAGGTACCTCTGAGTACAGTCTCCAGGCCTTCCTTCCGAGGTACTTCTGGGTACAGTCACCAGACCTTCTTCCGAGGTAACTCTGGGTACAGTCACTAGGCCTCCTTCCGAGGTACCTCTGGGTACAGTCACCAGGCCTTCCTTCTCAGGTAACTCTGGGTACAGTCTCCAGACCTTCCTTCCGAGGTACCTCTGAGTACAGTCACCAGGCGTTTCTTCCGAGGTACTTTTGGGTACAGTCACCAGGCCTTGCTTCCGAGGTACCTTGAGTACTGTAACCACGGTTTCCTTCCGAGTTACCTCTGGACAGAGTCACCACGCCTTCCTTCTGAGGTAACTCTGGGTACAGTCACCAGAATTTTCTTCCGAGGTACCTCTGGGTGCAGTCACCAGGCCTTTCTTTCGAGGTACCTCTGGGTACAGTCAACAGACCTTCCTTCTGAGGTACCTCTGGGTACAGTCAACAGGCATTTCTGACGAGGTTCCTCTGGGTACAGTCTCCAGGCCTTCCTTCCGAGGTACTTCTGGGTACAGTCACCAGACCTTCTTCCGAGGTAACTCTGGGTACAGTCACTAGACCTCCTTCCGAGGTACCTCTGGGTACAGTCACCAGGCCTTCCTTCTCAGGTAACTCTGGGTACAGTCACCAGGCCTTTCTTTCGAGGTATCTCTGGGTACAGTCACAAGGACTTCCTTGTCAGTTACCTCTGGGTACAGTTCCCAGACCTTCCTTCTGAGGTGCCTCTGAGTACAGTCACCAGGCGTTTCTTCCGAGGTACTTTTGGGTACAGTCACCAGGCCTTGCTTCCGAGGTACCTCTGGGTAAATTCACCAGGCCTTTCTTACGAGGTACCTCTGGGTATAGTCAGCAGGCTTTTCTTCTGAGGTACCTATGCGTACAGTCACCAGAACTTCCTTCAGAAGTACCTCTGGGTACAGGCACCGGCCTGCCTTGTGAGGTATGTCTGGGTACAGTCACCAGCCCTTCCTTCTGAGGTAACCCTGGGTGCAGTCACCAGAATTTTCTTCCGGGGTACCTCTGGGTACAGACACCAGGCCTTTCTTTCGAGGTATCTCTGGGTACAGTCCGAAGGACTTCCTTGTGAGTTACCTCTGGGTAGAGTCACCAGGCCATCCTTCCGAGGTACCTCTGGGTACAGTCACCAGGACTTCCTTCTGATGTACATCTGGGTACGGTCACAAGTCCTTCCTTCCGAGGTACCTCTGGGTACCCTCACCAGGCCTTCCTTCCGAGGCACCTGGGTACACACACCAGGCCTTCCTTCTGAGGTAACTCTGGGTACAGTCACCAGAATTTTCTTCCGAGGTACCTCTGGCTGCAGTCACCAGGCCTTTCTTTCGAGGTACCTCTGGGTACAGTCAACAGGCCTTCCTTCTGAGGTACCTCTGGGCACAGTCAACAGGCCTGACTTCTAATGTACATCTGGGTACGGTCAACAGGCTTTCCTTCCGAGGTACCTCTGGGTACAGTCACCAGGCATTTCTGACGAGGTTCCTCTGGGTACAGTCACCAGGCCTTCCTTCTGAGGTACCTCTGAGTACAGTCACCAGGCCTTTCTTCCGAGGTACGTCTGGGTAGTAACCAGGCCTTCCTTCCGAGGTACCTCTGGGTACAGTCACCATCGCTTCCTTCCGAGGTACCTCTGGGTAGAGTCACCAGGCCTTCCTTCCGAGGTACTTCTGGGTACAATCACCAGGCCTTCCTTCCGAGGTACCTTTGGGTACAGTGACGAGGTCTTTCTTCTGAGGTACCTCTGAGTACAGTCACCAGGCCTTTCTTCCGAGGTACTTCTGGGTAGTCACCATGCCTTCCTTCCAAGGTACCTCTCGGTACAGTCTCCAGGCCTTCCTTCCGAGGTACTTCTGGGTACAATCACCAGGCCTTCCTTCCGAGGTACCTTTGGGTACAGTGACGAGCTCTTTCTTCTGAGGTACCTCTGAGTACAGTCTCCAGGCCTTCCTTCCGAGGTACTTCTGGGTACAGTCACCAGACCTTCTTCCGAGGTAACTCTGGGTACAGTCACTAGGCCTCCTTCCGAGGTACCTCTGGGTACAGTCACCAGGCCTTCCTTCTCAGGTAACTCTGGGTACAGTCTCCAGACCTTCCTTCCGAGGTACCTCTGAGTACAGTCACCAGGCGTTTCTTCCGAGGTACTTTTGGGTACAGTCACCAGGCCTTGCTTCCGAGGTACCTTGAGTACTGTAACCACGCTTTCCTTCCGAGTTACCTCTGGACAGAGTCACCACGCCTTCCTTCTGAGGTAACTCTGGGTACAGTCACCAGAATTTTCTTCCGAGGTACCTCTGGGTGCAGTCACCAGGCCTTTCTTTCGAGGTACCTCTGGGTACAGTCAACAGGCCTTCCTTCTGAGGTACCTCTGGGTACAGTCACCAGGCATTTCTGACGAGGTTCCTCTGGGTACAGTCTCCAGGCCTTCCTTCCGAGGTACTTCTGGGTACAGTCACCAGACCTTCTTCCGAGGTAACTCTGGGTACAGTCACTAGACCTCCTTCCGAGGTACCTCTGGGTACAGTCACCAGGCCTTCCTTCTCAGGTAACTCTGGGTACAGTCACCAGGCCTTTCTTTCGAGGTATCTCTGGGTACAGTCACAAGGACTTCCTTGTCAGTTACCTCTGGGTACAGTTCCCAGACCTTCCTTCTGAGGTGCCTCTGAGTACAGTCACCAGGCGTTTCTTCCGAGGTACTTTTGGGTACAGTCACCAGGCCTTGCTTCCGAGGTACCTCTGGGTAAATTCACCAGGCCTTTCTTACGAGGTACCTCTGGGTATAGTCAGCAGGCTTTTCTTCTGAGGTACCTATGCGTACAGTCACCAGAACTTCCTTCAGAAGTACCTCTGGGTACAGGCACCGGCCTGCCTTGTGAGGTATGTCTGGGTACAGTCACCAGCCCTTCCTTCTGAGGTAACCCTGGGTGCAGTCACCAGAATTTTCTTCCGGGGTACCTCTGGGTACAGACACCAGGCCTTTCTTTCGAGGTATCTCTGGGTACAGTCCGAAGGACTTCCTTGTGAGTTACCTCTGGGTAGAGTCACCAGGCCATCCTTCCGAGGTACCTCTGGGTAGAGTCACCAGGACTTCCTTCTGATGTACATCTGGGTACGGTCACAAGGCCTTCCTTCCGAGGTACCTCTGGGTACCCTCACCAGGCCTTCCTTCCGAGGCACCTGGGTACACACACCAGGCCTTCCTTCTGAGGTAACTCTGGGTACAGTCACCAGAATTTTCTTCCGAGGTACCTCTGGCTGCAGTCACCAGGCCTTTCTTTCGAGGTACCTCTGGGTACAGTCAACAGGCCATCCTTCTGAGGTACCTCTGGGCACAGTCAACAGGCCTGACTTCTAATGTACATGTGGGTACGGTTACCAGGCTTTCCTTCCGAGGTTCCTCTGGGTACAGTCACCAGGCCGTTCTTCCAAGGCACTTCTGGGTATAGCCACCAGGCCTTCCTTCCGAGGTACACCTGGGTACAGCCACCAGGCCTTTCTTCCGAGGTACCTCTGGGTACAGTCACCAGGCATTTCTGACGAGGTACCTCTGGGTTCAGTCACCAGACCTTCCTTCTGAGTTAGCTCCGAGTACAGTCACCAGGCCTTTCTTCCGAGGTACGTGTGGGTAGTAAACAGTCCTTCCTTCCGAGGTATATCTAGGAACAGTCACCAGGCCTTGCTTCCTAGGTGCCTCTGGGTACAGTCACGAGGCCTTCATTTCGAGGTACCTCTGGGTACAGTCACCAGGCCTTCGTTCCCTTGTACCTCTGGGTACAGTCACCAGGCTTTTCTTAAGAGGTACCTCTGGGTACAGTCACGAGGCTTTCCTTCTGAGTTACCTCTGAGTACAGTCGCCAGGCCTTCCTTCCGAGGTACCCCTGGGTACACTTCCCAGACCTTCCTTCCGAGGTACCTCTGAGTACAGTCACCAGGCGTTTCTTCCGAGGTACTTTTGGGTACAGTCACCAGGCCTTGCTTCCGAGGTACCTTGAGTACTGTAACCACGCTTTCCTTCCGAGTTACCTCTGGACAGAGTCACCACGCCTTCCTTCTGAGGTAACTCTGGGTACAGTCACCAGAATTTTCTTCCGAGGTACCTCTGGGTGCAGTCACCAGGCCTTTCTTTCGAGGTACCTCTGGGTACAGTCAACAGGCCATTCTTCCAAGGCATTTCTGGGTATAGCCACCAGGACTTCCTTCCGGGGTACACCTGGGTACAGTCACCAGGCCTTTCTTCCGAGGTACCTCTGGGTTCAGTCACCAGGCCTTCGTTCTGAGTTAGCTCCGAGTACAGTCACCAGGCCTTTCTTCCGAGGTACGTCTGGGTAGTAACCAGGCCTTCCTTCCGAGATATATCTAGGAACAGTCACCAGGCCTTGCTTCCTACGTGCCTCTGGGTACAGTCACCAGGCCTTCATTCCGAGGTACCTCTGGGTTCAGTCACCAGGCCTTCGTTCCCTTGTACCTCTGGGTACAGTCACCAGGCTTTTCTTAAGAGGTATCTCTGGGTACAGTCACGAGGCTTTCCTTCTGAGTTAGCTCTGGGTACAGTCGCCAGGCCTTCCTTCCGACGTACCTCTGGGTACAGTCACCAGGCCTTCCTTCCTAGGTGCCTCTGGGTACAGTCACCAGGCCTTCCTTCTGAGGTACTTCTGGGTACAGTCTCCAGGCCTTCCTTCCGAGGTACCTCTGAATACAGTCACCGTGCCTTACTTCCCAGGTACCTTTGGGTACGGTCACCAAGCCTTCCTTCGGAGGCACCTCTGGGTACAGCCACCGGGCCTTCCTGCCGAAGTACCTCTGGGTACAGTTCCCAGACCTTCCTTCCGAGGTACCTCTGAGTACAGTCACCAGGCGTTTCTTCCGAGGTACTTTTGGGTACAGTCACCAGGCCTTGCTTCCTAGGTACCTTGAGTACTGTAACCACGCTTTCCTTCCGAGTTACCTCTGGACAGGGTCACCACGCCTTCCTTCTGAGGTAACTCTGGGTACAGTCACCAGAATTTTCTTCCGAGGTACCTCTGGGTGCAGTCACCAGGCCTTTCTTTCGAGGTACCTCTGGGTACAGTCAACAGGCCTTCCTTCTGAGGTACCTCTGGGCACAGTCAACAGGCCTGACTTCTAATGTACATCTGGGTACGGTCAACAGGCTTTCCTTCCGAGGTTCCTCTGGGTACAGTCACCAGGCCTTCCTTCTGAGGTACCTCTGAGTACAGTCACCAGGCCTTTCTTCCGAGGTACGTCTGGGTAGTAACCAGGCCTTCCTTCCGAGGTACCTCTGGGTACAGTCACCATCGCTTCCTTCCGAGGTACCTCTGGGTAGAGTCACCAGGCCTTCCTTCCGAGGTACTTCTGGGTACAATCACCAGGCCTTCCTTCCGAGGTACCTTTGGGTACAGTGACGAGGTCTTTCTTCTGAGGTACCTCTGAGTACAGTCACCAGGCCTTTCTTCCGAGGTACTTCTGGGTAGTCACCATGCCTTCCTTCCAAGGTACCTCTCGGTACAGTCTCCAGGCCTTCCTTCCGAGGTACTTCTGGGTACAATCACCAGGCCTTCCTTCCGAGGTACCTTTGGGTACAGTGACGAGCTCTTTCTTCTGAGGTACCTCTGAGTACAGTCTCCAGGCCTTCCTTCCGAGGTACTTCTGGGTACAGTCACCAGACCTTCTTCCGAGGTAACTCTGGGTACAGTCACTAGGCCTCCTTCCGAGGTACCTCTGGGTACAGTCACCAGGCCTTCCTTCTCAGGTAACTCTGGGTACAGTCTCCAGACCTTCCTTCCGAGGTACCTCTGAGTACAGTCACCAGGCGTTTCTTCCGAGGTACTTTTGGGTACAGTCACCAGGCCTTGCTTCCGAGGTACCTTGAGTACTGTAACCACGGTTTCCTTCCGAGTTACCTCTGGACAGAGTCACCACGCCTTCCTTCTGAGGTAACTCTGGGTACAGTCACCAGAATTTTCTTCCGAGGTACCTCTGGGTGCAGTCACCAGGCCTTTCTTTCGAGGTACCTCTGGGTACAGTCAACAGACCTTCCTTCTGAGGTACCTCTGGGTACAGTCAACAGGCATTTCTGACGAGGTTCCTCTGGGTACAGTCTCCAGGCCTTCCTTCCGAGGTACTTCTGGGTACAGTCACCAGACCTTCTTCCGAGGTAACTCTGGGTACAGTCACTAGACCTCCTTCCGAGGTACCTCTGGGTACAGTCACCAGGCCTTCCTTCTCAGGTAACTCTGGGTACAGTCACCAGGCCTTTCTTTCGAGGTATCTCTGGGTACAGTCACAAGGACTTCCTTGTCAGTTACCTCTGGGTACAGTTCCCAGACCTTCCTTCTGAGGTGCCTCTGAGTACAGTCACCAGGCGTTTCTTCCGAGGTACTTTTGGGTACAGTCACCAGGCCTTGCTTCCGAGGTACCTCTGGGTAAATTCACCAGGCCTTTCTTACGAGGTACCTCTGGGTATAGTCAGCAGGCTTTTCTTCTGAGGTACCTATGCGTACAGTCACCAGAACTTCCTTCAGAAGTACCTCTGGGTACAGGCACCGGCCTGCCTTGTGAGGTATGTCTGGGTACAGTCACCAGCCCTTCCTTCTGAGGTAACCCTGGGTGCAGTCACCAGAATTTTCTTCCGGGGTACCTCTGGGTACAGACACCAGGCCTTTCTTTCGAGGTATCTCTGGGTACAGTCCGAAGGACTTCCTTGTGAGTTACCTCTGGGTAGAGTCACCAGGCCATCCTTCCGAGGTACCTCTGGGTACAGTCACCAGGACTTCCTTCTGATGTACATCTGGGTACGGTCACAAGGCCTTCCTTCCGAGGTATATCTAGGAACAGTCACCAGGCCTTGCTTCCTAGGTGCCTCTGGGTACAGTCACGAGGCCTTCATTTCGAGGTACCTCTGGGTACAGTCACCAGGCCTTCGTTCCCTTGTACCTCTGGGTACAGTCACCAGGCTTTTCTTAAGAGGTACCTCTGGGTACAGTCACGAGGCTTTCCTTCTGAGTTACCTCTGAGTACAGTCGCCAGGCCTTCCTTCCGAGGTACCCCTGGGTACACTTCCCAGACCTTCCTTCCGAGGTACCTCTGAGTACAGTCACCAGGCGTTTCTTCCGAGGTACTTTTGGGTACAGTCACCAGGCCTTGCTTCCGAGGTACCTTGAGTACTGTAACCACGCTTTCCTTCCGAGTTACCTATGGACAGAGTCACCACGCCTTCCTTCTGAGGTAACTCTGGGTACAGTCACCAGAATTTTCTTCCGAGGTACCTCTGGGTGCAGTCACCAGGCCTTTCTTTCGAGGTACCTCTGGGTACAGTCAACAGGCCTTCCTTCTGAGGTACCTCTGGGTACAGTCAACAGGCATTTCTGACGAGGTTCCTCTGGGTACAGTCTCCAGGCCTTCCTTCCGAGGTACTTCTGGGTACAGTCACCAGACCTTCTTCCGAGGTAACTCTGGGTACAGTCACTAGACCTCCTTCCGAGGTACCTCTGGGTACAGTCACCAGGCCTTCCTTCTCAGGTAACTCTGGGTACAGTCACCAGGCCTTTCTTTCGAGGTATCTCTGGGTACAGTCACAAGGACTTCCTTGTCAGTTACCTCTGGGTACAGTTCCCAGACCTTCCTTCTGAGGTGCCTCTGAGTACAGTCACCAGGCGTTTCTTCCGAGGTACTTTTGGGTACAGTCACCAGGCCTTGCTTCCGAGGTACCTCTGGGTAAATTCACCAGGCCTTTCTTACGAGGTACCTCTGGGTATAGTCAGCAGGCTTTTCTTCTGAGGTACCTATGCGTACAGTCACCAGAACTTCCTTCAGAAGTACCTCTGGGTACAGGCACCGGCCTGCCTTGTGAGGTATGTCTGGGTACAGTCACCAGCCCTTCCTTCTGAGGTAACCCTGGGTGCAGTCACCAGAATTTTCTTCCGGGGTACCTCTGGGTACAGACACCAGGCCTTTCTTTCGAGGTATCTCTGGGTACAGTCCGAAGGACTTCCTTGTGAGTTACCTCTGGGTAGAGTCACCAGGCCATCCTTCCGAGGTACCTCTGGGTACAGTCACCAGGACTTCCTTCTGATGTACATCTGGGTACGGTCACAAGGCCTTCCTTCCGAGGTACCTCTGGGTACCCTCACCAGGCCTTCCTTCCGAGGCACCTGGGTACACACACCAGGCCTTCCTTCTGAGGTAACTCTGGGTACAGTCACCAGAATTTTCTTCCGAGGTACCTCTGGCTGCAGTCACCAGGCCTTTCTTTCGAGGTACCTCTGGGTACAGTCAACAGGCCATCCTTCTGAGGTACCTCTGGGCACAGTCAACAGGCCTGACTTCTAATGTACATGTGGGTACGGTTACCAGGCTTTCCTTCCGAGGTTCCTCTGGGTACAGTAACCAGGCCGTTCTTCCAAGGCACTTCTGGGTATAGCCACCAGGCCTTCCTTCCGAGGTACACCTGGGTACAGCCACCAGGCCTTTCTTCCGAGGTACCTCTGGGTACAGTCACCAGGCATTTCTGACGAGGTACCTCTGGGTTCAGTCACCAGGCCTTCCTTCTGAGTTAGCTCCGAGTACAGTCACCAGGCCTTTCTTCCGAGGTACGTGTGGGTAGTAAACAGTCCTTCCTTCCGAGGTATATCTAGGAACAGTCACCAGGCCTTGCTTCCTAGGTGCCTCTGGGTACAGTCACGAGGCCTTCATTTCGAGGTACCTCTGGGTACAGTCACCAGGCCTTCGTTCCCTTGTACCTCTGGGTACAGTCACCAGGCTTTTCTTAAGAGGTACCTCTGGGTACAGTCACGAGGCTTTCCTTCTGAGTTACCTCTGAGTACAGTCGCCAGGCCTTCCTTCCGAGGTACCCCTGGGTACACTTCCCAGACCTTCCTTCCGAGGTACCTCTGAGTACAGTCACCAGGCGTTTCTTCCGAGGTACTTTTGGGTACAGTCACCAGGCCTTGCTTCCGAGGTACCTTGAGTACTGTAACCACGCTTTCCTTCCGAGTTACCTCTGGACAGAGTCACCACGCCTTCCTTCTGAGGTAACTCTGGGTACAGTCACCAGAATTTTCTTCCGAGGTACCTCTGGGTGCAGTCACCAGGCCTTTCTTTCGAGGTACCTCTGGGTACAGTCAACAGGCCATTCTTCCAAGGCATTTCTGGGTATAGCCACCAGGACTTCCTTCCGAGGTACACCTGGGTACAGTCACCAGGCCTTTCTTCCGAGGTACCTCTGGGTTCAGTCACCAGGCCTTCGTTCTGAGTTAGCTCCGAGTACAGTCACCAGGCCTTTCTTCCGAGGTACGTCTGGGTAGTAACCAGGCCTTCCTTCCGAGATATATCTAGGAACAGTCACCAGGCCTTGCTTCCTACGTGCCTCTGGGTACAGTCACCAGGCCTTCATTCCGAGGTACCTCTGGGTACAGTCACCAGGCCTTCGTTCCCTTGTACCTCTGGGTACAGTCACCAGGCTTTTCTTAAGAGGTATCTCTGGGTACAGTCACGAGGCTTTCCTTCTGAGTTAGCTCTGGGTACAGTCGCCAGGCCTTCCTTCCGACGTACCTCTGGGTACAGTCACCAGGCCTTCCTTCCTAGGTGCCTCTGGGTACAGTCACCAGGCCTTCCTTCTGAGGTACTTCTGGGTACAGTCTCCAGGCCTTCCTTCCGAGGTACCTCTGAATACAGTCACCGTGCCTTACTTCCCAGGTACCTTTGGGTACGGTCACCAAGCCTTCCTTCGGAGGCACCTCTGGGTACAGCCACCGGGCCTTCCTGCCGAAGTACCTCTGGGTACAGTTCCCAGACCTTCCTTCCGAGGTACCTCTGAGTACAGTCACCAGGCGTTTCTTCCGAGGTACTTTTGGGTACAGTCACCAGGCCTTGCTTCCTAGGTACCTTGAGTACTGTAACCACGCTTTCCTTCCGAGTTACCTCTGGACAGGGTCACCACGCCTTCCTTCTGAGGTAACTCTGGGTACAGTCACCAGAATTTTCTTCCGAGGTACCTCTGGGTGCAGTCACCAGGCCTTTCTTTCGAGGTACCTCTGGGTACAGTCAACAGGCCTTCCTTCTGAGGTACCTCTGGGCACAGTCAACAGGCCTGACTTCTAATGTACATCTGGGTACGGTCAACAGGCTTTCCTTCCGAGGTTCCTCTGGGTACAGTCACCAGGCCTTCCTTCTGAGGTACCTCTGAGTACAGTCACCAGGCCTTTCTTCCGAGGTACGTCTGGGTAGTAACCAGGCCTTCCTTCCGAGGTACCTCTGGGTACAGTCACCATCGCTTCCTTCCGAGGTACCTCTGGGTAGAGTCACCAGGCCTTCCTTCCGAGGTACTTCTGGGTACAATCACCAGGCCTTCCTTCCGAGGTACCTTTGGGTACAGTGACGAGGTCTTTCTTCTGAGGTACCTCTGAGTACAGTCACCAGGCCTTTCTTCCGAGGTACTTCTGGGTAGTCACCATGCCTTCCTTCCAAGGTACCTCTCGGTACAGTCTCCAGGCCTTCCTTCCGAGGTACTTCTGGGTACAATCACCAGGCCTTCCTTCCGAGGTACCTTTGGGTACAGTGACGAGCTCTTTCTTCTGAGGTACCTCTGAGTACAGTCTCCAGGCCTTCCTTCCGAGGTACTTCTGGGTACAGTCACCAGACCTTCTTCCGAGGTAACTCTGGGTACAGTCACTAGGCCTCCTTCCGAGGTACCTCTGGGTACAGTCACCAGGCCTTCCTTCTCAGGTAACTCTGGGTACAGTCTCCAGACCTTCCTTCCGAGGTACCTCTGAGTACAGTCACCAGGCGTTTCTTCCGAGGTACTTTTGGGTACAGTCACCAGGCCTTGCTTCCGAGGTACCTTGAGTACTGTAACCACGGTTTCCTTCCGAGTTACCTCTGGACAGAGTCACCACGCCTTCCTTCTGAGGTAACTCTGGGTACAGTCACCAGAATTTTCTTCCGAGGTACCTCTGGGTGCAGTCACCAGGCCTTTCTTTCGAGGTACCTCTGGGTACAGTCAACAGACCTTCCTTCTGAGGTACCTCTGGGTACAGTCAACAGGCATTTCTGACGAGGTTCCTCTGGGTACAGTCTCCAGGCCTTCCTTCCGAGGTACTTCTGGGTACAGTCACCAGACCTTCTTCCGAGGTAACTCTGGGTACAGTCACTAGACCTCCTTCCGAGGTACCTCTGGGTACAGTCACCAGGCCTTCCTTCTCAGGTAACTCTGGGTACAGTCACCAGGCCTTTCTTTCGAGGTATCTCTGGGTACAGTCACAAGGACTTCCTTGTCAGTTACCTCTGGGTACAGTTCCCAGACCTTCCTTCTGAGGTGCCTCTGAGTACAGTCACCAGGCGTTTCTTCCGAGGTACTTTTGGGTACAGTCACCAGGCCTTGCTTCCGAGGTACCTCTGGGTAAATTCACCAGGCCTTTCTTACGAGGTACCTCTGGGTATAGTCAGCAGGCTTTTCTTCTGAGGTACCTATGCGTACAGTCACCAGAACTTCCTTCAGAAGTACCTCTGGGTACAGGCACCGGCCTGCCTTGTGAGGTATGTCTGGGTACAGTCACCAGCCCTTCCTTCTGAGGTAACCCTGGGTGCAGTCACCAGAATTTTCTTCCGGGGTACCTCTGGGTACAGACACCAGGCCTTTCTTTCGAGGTATCTCTGGGTACAGTCCGAAGGACTTCCTTGTGAGTTACCTCTGGGTAGAGTCACCAGGCCATCCTTCCGAGGTACCTCTGGGTACAGTCACCAGGACTTCCTTCTGATGTACATCTGGGTACGGTCACAAGGCCTTCCTTCCGAGGTATATCTAGGAACAGTCACCAGGCCTTGCTTCCTAGGTGCCTCTGGGTACAGTCACGAGGCCTTCATTTCGAGGTACCTCTGGGTACAGTCACCAGGCCTTCGTTCCCTTGTACCTCTGGGTACAGTCACCAGGCTTTTCTTAAGAGGTACCTCTGGGTACAGTCACGAGGCTTTCCTTCTGAGTTACCTCTGAGTACAGTCGCCAGGCCTTCCTTCCGAGGTACCCCTGGGTACACTTCCCAGACCTTCCTTCCGAGGTACCTCTGAGTACAGTCACCAGGCGTTTCTTCCGAGGTACTTTTGGGTACAGTCACCAGGCCTTGCTTCCGAGGTACCTTGAGTACTGTAACCACGCTTTCCTTCCGAGTTACCTCTGGACAGAGTCACCACGCCTTCCTTCTGAGGTAACTCTGGGTACAGTCACCAGAATTTTCTTCCGAGGTACCTCTGGGTGCAGTCACCAGGCCTTTCTTTCGAGGTACCTCTGGGTACAGTCAACAGGCCTTCCTTCTGAGGTACCTCTGGGTACAGTCAACAGGCATTTCTGACGAGGTTCCTCTGGGTACAGTCTCCAGGCCTTCCTTCCGAGGTACTTCTGGGTACAGTCACCAGACCTTCTTCCGAGGTAACTCTGGGTACAGTCACTAGACCTCCTTCCGAGGTACCTCTGGGTACAGTCACCAGGCCTTCCTTCTCAGGTAACTCTGGGTACAGTCACCAGGCCTTTCTTTCGAGGTATCTCTGGGTACAGTCACAAGGACTTCCTTGTCAGTTACCTCTGGGTACAGTTCCCAGACCTTCCTTCTGAGGTGCCTCTGAGTACAGTCACCAGGCGTTTCTTCCGAGGTACTTTTGGGTACAGTCACCAGGCCTTGCTTCCGAGGTACCTCTGGGTAAATTCACCAGGCCTTTCTTACGAGGTACCTCTGGGTATAGTCAGCAGGCTTTTCTTCTGAGGTACCTATGCGTACAGTCACCAGAACTTCCTTCAGAAGTACCTCTGGGTACAGGCACCGGCCTGCCTTGTGAGGTATGTCTGGGTACAGTCACCAGCCCTTCCTTCTGAGGTAACCCTGGGTGCAGTCACCAGAATTTTCTTCCGGGGTACCTCTGGGTACAGACACCAGGCCTTTCTTTCGAGGTATCTCTGGGTACAGTCCGAAGGACTTCCTTGTGAGTTACCTCTGGGTAGAGTCACCAGGCCATCCTTCCGAGGTACCTCTGGGTACAGTCACCAGGACTTCCTTCTGATGTACATCTGGGTACGGTCACAAGGCCTTCCTTCCGAGGTATATCTAGGAACAGTCACCAGGCCTTGCTTCCTAGGTGCCTCTGGGTACAGTCACGAGGCCTTCATTTCGAGGTACCTCTGGGTACAGTCACCAGGCCTTCGTTCCCTTGTACCTCTGGGTACAGTCACCAGGCTTTTCTTAAGAGGTACCTCTGGGTACAGTCACGAGGCTTTCCTTCTGAGTTACCTCTGAGTACAGTCGCCAGGCCTTCCTTCCGAGGTACCCCTGGGTACACTTCCCAGACCTTCCTTCCGAGGTTCCTCTGAGTACAGTCACCAGGCGTTTCTTCCGAGGTACTTTTGGGTACAGTCACCAGGCCTTGCTTCCGAGGTACCTTGAGTACTGTAACCACGCTTTCCTTCCGAGTTACCTATGGACAGAGTCACCACGCCTTCCTTCTGAGGTAACTCTGGGTACAGTCACCAGAATTTTCTTCCGAGGTACCTCTGGGTGCAGTCACCAGGCCTTTCTTTCGAGGTACCTCTGGGTACAGTCAACAGGCCTTCCTTCTGAGGTACCTCTGGGTACAGTCAACAGGCATTTCTGACGAGGTTCCTCTGGGTACAGTCTCCAGGCCTTCCTTCCGAGGTACTTCTGGGTACAGTCACCAGACCTTCTTCCGAGGTAACTCTGGGTACAGTCACTAGACCTCCTTCCGAGGTACCTCTGGGTACAGTCACCAGGCCTTCCTTCTCAGGTAACTCTGGGTACAGTCACCAGGCCTTTCTTTCGAGGTATCTCTGGGTACAGTCACAAGGACTTCCTTGTCAGTTACCTCTGGGTACAGTTCCCAGACCTTCCTTCTGAGGTGCCTCTGAGTACAGTCACCAGGCGTTTCTTCCGAGGTACTTTTGGGTACAGTCACCAGGCCTTGCTTCCGAGGTACCTCTGGGTAAATTCACCAGGCCTTTCTTACGAGGTACCTCTGGGTATAGTCAGCAGGCTTTTCTTCTGAGGTACCTATGCGTACAGTCACCAGAACTTCCTTCAGAAGTACCTCTGGGTACAGGCACCGGCCTGCCTTGTGAGGTATGTCTGGGTACAGTCACCAGCCCTTCCTTCTGAGGTAACCCTGGGTGCAGTCACCAGAATTTTCTTCCGGGGTACCTCTGGGTACAGACACCAGGCCTTTCTTTCGAGGTATCTCTGGGTACAGTCCGAAGGACTTCCTTGTGAGTTACCTCTGGGTAGAGTCACCAGGCCATCCTTCCGAGGTACCTCTGGGTACAGTCACCAGGACTTCCTTCTGATGTACATCTGGGTACGGTCACAAGGCCTTCCTTCCGAGGTACCTCTGGGTACCCTCACCAGGCCTTCCTTCCGAGGCACCTGGGTACACACACCAGGCCTTCCTTCTGAGGTAACTCTGGGTACAGTCACCAGAATTTTCTTCCGAGGTACCTCTGGCTGCAGTCACCAGGCCTTTCTTTCGAGGTACCTCTGGGTACAGTCAACAGGCCATCCTTCTGAGGTACCTCTGGGCACAGTCAACAGGCCTGACTTCTAATGTACATGTGGGTACGGTTACCAGGCTTTCCTTCCGAGGTTCCTCTGGGTACAGTAACCAGGCCGTTCTTCCAAGGCACTTCTGGGTATAGCCACCAGGCCTTCCTTCCGAGGTACACCTGGGTACAGCCACCAGGCCTTTCTTCCGAGGTACCTCTGGGTACAGTCACCAGGCATTTCTGACGAGGTACCTCTGGGTTCAGTCACCAGGCCTTCCTTCTGAGTTAGCTCCGAGTACAGTCACCAGGCCTTTCTTCCGAGGTACGTGTGGGTAGTAAACAGTCCTTCCTTCCGAGGTATATCTAGGAACAGTCACCAGGCCTTGCTTCCTAGGTGCCTCTGGGTACAGTCACGAGGCCTTCATTTCGAGGTACCTCTGGGTACAGTCACCAGGCCTTCGTTCCCTTGTACCTCTGGGTACAGTCACCAGGCTTTTCTTAAGAGGTACCTCTGGGTACAGTCACGAGGCTTTCCTTCTGAGTTACCTCTGAGTACAGTCGCCAGGCCTTCCTTCCGAGGTACCCCTGGGTACACTTCCCAGACCTTCCTTCCGAGGTACCTCTGAGTACAGTCACCAGGCGTTTCTTCCGAGGTACTTTTGGGTACAGTCACCAGGCCTTGCTTCCGAGGTACCTTGAGTACTGTAACCACGCTTTCCTTCCGAGTTACCTCTGGACAGAGTCACCACGCCTTCCTTCTGAGGTAACTCTGGGTACAGTCACCAGAATTTTCTTCCGAGGTACCTCTGGGTGCAGTCACCAGGCCTTTCTTTCGAGGTACCTCTGGGTACAGTCAACAGGCCATTCTTCCAAGGCATTTCTGGGTATAGCCACCAGGACTTCCTTCCGAGGTACACCTGGGTACAGTCACCAGGCCTTTCTTCCGAGGTACCTCTGGGTTCAGTCACCAGGCCTTCGTTCTGAGTTAGCTCCGAGTACAGTCACCAGGCCTTTCTTCCGAGGTACGTCTGGGTAGTAACCAGGCCTTCCTTCCGAGATATATCTAGGAACAGTCACCAGGCCTTGCTTCCTACGTGCCTCTGGGTACAGTCACCAGGCCTTCATTCCGAGGTACCTCTGGGTACAGTCACCAGGCCTTCGTTCCCTTGTACCTCTGGGTACAGTCACCAGGCTTTTCTTAAGAGGTATCTCTGGGTACAGTCACGAGGCTTTCCTTCTGAGTTAGCTCTGGGTACAGTCGCCAGGCCTTCCTTCCGACGTACCTCTGGGTACAGTCACCAGGCCTTCCTTCCTAGGTGCCTCTGGGTACAGTCACCAGGCCTTCCTTCTGAGGTACTTCTGGGTACAGTCTCCAGGCCTTCCTTCCGAGGTACCTCTGAATACAGTCACCGTGCCTTACTTCCCAGGTACCTTTGGGTACGGTCACCAAGCCTTCCTTCGGAGGCACCTCTGGGTACAGCCACCGGGCCTTCCTGCCGAAGTACCTCTGGGTACAGTTCCCAGACCTTCCTTCCGAGGTACCTCTGAGTACAGTCACCAGGCGTTTCTTCCGAGGTACTTTTGGGTACAGTCACCAGGCCTTGCTTCCTAGGTACCTTGAGTACTGTAACCACGCTTTCCTTCCGAGTTACCTCTGGACAGGGTCACCACGCCTTCCTTCTGAGGTAACTCTGGGTACAGTCACCAGAATTTTCTTCCGAGGTACCTCTGGGTGCAGTCACCAGGCCTTTCTTTCGAGGTACCTCTGGGTACAGTCAACAGGCCTTCCTTCTGAGGTACCTCTGGGCACAGTCAACAGGCCTGACTTCTAATGTACATCTGGGTACGGTCAACAGGCTTTCCTTCCGAGGTTCCTCTGGGTACAGTCACCAGGCCTTCCTTCTGAGGTACCTCTGAGTACAGTCACCAGGCCTTTCTTCCGAGGTACGTCTGGGTAGTAACCAGGCCTTCCTTCCGAGGTACCTCTGGGTACAGTCACCATCGCTTCCTTCCGAGGTACCTCTGGGTAGAGTCACCAGGCCTTCCTTCCGAGGTACTTCTGGGTACAATCACCAGGCCTTCCTTCCGAGGTACCTTTGGGTACAGTGACGAGGTCTTTCTTCTGAGGTACCTCTGAGTACAGTCACCAGGCCTTTCTTCCGAGGTACTTCTGGGTAGTCACCATGCCTTCCTTCCAAGGTACCTCTCGGTACAGTCTCCAGGCCTTCCTTCCGAGGTACTTCTGGGTACAATCACCAGGCCTTCCTTCCGAGGTACCTTTGGGTACAGTGACGAGCTCTTTCTTCTGAGGTACCTCTGAGTACAGTCTCCAGGCCTTCCTTCCGAGGTACTTCTGGGTACAGTCACCAGACCTTCTTCCGAGGTAACTCTGGGTACAGTCACTAGGCCTCCTTCCGAGGTACCTCTGGGTACAGTCACCAGGCCTTCCTTCTCAGGTAACTCTGGGTACAGTCTCCAGACCTTCCTTCCGAGGTACCTCTGAGTACAGTCACCAGGCGTTTCTTCCGAGGTACTTTTGGGTACAGTCACCAGGCCTTGCTTCCGAGGTACCTTGAGTACTGTAACCACGCTTTCCTTCCGAGTTACCTCTGGACAGAGTCACCACGCCTTCCTTCTGAGGTAACTCTGGGTACAGTCACCAGAATTTTCTTCCGAGGTACCTCTGGGTGCAGTCACCAGGCCTTTCTTTCGAGGTACCTCTGGGTACAGTCAACAGACCTTCCTTCTGAGGTACCTCTGGGTACAGTCAACAGGCATTTCTGACGAGGTTCCTCTGGGTACAGTCTCCAGGCCTTCCTTCCGAGGTACTTCTGGGTACAGTCACCAGACCTTCTTCCGAGGTAACTCTGGGTACAGTCACTAGACCTCCTTCCGAGGTACCTCTGGGTACAGTCACCAGGCCTTCCTTCTCAGGTAACTCTGGGTACAGTCACCAGGCCTTTCTTTCGAGGTATCTCTGGGTACAGTCACAAGGACTTCCTTGTCAGTTACCTCTGGGTACAGTTCCCAGACCTTCCTTCTGAGGTGCCTCTGAGTACAGTCACCAGGCGTTTCTTCCGAGGTACTTTTGGGTACAGTCACCAGGCCTTGCTTCCGAGGTACCTCTGGGTAAATTCACCAGGCCTTTCTTACGAGGTACCTCTGGGTATAGTCAGCAGGCTTTTCTTCTGAGGTACCTATGCGTACAGTCACCAGAACTTCCTTCAGAAGTACCTCTGGGTACAGGCACCGGCCTGCCTTGTGAGGTATGTCTGGGTACAGTCACCAGCCCTTCCTTCTGAGGTAACCCTGGGTGCAGTCACCAGAATTTTCTTCCGGGGTACCTCTGGGTACAGACACCAGGCCTTTCTTTCGAGGTATCTCTGGGTACAGTCCGAAGGACTTCCTTGTGAGTTACCTCTGGGTAGAGTCACCAGGCCATCCTTCCGAGGTACCTCTGGGTACAGTCACCAGGACTTCCTTCTGATGTACATCTGGGTACGGTCACAAGGCCTTCCTTCCGAGGTATATCTAGGAACAGTCACCAGGCCTTGCTTCCTAGGTGCCTCTGGGTACAGTCACGAGGCCTTCATTTCGAGGTACCTCTGGGTACAGTCACCAGGCCTTCGTTCCCTTGTACCTCTGGGTACAGTCACCAGGCTTTTCTTAAGAGGTACCTCTGGGTACAGTCACGAGGCTTTCCTTCTGAGTTACCTCTGAGTACAGTCGCCAGGCCTTCCTTCCGAGGTACCCCTGGGTACACTTCCCAGACCTTCCTTCCGAGGTACCTCTGAGTACAGTCACCAGGCGTTTCTTCCGAGGTACTTTTGGGTACAGTCACCAGGCCTTGCTTCCGAGGTACCTTGAGTACTGTAACCACGCTTTCCTTCCGAGTTACCTCTGGACAGAGTCACCACGCCTTCCTTCTGAGGTAACTCTGGGTACAGTCACCAGAATTTTCTTCCGAGGTACCTCTGGGTGCAGTCACCAGGCCTTTCTTTCGAGGTACCTCTGGGTACAGTCAACAGGCCATTCTTCCAAGGCATTTCTGGGTATAGCCACCAGGACTTCCTTCCGAGGTACACCTGGGTACAGTCACCAGGCCTTTCTTCCGAGGTACCTCTGGGTTCAGTCACCAGGCCTTCGTTCTGAGTTAGCTCCGAGTACAGTCACCAGGCCTTTCTTCCGAGGTACGTCTGGGTAGTAACCAGGCCTTCCTTCCGAGATATATCTAGGAACAGTCACCAGGCCTTGCTTCCTACGTGCCTCTGGGTACAGTCACCAGGCCTTCATTCCGAGGTACCTCTGGGTACAGTCACCAGGCCTTCGTTCCCTTGTACCTCTGGGTACAGTCACCAGGCTTTTCTTAAGAGGTATCTCTGGGTACAGTCACGAGGCTTTCCTTCTGAGTTAGCTCTGGGTACAGTCGCCAGGCCTTCCTTCCGACGTACCTCTGGGTACAGTCACCAGGCCTTCCTTCCTAGGTGCCTCTGGGTACAGTCACCAGGCCTTCCTTCTGAGGTACTTCTGGGTACAGTCTCCAGGCCTTCCTTCCGAGGTACCTCTGAATACAGTCACCGTGCCTTACTTCCCAGGTACCTTTGGGTACGGTCACCAAGCCTTCCTTCGGAGGCACCTCTGGGTACAGCCACCGGGCCTTCCTGCCGAAGTACCTCTGGGTACAGTTCCCAGACCTTCCTTCCGAGGTACCTCTGAGTACAGTCACCAGGCGTTTCTTCCGAGGTACTTTTGGGTACAGTCACCAGGCCTTGCTTCCTAGGTACCTTGAGTACTGTAACCACGCTTTCCTTCCGAGTTACCTCTGGACAGGGTCACCACGCCTTCCTTCTGAGGTAACTCTGGGTACAGTCACCAGAATTTTCTTCCGAGGTACCTCTGGGTGCAGTCACCAGGCCTTTCTTTCGAGGTACCTCTGGGTACAGTCAACAGGCCTTCCTTCTGAGGTACCTCTGGGCACAGTCAACAGGCCTGACTTCTAATGTACATCTGGGTACGGTCAACAGGCTTTCCTTCCGAGGTTCCTCTGGGTACAGTCACCAGGCCTTCCTTCTGAGGTACCTCTGAGTACAGTCACCAGGCCTTTCTTCCGAGGTACGTCTGGGTAGTAACCAGGCCTTCCTTCCGAGGTACCTCTGGGTACAGTCACCATCGCTTCCTTCCGAGGTACCTCTGGGTAGAGTCACCAGGCCTTCCTTCCGAGGTACTTCTGGGTACAATCACCAGGCCTTCCTTCCGAGGTACCTTTGGGTACAGTGACGAGGTCTTTCTTCTGAGGTACCTCTGAGTACAGTCACCAGGCCTTTCTTCCGAGGTACTTCTGGGTAGTCACCATGCCTTCCTTCCAAGGTACCTCTCGGTACAGTCTCCAGGCCTTCCTTCCGAGGTACTTCTGGGTACAATCACCAGGCCTTCCTTCCGAGGTACCTTTGGGTACAGTGACGAGCTCTTTCTTCTGAGGTACCTCTGAGTACAGTCTCCAGGCCTTCCTTCCGAGGTACTTCTGGGTACAGTCACCAGACCTTCTTCCGAGGTAACTCTGGGTACAGTCACTAGGCCTCCTTCCGAGGTACCTCTGGGTACAGTCACCAGGCCTTCCTTCTCAGGTAACTCTGGGTACAGTCTCCAGACCTTCCTTCCGAGGTACCTCTGAGTACAGTCACCAGGCGTTTCTTCCGAGGTACTTTTGGGTACAGTCACCAGGCCTTGCTTCCGAGGTACCTTGAGTACTGTAACCACGCTTTCCTTCCGAGTTACCTCTGGACAGAGTCACCACGCCTTCCTTCTGAGGTAACTCTGGGTACAGTCACCAGAATTTTCTTCCGAGGTACCTCTGGGTGCAGTCACCAGGCCTTTCTTTCGAGGTACCTCTGGGTACAGTCAACAGACCTTCCTTCTGAGGTACCTCTGGGTACAGTCAACAGGCATTTCTGACGAGGTTCCTCTGGGTACAGTCTCCAGGCCTTCCTTCCGAGGTACTTCTGGGTACAGTCACCAGACCTTCTTCCGAGGTAACTCTGGGTACAGTCACTAGACCTCCTTCCGAGGTACCTCTGGGTACAGTCACCAGGCCTTCCTTCTCAGGTAACTCTGGGTACAGTCACCAGGCCTTTCTTTCGAGGTATCTCTGGGTACAGTCACAAGGACTTCCTTGTCAGTTACCTCTGGGTACAGTTCCCAGACCTTCCTTCTGAGGTGCCTCTGAGTACAGTCACCAGGCGTTTCTTCCGAGGTACTTTTGGGTACAGTCACCAGGCCTTGCTTCCGAGGTACCTCTGGGTAAATTCACCAGGCCTTTCTTACGAGGTACCTCTGGGTATAGTCAGCAGGCTTTTCTTCTGAGGTACCTATGCGTACAGTCACCAGAACTTCCTTCAGAAGTACCTCTGGGTACAGGCACCGGCCTGCCTTGTGAGGTATGTCTGGGTACAGTCACCAGCCCTTCCTTCTGAGGTAACCCTGGGTGCAGTCACCAGAATTTTCTTCCGGGGTACCTCTGGGTACAGACACCAGGCCTTTCTTTCGAGGTATCTCTGGGTACAGTCCGAAGGACTTCCTTGTGAGTTACCTCTGGGTAGAGTCACCAGGCCATCCTTCCGAGGTACCTCTGGGTACAGTCACCAGGACTTCCTTCTGATGTACATCTGGGTACGGTCACAAGGCCTTCCTTCCGAGGTATATCTAGGAACAGTCACCAGGCCTTGCTTCCTAGGTGCCTCTGGGTACAGTCACGAGGCCTTCATTTCGAGGTACCTCTGGGTACAGTCACCAGGCCTTCGTTCCCTTGTACCTCTGGGTACAGTCACCAGGCTTTTCTTAAGAGGTACCTCTGGGTACAGTCACGAGGCTTTCCTTCTGAGTTACCTCTGAGTACAGTCGCCAGGCCTTCCTTCCGAGGTACCCCTGGGTACACTTCCCAGACCTTCCTTCCGAGGTACCTCTGAGTACAGTCACCAGGCGTTTCTTCCGAGGTACTTTTGGGTACAGTCACCAGGCCTTGCTTCCGAGGTACCTTGAGTACTGTAACCACGCTTTCCTTCCGAGTTACCTCTGGACAGAGTCACCACGCCTTCCTTCTGAGGTAACTCTGGGTACAGTCACCAGAATTTTCTTCCGAGGTACCTCTGGGTGCAGTCACCAGGCCTTTCTTTCGAGGTACCTCTGGGTACAGTCAACAGGCCTTCCTTCTGAGGTACCTCTGGGTACAGTCAACAGGCATTTCTGACGAGGTTCCTCTGGGTACAGTCTCCAGGCCTTCCTTCCGAGGTACTTCTGGGTACAGTCACCAGACCTTCTTCCGAGGTAACTCTGGGTACAGTCACTAGACCTCCTTCCGAGGTACCTCTGGGTACAGTCACCAGGCCTTCCTTCTCAGGTAACTCTGGGTACAGTCACCAGGCCTTTCTTTCGAGGTATCTCTGGGTACAGTCACAAGGACTTCCTTGTCAGTTACCTCTGGGTACAGTTCCCAGACCTTCCTTCTGAGGTGCCTCTGAGTACAGTCACCAGGCGTTTCTTCCGAGGTACTTTTGGGTACAGTCACCAGGCCTTGCTTCCGAGGTACCTCTGGGTAAATTCACCAGGCCTTTCTTACGAGGTACCTCTGGGTATAGTCAGCAGGCTTTTCTTCTGAGGTACCTATGCGTACAGTCACCAGAACTTCCTTCAGAAGTACCTCTGGGTACAGGCACCGGCCTGCCTTGTGAGGTATGTCTGGGTACAGTCACCAGCCCTTCCTTCTGAGGTAACCCTGGGTGCAGTCACCAGAATTTTCTTCCGGGGTACCTCTGGGTACAGACACCAGGCCTTTCTTTCGAGGTATCTCTGGGTACAGTCCGAAGGACTTCCTTGTGAGTTACCTCTGGGTAGAGTCACCAGGCCATCCTTCCGAGGTACCTCTGGGTAGAGTCACCAGGACTTCCTTCTGATGTACATCTGGGTACGGTCACAAGGCCTTCCTTCCGAGGTACCTCTGGGTACCCTCACCAGGCCTTCCTTCCGAGGCACCTGGGTACACACACCAGGCCTTCCTTCTGAGGTAACTCTGGGTACAGTCACCAGAATTTTCTTCCGAGGTACCTCTGGCTGCAGTCACCAGGCCTTTCTTTCGAGGTACCTCTGGGTACAGTCAACAGGCCATCCTTCTGAGGTACCTCTGGGCACAGTCAACAGGCCTGACTTCTAATGTACATGTGGGTACGGTTACCAGGCTTTCCTTCCGAGGTTCCTCTGGGTACAGTCACCAGGCCGTTCTTCCAAGGCACTTCTGGGTATAGCCACCAGGCCTTCCTTCCGAGGTACACCTGGGTACAGCCACCAGGCCTTTCTTCCGAGGTACCTCTGGGTACAGTCACCAGGCATTTCTGACGAGGTACCTCTGGGTTCAGTCACCAGACCTTCCTTCTGAGTTAGCTCCGAGTACAGTCACCAGGCCTTTCTTCCGAGGTACGTGTGGGTAGTAAACAGTCCTTCCTTCCGAGGTATATCTAGGAACAGTCACCAGGCCTTGCTTCCTAGGTGCCTCTGGGTACAGTCACGAGGCCTTCATTTCGAGGTACCTCTGGGTACAGTCACCAGGCCTTCGTTCCCTTGTACCTCTGGGTACAGTCACCAGGCTTTTCTTAAGAGGTACCTCTGGGTACAGTCACGAGGCTTTCCTTCTGAGTTACCTCTGAGTACAGTCGCCAGGCCTTCCTTCCGAGGTACCCCTGGGTACACTTCCCAGACCTTCCTTCCGAGGTACCTCTGAGTACAGTCACCAGGCGTTTCTTCCGAGGTACTTTTGGGTACAGTCACCAGGCCTTGCTTCCGAGGTACCTTGAGTACTGTAACCACGCTTTCCTTCCGAGTTACCTCTGGACAGAGTCACCACGCCTTCCTTCTGAGGTAACTCTGGGTACAGTCACCAGAATTTTCTTCCGAGGTACCTCTGGGTGCAGTCACCAGGCCTTTCTTTCGAGGTACCTCTGGGTACAGTCAACAGGCCATTCTTCCAAGGCATTTCTGGGTATAGCCACCAGGACTTCCTTCCGAGGTACACCTGGGTACAGTCACCAGGCCTTTCTTCCGAGGTACCTCTGGGTTCAGTCACCAGGCCTTCGTTCTGAGTTAGCTCCGAGTACAGTCACCAGGCCTTTCTTCCGAGGTACGTCTGGGTAGTAACCAGGCCTTCCTTCCGAGATATATCTAGGAACAGTCACCAGGCCTTGCTTCCTACGTGCCTCTGGGTACAGTCACCAGGCCTTCATTCCGAGGTACCTCTGGGTACAGTCACCAGGCCTTCGTTCCCTTGTACCTCTGGGTACAGTCACCAGGCTTTTCTTAAGAGGTATCTCTGGGTACAGTCACGAGGCTTTCCTTCTGAGTTAGCTCTGGGTACAGTCGCCAGGCCTTCCTTCCGACGTACCTCTGGGTACAGTCACCAGGCCTTCCTTCCTAGGTGCCTCTGGGTACAGTCACCAGGCCTTCCTTCTGAGGTACTTCTGGGTACAGTCTCCAGGCCTTCCTTCCGAGGTACCTCTGAATACAGTCACCGTGCCTTACTTCCCAGGTACCTTTGGGTACGGTCACCAAGCCTTCCTTCGGAGGCACCTCTGGGTACAGCCACCGGGCCTTCCTGCCGAAGTACCTCTGGGTACAGTTCCCAGACCTTCCTTCCGAGGTACCTCTGAGTACAGTCACCAGGCGTTTCTTCCGAGGTACTTTTGGGTACAGTCACCAGGCCTTGCTTCCTAGGTACCTTGAGTACTGTAACCACGCTTTCCTTCCGAGTTACCTCTGGACAGGGTCACCACGCCTTCCTTCTGAGGTAACTCTGGGTACAGTCACCAGAATTTTCTTCCGAGGTACCTCTGGGTGCAGTCACCAGGCCTTTCTTTCGAGGTACCTCTGGGTACAGTCAACAGGCCTTCCTTCTGAGGTACCTCTGGGCACAGTCAACAGGCCTGACTTCTAATGTACATCTGGGTACGGTCAACAGGCTTTCCTTCCGAGGTTCCTCTGGGTACAGTCACCAGGCCTTCCTTCTGAGGTACCTCTGAGTACAGTCACCAGGCCTTTCTTCCGAGGTACGTCTGGGTAGTAACCAGGCCTTCCTTCCGAGGTACCTCTGGGTACAGTCACCATCGCTTCCTTCCGAGGTACCTCTGGGTAGAGTCACCAGGCCTTCCTTCCGAGGTACTTCTGGGTACAATCACCAGGCCTTCCTTCCGAGGTACCTTTGGGTACAGTGACGAGGTCTTTCTTCTGAGGTACCTCTGAGTACAGTCACCAGGCCTTTCTTCCGAGGTACTTCTGGGTAGTCACCATGCCTTCCTTCCAAGGTACCTCTCGGTACAGTCTCCAGGCCTTCCTTCCGAGGTACTTCTGGGTACAATCACCAGGCCTTCCTTCCGAGGTACCTTTGGGTACAGTGACGAGCTCTTTCTTCTGAGGTACCTCTGAGTACAGTCTCCAGGCCTTCCTTCCGAGGTACTTCTGGGTACAGTCACCAGACCTTCTTCCGAGGTAACTCTGGGTACAGTCACTAGGCCTCCTTCCGAGGTACCTCTGGGTACAGTCACCAGGCCTTCCTTCTCAGGTAACTCTGGGTACAGTCTCCAGACCTTCCTTCCGAGGTACCTCTGAGTACAGTCACCAGGCGTTTCTTCCGAGGTACTTTTGGGTACAGTCACCAGGCCTTGCTTCCGAGGTACCTTGAGTACTGTAACCACGGTTTCCTTCCGAGTTACCTCTGGACAGAGTCACCACGCCTTCCTTCTGAGGTAACTCTGGGTACAGTCACCAGAATTTTCTTCCGAGGTACCTCTGGGTGCAGTCACCAGGCCTTTCTTTCGAGGTACCTCTGGGTACAGTCAACAGACCTTCCTTCTGAGGTACCTCTGGGTACAGTCAACAGGCATTTCTGACGAGGTTCCTCTGGGTACAGTCTCCAGGCCTTCCTTCCGAGGTACTTCTGGGTACAGTCACCAGACCTTCTTCCGAGGTAACTCTGGGTACAGTCACTAGACCTCCTTCCGAGGTACCTCTGGGTACAGTCACCAGGCCTTCCTTCTCAGGTAACTCTGGGTACAGTCACCAGGCCTTTCTTTCGAGGTATCTCTGGGTACAGTCACAAGGACTTCCTTGTCAGTTACCTCTGGGTACAGTTCCCAGACCTTCCTTCTGAGGTGCCTCTGAGTACAGTCACCAGGCGTTTCTTCCGAGGTACTTTTGGGTACAGTCACCAGGCCTTGCTTCCGAGGTACCTCTGGGTAAATTCACCAGGCCTTTCTTACGAGGTACCTCTGGGTATAGTCAGCAGGCTTTTCTTCTGAGGTACCTATGCGTACAGTCACCAGAACTTCCTTCAGAAGTACCTCTGGGTACAGGCACCGGCCTGCCTTGTGAGGTATGTCTGGGTACAGTCACCAGCCCTTCCTTCTGAGGTAACCCTGGGTGCAGTCACCAGAATTTTCTTCCGGGGTACCTCTGGGTACAGACACCAGGCCTTTCTTTCGAGGTATCTCTGGGTACAGTCCGAAGGACTTCCTTGTGAGTTACCTCTGGGTAGAGTCACCAGGCCATCCTTCCGAGGTACCTCTGGGTACAGTCACCAGGACTTCCTTCTGATGTACATCTGGGTACGGTCACAAGGCCTTCCTTCCGAGGTATATCTAGGAACAGTCACCAGGCCTTGCTTCCTAGGTGCCTCTGGGTACAGTCACGAGGCCTTCATTTCGAGGTACCTCTGGGTACAGTCACCAGGCCTTCGTTCCCTTGTACCTCTGGGTACAGTCACCAGGCTTTTCTTAAGAGGTACCTCTGGGTACAGTCACGAGGCTTTCCTTCTGAGTTACCTCTGAGTACAGTCGCCAGGCCTTCCTTCCGAGGTACCCCTGGGTACACTTCCCAGACCTTCCTTCCGAGGTACCTCTGAGTACAGTCACCAGGCGTTTCTTCCGAGGTACTTTTGGGTACAGTCACCAGGCCTTGCTTCCGAGGTACCTTGAGTACTGTAACCACGCTTTCCTTCCGAGTTACCTCTGGACAGAGTCACCACGCCTTCCTTCTGAGGTAACTCTGGGTACAGTCACCAGAATTTTCTTCCGAGGTACCTCTGGGTGCAGTCACCAGGCCTTTCTTTCGAGGTACCTCTGGGTACAGTCAACAGGCCTTCCTTCTGAGGTACCTCTGGGTACAGTCAACAGGCATTTCTGACGAGGTTCCTCTGGGTACAGTCTCCAGGCCTTCCTTCCGAGGTACTTCTGGGTACAGTCACCAGACCTTCTTCCGAGGTAACTCTGGGTACAGTCACTAGACCTCCTTCCGAGGTACCTCTGGGTACAGTCACCAGGCCTTCCTTCTCAGGTAACTCTGGGTACAGTCACCAGGCCTTTCTTTCGAGGTATCTCTGGGTACAGTCACAAGGACTTCCTTGTCAGTTACCTCTGGGTACAGTTCCCAGACCTTCCTTCTGAGGTGCCTCTGAGTACAGTCACCAGGCGTTTCTTCCGAGGTACTTTTGGGTACAGTCACCAGGCCTTGCTTCCGAGGTACCTCTGGGTAAATTCACCAGGCCTTTCTTACGAGGTACCTCTGGGTATAGTCAGCAGGCTTTTCTTCTGAGGTACCTATGCGTACAGTCACCAGAACTTCCTTCAGAAGTACCTCTGGGTACAGGCACCGGCCTGCCTTGTGAGGTATGTCTGGGTACAGTCACCAGCCCTTCCTTCTGAGGTAACCCTGGGTGCAGTCACCAGAATTTTCTTCCGGGGTACCTCTGGGTACAGACACCAGGCCTTTCTTTCGAGGTATCTCTGGGTACAGTCCGAAGGACTTCCTTGTGAGTTACCTCTGGGTAGAGTCACCAGGCCATCCTTCCGAGGTACCTCTGGGTACAGTCACCAGGACTTCCTTCTGATGTACATCTGGGTACGGTCACAAGGCCTTCCTTCCGAGGTACCTCTGGGTACCCTCACCAGGCCTTCCTTCCGAGGCACCTGGGTACACACACCAGGCCTTCCTTCTGAGGTAACTCTGGGTACAGTCACCAGAATTTTCTTCCGAGGTACCTCTGGCTGCAGTCACCAGGCCTTTCTTTCGAGGTACCTCTGGGTACAGTCAACAGGCCATCCTTCTGAGGTACCTCTGGGCACAGTCAACAGGCCTGACTTCTAATGTACATGTGGGTACGGTTACCAGGCTTTCCTTCCGAGGTTCCTCTGGGTACAGTCACCAGGCCGTTCTTCCAAGGCACTTCTGGGTATAGCCACCAGGCCTTCCTTCCGAGGTACACCTGGGTACAGCCACCAGGCCTTTCTTCCGAGGTACCTCTGGGTACAGTCACCAGGCATTTCTGACGAGGTACCTCTGGGTTCAGTCACCAGACCTTCCTTCTGAGTTAGCTCCGAGTACAGTCACCAGGCCTTTCTTCCGAGGTACGTGTGGGTAGTAAACAGTCCTTCCTTCCGAGGTATATCTAGGAACAGTCACCAGGCCTTGCTTCCTAGGTGCCTCTGGGTACAGTCACGAGGCCTTCATTTCGAGGTACCTCTGGGTACAGTCACCAGGCCTTCGTTCCCTTGTACCTCTGGGTACAGTCACCAGGCTTTTCTTAAGAGGTACCTCTGGGTACAGTCACGAGGCTTTCCTTCTGAGTTACCTCTGAGTACAGTCGCCAGGCCTTCCTTCCGAGGTACCCCTGGGTACACTTCCCAGACCTTCCTTCCGAGGTACCTCTGAGTACAGTCACCAGGCGTTTCTTCCGAGGTACTTTTGGGTACAGTCACCAGGCCTTGCTTCCGAGGTACCTTGAGTACTGTAACCACGCTTTCCTTCCGAGTTACCTCTGGACAGAGTCACCACGCCTTCCTTCTGAGGTAACTCTGGGTACAGTCACCAGAATTTTCTTCCGAGGTACCTCTGGGTGCAGTCACCAGGCCTTTCTTTCGAGGTACCTCTGGGTACAGTCAACAGGCCATTCTTCCAAGGCATTTCTGGGTATAGCCACCAGGACTTCCTTCCGAGGTACACCTGGGTACAGTCACCAGGCCTTTCTTCCGAGGTACCTCTGGGTTCAGTCACCAGGCCTTCGTTCTGAGTTAGCTCCGAGTACAGTCACCAGGCCTTTCTTCCGAGGTACGTCTGGGTAGTAACCAGGCCTTCCTTCCGAGATATATCTAGGAACAGTCACCAGGCCTTGCTTCCTACGTGCCTCTGGGTACAGTCACCAGGCCTTCATTCCGAGGTACCTCTGGGTACAGTCACCAGGCCTTCGTTCCCTTGTACCTCTGGGTACAGTCACCAGGCTTTTCTTAAGAGGTATCTCTGGGTACAGTCACGAGGCTTTCCTTCTGAGTTAGCTCTGGGTACAGTCGCCAGGCCTTCCTTCCGACGTACCTCTGGGTACAGTCACCAGGCCTTCCTTCCTAGGTGCCTCTGGGTACAGTCACCAGGCCTTCCTTCTGAGGTACTTCTGGGTACAGTCTCCAGGCCTTCCTTCCGAGGTACCTCTGAATACAGTCACCGTGCCTTACTTCCCAGGTACCTTTGGGTACGGTCACCAAGCCTTCCTTCGGAGGCACCTCTGGGTACAGCCACCGGGCCTTCCTGCCGAAGTACCTCTGGGTACAGTTCCCAGACCTTCCTTCCGAGGTACCTCTGAGTACAGTCACCAGGCGTTTCTTCCGAGGTACTTTTGGGTACAGTCACCAGGCCTTGCTTCCTAGGTACCTTGAGTACTGTAACCACGCTTTCCTTCCGAGTTACCTCTGGACAGGGTCACCACGCCTTCCTTCTGAGGTAACTCTGGGTACAGTCACCAGAATTTTCTTCCGAGGTACCTCTGGGTGCAGTCACCAGGCCTTTCTTTCGAGGTACCTCTGGGTACAGTCAACAGGCCTTCCTTCTGAGGTACCTCTGGGCACAGTCAACAGGCCTGACTTCTAATGTACATCTGGGTACGGTCAACAGGCTTTCCTTCCGAGGTACCTCTGGGTACAGTCACCAGGCATTTCTGACGAGGTTCCTCTGGGTACAGTCACCAGGCCTTCCTTCTGAGGTACCTCTGAGTACAGTCACCAGGCCTTTCTTCCGAGGTACGTCTGGGTAGTAACCAGGCCTTCCTTCCGAGGTACCTCTGGGTACAGTCACCATCGCTTCCTTCCGAGGTACCTCTGGGTAGAGTCACCAGGCCTTCCTTCCGAGGTACTTCTGGGTACAATCACCAGGCCTTCCTTCCGAGGTACCTTTGGGTACAGTGACGAGGTCTTTCTTCTGAGGTACCTCTGAGTACAGTCACCAGGCCTTTCTTCCGAGGTACTTCTGGGTAGTCACCATGCCTTCCTTCCAAGGTACCTCTCGGTACAGTCTCCAGGCCTTCCTTCCGAGGTACTTCTGGGTACAATCACCAGGCCTTCCTTCCGAGGTACCTTTGGGTACAGTGACGAGCTCTTTCTTCTGAGGTACCTCTGAGTACAGTCTCCAGGCCTTCCTTCCGAGGTACTTCTGGGTACAGTCACCAGACCTTCTTCCGAGGTAACTCTGGGTACAGTCACTAGGCCTCCTTCCGAGGTACCTCTGGGTACAGTCACCAGGCCTTCCTTCTCAGGTAACTCTGGGTACAGTCTCCAGACCTTCCTTCCGAGGTACCTCTGAGTACAGTCACCAGGCGTTTCTTCCGAGGTACTTTTGGGTACAGTCACCAGGCCTTGCTTCCGAGGTACCTTGAGTACTGTAACCACGCTTTCCTTCCGAGTTACCTCTGGACAGAGTCACCACGCCTTCCTTCTGAGGTAACTCTGGGTACAGTCACCAGAATTTTCTTCCGAGGTACCTCTGGGTGCAGTCACCAGGCCTTTCTTTCGAGGTACCTCTGGGTACAGTCAACAGGCCTTCCTTCTGAGGTACCTCTGGGTACAGTCAGCAGGCATTTCTGACGAGGTTCCTCTGGGTACAGTCTCCAGGCCTTCCTTCCGAGGTACTTCTGGGTACAGTCACCAGACCTTCTTCCGAGGTAACTCTGGGTACAGTCACTAGACCTCCTTCCGAGGTACCTCTGGGTACAGTCACCAGGCCTTCCTTCTCAGGTAACTCTGGGTACAGTCACCAGGCCTTTCTTTCGAGGTATCTCTGGGTACAGTCACAAGGACTTCCTTGTCAGTTACCTCTGGGTACAGTTCCCAGACCTTCCTTCTGAGGTGCCTCTGAGTACAGTCACCAGGCGTTTCTTCCGAGGTACTTTTGGGTACAGTCACCAGGCCTTGCTTCCGAGGTACCTCTGGGTAAATTCACCAGGCCTTTCTTACGAGGTACCTCTGGGTATAGTCAGCAGGCTTTTCTTCTGAGGTACCTATGCGTACAGTCACCAGAACTTCCTTCAGAAGTACCTCTGGGTACAGGCACCGGCCTGCCTTGTGAGGTATGTCTGGGTACAGTCACCAGCCCTTCCTTCTGAGGTAACCCTGGGTGCAGTCACCAGAATTTTCTTCCGGGGTACCTCTGGGTACAGACACCAGGCCTTTCTTTCGAGGTATCTCTGGGTACAGTCCGAAGGACTTCCTTGTGAGTTACCTCTGGGTAGAGTCACCAGGCCATCCTTCCGAGGTACCTCTGGGTACAGTCACCAGGACTTCCTTCTGATGTACATCTGGGTACGGTCACAAGGCCTTCCTTCCGAGGTACCTCTGGGTACCCTCACCAGGCCTTCCTTCCGAGGCACCTGGGTACACACACCAGGCCTTCCTTCTGAGGTAACTCTGGGTACAGTCACCAGAATTTTCTTCCGAGGTACCTCTGGCTGCAGTCACCAGGCCTTTCTTTCGAGGTACCTCTGGGTACAGTCAACAGGCCATCCTTCTGAGGTACCTCTGGGCACAGTCAACAGGCCTGACTTCTAATGTACATGTGGGTACGGTTACCAGGCTTTCCTTCCGAGGTTCCTCTGGGTACAGTCACCAGGCCGTTCTTCCAAGGCACTTCTGGGTATAGCCACCAGGCCTTCCTTCCGAGGTACACCTGGGTACAGCCACCAGGCCTTTCTTCCGAGGTACCTCTGGGTACAGTCACCAGGCATTTCTGACGAGGTACCTCTGGGTTCAGTCACCAGACCTTCCTTCTGAGTTAGCTCCGAGTACAGTCACCAGGCCTTTCTTCCGAGGTACGTGTGGGTAGTAAACAGTCCTTCCTTCCGAGGTATATCTAGGAACAGTCACCAGGCCTTGCTTCCTAGGTGCCTCTGGGTACAGTCACGAGGCCTTCATTTCGAGGTACCTCTGGGTACAGTCACCAGGCCTTCGTTCCCTTGTACCTCTGGGTACAGTCACCAGGCTTTTCTTAAGAGGTACCTCTGGGTACAGTCACGAGGCTTTCCGAGTTACCTCTGAGTACAGTCGCCAGGCCTTCCTTCCGAGGTACCCCTGGGTACACTTCCCAGACCTTCCTTCCGAGGTACCTCTGAGTACAGTCACCAGGCGTTTCTTCCGAGGTACTTTTGGGTACAGTCACCAGGCCTTGCTTCCGAGGTACCTTGAGTACTGTAACCACGCTTTCCTTCCGAGTTACCTCTGGACAGAGTCACCACGCCTTCCTTCTGAGGTAACTCTGGGTACAGTCACCAGAATTTTCTTCCGAGGTACCTCTGGGTGCAGTCACCAGGCCTTTCTTTCGGGGTACCTCTGGGTACAGTCAACAGGCCATTCTTCCAAGGCATTTCTGGGTATAGCCACCAGGACTTCCTTCCGAGGTACACCTGGGTACAGTCACCAGGCCTTTCTTCCGAGGTACCTCTGGGTTCAGTCACCAGGCCTTCGTTCTGAGTTAGCTCCGAGTACAGTCACCAGGCCTTTCTTCCGAGGTACGTCTGGGTAGTAACCAGGCCTTCCTTCCGAGATATATCTAGGAACAGTCACCAGGCCTTGCTTCCTACGTGCCTCTGGGTACAGTCACCAGGCCTTCATTCCGAGGTACCTCTGGGTACAGTCACCAGGCCTTCGTTCCCTTGTACCTCTGGGTACAGTCACCAGGCTTTTCTTAAGAGGTACCTCTGGGTACAGTCACGAGGCTTTCCTTCTGAGTTAGCTCTGGGTACAGTCGCCAGGCCTTCCTTCCGACGTACCTCTGGGTACAGTCACCAGGCCTTCCTTCCTAGGTGCCTCTGGGTACAGTCACCAGGCCTTCCTTCTGAGGTACTTCTGGGTACAGTCTCCAGGCCTTCCTTCCGAGGTACCTCTGAATACAGTCACCGTGCCTTACTTCCCAGGTACCTTTGGGTACGGTCACCAAGCCTTCCTTCGGAGGCACCTCTGGGTACAGCCACCGGGCCTTCCTGCCGAAGTACCTCTGGGTACAGTTCCCAGACCTTCCTTCCGAGGTACCTCTGAGTACAGTCACCAGGCGTTTCTTCCGAGGTACTTTTGGGTACAGTCACCAGGCCTTGCTTCCTAGGTACCTTGAGTACTGTAACCACGCTTTCCTTCCGAGTTACCTCTGGACAGGGTCACCACGCCTTCCTTCTGAGGTAACTCTGGGTACAGTCACCAGAATTTTCTTCCGAGGTACCTCTGGGTGCAGTCACCAGGCCTTTCTTTCGAGGTACCTCTGGGTACAGTCAACAGGCCTTCCTTCTGAGGTACCTCTGGGCACAGTCAACAGGCCTGACTTCTAATGTACATCTGGGTACGGTCAACAGGCTTTCCTTCCGAGGTTCCTCTGGGTACAGTCACCAGGCCTTCCTTCTGAGGTACCTCTGAGTACAGTCACCAGGCCTTTCTTCCGAGGTACGTCTGGGTAGTAACCAGGCCTTCCTTCCGAGGTACCTCTGGGTACAGTCACCATCGCTTCCTTCCGAGGTACCTCTGGGTAGAGTCACCAGGCCTTCCTTCCGAGGTACTTCTGGGTACAATCACCAGGCCTTCCTTCCGAGGTACCTTTGGGTACAGTGACGAGGTCTTTCTTCTGAGGTACCTCTGAGTACAGTCACCAGGCCTTTCTTCCGAGGTACTTCTGGGTAGTCACCATGCCTTCCTTCCAAGGTACCTCTCGGTACAGTCTCCAGGCCTTCCTTCCGAGGTACTTCTGGGTACAATCACCAGGCCTTCCTTCCGAGGTACCTTTGGGTACAGTGACGAGGTCTTTCTTCTGAGGTACCTCTGAGTACAGTCTCCAGGCCTTCCTTCCGAGGTACTTCTGGGTACAGTCACCAGACCTTCTTCCGAGGTATCTCTGGGTACAGTCACTAGGCCTCCTTCCGAGGTACCTCTGGGTACAGTCACCAGGCCTTCCTTCTCAGGTAACTCTGGGTACAGTCTCCAGACCTTCCTTCCGAGGTACCTCTGAGTACAGTCACCAGGCGTTTCTTCCGAGGTACTTTTGGGTACAGTCACCAGGCCTTGCTTCCGAGGTACCTTGAGTACTGTAACCACGCTTTCCTTCCGAGTTACCTCTGGACAGAGTCACCACGCCTTCCTTCTGAGGTAACTCTGGGTACAGTCACCAGAATTTTCTTCCGAGGTACCTCTGGGTGCAGTCACCAGGCCTTTCTTTCGAGGTACCTCTGGGTACAGTCAACAGGCCTTCCTTCTGAGGTACCTCTGGGTACAGTCACCAGGCATTTCTGACGAGGTTCCTCTGGGTACATTCTCCAGGCCTTCCTTCCGAGGTACTTCTGGGTACAGTCACCAGACCTTCTTCCGAGGTAACTCTGGGTACAGTCACTAGACCTCCTTCCGAGGTACCTCTGGGTACAGTCACCAGGCCTTCCTTCTCAGGTAACTCTGGGTACAGTCACCAGGCCTTTCTTTCGAGGTATCTCTGGGTACAGTCACAAGGACTTCCTTGTCAGTTACCTCTGGGTACAGTTCCCAGACCTTCCTTCTGAGGTGCCTCTGAGTACAGTCACCAGGCGTTTCTTCCGAGGTACTTTTGGGTACAGTCACCAGGCCTTGCTTCCGAGGTACCTCTGGGTAAATTCACCAGGCCTTTCTTACGAGGTACCTCTGGGTATAGTCAGCAGGCTTTTCTTCTGAGGTACCTATGCGTACAGTCACCAGAACTTCCTTCAGAAGTACCTCTGGGTACAGGCACCGGCCTGCCTTGTGAGGTATGTCTGGGTACAGTCACCAGCCCTTCCTTCTGAGGTAACCCTGGGTGCAGTCACCAGAATTTTCTTCCGGGGTACCTCTGGGTACAGACACCAGGCCTTTCTTTCGAGGTATGTCTGGGTACAGTCCGAAGGACTTCCTTGTGAGTTACCTCTGGGTAGAGTCACCAGGCCATCCTTCCGAGGTACCTCTGGGTACAGTCACCAGGACTTCCTTCTGATGTACATCTGGGTACGGTCACAAGGCCTTCCTTCCGAGGTACCTCTGGGTACCCTCACCAGGCCTTCCTTCCGAGGCACCTGGGTACACACACCAGACCTTCCTTCTGAGGTAACTCTGGGTACAGTCACCAGAATTTTCTTCCGAGGTACCTCTGGCTGCAGTCACCAGGCCTTTCTTTCGAGGTACCTCTGGGTACAGTCAACAGGCCATCCTTCTGAGGTACCTCTGGGCACAGTCAACAGGCCTGACTTCTAATGTACATGTGGGTACGGTTACCAGGCTTTCCTTCCGAGGTTCCTCTGGGTACAGTCACCAGGCCGTTCTTCCAAGGCACTTCTGGGTATAGCCACCAGGCCTTCCTTCCGAGGTACACCTGGGTACAGCCACCAGGCCTTTCTTCCGAGGTACCTCTGGGTACAGTCACCAGGCATTTCTGACGAGGTACCTCTGGGTTCAGTCACCAGACCTTCCTTCTGAGTTAGCTCCGAGTACAGTCACCAGGCCTTTCTTCCGAGGTACGTGTGGGTAGTAAACAGTCCTTCCTTCCGAGGTATATCTAGGAACAGTCACCAGGCCTTGCTTCCTAGGTGCCTCTGGGTACAGTCACGAGGCCTTCATTTCGAGGTACCTCTGGGTACAGTCACCAGGCCTTCGTTCCCTTGTACCTCTGGGTACAGTCACCAGGCTTTTCTTAAGAGGTACCTCTGGGTACAGTCACGAGGCTTTCCTTCTGAGTTACCTCTGAGTACAGTCGCCAGGCCTTCCTTCCGAGGTACCCCTGGGTACACTTCCCAGACCTTCCTTCCGAGGTACCTCTGAGTACAGTCACCAGGCGTTTCTTCCGAGGTACTTTTGGGTACAGTCACCAGGCCTTGCTTCCGAGGTACCTTGAGTACTGTAACCACGCTTTCCTTCCGAGTTACCTCTGGACAGGGTCACCACGCCTTCCTTCTGAGGTAACTCTGGGTACAGTCACCAGAATTTTCTTCCGAGGTACCTCTGGGTGCAGTCACCAGGCCTTTCTTTCGAGGTACCTCTGGGTACATTCAAAAGGCCATTCTTCCAAGGCATTTCTGGGTATAGCCACCAGGACTTCCTTCCGAGGTACACCTGGGTACAGTCACCAGGCCTTTCTTCCGAGGTACCTCTGGGTTCAGTCACCAGGCCTTCGTTCTGAGTTAGCTCCGAGTACAGTCACCAGGCCTTTCTTCCGAGGTACGTCTGGGTAGTAACCAGGCCTTCCTTCCGAGATATATCTAGGAACAGTCACCAGGCCTTGCTTCCTACGTGCCTCTGGGTACAGTCACCAGGCCTTCATTCCGAGGTACCTCTGGGTACAGTCACCAGGCCTTCGTTCCCTTGTACCTCTGGGTACAGTCACCAGGCTTTTCTTAAGAGGTACCTCTGGGTACAGTCACGAGGCTTTCCTTCTGAGTTAGCTCTGGGTACAGTCGCCAGGCCTTCCTTCCGACGTACCTCTGGGTACAGTCACCAGGCCTTCCTTCCTAGGTGCCTCTGGGTACAGTCACCAGGCCTTCCTTCTGAGGTACTTCTGGGTACAGTCTCCAGGCCTTCCTTCCGAGGTACCTCTGAATACAGTCACCGTGCCTTACTTCCCAGGTACCTTTGGGTACGGTCACCAAGCCTTCCTTCGGAGGCACCTCTGGGTACAGCCACCGGGCCTTCCTGCCGAAGTACCTCTGGGTACAGTTCCCAGACCTTCCTTCCGAGGTACCTCTGAGTACAGTCACCAGGCGTTTCTTCCGAGGTACTTTTGGGTACAGTCACCAGGCCTTGCTTCCTAGGTACCTTGAGTACTGTAACCACGCTTTCCTTCCGAGTTACCTCTGGACAGGGTCACCACGCCTTCCTTCTGAGGTAACTCTGGGTACAGTCACCAGAATTTTCTTCCGAGGTACCTCTGGGTGCAGTCACCAGGCCTTTCTTTCGAGGTACCTCTGGGTACAGTCAACAGGCCTTCCTTCTGAGGTACCTCTGGGCACAGTCAACAGGCCTGACTTCTAATGTACATCTGGGTACGGTCAACAGGCTTTCCTTCCGAGGTACCTCTGGGTACAGTCACCAGGCCTTCCTTCTGAGGTACCTCTGAGTACAGTCACCAGGCCTTTCTTCCGAGGTACGTCTGGGTAGTAACCAGGCCTTCCTTCCGAGGTACCTCTGGGTACAGTCACCATCGCTTCCTTCCGAGGTACCTCTGGGTAGAGTCACCAGGCCTTCCTTCCGAGGTACTTCTGGGTACAATCACCAGGCCTTCCTTCCGAGGTACCTTTGGGTACAGTGACGAGGTCTTTCTTCTGAGGTACCTCTGAGTACAGTCACCAGGCCTTTCTTCCGAGGTACTTCTGGGTAGTCACCATGCCTTCCTTCCAAGGTACCTCTCGGTACAGTCTCCAGGCCTTCCTTCCGAGGTACTTCTGGGTACAATCACCAGGCCTTCCTTCCGAGGTACCTTTGGGTACAGTGACGAGGTCTTTCTTCTGAGGTACCTCTGAGTACAGTCTCCAGGCCTTCCTTCCGAGGTACTTCTGGGTACAGTCACCAGACCTTTCTTCCGAGGTACCTCTGGGTTCAGTCACCAGGCCTTCGTTCTGAGTTAGCTCCGAGTACAGTCACCAGGCCTTTCTTCCGAGGTACGTCTGGGTAGTAACCAGGCCTTCCTTCCGAGATATATCTAGGAACAGTCACCAGGCCTTGCTTCCTACGTGCCTCTGGGTACAGTCACCAGGCCTTCATTCCGAGGTACCTCTGGGTACAGTCACCAGGCCTTCGTTCCCTTGTACCTCTGGGTACAGTCACCAGGCTTTTCTTAAGAGGTATCTCTGGGTACAGTCACGAGGCTTTCCTTCTGAGTTAGCTCTGGGTACAGTCGCCAGGCCTTCCTTCCGACGTACCTCTGGGTACAGTCACCAGGCCTTCCTTCCTAGGTGCCTCTGGGTACAGTCACCAGGCCTTCCTTCTGAGGTACTTCTGGGTACAGTCTCCAGGCCTTCCTTCCGAGGTACCTCTGAATACAGTCACCGTGCCTTACTTCCCAGGTACCTTTGGGTACGGTCACCAAGCCTTCCTTCGGAGGCACCTCTGGGTACAGCCACCGGGCCTTCCTGCCGAAGTACCTCTGGGTACAGTTCCCAGACCTTCCTTCCGAGGTACCTCTGAGTACAGTCACCAGGCGTTTCTTCCGAGGTACTTTTGGGTACAGTCACCAGGCCTTGCTTCCTAGGTACCTTGAGTACTGTAACCACGCTTTCCTTCCGAGTTACCACTGGACAGGGTCACCACGCCTTCCTTCTGAGGTAACTCTGGGTACAGTCACCAGAATTTTCTTCCGAGGTACCTCTGGGTGCAGTCACCAGGCCTTTCTTTCGAGGTACCTCTGGGTACAGTCAACAGGCCTTCCTTCTGAGGTACCTCTGGGCACAGTCAACAGGCCTGACTTCTAATGTACATCTGGGTACGGTCAACAGGCTTTCCTTCCGAGGTACCTCTGGGTACAGTCACCAGGCCTTCCTTCTGAGGTACCTCTGAGTACAGTCACCAGGCCTTTCTTCCGAGGTACGTCTGGGTAGTAACCAGGCCTTCCTTCCGAGGTACCTCTGGGTACAGTCACCATCGCTTCCTTCCGAGGTACCTCTGGGTAGAGTCACCAGGCCTTCCTTCCGAGGTACTTCTGGGTACAATCACCAGGCCTTCCTTCCGAGGTACCTTTGGGTACAGTGATGAGGTCTTTCTTCTGAGGTACCTCTGAGTACAGTCACCAGGCCTTTCTTCCGAGGTACTTCTGGGTAGTCACCGTGCCTTCCTTCCAAGGTACCTCTCGGTACAGTCTCCAGGCCTTCCTTCCGAGGTACTTCTGGGTACAATCACCAGGCCTTCCTTCCGAGGTACCTTTGGGTACAGTGACGAGGTCTTTCTTCTGAGGTACCTCTGAGTACAGTCTCCAGGCCTTCCTTCCGAGGTACTTCTGGGTACAGTCACCAGACCTTTCTTCCGAGGTACCTCTGGGTTCAGTCACCAGGCCTTCGTTCTGAGTTAGCTCCGAGTACAGTCACCAGGCCTTTCTTCCGAGGTACGTCTGGGTAGTAACCAGGCCTTCCTTCCGAGATATATCTAGGAACAGTCACCAGGCCTTGCTTCCTACGTGCCTCTGGGTACAGTCACCAGGCCTTCATTCCGAGGTACCTCTGGGTACAGTCACCAGGCCTTCGTTCCCTTGTACCTCTGGGTACAGTCACCAGGCTTTTCTTAAGAGGTACCTCTGGGTACAGTCACGAGGCTTTCCTTCTGAGTTAGCTCTGGGTACAGTCGCCAGGCCTTCCTTCCGACGTACCTCTGGGTACAGTCACCAGGCCTTCCTTCCTAGGTGCCTCTGGGTACAGTCACCAGGCCTTCCTTCTGAGGTACTTCTGGGGACAGTCTCCAGGCCTTCCTTCCGAGGTACCTCTGAATACAGTCACCGTGCCTTACTTCCCAGGTACCTTTGGGTACGGTCACCAAGCCTTCCTTCGGAGGCACCTCTGGGTACAGCCACCGGGCCTTCCTGCCGAAGTACCTCTGGGTACAGTTCCCAGACCTTCCTTCCGAGGTACCTCTGAGTACAGTCACCAGGCGTTTCTTCCGAGGTACTTTTGGGTACAGTCACCAGGCCTTGCTTCCTAGGTACCTTGAGTACTGTAACCACGCTTTCCTTCCGAGTTACCTCTGGACAGGGTCACCACGCCTTCCTTCTGAGGTAACTCTGGGTACAGTCACCAGAATTTTCTTCCGAGGTACCTCTGGGTGCAGTCACCAGGCCTTTCTTTCGAGGTACCTCTGGGTACAGTCAACAGGCCTTCCTTCTGAGGTACCTCTGGGCACAGTCAACAGGCCTGACTTCTAATGTACATCTGGGTACGGTCAACAGGCTTTCCTTCCGAGGTACCTCTGGGTACAGTCACCAGGCCTTCCTTCTGAGGTACCTCTGAGTACAGTCACCAGGCCTTTCTTCCGAGGTACGTCTGGGTAGTAACCAGGCCTTCCTTCCGAGGTACCTCTGGGTACAGTCACCATCGCTTCCTTCCGAGGTACCTCTGGGTAGAGTCACCAGGCCTTCCTTCCGAGGTACTTCTGGGTACAATCACCAGGCCTTCCTTCCGAGGTACCTTTGGGTACAGTGACGAGGTCTTTCTTCTGAGGTACCTCTGAGTACAGTCACCAGGCCTTTCTTCCGAGGTACTTCTGGGTAGTCACCATGCCTTCCTTCCAAGGTACCTCTCGGTACAGTCTCCAGGCCTTCCTTCCGAGGTACTTCTGGGTACAATCACCAGGCCTTCCTTCCGAGGTACCTTTGGGTACAGTGACGAGGTCTTTCTTCTGAGGTACCTCTGAGTACAGTCTCCAGGCCTTCCTTCCGTGGTACTTCTGGGTACAGTCACCAGACCTTCTTCCGAGGTATCTCTGGGTACAGTCACTAGGCCTCCTTCCGAGGTACCTCTGGGTACAGTCACCAGGCCTTCCTTCTCAGGTAACTCTGGGTACAGTCTCCAGACCTTCCTTCCGAGGTACCTCTGAGTACAGTCACCAGGCGTTTCTTCCGAGGTACTTTTGGGTACAGTCACCAGGCCTTGCTTCCGAGGTACCTTGAGTACTGTAACCACGCTTTCCTTCCGAGTTACCTCTGGACAGAGTCACCACGCCTTCCTTCTGAGGTAACTCTGGGTACAGTCACCAGAATTTTCTTCCGAGGTACCTCTGGGTGCAGTCACCAGGCCTTTCTTTCGAGGTACCTGTGGGTACAGTCAACAGGCCTTCCTTCTGAGGTACCTCTGGGTACAGTCACCAGGCATTTCTGACGAGGTTCCTCTGGGTACAGTCTCCAGGCCTTCCTTCCGAGGTACTTCTGGGTACAGTCACCAGACCTTCTTCCGAGGTAACTCTGGGTACAGTCACTAGACCTCCTTCCGAGGTACCTCTGGGTACAGTCACCAGGCCTTCCTTCTCAGGTAACTCTGGGTACAGTCACCAGGCCTTTCTTTCGAGGTATCTCTGGGTACAGTCACAAGGACTTCCTTGTCAGTTACCTCTGGGTACAGTTCCCAGACCTTCCTTCTGAGGTGCCTCTGAGTACAGTCACCAGGCGTTTCTTCCGAGGTACTTTTGGGTACAGTCACCAGGCCTTGCTTCCGAGGTACCTCTGGGTAAATTCACCAGGCCTTTCTTACGAGGTACCTCTGGGTATAGTCAGCAGGCTTTTCTTCTGAGGTACCTATGCGTACAGTCACCAGAACTTCCTTCAGAAGTACCTCTGGGTACAGGCACCGGCCTGCCTTGTGAGGTATGTCTGGGTACAGTCACCAGCCCTTCCTTCTGAGGTAACCCTGGGTGCAGTCACCAGAATTTTCTTCCGGGGTACCTCTGGGTACAGACACCAGGCCTTTCTTTCGAGGTATCTCTGGGTACAGTCCGAAGGACTTCCTTGTGAGTTACCTCTGGGTAGAGTCACCAGGCCATCCTTCCGAGGTACCTCTGGGTACAGTCACCAGGACTTCCTTCTGATGTACATCTGGGTACGGTCACAAGGCCTTCCTTCCGAGGTATATCTAGGAACAGTCACCAGGCCTTGCTTCCTAGGTGCCTCTGGGTACAGTCACGAGGCCTTCATTTCGAGGTACCTCTGGGTACAGTCACCAGGCCTTCGTTCCCTTGTACCTCTGGGTACAGTCACCAGGCTTTTCTTAAGAGGTACCTCTGGGTACAGTCACGAGGCTTTCCTTCTGAGTTACCTCTGAGTACAGTCGCCAGGCCTTCCTTCCGAGGTACCCCTGGGTACACTTCCCAGACCTTCCTTCCGAGGTACCTCTGAGTACAGTCACCAGGCGTTTCTTCCGAGGTACTTTTGGGTACAGTCACCAGGCCTTGCTTCCGAGGTACCTTGAGTACTGTAACCACGCTTTCCTTCCGAGTTACCTCTGGACAGAGTCACCACGCCTTCCTTCTGAGGTAACTCTGGGTACAGTCACCAGAATTTTCTTCCGAGGTACCTCTGGGTGCAGTCACCAGGCCTTTCTTTCGAGGTACCTCTGGGTACAGTCAACAGGCCTTCCTTCTGAGGTACCTCTGGGTACAGTCAACAGGCATTTCTGACGAGGTTCCTCTGGGTACAGTCTCCAGGCCTTCCTTCCGAGGTACTTCTGGGTACAGTCACCAGACCTTCTTCCGAGGTAACTCTGGGTACAGTCACTAGACCTCCTTCCGAGGTACCTCTGGGTACAGTCACCAGGCCTTCCTTCTCAGGTAACTCTGGGTACAGTCACCAGGCCTTTCTTTCGAGGTATCTCTGGGTACAGTCACAAGGACTTCCTTGTCAGTTACCTCTGGGTACAGTTCCCAGACCTTCCTTCTGAGGTGCCTCTGAGTACAGTCACCAGGCGTTTCTTCCGAGGTACTTTTGGGTACAGTCACCAGGCCTTGCTTCCGAGGTACCTCTGGGTAAATTCACCAGGCCTTTCTTACGAGGTACCTCTGGGTATAGTCAGCAGGCTTTTCTTCTGAGGTACCTATGCGTACAGTCACCAGAACTTCCTTCAGAAGTACCTCTGGGTACAGGCACCGGCCTGCCTTGTGAGGTATGTCTGGGTACAGTCACCAGGCCTTCCTTCTGAGGTAACCCTGGGTGCAGTCACCAGAATTTTCTTCCGGGGTACCTCTGGGTACAGACACCAGGCCTTTCTTTCGAGGTATGTCTGGGTACAGTCCGAAGGACTTCCTTGTGAGTTACCTCTGGGTAGAGTCACCAGGCCATCCTTCCGAGGTACCTCTGGGTACAGTCACCAGGACTTCCTTCTGATGTACATCTGGGTACGGTCACAAGGCCTTCCTTCCGAGGTACCTCTGGGTACCCTCACCAGGCCTTCCTTCCGAGGCACCTGGGTACACACACCAGGCCTTCCTTCTGAGGTAACTCTGGGTACAGTCACCAGAATTTTCTTCCGAGGTACCTCTGGCTGCAGTCACCAGGCCTTTCTTTCGAGGTACCTCTGGGTACAGTCAACAGGCCATCCTTCTGAGGTACCTCTGGGCACAGTCAACAGGCCTGACTTCTAATGTACATGTGGGTACGGTTACCAGGCTTTCCTTCCGAGGTTCCTCTGGGTACAGTCACCAGGCCGTTCTTCCAAGGCACTTCTGGGTATAGCCACCAGGCCTTCCTTCCGAGGTACACCTGGGTACAGCCACCAGGCCTTTCTTCCGAGGTACCTCTGGGTACAGTCACCAGGCATTTCTGACGAGGTACCTCTGGGTTCAGTCACCAGACCTTCCTTCTGAGTTAGCTCCGAGTACAGTCACCAGGCCTTTCTTCCGAGGTACGTGTGGGTAGTAAACAGTCCTTCCTTCCGAGGTATATCTAGGAACAGTCACCAGGCCTTGCTTCCTAGGTGCCTCTGGGTACAGTCACGAGGCCTTCATTTCGAGGTACCTCTGGGTACAGTCACCAGGCCTTCGTTCCCTTGTACCTCTGGGTACAGTCACCAGGCTTTTCTTAAGAGGTACCTCTGGGTACAGTCACGAGGCTTTCCTTCTGAGTTACCTCTGAGTACAGTCGCCAGGCCTTCCTTCCGAGGTACCCCTGGGTACACTTCCCAGACCTTCCTTCCGAGGTACCTCTGAGTACAGTCACCAGGCGTTTCTTCCGAGGTACTTTTGGGTACAGTCACCAGGCCTTGCTTCCGAGGTACCTTGAGTACTGTAACCACGCTTTCCTTCCGAGTTACCTCTGGACAGAGTCACCACGCCTTCCTTCTGAGGTAACTCTGGGTACAGTCACCAGAATTTTCTTCCGAGGTACCTCTGGGTGCAGTCACCAGGCCTTTCTTTCGAGGTACCTCTGGGTACAGTCAACAGGCCATTCTTCCAAGGCATTTCTGGGTATAGCCACCAGGACTTCCTTCCGAGGTACACCTGGGTACAGTCACCAGGCCTTTCTTCCGAGGTACCTCTGGGTTCAGTCACCAGGCCTTCGTTCTGAGTTAGCTCCGAGTACAGTCACCAGGCCTTTCTTCCGAGGTACGTCTGGGTAGTAACCAGGCCTTCCTTCCGAGATATATCTAGGAACAGTCACCAGGCCTTGCTTCCTACGTGCCTCTGGGTACAGTCACCAGGCCTTCATTCCGAGGTACCTCTGGGTACAGTCACCAGGCCTTCGTTCCCTTGTACCTCTGGGTACAGTCACCAGGCTTTTCTTAAGAGGTATCTCTGGGTACAGTCACGAGGCTTTCCTTCTGAGTTAGCTCTGGGTACAGTCGCCAGGCCTTCCTTCCGACGTACCTCTGGGTACAGTCACCAGGCCTTCCTTCCTAGGTGCCTCTGGGTACAGTCACCAGGCCTTCCTTCTGAGGTACTTCTGGGTACAGTCTCCAGGCCTTCCTTCCGAGGTACCTCTGAATACAGTCACCGTGCCTTACTTCCCAGGTACCTTTGGGTACGGTCACCAAGCCTTCCTTCGGAGGCACCTCTGGGTACAGCCACCGGGCCTTCCTGCCGAAGTACCTCTGGGTACAGTTCCCAGACCTTCCTTCCGAGGTACCTCTGAGTACAGTCACCAGGCGTTTCTTCCGAGGTACTTTTGGGTACAGTCACCAGGCCTTGCTTCCTAGGTACCTTGAGTACTGTAACCACGCTTTCCTTCCGAGTTACCTCTGGACAGGGTCACCACGCCTTCCTTCTGAGGTAACTCTGGGTACAGTCACCAGAATTTTCTTCCGAGGTACCTCTGGGTGCAGTCACCAGGCCTTTCTTTCAAGGTACCTCTGGGTACAGTCAACAGGCCTTCCTTCTGAGGTACCTCTGGGCACAGTCAACAGGCCTGACTTCTAATGTACATCTGGGTACGGTCAACAGGCTTTCCTTCCGAGGTACCTCTGGGTACAGTCACCAGGCATTTCTGACGAGGTTCCTCTGGGTACAGTCACCAGGCCTTCCTTCTGAGGTACCTCTGAGTACAGTCACCAGGCCTTTCTTCCGAGGTACGTCTGGGTAGTAACCAGGCCTTCCTTCCGAGGTACCTCTGGGTACAGTCACCATCGCTTCCTTCCGAGGTACCTCTGGGTAGAGTCACCAGGCCTTCCTTCCGAGGTACTTCTGGGTACAATCACCAGGCCTTCCTTCCGAGGTACCTTTGGGTACAGTGACGAGGTCTTTCTTCTGAGGTACCTCTGAGTACAGTCACCAGGCCTTTCTTCCGAGGTACTTCTGGGTAGTCACCATGCCTTCCTTCCAAGGTACCTCTCGGTACAGTCTCCAGGCCTTCCTTCCGAGGTACTTCTGGGTACAATCACCAGGCCTTCCTTCCGAGGTACCTTTGGGTACAGTGACGAGCTCTTTCTTCTGAGGTACCTCTGAGTACAGTCTCCAGGCCTTCCTTCCGAGGTACTTCTGGGTACAGTCACCAGACCTTCTTCCGAGGTAACTCTGGGTACAGTCACTAGGCCTCCTTCCGAGGTACCTCTGGGTACAGTCACCAGGCCTTCCTTCTCAGGTAACTCTGGGTACAGTCTCCAGACCTTCCTTCCGAGGTACCTCTGAGTACAGTCACCAGGCGTTTCTTCCGAGGTACTTTTGGGTACAGTCACCAGGCCTTGCTTCCGAGGTACCTTGAGTACTGTAACCACGCTTTCCTTCCGAGTTACCTCTGGACAGAGTCACCACGCCTTCCTTCTGAGGTAACTCTGGGTACAGTCACCAGAATTTTCTTCCGAGGTACCTCTGGGTGCAGTCACCAGGCCTTTCTTTCGAGGTACCTCTGGGTACAGTCAACAGGCCTTCCTTCTGAGGTACCTCTGGGTACAGTCAGCAGGCATTTCTGACGAGGTTCCTCTGGGTACAGTCTCCAGGCCTTCCTTCCGAGGTACTTCTGGGTACAGTCACCAGACCTTCTTCCGAGGTAACTCTGGGTACAGTCACTAGACCTCCTTCCGAGGTACCTCTGGGTACAGTCACCAGGCCTTCCTTCTCAGGTAACTCTGGGTACAGTCACCAGGCCTTTCTTTCGAGGTATCTCTGGGTACAGTCACAAGGACTTCCTTGTCAGTTACCTCTGGGTACAGTTCCCAGACCTTCCTTCTGAGGTGCCTCTGAGTACAGTCACCAGGCGTTTCTTCCGAGGTACTTTTGGGTACAGTCACCAGGCCTTGCTTCCGAGGTACCTCTGGCTAAATTCACCAGGCCTTTCTTACGAGGTACCTCTGGGTATAGTCAGCAGGCTTTTCTTCTGAGGTACCTATGCGTACAGTCACCAGAACTTCCTTCAGAAGTACCTCTGGGTACAGGCACCGGCCTGCCTTGTGAGGTATGTCTGGGTACAGTCACCAGCCCTTCCTTCTGAGGTAACCCTGGGTGCAGTCACCAGAATTTTCTTCCGGGGTACCTCTGGGTACAGACACCAGGCCTTTCTTTCGAGGTATCTCTGGGTACAGTCCGAAGGACTTCCTTGTGAGTTACCTCTGGGTAGAGTCACCAGGCCATCCTTCCGAGGTACCTCTGGGTACAGTCACCAGGACTTCCTTCTGATGTACATCTGGGTACGGTCACAAGGCCTTCCTTCCGAGGTACCTCTGGGTACCCTCACCAGGCCTTCCTTCCGAGGCACCTGGGTACACACACCAGGCCTTCCTTCTGAGGTAACTCTGGGTACAGTCACCAGAATTTTCTTCCGGGGTACCTCTGGCTGCAGTCACCAGGCCTTTCTTTCGAGGTACCTCTGGGTACAGTCAACAGGCCATCCTTCTGAGGTACCTCTGGGCACAGTCAACAGGCCTGACTTCTAATGTACATGTGGGTACGGTTACCAGGCTTTCCTTCCGAGGTTCCTCTGGGTACAGTCACCAGGCCGTTCTTCCAAGGCACTTCTGGGTATAGCCACCAGGCCTTCCTTCCGAGGTACACCTGGGTACAGCCACCAGGCCTTTCTTCCGAGGTACCTCTGGGTACAGTCACCAGGCATTTCTGACGAGGTACCTCTGGGTTCAGTCACCAGACCTTCCTTCTGAGTTAGCTCCGAGTACAGTCACCAGGCCTTTCTTCCGAGGTACGTGTGGGTAGTAAACAGTCCTTCCTTCCGAGGTATATCTAGGAACAGTCACCAGGCCTTGCTTCCTAGGTGCCTCTGGGTACAGTCACGAGGCCTTCATTTCGAGGTACCTCTGGGTACAGTCACCAGGCCTTCGTTCCCTTGTACCTCTGGGTACAGTCACCAGGCTTTTCTTAAGAGGTACCTCTGGGTACAGTCACGAGGCTTTCCGAGTTACCTCTGAGTACAGTCGCCAGGCCTTCCTTCCGAGGTACCCCTGGGTACACTTCCCAGACCTTCCTTCCGAGGTACCTCTGAGTACAGTCACCAGGCGTTTCTTCCGAGGTACTTTTGGGTACAGTCACCAGGCCTTGCTTCCGAGGTACCTTGAGTACTGTAACCACGCTTTCCTTCCGAGTTACCTCTGGACAGAGTCACCACGCCTTCCTTCTGAGGTAACTCTGGGTACAGTCACCAGAATTTTCTTCCGAGGTACCTCTGGGTGCAGTCACCAGGCCTTTCTTTCGAGGTACCTCTGGGTACAGTCAACAGGCCATTCTTCCAAGGCATTTCTGGGTATAGCCACCAGGACTTCCTTCCGAGGTACACCTGGGTACAGTCACCAGGCCTTTCTTCCGAGGTACCTCTGGGTTCAGTCACCAGGCCTTCGTTCTGAGTTAGCTCCGAGTACAGTCACCAGGCCTTTCTTCCGAGGTACGTCTGGGTAGTAACCAGGCCTTCCTTCCGAGATATATCTAGGAACAGTCACCAGGCCTTGCTTCCTACGTGCCTCTGGGTACAGTCACCAGGCCTTCATTCCGAGGTACCTCTGGGTACAGTCACCAGGCCTTCGTTCCCTTGTACCTCTGGGTACAGTCACCAGGCTTTTCTTAAGAGGTACCTCTGGGTACAGTCACGAGGCTTTCCTTCTGAGTTAGCTCTGGGTACAGTCGCCAGGCCTTCCTTCCGACGTACCTCTGGGTACAGTCACCAGGCCTTCCTTCCTAGGTGCCTCTGGGTACAGTCACCAGGCCTTCCTTCTGAGGTACTTCTGGGTACAGTCTCCAGGCCTTCCTTCCGAGGTACCTCTGAATACAGTCACCGTGCCTTACTTCCCAGGTACCTTTGGGTACGGTCACCAAGCCTTCCTTCGGAGGCACCTCTGGGTACAGCCACCGGGCCTTCCTGCCGAAGTACCTCTGGGTACAGTTCCCAGACCTTCCTTCCGAGGTACCTCTGAGTACAGTCACCAGGCGTTTCTTCCGAGGTACTTTTGGGTACAGTCACCAGGCCTTGCTTCCTAGGTACCTTGAGTACTGTAACCACGCTTTCCTTCCGAGTTACCTCTGGACAGGGTCACCACGCCTTCCTTCTGAGGTAACTCTGGGTACAGTCACCAGAATTTTCTTCCGAGGTACCTCTGGGTGCAGTCACCAGGCCTTTCTTTCGAGGTACCTCTGGGTACAGTCAACAGGCCTTCCGTCTGAGGTACCTCTGGGCACAGTCAACAGGCCTGACTTCTAATGTACATCTGGGTACGGTCAACAGGCTTTCCTTCCGAGGTACCTCTGGGTACAGTCACCAGGCATTTCTGACGAGGTTCCTCTGGGTACAGTCACCAGGCCTTCCTTCTGAGGTACCTCTGAGTACAGTCACCAGGCCTTTCTTCCGAGGTACGTCTGGGTAGTAACCAGGCCTTCCTTCCGAGGTACCTCTGGGTACAGTCACCATCGCTTCCTTCCGAGGTACCTCTGGGTAGAGTCACCAGGCCTTCCTTCCGAGGTACTTCTGGGTACAATCACCAGGCCTTCCTTCCGAGGTACCTTTGGGTACAGTGACGAGGTCTTTCTTCTGAGGTACCTCTGAGTACAGTCACCAGGCCTTTCTTCCGAGGTACTTCTGGGTAGTCACCATGCCTTCCTTCCAAGGTACCTCTGGGTACAGTCTCCAGGCCTTCCTTCCGAGGTACTTCTGGGTACAATCACCAGGCCTTCCTTCCGAGGTACCTTTGGGTACAGTGACGAGCTCTTTCTTCTGAGGTACCTCTGAGTACAGTCTCCAGGCCTTCCTTCCGAGGTACTTCTGGGTACAGTCACCAGACCTTCTTCCGAGGTATCTCTGGGTACAGTCACTAGGCCTCCTTCCGAGGTACCTCTGGGTACAGTCACCAGGCCTTCCTTCTCAGGTAACTCTGGGTACAGTCTCCAGACCTTCCTTCCGAGGTACCTCTGAGTACAGTCACCAGGCGTTTCTTCCGAGGTACTTTTGGGTACAGTCACCAGGCCTTGCTTCCGAGGTACCTTGAGTACTGTAACCACGCTTTCCTTCCGAGTTACCTCTGGACAGAGTCACCACGCCTTCCTTCTGAGGTAACTCTGGGTACAGTCACCAGAATTTTCTTCCGAGGTACCTCTGGGTGCAGTCACCAGGCCTTTCTTTCGAGGTACCTCTGGGTACAGTCAACAGGCCTTCCTTCTGAGGTACCTCTGGGTACAGTCACCAGGCATTTCTGACGAGGTTCCTCTGGGTACATTCTCCAGGCCTTCCTTCCGAGGTACTTCTGGGTACAGTCACCAGACCTTCTTCCGAGGTAACTCTGGGTACAGTCACTAGACCTCCTTCCGAGGTACCTCTGGGTACAGTCACCAGGCCTTCCTTCTCAGGTAACTCTGGGTACAGTCACCAGGCCTTTCTTTCGAGGTATCTCTGGGTACAGTCACAAGGACTTCCTTGTCAGTTACCTCTGGGTACAGTTCCCAGACCTTCCTTCTGAGGTGCCTCTGAGTACAGTCACCAGGCGTTTCTTCCGAGGTACTTTTGGGTACAGTCACCAGGCCTTGCTTCCGAGGTACCTCTGGCGAAATTCACCAGGCCTTTCTTACGAGGTACCTCTGGGTATAGTCAGCAGGCTTTTCTTCTGAGGTACCTATGCGTACAGTCACCAGAACTTCCTTCAGAAGTACCTCTGGGTACAGGCACCGGCCTGCCTTGTGAGGTATGTCTGGGTACAGTCACCAGCCCTTCCTTCTGAGGTAACCCTGGGTGCAGTCACCAGAATTTTCTTCCGGGGTACCTCTGGGTACAGACACCAGGCCTTTCTTTCGAGGTATCTCTGGGTACAGTCCGAAGGACTTCCTTGTGAGTTACCTCTGGGTAGAGTCACCAGGCCATCCTTCCGAGGTACCTCTGGGTACAGTCACCAGGACTTCCTTCTGATGTACATCTGGGTACGGTCACAAGGCCTTCCTTCCGAGGTACCTCTGGGTACCCTCACCAGGCCTTCCTTCCGAGGCACCTGGGTACACACACCAGACCTTCCTTCTGAGGTAACTCTGGGTACAGTCACCAGAATTTTCTTCCGAGGTACCTCTGGCTGCAGTCACCAGGCCTTTCTTTCGAGGTACCTCTGGGTACAGTCAACAGGCCATCCTTCTGAGGTACCTCTGGGCACAGTCAACAGGCCTGACTTCTAATGTACATGTGGGTACGGTTACCAGGCTTTCCTTCCGAGGTTCCTCTGGGTACAGTCACCAGGCCGTTCTTCCAAGGCACTTCTGGGTATAGCCACCAGGCCTTCCTTCCGAGGTACACCTGGGTACAGCCACCAGGCCTTTCTTCCGAGGTACCTCTGGGTACAGTCACCAGGCATTTCTGACGAGGTACCTCTGGGTTCAGTCACCAGACCTTCCTTCTGAGTTAGCTCCGAGTACAGTCACCAGGCCTTTCTTCCGAGGTACGTGTGGGTAGTAAACAGTCCTTCCTTCCGAGGTATATCTAGGAACAGTCACCAGGCCTTGCTTCCTAGGTGCCTCTGGGTACAGTCACGAGGCCTTCATTTCGAGGTACCTCTGGGTACAGTCACCAGGCCTTCGTTCCCTTGTACCTCTGGGTACAGTCACCAGGCTTTTCTTAAGAGGTACCTCTGGGTACAGTCACGAGGCTTTCCTTCTGAGTTACCTCTGAGTACAGTCGCCAGGCCTTCCTTCCGAGGTACCCCTGGGTACACTTCCCAGACCTTCCTTCCGAGGTACCTCTGAGTACAGTCACCAGGCGTTTCTTCCGAGGTACTTTTGGGTACAGTCACCAGGCCTTGCTTCCGAGGTACCTTGAGTACTGTAACCACGCTTTCCTTCCGAGTTACCTCTGGACAGAGTCACCACGCCTTCCTTCTGAGGTAACTCTGGGTACAGTCACCAGAATTTTCTTCCGAGGTACCTCTGGGTGCAGTCACCAGGCCTTTCTTTCGAGGTACCTCTGGGTACAGTCAACAGGCCATTCTTCCAAGGCATTTCTGGGTATAGCCACCAGGACTTCCTTCCGAGGTACACCTGGGTACAGTCACCAGGCCTTTCTTCCGAGGTACCTCTGGGTTCAGTCACCAGGCCTTCGTTCTGAGTTAGCTCCGAGTACAGTCACCAGGCCTTTCTTCCGAGGTACGTCTGGGTAGTAACCAGGCCTTCCTTCCGAGATATATCTAGGAACAGTCACCAGGCCTTGCTTCCTACGTGCCTCTGGGTACAGTCACCAGGCCTTCATTCCGAGGTACCTCTGGGTACAGTCACCAGGCCTTCGTTCCCTTGTACCTCTGGGTACAGTCACCAGGCTTTTCTTAAGAGGTATCTCTGGGTACAGTCACGAGGCTTTCCTTCTGAGTTAGCTCTGGGTACAGTCGCCAGGCCTTCCTTCCGACGTACCTCTGGGTACAGTCACCAGGCCTTCCTTCCTAGGTGCCTCTGGGTACAGTCACCAGGCCTTCCTTCTGAGGTACTTCTGGGTACAGTCTCCAGGCCTTCCTTCCGAGGTACCTCTGAATACAGTCACCGTGCCTTACTTCCCAGGTACCTTTGGGTACGGTCACCAAGCCTTCCTTCGGAGGCACCTCTGGGTACAGCCACCGGGCCTTCCTGCCGAAGTACCTCTGGGTACAGTTCCCAGACCTTCCTTCCGAGGTACCTCTGAGTACAGTCACCAGGCGTTTCTTCCGAGGTACTTTTGGGTACAGTCACCAGGCCTTGCTTCCTAGGTACCTTGAGTACTGTAACCACGCTTTCCTTCCGAGTTACCTCTGGACAGGGTCACCACGCCTTCCTTCTGAGGTAACTCTGGGTACAGTCACCAGAATTTTCTTCCGAGGTACCTCTGGGTGCAGTCACCAGGCCTTTCTTTCGAGGTACCTCTGGGTACAGTCAACAGGCCTTCCTTCTGAGGTACCTCTGGGCACAGTCAACAGGCCTGACTTCTAATGTACATCTGGGTACGGTCAACAGGCTTTCCTTCCGAGGTACCTCTGGGTACAGTCACCAGGCATTTCTGACGAGGTTCCTCTGGGTACAGTCACCAGGCCTTCCTTCTGAGGTACCTCTGAGTACAGTCACCAGGCCTTTCTTCCGAGGTACGTCTGGGTAGTAACCAGGCCTTCCTTCCGAGGTACCTCTGGGTACAGTCACCATCGCTTCCTTCCGAGGTACCTCTGGGTAGAGTCACCAGGCCTTCCTTCCGAGGTACTTCTGGGTACAATCACCAGGCCTTCCTTCCGAGGTACCTTTGGGTACAGTGACGAGGTCTTTCTTCTGAGGTACCTCTGAGTACAGTCACCAGGCCTTTCTTCCGAGGTACTTCTGGGTAGTCACCATGCCTTCCTTCCAAGGTACCTCTCGGTACAGTCTCCAGGCCTTCCTTCCGAGGTACTTCTGGGTACAATCACCAGGCCTTCCTTCCGAGGTACCTTTGGGTACAGTGACGAGCTCTTTCTTCTGAGGTACCTCTGAGTACAGTCTCCAGGCCTTCCTTCCGAGGTACTTCTGGGTACAGTCACCAGACCTTCTTCCGAGGTAACTCTGGGTACAGTCACTAGGCCTCCTTCCGAGGTACCTCTGGGTACAGTCACCAGGCCTTCCTTCTCAGGTAACTCTGGGTACAGTCTCCAGACCTTCCTTCCGAGGTACCTCTGAGTACAGTCACCAGGCGTTTCTTCCGAGGTACTTTTGGGTACAGTCACCAGGCCTTGCTTCCGAGGTACCTTGAGTACTGTAACCACGCTTTCCTTCCGAGTTACCTCTGGACAGAGTCACCACGCCTTCCTTCTGAGGTAACTCTGGGTACAGTCACCAGAATTTTCTTCCGAGGTACCTCTGGGTGCAGTCACCAGGCCTTTCTTTCGAGGTACCTCTGGGTACAGTCAACAGGCCTTCCTTCTGAGGTACCTCTGGGTACAGTCAGCAGGCATTTCTGACGAGGTTCCTCTGGGTACAGTCTCCAGGCCTTCCTTCCGAGGTACTTCTGGGTACAGTCACCAGACCTTCTTCCGAGGTAACTCTGGGTACAGTCACTAGACCTCCTTCCGAGGTACCTCTGGGTACAGTCACCAGGCCTTCCTTCTCAGGTAACTCTGGGTACAGTCACCAGGCCTTTCTTTCGAGGTATCTCTGGGTACAGTCACAAGGACTTCCTTGTCAGTTACCTCTGGGTACAGTTCCCAGACCTTCCTTCTGAGGTGCCTCTGAGTACAGTCACCAGGCGTTTCTTCCGAGGTACTTTTGGGTACAGTCACCAGGCCTTGCTTCCGAGGTACCTCTGGGTAAATTCACCAGGCCTTTCTTACGAGGTACCTCTGGGTATAGTCAGCAGGCTTTTCTTCTGAGGTACCTATGCGTACAGTCACCAGAACTTCCTTCAGAAGTACCTCTGGGTACAGGCACCGGCCTGCCTTGTGAGGTATGTCTGGGTACAGTCACCAGCCCTTCCTTCTGAGGTAACCCTGGGTGCAGTCACCAGAATTTTCTTCCGGGGTACCTCTGGGTACAGACACCAGGCCTTTCTTTCGAGGTATCTCTGGGTACAGTCCGAAGGACTTCCTTGTGAGTTACCTCTGGGTAGAGTCACCAGGCCATCCTTCCGAGGTACCTCTGGGTACAGTCACCAGGACTTCCTTCTGATGTACATCTGGGTACGGTCACAAGGCCTTCCTTCCGAGGTACCTCTGGGTACCCTCACCAGGCCTTCCTTCCGAGGCACCTGGGTACACACACCAGGCCTTCCTTCTGAGGTAACTCTGGGTACAGTCACCAGAATTTTCTTCCGAGGTACCTCTGGCTGCAGTCACCAGGCCTTTCTTTCGAGGTACCTCTGGGTACAGTCAACAGGCCATCCTTCTGAGGTACCTCTGGGCACAGTCAACAGGCCTGACTTCTAATGTACATGTGGGTACGGTTACCAGGCTTTCCTTCCGAGGTTCCTCTGGGTACAGTCACCAGGCCGTTCTTCCAAGGCACTTCTGGGTATAGCCACCAGGCCTTCCTTCCGAGGTACACCTGGGTACAGCCACCAGGCCTTTCTTCCGAGGTACCTCTGGGTACAGTCACCAGGCATTTCTGACGAGGTACCTCTGGGTTCAGTCACCAGACCTTCCTTCTGAGTTAGCTCCGAGTACAGTCACCAGGCCTTTCTTCCGAGGTACGTGTGGGTAGTAAACAGTCCTTCCTTCCGAGGTATATCTAGGAACAGTCACCAGGCCTTGCTTCCTAGGTGCCTCTGGGTACAGTCACGAGGCCTTCATTTCGAGGTACCTCTGGGTACAGTCACCAGGCCTTCGTTCCCTTGTACCTCTGGGTACAGTCACCAGGCTTTTCTTAAGAGGTACCTCTGGGTACAGTCACGAGGCTTTCCGAGTTACCTCTGAGTACAGTCGCCAGGCCTTCCTTCCGAGGTACCCCTGGGTACACTTCCCAGACCTTCCTTCCGAGGTACCTCTGAGTACAGTCACCAGGCGTTTCTTCCGAGGTACTTTTGGGTACAGTCACCAGGCCTTGCTTCCGAGGTACCTTGAGTACTGTAACCACGCTTTCCTTCCGAGTTACCTCTGGACAGAGTCACCACGCCTTCCTTCTGAGGTAACTCTGGGTACAGTCACCAGAATTTTCTTCCGAGGTACCTCTGGGTGCAGTCACCAGGCCTTTCTTTCGGGGTACCTCTGGGTACAGTCAACAGGCCATTCTTCCAAGGCATTTCTGGGTATAGCCACCAGGACTTCCTTCCGAGGTACACCTGGGTACAGTCACCAGGCCTTTCTTCCGAGGTACCTCTGGGTTCAGTCACCAGGCCTTCGTTCTGAGTTAGCTCCGAGTACAGTCACCAGGCCTTTCTTCCGAGGTACGTCTGGGTAGTAACCAGGCCTTCCTTCCGAGATATATCTAGGAACAGTCACCAGGCCTTGCTTCCTACGTGCCTCTGGGTACAGTCACCAGGCCTTCATTCCGAGGTACCTCTGGGTACAGTCACCAGGCCTTCGTTCCCTTGTACCTCTGGGTACAGTCACCAGGCTTTTCTTAAGAGGTACCTCTGGGTACAGTCACGAGGCTTTCCTTCTGAGTTAGCTCTGGGTACAGTCGCCAGGCCTTCCTTCCGACGTACCTCTGGGTACAGTCACCAGGCCTTCCTTCCTAGGTGCCTCTGGGTACAGTCACCAGGCCTTCCTTCTGAGGTACTTCTGGGTACAGTCTCCAGGCCTTCCTTCCGAGGTACCTCTGAATACAGTCACCGTGCCTTACTTCCCAGGTACCTTTGGGTACGGTCACCAAGCCTTCCTTCGGAGGCACCTCTGGGTACAGCCACCGGGCCTTCCTGCCGAAGTACCTCTGGGTACAGTTCCCAGACCTTCCTTCCGAGGTACCTCTGAGTACAGTCACCAGGCGTTTCTTCCGAGGTACTTTTGGGTACAGTCACCAGGCCTTGCTTCCTAGGTACCTTGAGTACTGTAACCACGCTTTCCTTCCGAGTTACCTCTGGACAGGGTCACCACGCCTTCCTTCTGAGGTAACTCTGGGTACAGTCACCAGAATTTTCTTCCGAGGTACCTCTGGGTGCAGTCACCAGGCCTTTCTTTCGAGGTACCTCTGGGTACAGTCAACAGGCCTTCCGTCTGAGGTACCTCTGGGCACAGTCAACAGGCCTGACTTCTAATGTACATCTGGGTACGGTCAACAGGCTTTCCTTCCGAGGTACCTCTGGGTACAGTCACCAGGCATTTCTGACGAGGTTCCTCTGGGTACAGTCACCAGGCCTTCCTTCTGAGGTACCTCTGAGTACAGTCACCAGGCCTTTCTTCCGAGGTACGTCTGGGTAGTAACCAGGCCTTCCTTCCGAGGTACCTCTGGGTACAGTCACCATCGCTTCCTTCCGAGGTACCTCTGGGTAGAGTCACCAGGCCTTCCTTCCGAGGTACTTCTGGGTACAATCACCAGGCCTTCCTTCCGAGGTACCTTTGGGTACAGTGACGAGGTCTTTCTTCTGAGGTACCTCTGAGTACAGTCACCAGGCCTTTCTTCCGAGGTACTTCTGGGTAGTCACCATGCCTTCCTTCCAAGGTACCTCTCGGTACAGTCTCCAGGCCTTCCTTCCGAGGTACTTCTGGGTACAATCACCAGGCCTTCCTTCCGAGGTACCTTTGGGTACAGTGACGAGGTCTTTCTTCTGAGGTACCTCTGAGTACAGTCTCCAGGCCTTCCTTCCGAGGTACTTCTGGGTACAGTCACCAGACCTTCTTCCGAGGTATCTCTGGGTACAGTCACTAGGCCTCCTTCCGAGGTACCTCTGGGTACAGTCACCAGGCCTTCCTTCTCAGGTAACTCTGGGTACAGTCTCCAGACCTTCCTTCCGAGGTACCTCTGAGTACAGTCACCAGGCGTTTCTTCCGAGGTACTTTTGGGTACAGTCACCAGGCCTTGCTTCCGAGGTACCTTGAGTACTGTAACCACGCTTTCCTTCCGAGTTACCTCTGGACAGAGTCACCACGCCTTCCTTCTGAGGTAACTCTGGGTACAGTCACCAGAATTTTCTTCCGAGGTACCTCTGGGTGCAGTCACCAGGCCTTTCTTTCGAGGTACCTCTGGGTACAGTCAACAGGCCTTCCTTCTGAGGTACCTCTGGGTACAGTCACCAGGCATTTCTGACGAGGTTCCTCTGGGTACATTCTCCAGGCCTTCCTTCCGAGGTACTTCTGGGTACAGTCACCAGACCTTCTTCCGAGGTAACTCTGGGTACAGTCACTAGACCTCCTTCCGAGGTACCTCTGGGTACAGTCACCAGGCCTTCCTTCTCAGGTAACTCTGGGTACAGTCACCAGGCCTTTCTTTCGAGGTATCTCTGGGTACAGTCACAAGGACTTCCTTGTCAGTTACCTCTGGGTACAGTTCCCAGACCTTCCTTCTGAGGTGCCTCTGAGTACAGTCACCAGGCGTTTCTTCCGAGGTACTTTTGGGTACAGTCACCAGGCCTTGCTTCCGAGGTACCTCTGGGTAAATTCACCAGGCCTTTCTTACGAGGTACCTCTGGGTATAGTCAGCAGGCTTTTCTTCTGAGGTACCTATGCGTACAGTCACCAGAACTTCCTTCAGAAGTACCTCTGGGTACAGGCACCGGCCTGCCTTGTGAGGTATGTCTGGGTACAGTCACCAGCCCTTCCTTCTGAGGTAACCCTGGGTGCAGTCACCAGAATTTTCTTCCGGGGTACCTCTGGGTACAGACACCAGGCCTTTCTTTCGAGGTATGTCTGGGTACAGTCCGAAGGACTTCCTTGTGAGTTACCTCTGGGTAGAGTCACCAGGCCATCCTTCCGAGGTACCTCTGGGTACAGTCACCAGGACTTCCTTCTGATGTACATCTGGGTACGGTCACAAGGCCTTCCTTCCGAGGTACCTCTGGGTACCCTCACCAGGCCTTCCTTCCGAGGCACCTGGGTACACACACCAGACCTTCCTTCTGAGGTAACTCTGGGTACAGTCACCAGAATTTTCTTCCGAGGTACCTCTGGCTGCAGTCACCAGGCCTTTCTTTCGAGGTACCTCTGGGTACAGTCAACAGGCCATCCTTCTGAGGTACCTCTGGGCACAGTCAACAGGCCTGACTTCTAATGTACATGTGGGTACGGTTACCAGGCTTTCCTTCCGAGGTTCCTCTGGGTACAGTCACCAGGCCGTTCTTCCAAGGCACTTCTGGGTATAGCCACCAGGCCTTCCTTCCGAGGTACACCTGGGTACAGCCACCAGGCCTTTCTTCCGAGGTACCTCTGGGTACAGTCACCAGGCATTTCTGACGAGGTACCTCTGGGTTCAGTCACCAGACCTTCCTTCTGAGTTAGCTCCGAGTACAGTCACCAGGCCTTTCTTCCGAGGTACGTGTGGGTAGTAAACAGTCCTTCCTTCCGAGGTATATCTAGGAACAGTCACCAGGCCTTGCTTCCTAGGTGCCTCTGGGTACAGTCACGAGGCCTTCATTTCGAGGTACCTCTGGGTACAGTCACCAGGCCTTCGTTCCCTTGTACCTCTGGGTACAGTCACCAGGCTTTTCTTAAGAGGTACCTCTGGGTACAGTCACGAGGCTTTCCTTCTGAGTTACCTCTGAGTACAGTCGCCAGGCCTTCCTTCCGAGGTACCCCTGGGTACACTTCCCAGACCTTCCTTCCGAGGTACCTCTGAGTACAGTCACCAGGCGTTTCTTCCGAGGTACTTTTGGGTACAGTCACCAGGCCTTGCTTCCGAGGTACCTTGAGTACTGTAACCACGCTTTCCTTCCGAGTTACCTCTGGACAGGGTCACCACGCCTTCCTTCTGAGGTAACTCTGGGTACAGTCACCAGAATTTTCTTCCGAGGTACCTCTGGGTGCAGTCACCAGGCCTTTCTTTCGAGGTACCTCTGGGTACATTCAAAAGGCCATTCTTCCAAGGCATTTCTGGGTATAGCCACCAGGACTTCCTTCCGAGGTACACCTGGGTACAGTCACCAGGCCTTTCTTCCGAGGTACCTCTGGGTTCAGTCACCAGGCCTTCGTTCTGAGTTAGCTCCGAGTACAGTCACCAGGCCTTTCTTCCGAGGTACGTCTGGGTAGTAACCAGGCCTTCCTTCCGAGATATATCTAGGAACAGTCACCAGGCCTTGCTTCCTACGTGCCTCTGGGTACAGTCACCAGGCCTTCATTCCGAGGTACCTCTGGGTACAGTCACCAGGCCTTCGTTCCCTTGTACCTCTGGGTACAGTCACCAGGCTTTTCTTAAGAGGTACCTCTGGGTACAGTCACGAGGCTTTCCTTCTGAGTTAGCTCTGGGTACAGTCGCCAGGCCTTCCTTCCGACGTACCTCTGGGTACAGTCACCAGGCCTTCCTTCCTAGGTGCCTCTGGGTACAGTCACCAGGCCTTCCTTCTGAGGTACTTCTGGGTACAGTCTCCAGGCCTTCCTTCCGAGGTACCTCTGAATACAGTCACCGTGCCTTACTTCCCAGGTACCTTTGGGTACGGTCACCAAGCCTTCCTTCGGAGGCACCTCTGGGTACAGCCACCGGGCCTTCCTGCCGAAGTACCTCTGGGTACAGTTCCCAGACCTTCCTTCCGAGGTACCTCTGAGTACAGTCACCAGGCGTTTCTTCCGAGGTACTTTTGGGTACAGTCACCAGGCCTTGCTTCCTAGGTACCTTGAGTACTGTAACCACGCTTTCCTTCCGAGTTACCTCTGGACAGGGTCACCACGCCTTCCTTCTGAGGTAACTCTGGGTACAGTCACCAGAATTTTCTTCCGAGGTACCTCTGGGTGCAGTCACCAGGCCTTTCTTTCGAGGTACCTCTGGGTACAGTCAACAGGCCTTCCTTCTGAGGTACCTCTGGGCACAGTCAACAGGCCTGACTTCTAATGTACATCTGGGTACGGTCAACAGGCTTTCCTTCCGAGGTACCTCTGGGTACAGTCACCAGGCCTTCCTTCTGAGGTACCTCTGAGTACAGTCACCAGGCCTTTCTTCCGAGGTACGTCTGGGTAGTAACCAGGCCTTCCTTCCGAGGTACCTCTGGGTACAGTCACCATCGCTTCCTTCCGAGGTACCTCTGGGTAGAGTCACCAGGCCTTCCTTCCGAGGTACTTCTGGGTACAATCACCAGGCCTTCCTTCCGAGGTACCTTTGGGTACAGTGACGAGGTCTTTCTTCTGAGGTACCTCTGAGTACAGTCACCAGGCCTTTCTTCCGAGGTACTTCTGGGTAGTCACCATGCCTTCCTTCCAAGGTACCTCTCGGTACAGTCTCCAGGCCTTCCTTCCGAGGTACTTCTGGGTACAATCACCAGGCCTTCCTTCCGAGGTACCTTTGGGTACAGTGACGAGGTCTTTCTTCTGAGGTACCTCTGAGTACAGTCTCCAGGCCTTCCTTCCGAGGTACTTCTGGGTACAGTCACCAGACCTTTCTTCCGAGGTACCTCTGGGTTCAGTCACCAGGCCTTCGTTCTGAGTTAGCTCCGAGTACAGTCACCAGGCCTTTCTTCCGAGGTACGTCTGGGTAGTAACCAGGCCTTCCTTCCGAGATATATCTAGGAACAGTCACCAGGCCTTGCTTCCTACGTGCCTCTGGGTACAGTCACCAGGCCTTCATTCCGAGGTACCTCTGGGTACAGTCACCAGGCCTTCGTTCCCTTGTACCTCTGGGTACAGTCACCAGGCTTTTCTTAAGAGGTATCTCTGGGTACAGTCACGAGGCTTTCCTTCTGAGTTAGCTCTGGGTACAGTCGCCAGGCCTTCCTTCCGACGTACCTCTGGGTACAGTCACCAGGCCTTCCTTCCTAGGTGCCTCTGGGTACAGTCACCAGGCCTTCCTTCTGAGGTACTTCTGGGTACAGTCTCCAGGCCTTCCTTCCGAGGTACCTCTGAATACAGTCACCGTGCCTTACTTCCCAGGTACCTTTGGGTACGGTCACCAAGCCTTCCTTCGGAGGCACCTCTGGGTACAGCCACCGGGCCTTCCTGCCGAAGTACCTCTGGGTACAGTTCCCAGACCTTCCTTCCGAGGTACCTCTGAGTACAGTCACCAGGCGTTTCTTCCGAGGTACTTTTGGGTACAGTCACCAGGCCTTGCTTCCTAGGTACCTTGAGTACTGTAACCACGCTTTCCTTCCGAGTTACCACTGGACAGGGTCACCACGCCTTCCTTCTGAGGTAACTCTGGGTACAGTCACCAGAATTTTCTTCCGAGGTACCTCTGGGTGCAGTCACCAGGCCTTTCTTTCGAGGTACCTCTGGGTACAGTCAACAGGCCTTCCTTCTGAGGTACCTCTGGGCACAGTCAACAGGCCTGACTTCTAATGTACATCTGGGTACGGTCAACAGGCTTTCCTTCCGAGGTACCTCTGGGTACAGTCACCAGGCCTTCCTTCTGAGGTACCTCTGAGTACAGTCACCAGGCCTTTCTTCCGAGGTACGTCTGGGTAGTAACCAGGCCTTCCTTCCGAGGTACCTCTGGGTACAGTCACCATCGCTTCCTTCCGAGGTACCTCTGGGTAGAGTCACCAGGCCTTCCTTCCGAGGTACTTCTGGGTACAATCACCAGGCCTTCCTTCCGAGGTACCTTTGGGTACAGTGATGAGGTCTTTCTTCTGAGGTACCTCTGAGTACAGTCACCAGGCCTTTCTTCCGAGGTACTTCTGGGTAGTCACCGTGCCTTCCTTCCAAGGTACCTCTCGGTACAGTCTCCAGGCCTTCCTTCCGAGGTACTTCTGGGTACAATCACCAGGCCTTCCTTCCGAGGTACCTTTGGGTACAGTGACGAGGTCTTTCTTCTGAGGTACCTCTGAGTACAGTCTCCAGGCCTTCCTTCCGAGGTACTTCTGGGTACAGTCACCAGACCTTTCTTCCGAGGTACCTCTGGGTTCAGTCACCAGGCCTTCGTTCTGAGTTAGCTCCGAGTACAGTCACCAGGCCTTTCTTCCGAGGTACGTCTGGGTAGTAACCAGGCCTTCCTTCCGAGATATATCTAGGAACAGTCACCAGGCCTTGCTTCCTACGTGCCTCTGGGTACAGTCACCAGGCCTTCATTCCGAGGTACCTCTGGGTACAGTCACCAGGCCTTCGTTCCCTTGTACCTCTGGGTACAGTCACCAGGCTTTTCTTAAGAGGTACCTCTGGGTACAGTCACGAGGCTTTCCTTCTGAGTTAGCTCTGGGTACAGTCGCCAGGCCTTCCTTCCGACGTACCTCTGGGTACAGTCACCAGGCCTTCCTTCCTAGGTGCCTCTGGGTACAGTCACCAGGCCTTCCTTCTGAGGTACTTCTGGGGACAGTCTCCAGGCCTTCCTTCCGAGGTACCTCTGAATACAGTCACCGTGCCTTACTTCCCAGGTACCTTTGGGTACGGTCACCAAGCCTTCCTTCGGAGGCACCTCTGGGTACAGCCACCGGGCCTTCCTGCCGAAGTACCTCTGGGTACAGTTCCCAGACCTTCCTTCCGAGGTACCTCTGAGTACAGTCACCAGGCGTTTCTTCCGAGGTACTTTTGGGTACAGTCACCAGGCCTTGCTTCCTAGGTACCTTGAGTACTGTAACCACGCTTTCCTTCCGAGTTACCTCTGGACAGGGTCACCACGCCTTCCTTCTGAGGTAACTCTGGGTACAGTCACCAGAATTTTCTTCCGAGGTACCTCTGGGTGCAGTCACCAGGCCTTTCTTTCGAGGTACCTCTGGGTACAGTCAACAGGCCTTCCTTCTGAGGTACCTCTGGGCACAGTCAACAGGCCTGACTTCTAATGTACATCTGGGTACGGTCAACAGGCTTTCCTTCCGAGGTACCTCTGGGTACAGTCACCAGGCCTTCCTTCTGAGGTACCTCTGAGTACAGTCACCAGGCCTTTCTTCCGAGGTACGTCTGGGTAGTAACCAGGCCTTCCTTCCGAGGTACCTCTGGGTACAGTCACCATCGCTTCCTTCCGAGGTACCTCTGGGTAGAGTCACCAGGCCTTCCTTCCGAGGTACTTCTGGGTACAATCACCAGGCCTTCCTTCCGAGGTACCTTTGGGTACAGTGACGAGGTCTTTCTTCTGAGGTACCTCTGAGTACAGTCACCAGGCCTTTCTTCCGAGGTACTTCTGGGTAGTCACCATGCCTTCCTTCCAAGGTACCTCTCGGTACAGTCTCCAGGCCTTCCTTCCGAGGTACTTCTGGGTACAATCACCAGGCCTTCCTTCCGAGGTACCTTTGGGTACAGTGACGAGGTCTTTCTTCTGAGGTACCTCTGAGTACAGTCTCCAGGCCTTCCTTCCGTGGTACTTCTGGGTACAGTCACCAGACCTTCTTCCGAGGTATCTCTGGGTACAGTCACTAGGCCTCCTTCCGAGGTACCTCTGGGTACAGTCACCAGGCCTTCCTTCTCAGGTAACTCTGGGTACAGTCTCCAGACCTTCCTTCCGAGGTACCTCTGAGTACAGTCACCAGGCGTTTCTTCCGAGGTACTTTTGGGTACAGTCACCAGGCCTTGCTTCCGAGGTACCTTGAGTACTGTAACCACGCTTTCCTTCCGAGTTACCTCTGGACAGAGTCACCACGCCTTCCTTCTGAGGTAACTCTGGGTACAGTCACCAGAATTTTCTTCCGAGGTACCTCTGGGTGCAGTCACCAGGCCTTTCTTTCGAGGTACCTGTGGGTACAGTCAACAGGCCTTCCTTCTGAGGTACCTCTGGGTACAGTCACCAGGCATTTCTGACGAGGTTCCTCTGGGTACAGTCTCCAGGCCTTCCTTCCGAGGTACTTCTGGGTACAGTCACCAGACCTTCTTCCGAGGTAACTCTGGGTACAGTCACTAGACCTCCTTCCGAGGTACCTCTGGGTACAGTCACCAGGCCTTCCTTCTCAGGTAACTCTGGGTACAGTCACCAGGCCTTTCTTTCGAGGTATCTCTGGGTACAGTCACAAGGACTTCCTTGTCAGTTACCTCTGGGTACAGTTCCCAGACCTTCCTTCTGAGGTGCCTCTGAGTACAGTCACCAGGCGTTTCTTCCGAGGTACTTTTGGGTACAGTCACCAGGCCTTGCTTCCGAGGTACCTCTGGGTAAATTCACCAGGCCTTTCTTACGAGGTACCTCTGGGTATAGTCAGCAGGCTTTTCTTCTGAGGTACCTATGCGTACAGTCACCAGAACTTCCTTCAGAAGTACCTCTGGGTACAGGCACCGGCCTGCCTTGTGAGGTATGTCTGGGTACAGTCACCAGCCCTTCCTTCTGAGGTAACCCTGGGTGCAGTCACCAGAATTTTCTTCCGGGGTACCTCTGGGTACAGACACCAGGCCTTTCTTTCGAGGTATCTCTGGGTACAGTCCGAAGGACTTCCTTGTGAGTTACCTCTGGGTAGAGTCACCAGGCCATCCTTCCGAGGTACCTCTGGGTACAGTCACCAGGACTTCCTTCTGATGTACATCTGGGTACGGTCACAAGGCCTTCCTTCCGAGGTATATCTAGGAACAGTCACCAGGCCTTGCTTCCTAGGTGCCTCTGGGTACAGTCACGAGGCCTTCATTTCGAGGTACCTCTGGGTACAGTCACCAGGCCTTCGTTCCCTTGTACCTCTGGGTACAGTCACCAGGCTTTTCTTAAGAGGTACCTCTGGGTACAGTCACGAGGCTTTCCTTCTGAGTTACCTCTGAGTACAGTCGCCAGGCCTTCCTTCCGAGGTACCCCTGGGTACACTTCCCAGACCTTCCTTCCGAGGTACCTCTGAGTACAGTCACCAGGCGTTTCTTCCGAGGTACTTTTGGGTACAGTCACCAGGCCTTGCTTCCGAGGTACCTTGAGTACTGTAACCACGCTTTCCTTCCGAGTTACCTCTGGACAGAGTCACCACGCCTTCCTTCTGAGGTAACTCTGGGTACAGTCACCAGAATTTTCTTCCGAGGTACCTCTGGGTGCAGTCACCAGGCCTTTCTTTCGAGGTACCTCTGGGTACAGTCAACAGGCCTTCCTTCTGAGGTACCTCTGGGTACAGTCAACAGGCATTTCTGACGAGGTTCCTCTGGGTACAGTCTCCAGGCCTTCCTTCCGAGGTACTTCTGGGTACAGTCACCAGACCTTCTTCCGAGGTAACTCTGGGTACAGTCACTAGACCTCCTTCCGAGGTACCTCTGGGTACAGTCACCAGGCCTTCCTTCTCAGGTAACTCTGGGTACAGTCACCAGGCCTTTCTTTCGAGGTATCTCTGGGTACAGTCACAAGGACTTCCTTGTCAGTTACCTCTGGGTACAGTTCCCAGACCTTCCTTCTGAGGTGCCTCTGAGTACAGTCACCAGGCGTTTCTTCCGAGGTACTTTTGGGTACAGTCACCAGGCCTTGCTTCCGAGGTACCTCTGGGTAAATTCACCAGGCCTTTCTTACGAGGTACCTCTGGGTATAGTCAGCAGGCTTTTCTTCTGAGGTACCTATGCGTACAGTCACCAGAACTTCCTTCAGAAGTACCTCTGGGTACAGGCACCGGCCTGCCTTGTGAGGTATGTCTGGGTACAGTCACCAGGCCTTCCTTCTGAGGTAACCCTGGGTGCAGTCACCAGAATTTTCTTCCGGGGTACCTCTGGGTACAGACACCAGGCCTTTCTTTCGAGGTATCTCTGGGTACAGTCCGAAGGACTTCCTTGTGAGTTACCTCTGGGTAGAGTCACCAGGCCATCCTTCCGAGGTACCTCTGGGTACAGTCACCAGGACTTCCTTCTGATGTACATCTGGGTACGGTCACAAGGCCTTCCTTCCGAGGTACCTCTGGGTACCCTCACCAGGCCTTCCTTCCGAGGCACCTGGGTACACACACCAGGCCTTCCTTCTGAGGTAACTCTGGGTACAGTCACCAGAATTTTCTTCCGAGGTACCTCTGGCTGCAGTCACCAGGCCTTTCTTTCGAGGTACCTCTGGGTACAGTCAACAGGCCATCCTTCTGAGGTACCTCTGGGCACAGTCAACAGGCCTGACTTCTAATGTACATGTGGGTACGGTTACCAGGCTTTCCTTCCGAGGTTCCTCTGGGTACAGTCACCAGGCCGTTCTTCCAAGGCACTTCTGGGTATAGCCACCAGGCCTTCCTTCCGAGGTACACCTGGGTACAGCCACCAGGCCTTTCTTCCGAGGTACCTCTGGGTACAGTCACCAGGCATTTCTGACGAGGTACCTCTGGGTTCAGTCACCAGACCTTCCTTCTGAGTTAGCTCCGAGTACAGTCACCAGGCCTTTCTTCCGAGGTACGTGTGGGTAGTAAACAGTCCTTCCTTCCGAGGTATATCTAGGAACAGTCACCAGGCCTTGCTTCCTAGGTGCCTCTGGGTACAGTCACGAGGCCTTCATTTCGAGGTACCTCTGGGTACAGTCACCAGGCCTTCGTTCCCTTGTACCTCTGGGTACAGTCACCAGGCTTTTCTTAAGAGGTACCTCTGGGTACAGTCACGAGGCTTTCCTTCTGAGTTACCTCTGAGTACAGTCGCCAGGCCTTCCTTCCGAGGTACCCCTGGGTACACTTCCCAGACCTTCCTTCCGAGGTACCTCTGAGTACAGTCACCAGGCGTTTCTTCCGAGGTACTTTTGGGTACAGTCACCAGGCCTTGCTTCCGAGGTACCTTGAGTACTGTAACCACGCTTTCCTTCCGAGTTACCTCTGGACAGAGTCACCACGCCTTCCTTCTGAGGTAACTCTGGGTACAGTCACCAGAATTTTCTTCCGAGGTACCTCTGGGTGCAGTCACCAGGCCTTTCTTTCGAGGTACCTCTGGGTACAGTCAACAGGCCATTCTTCCAAGGCATTTCTGGGTATAGCCACCAGGACTTCCTTCCGAGGTACACCTGGGTACAGTCACCAGGCCTTTCTTCCGAGGTACCTCTGGGTTCAGTCACCAGGCCTTCGTTCTGAGTTAGCTCCGAGTACAGTCACCAGGCCTTTCTTCCGAGGTACGTCTGGGTAGTAACCAGGCCTTCCTTCCGAGATATATCTAGGAACAGTCACCAGGCCTTGCTTCCTACGTGCCTCTGGGTACAGTCACCAGGCCTTCATTCCGAGGTACCTCTGGGTACAGTCACCAGGCCTTCGTTCCCTTGTACCTCTGGGTACAGTCACCAGGCTTTTCTTAAGAGGTATCTCTGGGTACAGTCACGAGGCTTTCCTTCTGAGTTAGCTCTGGGTACAGTCGCCAGGCCTTCCTTCCGACGTACCTCTGGGTACAGTCACCAGGCCTTCCTTCCTAGGTGCCTCTGGGTACAGTCACCAGGCCTTCCTTCTGAGGTACTTCTGGGTACAGTCTCCAGGCCTTCCTTCCGAGGTACCTCTGAATACAGTCACCGTGCCTTACTTCCCAGGTACCTTTGGGTACGGTCACCAAGCCTTCCTTCGGAGGCACCTCTGGGTACAGCCACCGGGCCTTCCTGCCGAAGTACCTCTGGGTACAGTTCCCAGACCTTCCTTCCGAGGTACCTCTGAGTACAGTCACCAGGCGTTTCTTCCGAGGTACTTTTGGGTACAGTCACCAGGCCTTGCTTCCTAGGTACCTTGAGTACTGTAACCACGCTTTCCTTCCGAGTTACCTCTGGACAGGGTCACCACGCCTTCCTTCTGAGGTAACTCTGGGTACAGTCACCAGAATTTTCTTCCGAGGTACCTCTGGGTGCAGTCACCAGGCCTTTCTTTCAAGGTACCTCTGGGTACAGTCAACAGGCCTTCCTTCTGAGGTACCTCTGGGCACAGTCAACAGGCCTGACTTCTAATGTACATCTGGGTACGGTCAACAGGCTTTCCTTCCGAGGTACCTCTGGGTACAGTCACCAGGCATTTCTGACGAGGTTCCTCTGGGTACAGTCACCAGGCCTTCCTTCTGAGGTACCTCTGAGTACAGTCACCAGGCCTTTCTTCCGAGGTACGTCTGGGTAGTAACCAGGCCTTCCTTCCGAGGTACCTCTGGGTACAGTCACCATCGCTTCCTTCCGAGGTACCTCTGGGTAGAGTCACCAGGCCTTCCTTCCGAGGTACTTCTGGGTACAATCACCAGGCCTTCCTTCCGAGGTACCTTTGGGTACAGTGACGAGGTCTTTCTTCTGAGGTACCTCTGAGTACAGTCACCAGGCCTTTCTTCCGAGGTACTTCTGGGTAGTCACCATGCCTTCCTTCCAAGGTACCTCTCGGTACAGTCTCCAGGCCTTCCTTCCGAGGTACTTCTGGGTACAATCACCAGGCCTTCCTTCCGAGGTACCTTTGGGTACAGTGACGAGCTCTTTCTTCTGAGGTACCTCTGAGTACAGTCTCCAGGCCTTCCTTCCGAGGTACTTCTGGGTACAGTCACCAGACCTTCTTCCGAGGTAACTCTGGGTACAGTCACTAGGCCTCCTTCCGAGGTACCTCTGGGTACAGTCACCAGGCCTTCCTTCTCAGGTAACTCTGGGTACAGTCTCCAGACCTTCCTTCCGAGGTACCTCTGAGTACAGTCACCAGGCGTTTCTTCCGAGGTACTTTTGGGTACAGTCACCAGGCCTTGCTTCCGAGGTACCTTGAGTACTGTAACCACGCTTTCCTTCCGAGTTACCTCTGGACAGAGTCACCACGCCTTCCTTCTGAGGTAACTCTGGGTACAGTCACCAGAATTTTCTTCCGAGGTACCTCTGGGTGCAGTCACCAGGCCTTTCTTTCGAGGTACCTCTGGGTACAGTCAACAGGCCTTCCTTCTGAGGTACCTCTGGGTACAGTCAGCAGGCATTTCTGACGAGGTTCCTCTGGGTACAGTCTCCAGGCCTTCCTTCCGAGGTACTTCTGGGTACAGTCACCAGACCTTCTTCCGAGGTAACTCTGGGTACAGTCACTAGACCTCCTTCCGAGGTACCTCTGGGTACAGTCACCAGGCCTTCCTTCTCAGGTAACTCTGGGTACAGTCACCAGGCCTTTCTTTCGAGGTATCTCTGGGTACAGTCACAAGGACTTCCTTGTCAGTTACCTCTGGGTACAGTTCCCAGACCTTCCTTCTGAGGTGCCTCTGAGTACAGTCACCAGGCGTTTCTTCCGAGGTACTTTTGGGTACAGTCACCAGGCCTTGCTTCCGAGGTACCTCTGGCTAAATTCACCAGGCCTTTCTTACGAGGTACCTCTGGGTATAGTCAGCAGGCTTTTCTTCTGAGGTACCTATGCGTACAGTCACCAGAACTTCCTTCAGAAGTACCTCTGGGTACAGGCACCGGCCTGCCTTGTGAGGTATGTCTGGGTACAGTCACCAGCCCTTCCTTCTGAGGTAACCCTGGGTGCAGTCACCAGAATTTTCTTCCGGGGTACCTCTGGGTACAGACACCAGGCCTTTCTTTCGAGGTATCTCTGGGTACAGTCCGAAGGACTTCCTTGTGAGTTACCTCTGGGTAGAGTCACCAGGCCATCCTTCCGAGGTACCTCTGGGTACAGTCACCAGGACTTCCTTCTGATGTACATCTGGGTACGGTCACAAGGCCTTCCTTCCGAGGTACCTCTGGGTACCCTCACCAGGCCTTCCTTCCGAGGCACCTGGGTACACACACCAGGCCTTCCTTCTGAGGTAACTCTGGGTACAGTCACCAGAATTTTCTTCCGGGGTACCTCTGGCTGCAGTCACCAGGCCTTTCTTTCGAGGTACCTCTGGGTACAGTCAACAGGCCATCCTTCTGAGGTACCTCTGGGCACAGTCAACAGGCCTGACTTCTAATGTACATGTGGGTACGGTTACCAGGCTTTCCTTCCGAGGTTCCTCTGGGTACAGTCACCAGGCCGTTCTTCCAAGGCACTTCTGGGTATAGCCACCAGGCCTTCCTTCCGAGGTACACCTGGGTACAGCCACCAGGCCTTTCTTCCGAGGTACCTCTGGGTACAGTCACCAGGCATTTCTGACGAGGTACCTCTGGGTTCAGTCACCAGACCTTCCTTCTGAGTTAGCTCCGAGTACAGTCACCAGGCCTTTCTTCCGAGGTACGTGTGGGTAGTAAACAGTCCTTCCTTCCGAGGTATATCTAGGAACAGTCACCAGGCCTTGCTTCCTAGGTGCCTCTGGGTACAGTCACGAGGCCTTCATTTCGAGGTACCTCTGGGTACAGTCACCAGGCCTTCGTTCCCTTGTACCTCTGGGTACAGTCACCAGGCTTTTCTTAAGAGGTACCTCTGGGTACAGTCACGAGGCTTTCCGAGTTACCTCTGAGTACAGTCGCCAGGCCTTCCTTCCGAGGTACCCCTGGGTACACTTCCCAGACCTTCCTTCCGAGGTACCTCTGAGTACAGTCACCAGGCGTTTCTTCCGAGGTACTTTTGGGTACAGTCACCAGGCCTTGCTTCCGAGGTACCTTGAGTACTGTAACCACGCTTTCCTTCCGAGTTACCTCTGGACAGAGTCACCACGCCTTCCTTCTGAGGTAACTCTGGGTACAGTCACCAGAATTTTCTTCCGAGGTACCTCTGGGTGCAGTCACCAGGCCTTTCTTTCGAGGTACCTCTGGGTACAGTCAACAGGCCATTCTTCCAAGGCATTTCTGGGTATAGCCACCAGGACTTCCTTCCGAGGTACACCTGGGTACAGTCACCAGGCCTTTCTTCCGAGGTACCTCTGGGTTCAGTCACCAGGCCTTCGTTCTGAGTTAGCTCCGAGTACAGTCACCAGGCCTTTCTTCCGAGGTACGTCTGGGTAGTAACCAGGCCTTCCTTCCGAGATATATCTAGGAACAGTCACCAGGCCTTGCTTCCTACGTGCCTCTGGGTACAGTCACCAGGCCTTCATTCCGAGGTACCTCTGGGTACAGTCACCAGGCCTTCGTTCCCTTGTACCTCTGGGTACAGTCACCAGGCTTTTCTTAAGAGGTACCTCTGGGTACAGTCACGAGGCTTTCCTTCTGAGTTAGCTCTGGGTACAGTCGCCAGGCCTTCCTTCCGACGTACCTCTGGGTACAGTCACCAGGCCTTCCTTCCTAGGTGCCTCTGGGTACAGTCACCAGGCCTTCCTTCTGAGGTACTTCTGGGTACAGTCTCCAGGCCTTCCTTCCGAGGTACCTCTGAATACAGTCACCGTGCCTTACTTCCCAGGTACCTTTGGGTACGGTCACCAAGCCTTCCTTCGGAGGCACCTCTGGGTACAGCCACCGGGCCTTCCTGCCGAAGTACCTCTGGGTACAGTTCCCAGACCTTCCTTCCGAGGTACCTCTGAGTACAGTCACCAGGCGTTTCTTCCGAGGTACTTTTGGGTACAGTCACCAGGCCTTGCTTCCTAGGTACCTTGAGTACTGTAACCACGCTTTCCTTCCGAGTTACCTCTGGACAGGGTCACCACGCCTTCCTTCTGAGGTAACTCTGGGTACAGTCACCAGAATTTTCTTCCGAGGTACCTCTGGGTGCAGTCACCAGGCCTTTCTTTCGAGGTACCTCTGGGTACAGTCAACAGGCCTTCCGTCTGAGGTACCTCTGGGCACAGTCAACAGGCCTGACTTCTAATGTACATCTGGGTACGGTCAACAGGCTTTCCTTCCGAGGTACCTCTGGGTACAGTCACCAGGCATTTCTGACGAGGTTCCTCTGGGTACAGTCACCAGGCCTTCCTTCTGAGGTACCTCTGAGTACAGTCACCAGGCCTTTCTTCCGAGGTACGTCTGGGTAGTAACCAGGCCTTCCTTCCGAGGTACCTCTGGGTACAGTCACCATCGCTTCCTTCCGAGGTACCTCTGGGTAGAGTCACCAGGCCTTCCTTCCGAGGTACTTCTGGGTACAATCACCAGGCCTTCCTTCCGAGGTACCTTTGGGTACAGTGACGAGGTCTTTCTTCTGAGGTACCTCTGAGTACAGTCACCAGGCCTTTCTTCCGAGGTACTTCTGGGTAGTCACCATGCCTTCCTTCCAAGGTACCTCTGGGTACAGTCTCCAGGCCTTCCTTCCGAGGTACTTCTGGGTACAATCACCAGGCCTTCCTTCCGAGGTACCTTTGGGTACAGTGACGAGCTCTTTCTTCTGAGGTACCTCTGAGTACAGTCTCCAGGCCTTCCTTCCGAGGTACTTCTGGGTACAGTCACCAGACCTTCTTCCGAGGTATCTCTGGGTACAGTCACTAGGCCTCCTTCCGAGGTACCTCTGGGTACAGTCACCAGGCCTTCCTTCTCAGGTAACTCTGGGTACAGTCTCCAGACCTTCCTTCCGAGGTACCTCTGAGTACAGTCACCAGGCGTTTCTTCCGAGGTACTTTTGGGTACAGTCACCAGGCCTTGCTTCCGAGGTACCTTGAGTACTGTAACCACGCTTTCCTTCCGAGTTACCTCTGGACAGAGTCACCACGCCTTCCTTCTGAGGTAACTCTGGGTACAGTCACCAGAATTTTCTTCCGAGGTACCTCTGGGTGCAGTCACCAGGCCTTTCTTTCGAGGTACCTCTGGGTACAGTCAACAGGCCTTCCTTCTGAGGTACCTCTGGGTACAGTCACCAGGCATTTCTGACGAGGTTCCTCTGGGTACATTCTCCAGGCCTTCCTTCCGAGGTACTTCTGGGTACAGTCACCAGACCTTCTTCCGAGGTAACTCTGGGTACAGTCACTAGACCTCCTTCCGAGGTACCTCTGGGTACAGTCACCAGGCCTTCCTTCTCAGGTAACTCTGGGTACAGTCACCAGGCCTTTCTTTCGAGGTATCTCTGGGTACAGTCACAAGGACTTCCTTGTCAGTTACCTCTGGGTACAGTTCCCAGACCTTCCTTCTGAGGTGCCTCTGAGTACAGTCACCAGGCGTTTCTTCCGAGGTACTTTTGGGTACAGTCACCAGGCCTTGCTTCCGAGGTACCTCTGGCGAAATTCACCAGGCCTTTCTTACGAGGTACCTCTGGGTATAGTCAGCAGGCTTTTCTTCTGAGGTACCTATGCGTACAGTCACCAGAACTTCCTTCAGAAGTACCTCTGGGTACAGGCACCGGCCTGCCTTGTGAGGTATGTCTGGGTACAGTCACCAGCCCTTCCTTCTGAGGTAACCCTGGGTGCAGTCACCAGAATTTTCTTCCGGGGTACCTCTGGGTACAGACACCAGGCCTTTCTTTCGAGGTATCTCTGGGTACAGTCCGAAGGACTTCCTTGTGAGTTACCTCTGGGTAGAGTCACCAGGCCATCCTTCCGAGGTACCTCTGGGTACAGTCACCAGGACTTCCTTCTGATGTACATCTGGGTACGGTCACAAGGCCTTCCTTCCGAGGTACCTCTGGGTACCCTCACCAGGCCTTCCTTCCGAGGCACCTGGGTACACACACCAGACCTTCCTTCTGAGGTAACTCTGGGTACAGTCACCAGAATTTTCTTCCGAGGTACCTCTGGCTGCAGTCACCAGGCCTTTCTTTCGAGGTACCTCTGGGTACAGTCAACAGGCCATCCTTCTGAGGTACCTCTGGGCACAGTCAACAGGCCTGACTTCTAATGTACATGTGGGTACGGTTACCAGGCTTTCCTTCCGAGGTTCCTCTGGGTACAGTCACCAGGCCGTTCTTCCAAGGCACTTCTGGGTATAGCCACCAGGCCTTCCTTCCGAGGTACACCTGGGTACAGCCACCAGGCCTTTCTTCCGAGGTACCTCTGGGTACAGTCACCAGGCATTTCTGACGAGGTACCTCTGGGTTCAGTCACCAGACCTTCCTTCTGAGTTAGCTCCGAGTACAGTCACCAGGCCTTTCTTCCGAGGTACGTGTGGGTAGTAAACAGTCCTTCCTTCCGAGGTATATCTAGGAACAGTCACCAGGCCTTGCTTCCTAGGTGCCTCTGGGTACAGTCACGAGGCCTTCATTTCGAGGTACCTCTGGGTACAGTCACCAGGCCTTCGTTCCCTTGTACCTCTGGGTACAGTCACCAGGCTTTTCTTAAGAGGTACCTCTGGGTACAGTCACGAGGCTTTCCTTCTGAGTTACCTCTGAGTACAGTCGCCAGGCCTTCCTTCCGAGGTACCCCTGGGTACACTTCCCAGACCTTCCTTCCGAGGTACCTCTGAGTACAGTCACCAGGCGTTTCTTCCGAGGTACTTTTGGGTACAGTCACCAGGCCTTGCTTCCGAGGTACCTTGAGTACTGTAACCACGCTTTCCTTCCGAGTTACCTCTGGACAGGGTCACCACGCCTTCCTTCTGAGGTAACTCTGGGTACAGTCACCAGAATTTTCTTCCGAGGTACCTCTGGGTGCAGTCACCAGGCCTTTCTTTCGAGGTACCTCTGGGTACATTCAAAAGGCCATTCTTCCAAGGCATTTCTGGGTATAGCCACCAGGACTTCCTTCCGAGGTACACCTGGGTACAGTCACCAGGCCTTTCTTCCGAGGTACCTCTGGGTTCAGTCACCAGGCCTTCGTTCTGAGTTAGCTCCGAGTACAGTCACCAGGCCTTTCTTCCGAGGTACGTCTGGGTAGTAACCAGGCCTTCCTTCCGAGATATATCTAGGAACAGTCACCAGGCCTTGCTTCCTACGTGCCTCTGGGTACAGTCACCAGGCCTTCATTCCGAGGTACCTCTGGGTACAGTCACCAGGCCTTCGTTCCCTTGTACCTCTGGGTACAGTCACCAGGCTTTTCTTAAGAGGTACCTCTGGGTACAGTCACGAGGCTTTCCTTCTGAGTTAGCTCTGGGTACAGTCGCCAGGCCTTCCTTCCGACGTACCTCTGGGTACAGTCACCAGGCCTTCCTTCCTAGGTGCCTCTGGGTACAGTCACCAGGCCTTCCTTCTGAGGTACTTCTGGGTACAGTCTCCAGGCCTTCCTTCCGAGGTACCTCTGAATACAGTCACCGTGCCTTACTTCCCAGGTACCTTTGGGTACGGTCACCAAGCCTTCCTTCGGAGGCACCTCTGGGTACAGCCACCGGGCCTTCCTGCCGAAGTACCTCTGGGTACAGTTCCCAGACCTTCCTTCCGAGGTACCTCTGAGTACAGTCACCAGGCGTTTCTTCCGAGGTACTTTTGGGTACAGTCACCAGGCCTTGCTTCCTAGGTACCTTGAGTACTGTAACCACGCTTTCCTTCCGAGTTACCTCTGGACAGGGTCACCACGCCTTCCTTCTGAGGTAACTCTGGGTACAGTCACCAGAATTTTCTTCCGAGGTACCTCTGGGTGCAGTCACCAGGCCTTTCTTTCGAGGTACCTCTGGGTACAGTCAACAGGCCTTCCTTCTGAGGTACCTCTGGGCACAGTCAACAGGCCTGACTTCTAATGTACATCTGGGTACGGTCAACAGGCTTTCCTTCCGAGGTACCTCTGGGTACAGTCACCAGGCCTTCCTTCTGAGGTACCTCTGAGTACAGTCACCAGGCCTTTCTTCCGAGGTACGTCTGGGTAGTAACCAGGCCTTCCTTCCGAGGTACCTCTGGGTACAGTCACCATCGCTTCCTTCCGAGGTACCTCTGGGTAGAGTCACCAGGCCTTCCTTCCGAGGTACTTCTGGGTACAATCACCAGGCCTTCCTTCCGAGGTACCTTTGGGTACAGTGACGAGGTCTTTCTTCTGAGGTACCTCTGAGTACAGTCACCAGGCCTTTCTTCCGAGGTACTTCTGGGTAGTCACCATGCCTTCCTTCCAAGGTACCTCTCGGTACAGTCTCCAGGCCTTCCTTCCGAGGTACTTCTGGGTACAATCACCAGGCCTTCCTTCCGAGGTACCTTTGGGTACAGTGACGAGGTCTTTCTTCTGAGGTACCTCTGAGTACAGTCTCCAGGCCTTCCTTCCGAGGTACTTCTGGGTACAGTCACCAGACCTTTCTTCCGAGGTACCTCTGGGTTCAGTCACCAGGCCTTCGTTCTGAGTTAGCTCCGAGTACAGTCACCAGGCCTTTCTTCCGAGGTACGTCTGGGTAGTAACCAGGCCTTCCTTCCGAGATATATCTAGGAACAGTCACCAGGCCTTGCTTCCTACGTGCCTCTGGGTACAGTCACCAGGCCTTCATTCCGAGGTACCTCTGGGTACAGTCACCAGGCCTTCGTTCCCTTGTACCTCTGGGTACAGTCACCAGGCTTTTCTTAAGAGGTACCTCTGGGTACAGTCACGAGGCTTTCCTTCTGAGTTAGCTCTGGGTACAGTCGCCAGGCCTTCCTTCCGACGTACCTCTGGGTACAGTCACCAGGCCTTCCTTCCTAGGTGCCTCTGGGTACAGTCACCAGGCCTTCCTTCTGAGGTACTTCTGGGTACAGTCTCCAGGCCTTCCTTCCGAGGTACCTCTGAATACAGTCACCGTGCCTTACTTCCCAGGTACCTTTGGGTACGGTCACCAAGCCTTCCTTCGGAGGCACCTCTGGGTACAGCCACCGGGCCTTCCTGCCGAAGTACCTCTGGGTACAGTTCCCAGACCTTCCTTCCGAGGTACCTCTGAGTACAGTCACCAGGCGTTTCTTCCGAGGTACTTTTGGGTACAGTCACCAGGCCTTGCTTCCTAGGTACCTTGAGTACTGTAACCACGCTTTCCTTCCGAGTTACCTCTGGACAGGGTCACCACGCCTTCCTTCTGAGGTAACTCTGGGTACAGTCACCAGAATTTTCTTCCGAGGTACCTCTGGGTGCAGTCACCAGGCCTTTCTTTCGAGGTACCTCTGGGTACAGTCAACAGGCCTTCCTTCTGAGGTACCTCTGGGCACAGTCAACAGGCCTGACTTCTAATGTACATCTGGGTACGGTCAACAGGCTTTCCTTCCGAGGTACCTCTGGGTACAGTCACCAGGCCTTCCTTCTGAGGTACCTCTGAGTACAGTCACCAGGCCTTTCTTCCGAGGTACGTCTGGGTAGTAACCAGGCCTTCCTTCCGAGGTACCTCTGGGTACAGTCACCATCGCTTCCTTCCGAGGTACCTCTGGGTAGAGTCACCAGGCCTTCCTTCCGAGGTACTTCTGGGTACAATCACCAGGCCTTCCTTCCGAGGTACCTTTGGGTACAGTGATGAGGTCTTTCTTCTGAGGTACCTCTGAGTACAGTCACCAGGCCTTTCTTCCGAGGTACTTCTGTGTAGTCACCATGCCTTCCTTCCAAGGTACCTCTCGGTACAGTCTCCAGGCCTTCCTTCCGAGGTACTTCTGGGTACAATCACCAGGCCTTCCTTCCGAGGTACCTTTGGGTACAGTGACGAGGTCTTTCTTCTGAGGTACCTCTGAGTACAGTCTGCAGGCCTTCCTTCCGAGGTACTTCTGGGTACAGTCACCAGACCTTTCTTCCGAGGTACCTCTGGGTTCAGTCACCAGGCCTTCGTTCTGAGTTAGCTCCGAGTACAGTCACCAGGCCTTTCTTCCGAGGTACGTCTGGGTAGTAACCAGGCCTTCCTTCCGAGATATATCTAGGAACAGTCACCAGGCCTTGCTTCCTACGTGCCTCTGGGTACAGTCACCAGGCCTTCATTCCGAGGTACCTCTGGGTACAGTCACCAGGCCTTCGTTCCCTTGTACCTCTGGGTACAGTCACCAGGCTTTTCTTAAGAGGTACCTCTGGGTACAGTCACGAGGCTTTCCTTCTGAGTTAGCTCTGGGTACAGTCGCCAGGCCTTCCTTCCGACGTACCTCTGGGTACAGTCACCAGGCCTTCCTTCCTAGGTGCCTCTGGGTACAGTCACCAGGCCTTCCTTCTGAGGTACTTCTGGGGACAGTCTCCAGGCCTTCCTTCCGAGGTACCTCTGAATACAGTCACCGTGCCTTACTTCCCAGGTACCTTTGGGTACGGTCACCAAGCCTTCCTTCGGAGGCACCTCTGGGTACAGCCACCGGGCCTTCCTGCCGAAGTACCTCTGGGTACAGTTCCCAGACCTTCCTTCCGAGGTACCTCTGAGTACAGTCACCAGGCGTTTCTTCCGAGGTACTTTTGGGTACAGTCACCAGGCCTTGCTTCCTAGGTACCTTGAGTACTGTAACCACGCTTTCCTTCCGAGTTACCTCTGGACAGGGTCACCACGCCTTCCTTCTGAGGTAACTCTGGGTACAGTCACCAGAATTTTCTTCCGAGGTACCTCTGGGTGCAGTCACCAGGCCTTTCTTTCGAGGTACCTCTGGGTACAGTCAACAGGCCTTCCTTCTGAGGTACCTCTGGGCACAGTCAACAGGCCTGACTTCTAATGTACATCTGGGTACGGTCAACAGGCTTTCCTTCCGAGGTACCTCTGGGTACAGTCACCAGGCCTTCCTTCTGAGGTACCTCTGAGTACAGTCACCAGGCCTTTCTTCCGAGGTACGTCTGGGTAGTAACCAGGCCTTCCTTCCGAGGTACCTCTGGGTACAGTCACCATCGCTTCCTTCCGAGGTACCTCTGGGTAGAGTCACCAGGCCTTCCTTCCGAGGTACTTCTGGGTACAATCACCAGGCCTTCCTTCCGAGGTACCTTTGGGTACAGTGACGAGGTCTTTCTTCTGAGGTACCTCTGAGTACAGTCACCAGGCCTTTCTTCCGAGGTACTTCTGGGTAGTCACCATGCCTTCCTTCCAAGGTACCTCTCGGTACAGTCTCCAGGCCTTCCTTCCGAGGTACTTCTGGGTACAATCACCAGGCCTTCCTTCCGAGGTACCTTTGGGTACAGTGACGAGGTCTTTCTTCTGAGGTACCTCTGAGTACAGTCTCCAGGCCTTCCTTCCGTGGTACTTCTGGGTACAGTCACCAGACCTTCTTCCGAGGTATCTCTGGGTACAGTCACTAGGCCTCCTTCCGAGGTACCTCTGGGTACAGTCACCAGGCCTTCCTTCTCAGGTAACTCTGGGTACAGTCTCCAGACCTTCCTTCCGAGGTACCTCTGAGTACAGTCACCAGGCGTTTCTTCCGAGGTACTTTTGGGTACAGTCACCAGGCCTTGCTTCCGAGGTACCTTGAGTACTGTAACCACGCTTTCCTTCCGAGTTACCTCTGGACAGAGTCACCACGCCTTCCTTCTGAGGTAACTCTGGGTACAGTCACCAGAATTTTCTTCCGAGGTACCTCTGGGTGCAGTCACCAGGCCTTTCTTTCGAGGTACCTGTGGGTACAGTCAACAGGCCTTCCTTCTGAGGTACCTCTGGGTACAGTCACCAGGCATTTCTGACGAGGTTCCTCTGGGTACATTCTCCAGGCCTTCCTTCCGAGGTACTTCTGGGTACAGTCACCAGACCTTCTTCCGAGGTAACTCTGGGTACAGTCACTAGACCTCCTTCCGAGGTACCTCTGGGTACAGTCACCAGGCCTTCCTTCTCAGGTAACTCTGGGTACAGTCACCAGGCCTTTCTTTCGAGGTATCTCTGGGTACAGTCACAAGGACTTCCTTGTCAGTTACCTCTGGGTACAGTTCCCAGACCTTCCTTCTGAGGTGCCTCTGAGTACAGTCACCAGGCGTTTCTTCCGAGGTACTTTTGGGTACAGTCACCAGGCCTTGCTTCCGAGGTACCTCTGGGTAAATTCACCAGGCCTTTCTTACGAGGTACCTCTGGGTATAGTCAGCAGGCTTTTCTTCTGAGGTACCTATGCGTACAGTCACCAGAACTTCCTTCAGAAGTACCTCTGGGTACAGGCACCGGCCTGCCTTGTGAGGTATGTCTGGGTACAGTCACCAGCCCTTCCTTCTGAGGTAACCCTGGGTGCAGTCACCAGAATTTTCTTCCGGGGTACCTCTGGGTACAGACACCAGGCCTTTCTTTCGAGGTATCTCTGGGTACAGTCCGAAGGACTTCCTTGTGAGTTACCTCTGGGTAGAGTCACCAGGCCATCCTTCCGAGGTACCTCTGGGTACAGTCACCAGGACTTCCTTCTGATGTACATCTGGGTACGGTCACAAGGCCTTCCTTCCGAGGTATATCTAGGAACAGTCACCAGGCCTTGCTTCCTAGGTGCCTCTGGGTACAGTCACGAGGCCTTCATTTCGAGGTACCTCTGGGTACAGTCACCAGGCCTTCGTTCCCTTGTACCTCTGGGTACAGTCACCAGGCTTTTCTTAAGAGGTACCTCTGGGTCCAGTCACGAGGCTTTCCTTCTGAGTTACCTCTGAGTACAGTCGCCAGGCCTTCCTTCCGAGGTACCCCTGGGTACACTTCCCAGACCTTCCTTCCGAGGTACCTCTGAGTACAGTCACCAGGCGTTTCTTCCGAGGTACTTTTGGGTACAGTCACCAGGCCTTGCTTCCGAGGTACCTTGAGTACTGTAACCACGCTTTCCTTCCGAGTTACCTCTGGACAGAGTCACCACGCCTTCCTTCTGAGGTAACTCTGGGTACAGTCACCAGAATTTTCTTCCGAGGTACCTCTGGGTGCAGTCACCAGGCCTTTCTTTCGAGGTACCTCTGGGTACAGTCAACAGGCCTTCCTTCTGAGGTACCTCTGGGTACAGTCAACAGGCATTTCTGACGAGGTTCCTCTGGGTACAGTCTCCAGGCCTTCCTTCCGAGGTACTTCTGGGTACAGTCACCAGACCTTCTTCCGAGGTAACTCTGGGTACAGTCACTAGACCTCCTTCCGAGGTACCTCTGGGTACAGTCACCAGGCCTTCCTTCTCAGGTAACTCTGGGTACAGTCACCAGGCCTTTCTTTCGAGGTATCTCTGGGTACAGTCACAAGGACTTCCTTGTCAGTTACCTCTGGGTACAGTTCCCAGACCTTCCTTCTGAGGTGCCTCTGAGTACAGTCACCAGGCGTTTCTTCCGAGGTACTTTTGGGTACAGTCACCAGGCCTTGCTTCCGAGGTACCTCTGGGTAAATTCACCAGGCCTTTCTTACGAGGTACCTCTGGGTATAGTCAGCAGGCTTTTCTTCTGAGGTACCTATGCGTACAGTCACCAGAACTTCCTTCAGAAGTACCTCTGGGTACAGGCACCGGCCTGCCTTGTGAGGTATGTCTGGGTACAGTCACCAGGCCTTCCTTCTGAGGTAACCCTGGGTGCAGTCACCAGAATTTTCTTCCGGGGTACCTCTGGGTACAGACACCAGGCCTTTCTTTCGAGGTATCTCTGGGTACAGTCCGAAGGACTTCCTTGTGAGTTACCTCTGGGTAGAGTCACCAGGCCATCCTTCCGAGGTACCTCTGGGTACAGTCACCAGGACTTCCTTCTGATGTACATCTGGGTACGGTCACAAGGCCTTCCTTCCGAGGTACCTCTGGGTACCCTCACCAGGCCTTCCTTCCGAGGCACCTGGGTACACACACCAGGCCTTCCTTCTGAGGTAACTCTGGGTACAGTCACCAGAATTTTCTTCCGAGGTACCTCTGGCTGCAGTCACCAGGCCTTTCTTTCGAGGTACCTCTGGGTACAGTCAACAGGCCATCCTTCTGAGGTACCTCTGGGCACAGTCAACAGGCCTGACTTCTAATGTACATGTGGGTACGGTTACCAGGCTTTCCTTCCGAGGTTCCTCTGGGTACAGTCACCAGGCCGTTCTTCCAAGGCACTTCTGGGTATAGCCACCAGGCCTTCCTTCCGAGGTACACCTGGGTACAGCCACCAGGCCTTTCTTCCGAGGTACCTCTGGGTACAGTCACCAGGCATTTCTGACGAGGTACCTCTGGGTTCAGTCACCAGACCTTCCTTCTGAGTTAGCTCCGAGTACAGTCACCAGGCCTTTCTTCCGAGGTACGTGTGGGTAGTAAACAGTCCTTCCTTCCGAGGTATATCTAGGAACAGTCACCAGGCCTTGCTTCCTAGGTGCCTCTGGGTACAGTCACGAGGCCTTCATTTCGAGGTACCTCTGGGTACAGTCACCAGGCCTTCGTTCCCTTGTACCTCTGGGTACAGTCACCAGGCTTTTCTTAAGAGGTACCTCTGGGTACAGTCACGAGGCTTTCCTTCTGAGTTACCTCTGAGTACAGTCGCCAGGCCTTCCTTCCGAGGTACCCCTGGGTACACTTCCCAGACCTTCCTTCCGAGGTACCTCTGAGTACAGTCACCAGGCGTTTCTTCCGAGGTACTTTTGGGTACAGTCACCAGGCCTTGCTTCCGAGGTACCTTGAGTACTGTAACCACGCTTTCCTTCCGAGTTACCTCTGGACAGAGTCACCACGCCTTCCTTCTGAGGTAACTCTGGGTACAGTCACCAGAATTTTCTTCCGAGGTACCTCTGGGTGCAGTCACCAGGCCTTTCTTTCGAGGTACCTCTGGGTACAGTCAACAGGCCATTCTTCCAAGGCATTTCTGGGTATAGCCACCAGGACTTCCTTCCGAGGTACACCTGGGTACAGTCACCAGGCCTTTCTTCCGAGGTACCTCTGGGTTCAGTCACCAGGCCTTCGTTCTGAGTTAGCTCCGAGTACAGTCACCAGGCCTTTCTTCCGAGGTACGTCTGGGTAGTAACCAGGCCTTCCTTCCGAGATATATCTAGGAACAGTCACCAGGCCTTGCTTCCTACGTGCCTCTGGGTACAGTCACCAGGCCTTCATTCCGAGGTACCTCTGGGTACAGTCACCAGGCCTTCGTTCCCTTGTACCTCTGGGTACAGTCACCAGGCTTTTCTTAAGAGGTATCTCTGGGTACAGTCACGAGGCTTTCCTTCTGAGTTAGCTCTGGGTACAGTCGCCAGGCCTTCCTTCCGACGTACCTCTGGGTACAGTCACCAGGCCTTCCTTCCTAGGTGCCTCTGGGTACAGTCACCAGGCCTTCCTTCTGAGGTACTTCTGGGTACAGTCTCCAGGCCTTCCTTCCGAGGTACCTCTGAATACAGTCACCGTGCCTTACTTCCCAGGTACCTTTGGGTACGGTCACCAAGCCTTCCTTCGGAGGCACCTCTGGGTACAGCCACCGGGCCTTCCTGCCGAAGTACCTCTGGGTACAGTTCCCAGACCTTCCTTCCGAGGTACCTCTGAGTACAGTCACCAGGCGTTTCTTCCGAGGTACTTTTGGGTACAGTCACCAGGCCTTGCTTCCTAGGTACCTTGAGTACTGTAACCACGCTTTCCTTCCGAGTTACCTCTGGACAGGGTCACCACGCCTTCCTTCTGAGGTAACTCTGGGTACAGTCACCAGAATTTTCTTCCGAGGTACCTCTGGGTGCAGTCACCAGGCCTTTCTTTCGAGGTACCTCTGGGTACAGTCAACAGGCCTTCCTTCTGAGGTACCTCTGGGCACAGTCAACAGGCCTGACTTCTAATGTACATCTGGGTACGGTCAACAGGCTTTCCTTCCGAGGTACCTCTGGGTACAGTCACCAGGCATTTCTGACGAGGTTCCTCTGGGTACAGTCACCAGGCCTTCCTTCTGAGGTACCTCTGAGTACAGTCACCAGGCCTTTCTTCCGAGGTACGTCTGGGTAGTAACCAGGCCTTCCTTCCGAGGTACCTCTGGGTACAGTCACCATCGCTTCCTTCCGAGGTACCTCTGGGTAGAGTCACCAGGCCTTCCTTCCGAGGTACTTCTGGGTACAATCACCAGGCCTTCCTTCCGAGGTACCTTTGGGTACAGTGACGAGGTCTTTCTTCTGAGGTACCTCTGAGTACAGTCACCAGGCCTTTCTTCCGAGGTACTTCTGGGTAGTCACCATGCCTTCCTTCCAAGGTACCTCTCGGTACAGTCTCCAGGCCTTCCTTCCGAGGTACTTCTGGGTACAATCACCAGGCCTTCCTTCCGAGGTACCTTTGGGTACAGTGACGAGCTCTTTCTTCTGAGGTACCTCTGAGTACAGTCTCCAGGCCTTCCTTCCGAGGTACTTCTGGGTACAGTCACCAGACCTTCTTCCGAGGTAACTCTGGGTACAGTCACTAGGCCTCCTTCCGAGGTACCTCTGGGTACAGTCACCAGGCCTTCCTTCTCAGGTAACTCTGGGTACAGTCTCCAGACCTTCCTTCCGAGGTACCTCTGAGTACAGTCACCAGGCGTTTCTTCCGAGGTACTTTTGGGTACAGTCACCAGGCCTTGCTTCCGAGGTACCTTGAGTACTGTAACCACGCTTTCCTTCCGAGTTACCTCTGGACAGAGTCACCACGCCTTCCTTCTGAGGTAACTCTGGGTACAGTCACCAGAATTTTCTTCCGAGGTACCTCTGGGTGCAGTCACCAGGCCTTTCTTTCGAGGTACCTCTGGGTACAGTCAACAGGCCTTCCTTCTGAGGTACCTCTGGGTACAGTCAGCAGGCATTTCTGACGAGGTTCCTCTGGGTACAGTCTCCAGGCCTTCCTTCCGAGGTACTTCTGGGTACAGTCACCAGACCTTCTTCCGAGGTAACTCTGGGTACAGTCACTAGACCTCCTTCCGAGGTACCTCTGGGTACAGTCACCAGGCCTTCCTTCTCAGGTAACTCTGGGTACAGTCACCAGGCCTTTCTTTCGAGGTATCTCTGGGTACAGTCACAAGGACTTCCTTGTCAGTTACCTCTGGGTACAGTTCCCAGACCTTCCTTCTGAGGTGCCTCTGAGTACAGTCACCAGGCGTTTCTTCCGAGGTACTTTTGGGTACAGTCACCAGGCCTTGCTTCCGAGGTACCTCTGGGTAAATTCACCAGGCCTTTCTTACGAGGTACCTCTGGGTATAGTCAGCAGGCTTTTCTTCTGAGGTACCTATGCGTACAGTCACCAGAACTTCCTTCAGAAGTACCTCTGGGTACAGGCACCGGCCTGCCTTGTGAGGTATGTCTGGGTACAGTCACCAGCCCTTCCTTCTGAGGTAACCCTGGGTGCAGTCACCAGAATTTTCTTCCGGGGTACCTCTGGGTACAGACACCAGGCCTTTCTTTCGAGGTATCTCTGGGTACAGTCCGAAGGACTTCCTTGTGAGTTACCTCTGGGTAGAGTCACCAGGCCATCCTTCCGAGGTACCTCTGGGTACAGTCACCAGGACTTCCTTCTGATGTACATCTGGGTACGGTCACAAGGCCTTCCTTCCGAGGTACCTCTGGGTACCCTCACCAGGCCTTCCTTCCGAGGCACCTGGGTACACACACCAGGCCTTCCTTCTGAGGTAACTCTGGGTACAGTCACCAGAATTTTCTTCCGAGGTACCTCTGGCTGCAGTCACCAGGCCTTTCTTTCGAGGTACCTCTGGGTACAGTCAACAGGCCATCCTTCTGAGGTACCTCTGGGCACAGTCAACAGGCCTGACTTCTAATGTACATGTGGGTACGGTTACCAGGCTTTCCTTCCGAGGTTCCTCTGGGTACAGTCACCAGGCCGTTCTTCCAAGGCACTTCTGGGTATAGCCACCAGGCCTTCCTTCCGAGGTACACCTGGGTACAGCCACCAGGCCTTTCTTCCGAGGTACCTCTGGGTACAGTCACCAGGCATTTCTGACGAGGTACCTCTGGGTTCAGTCACCAGACCTTCCTTCTGAGTTAGCTCCGAGTACAGTCACCAGGCCTTTCTTCCGAGGTACGTGTGGGTAGTAAACAGTCCTTCCTTCCGAGGTATATCTAGGAACAGTCACCAGGCCTTGCTTCCTAGGTGCCTCTGGGTACAGTCACGAGGCCTTCATTTCGAGGTACCTCTGGGTACAGTCACCAGGCCTTCGTTCCCTTGTACCTCTGGGTACAGTCACCAGGCTTTTCTTAAGAGGTACCTCTGGGTACAGTCACGAGGCTTTCCTTCTGAGTTACCTCTGAGTACAGTCGCCAGGCCTTCCTTCCGAGGTACCCCTGGGTACACTTCCCAGACCTTCCTTCCGAGGTACCTCTGAGTACAGTCACCAGGCGTTTCTTCCGAGGTACTTTTGGGTACAGTCACCAGGCCTTGCTTCCGAGGTACCTTGAGTACTGTAACCACGCTTTCCTTCCGAGTTACCTCTGGACAGAGTCACCACGCCTTCCTTCTGAGGTAACTCTGGGTACAGTCACCAGAATTTTCTTCCGAGGTACCTCTGGGTGCAGTCACCAGGCCTTTCTTTCGAGGTACCTCTGGGTACAGTCAACAGGCCTTCCTTCTGAGGTACCTCTGGGTACAGTCAACAGGCATTTCTGACGAGGTTCCTCTGGGTACAGTCTCCAGGCCTTCGTTCCGAGGTACTTCTGGGTACAGTCACCAGACCTTCTTCCGAGGTAACTCTGGGTACAGTCACTAGACCTCCTTCCGAGGTACCTCTGGGTACAGTCACCAGGCCTTCCTTCTCAGGTAACTCTGGGTACAGTCACCAGGCCTTTCTTTCGAGGTATCTCTGGGTACAGTCACAAGGACTTCCTTGTCAGTTACCTCTGGGTACAGTTCCCAGACCTTCCTTCTGAGGTGCCTCTGAGTACAGTCACCAGGCGTTTCTTCCGAGGTACTTTTGGGTACAGTCACCAGGCCTTGCTTCCGAGGTACCTCTGGCGAAATTCACCAGGCCTTTCTTACGAGGTACCTCTGGGTATAGTCAGCAGGCTTTTCTTCTGAGGTACCTATGCGTACAGTCACCAGAACTTCCTTCAGAAGTACCTCTGGGTACAGGCACCGGCCTGCCTTGTGAGGTATGTCTGGGTACAGTCACCAGCCCTTCCTTCTGAGGTAACCCTGGGTGCAGTCACCAGAATTTTCTTCCGGGGTACCTCTGGGTACAGACACCAGGCCTTTCTTTCGAGGTATCTCTGGGTACAGTCCGAAGGACTTCCTTGTGAGTTACCTCTGGGTAGAGTCACCAGGCCATCCTTCCGAGGTACCTCTGGGTACAGTCACCAGGACTTCCTTCTGATGTACATCTGGGTACGGTCACAAGGCCTTCCTTCCGAGGTACCTCTGGGTACCCTCACCAGGCCTTCCTTCCGAGGCACCTGGGTACACACACCAGGCCTTCCTTCTGAGGTAACTCTGGGTACAGTCACCAGAATTTTCTTCCGAGGTACCTCTGGCTGCAGTCACCAGGCCTTTCTTTCGAGGTACCTCTGGGTACAGTCAACAGGCCATCCTTCTGAGGTACCTCTGGGCACAGTCAACAGGCCTGACTTCTAATGTACATGTGGGTACGGTTACCAGGCTTTCCTTCCGAGGTTCCTCTGGGTACAGTCACCAGGCCGTTCTTCCAAGGCACTTCTGGGTATAGCCACCAGGCCTTCCTTCCGAGGTACACCTGGGTACAGCCACCAGGCCTTTCTTCCGAGGTACCTCTGGGTACAGTCACCAGGCATTTCTGACGAGGTACCTCTGGGTTCAGTCACCAGACCTTCCTTCTGAGTTAGCTCCGAGTACAGTCACCAGGCCTTTCTTCCGAGGTACGTGTGGGTAGTAAACAGTCCTTCCTTCCGAGGTATATCTAGGAACAGTCACCAGGCCTTGCTTCCTAGGTGCCTCTGGGTACAGTCACGAGGCCTTCATTTCGAGGTACCTCTGGGTACAGTCACCAGGCCTTCGTTCCCTTGTACCTCTGGGTACAGTCACCAGGCTTTTCTTAAGAGGTACCTCTGGGTACAGTCACGAGGCTTTCCTTCTGAGTTACCTCTGAGTACAGTCGCCAGGCCTTCCTTCCGAGGTACCCCTGGGTACACTTCCCAGACCTTCCTTCCGAGGTACCTCTGAGTACAGTCACCAGGCGTTTCTTCCGAGGTACTTTTGGGTACAGTCACCAGGCCTTGCTTCCGAGGTACCTTGAGTACTGTAACCACGCTTTCCTTCCGAGTTACCTCTGGACAGAGTCACCACGCCTTCCTTCTGAGGTAACTCTGGGTACAGTCACCAGAATTTTCTTCCGAGGTACCTCTGGGTGCAGTCACCAGGCCTTTCTTTCGAGGTACCTCTGGGTACAGTCAACAGGCCATTCTTCCAAGGCATTTCTGGGTATAGCCACCAGGACTTCCTTCCGAGGTACACCTGGGTACAGTCACCAGGCCTTTCTTCCGAGGTACCTCTGGGTTCAGTCACCAGGCCTTCGTTCTGAGTTAGCTCCGAGTACAGTCACCAGGCCTTTCTTCCGAGGTACGTCTGGGTAGTAACCAGGCCTTCCTTCCGAGATATATCTAGGAACAGTCACCAGGCCTTGCTTCCTACGTGCCTCTGGGTACAGTCACCAGGCCTTCATTCCGAGGTACCTCTGGGTACAGTCACCAGGCCTTCGTTCCCTTGTACCTCTGGGTACAGTCACCAGGCTTTTCTTAAGAGGTATCTCTGGGTACAGTCACGAGGCTTTCCTTCTGAGTTAGCTCTGGGTACAGTCGCCAGGCCTTCCTTCCGACGTACCTCTGGGTACAGTCACCAGGCCTTCCTTCCTAGGTGCCTCTGGGTACAGTCACCAGGCCTTCCTTCTGAGGTACTTCTGGGTACAGTCTCCAGGCCTTCCTTCCGAGGTACCTCTGAATACAGTCACCGTGCCTTACTTCCCAGGTACCTTTGGGTACGGTCACCAAGCCTTCCTTCGGAGGCACCTCTGGGTACAGCCACCGGGCCTTCCTGCCGAAGTACCTCTGGGTACAGTTCCCAGACCTTCCTTCCGAGGTACCTCTGAGTACAGTCACCAGGCGTTTCTTCCGAGGTACTTTTGGGTACAGTCACCAGGCCTTGCTTCCTAGGTACCTTGAGTACTGTAACCACGCTTTCCTTCCGAGTTACCTCTGGACAGGGTCACCACGCCTTCCTTCTGAGGTAACTCTGGGTACAGTCACCAGAATTTTCTTCCGAGGTACCTCTGGGTGCAGTCACCAGGCCTTTCTTTCGAGGTACCTCTGGGTACAGTCAACAGGCCTTCCTTCTGAGGTACCTCTGGGCACAGTCAACAGGCCTGACTTCTAATGTACATCTGGGTACGGTCAACAGGCTTTCCTTCCGAGGTTCCTCTGGGTACAGTCACCAGGCCTTCCTTCTGAGGTACCTCTGAGTACAGTCACCAGGCCTTTCTTCCGAGGTACGTCTGGGTAGTAACCAGGCCTTCCTTCCGAGGTACCTCTGGGTACAGTCACCATCGCTTCCTTCCGAGGTACCTCTGGGTAGAGTCACCAGGCCTTCCTTCCGAGGTACTTCTGGGTACAATCACCAGGCCTTCCTTCCGAGGTACCTTTGGGTACAGTGACGAGGTCTTTCTTCTGAGGTACCTCTGAGTACAGTCACCAGGCCTTTCTTCCGAGGTACTTCTGGGTAGTCACCATGCCTTCCTTCCAAGGTACCTCTCGGTACAGTCTCCAGGCCTTCCTTCCGAGGTACTTCTGGGTACAATCACCAGGCCTTCCTTCCGAGGTACCTTTGGGTACAGTGACGAGCTCTTTCTTCTGAGGTACCTCTGAGTACAGTCTCCAGGCCTTCCTTCCGAGGTACTTCTGGGTACAGTCACCAGACCTTCTTCCGAGGTAACTCTGGGTACAGTCACTAGGCCTCCTTCCGAGGTACCTCTGGGTACAGTCACCAGGCCTTCCTTCTCAGGTAACTCTGGGTACAGTCTCCAGACCTTCCTTCCGAGGTACCTCTGAGTACAGTCACCAGGCGTTTCTTCCGAGGTACTTTTGGGTACAGTCACCAGGCCTTGCTTCCGAGGTACCTTGAGTACTGTAACCACGGTTTCCTTCCGAGTTACCTCTGGACAGAGTCACCACGCCTTCCTTCTGAGGTAACTCTGGGTACAGTCACCAGAATTTTCTTCCGAGGTACCTCTGGGTGCAGTCACCAGGCCTTTCTTTCGAGGTACCTCTGGGTACAGTCAACAGACCTTCCTTCTGAGGTACCTCTGGGTACAGTCAACAGGCATTTCTGACGAGGTTCCTCTGGGTACAGTCTCCAGGCCTTCCTTCCGAGGTACTTCTGGGTACAGTCACCAGACCTTCTTCCGAGGTAACTCTGGGTACAGTCACTAGACCTCCTTCCGAGGTACCTCTGGGTACAGTCACCAGGCCTTCCTTCTCAGGTAACTCTGGGTACAGTCACCAGGCCTTTCTTTCGAGGTATCTCTGGGTACAGTCACAAGGACTTCCTTGTCAGTTACCTCTGGGTACAGTTCCCAGACCTTCCTTCTGAGGTGCCTCTGAGTACAGTCACCAGGCGTTTCTTCCGAGGTACTTTTGGGTACAGTCACCAGGCCTTGCTTCCGAGGTACCTCTGGCTAAATTCACCAGGCCTTTCTTACGAGGTACCTCTGGGTATAGTCAGCAGGCTTTTCTTCTGAGGTACCTATGCGTACAGTCACCAGAACTTCCTTCAGAAGTACCTCTGGGTACAGGCACCGGCCTGCCTTGTGAGGTATGTCTGGGTACAGTCACCAGCCCTTCCTTCTGAGGTAACCCTGGGTGCAGTCACCAGAATTTTCTTCCGGGGTACCTCTGGGTACAGACACCAGGCCTTTCTTTCGAGGTATCTCTGGGTACAGTCCGAAGGACTTCCTTGTGAGTTACCTCTGGGTAGAGTCACCAGGCCATCCTTCCGAGGTACCTCTGGGTACAGTCACCAGGACTTCCTTCTGATGTACATCTGGGTACGGTCACAAGGCCTTCCTTCCGAGGTATATCTAGGAACAGTCACCAGGCCTTGCTTCCTAGGTGCCTCTGGGTACAGTCACGAGGCCTTCATTTCGAGGTACCTCTGGGTACAGTCACCAGGCCTTCGTTCCCTTGTACCTCTGGGTACAGTCACCAGGCTTTTCTTAAGAGGTACCTCTGGGTACAGTCACGAGGCTTTCCTTCTGAGTTACCTCTGAGTACAGTCGCCAGGCCTTCCTTCCGAGGTACCCCTGGGTACACTTCCCAGACCTTCCTTCCGAGGTACCTCTGAGTACAGTCACCAGGCGTTTCTTCCGAGGTACTTTTGGGTACAGTCACCAGGCCTTGCTTCCGAGGTACCTTGAGTACTGTAACCACGCTTTCCTTCCGAGTTACCTCTGGACAGAGTCACCACGCCTTCCTTCTGAGGTAACTCTGGGTACAGTCACCAGAATTTTCTTCCGAGGTACCTCTGGGTGCAGTCACCAGGCCTTTCTTTCGAGGTACCTCTGGGTACAGTCAACAGGCCTTCCTTCTGAGGTACCTCTGGGTACAGTCAACAGGCATTTCTGACGAGGTTCCTCTGGGTACAGTCTCCAGGCCTTCGTTCCGAGGTACTTCTGGGTACAGTCACCAGACCTTCTTCCGAGGTAACTCTGGGTACAGTCACTAGACCTCCTTCCGAGGTACCTCTGGGTACAGTCACCAGGCCTTCCTTCTCAGGTAACTCTGGGTACAGTCACCAGGCCTTTCTTTCGAGGTATCTCTGGGTACAGTCACAAGGACTTCCTTGTCAGTTACCTCTGGGTACAGTTCCCAGACCTTCCTTCTGAGGTGCCTCTGAGTACAGTCACCAGGCGTTTCTTCCGAGGTACTTTTGGGTACAGTCACCAGGCCTTGCTTCCGAGGTACCTCTGGGTAAATTCACCAGGCCTTTCTTACGAGGTACCTCTGGGTATAGTCAGCAGGCTTTTCTTCTGAGGTACCTATGCGTACAGTCACCAGAACTTCCTTCAGAAGTACCTCTGGGTACAGGCACCGGCCTGCCTTGTGAGGTATGTCTGGGTACAGTCACCAGCCCTTCCTTCTGAGGTAACCCTGGGTGCAGTCACCAGAATTTTCTTCCGGGGTACCTCTGGGTACAGACACCAGGCCTTTCTTTCGAGGTATCTCTGGGTACAGTCCGAAGGACTTCCTTGTGAGTTACCTCTGGGTAGAGTCACCAGGCCATCCTTCCGAGGTACCTCTGGGTACAGTCACCAGGACTTCCTTCTGATGTACATCTGGGTACGGTCACAAGGCCTTCCTTCCGAGGTACCTCTGGGTACCCTCACCAGGCCTTCCTTCCGAGGCACCTGGGTACACACACCAGGCCTTCCTTCTGAGGTAACTCTGGGTACAGTCACCAGAATTTTCTTCCGAGGTACCTCTGGCTGCAGTCACCAGGCCTTTCTTTCGAGGTACCTCTGGGTACAGTCAACAGGCCATCCTTCTGAGGTACCTCTGGGCACAGTCAACAGGCCTGACTTCTAATGTACATGTGGGTACGGTTACCAGGCTTTCCTTCCGAGGTTCCTCTGGGTACAGTCACCAGGCCGTTCTTCCAAGGCACTTCTGGGTATAGCCACCAGGCCTTCCTTCCGAGGTACACCTGGGTACAGCCACCAGGCCTTTCTTCCGAGGTACCTCTGGGTACAGTCACCAGGCATTTCTGACGAGGTACCTCTGGGTTCAGTCACCAGGCCTTCCTTCTGAGTTAGCTCCGAGTACAGTCACCAGGCCTTTCTTCCGAGGTACGTGTGGGTAGTAAACAGTCCTTCCTTCCGAGGTATATCTAGGAACAGTCACCAGGCCTTGCTTCCTAGGTGCCTCTGGGTACAGTCACGAGGCCTTCATTTCGAGGTACCTCTGGGTACAGTCACCAGGCCTTCGTTCCCTTGTACCTCTGGGTACAGTCACCAGGCTTTTCTTAAGAGGTACCTCTGGGTACAGTCACGAGGCTTTCCTTCTGAGTTACCTCTGAGTACAGTCGCCAGGCCTTCCTTCCGAGGTACCCCTGGGTACACTTCCCAGACCTTCCTTCCGAGGTACCTCTGAGTACAGTCACCAGGCGTTTCTTCCGAGGTACTTTTGGGTACAGTCACCAGGCCTTGCTTCCGAGGTACCTTGAGTACTGTAACCACGCTTTCCTTCCGAGTTACCTCTGGACAGAGTCACCACGCCTTCCTTCTGAGGTAACTCTGGGTACAGTCACCAGAATTTTCTTCCGAGGTACCTCTGGGTGCAGTCACCAGGCCTTTCTTTCGAGGTACCTCTGGGTACAGTCAACAGGCCATTCTTCCAAGGCATTTCTGGGTATAGCCACCAGGACTTCCTTCCGAGGTACACCTGGGTACAGTCACCAGGCCTTTCTTCCGAGGTACCTCTGGGTTCAGTCACCAGGCCTTCGTTCTGAGTTAGCTCCGAGTACAGTCACCAGGCCTTTCTTCCGAGGTACGTCTGGGTAGTAACCAGGCCTTCCTTCCGAGATATATCTAGGAACAGTCACCAGGCCTTGCTTCCTACGTGCCTCTGGGTACAGTCACCAGGCCTTCATTCCGAGGTACCTCTGGGTACAGTCACCAGGCCTTCGTTCCCTTGTACCTCTGGGTACAGTCACCAGGCTTTTCTTAAGAGGTATCTCTGGGTACAGTCACGAGGCTTTCCTTCTGAGTTAGCTCTGGGTACAGTCGCCAGGCCTTCCTTCCGACGTACCTCTGGGTACAGTCACCAGGCCTTCCTTCCTAGGTGCCTCTGGGTACAGTCACCAGGCCTTCCTTCTGAGGTACTTCTGGGTACAGTCTCCAGGCCTTCCTTCCGAGGTACCTCTGAATACAGTCACCGTGCCTTACTTCCCAGGTACCTTTGGGTACGGTCACCAAGCCTTCCTTCGGAGGCACCTCTGGGTACAGCCACCGGGCCTTCCTGCCGAAGTACCTCTGGGTACAGTTCCCAGACCTTCCTTCCGAGGTACCTCTGAGTACAGTCATCAGGCGTTTCTTCCGAGGTACTTTTGGGTACAGTCACCAGGCCTTGCTTCCTAGGTACCTTGAGTACTGTAACCACGCTTTCCTTCCGAGTTACCTCTGGACAGGGTCACCACGCCTTCCTTCTGAGGTAACTCTGGGTACAGTCACCAGAATTTTCTTCCGAGGTACCTCTGGGTGCAGTCACCAGGCCTTTCTTTCGAGGTACCTCTGGGTACAGTCAACAGGCCTTCCTTCTGAGGTACCTCTGGGCAGAGTCAACAGGCCTGACTTCTAATGTACATCTGGGTACGGTCAACAGGCTTTCCTTCCGAGGTTCCTCTGGGTACAGTCACCAGGCCTTCCTTCTGAGGTACCTCTGAGTACAGTCACCAGGCCTTTCTTCCGAGGTACGTCTGGGTAGTAACCAGGCCTTCCTTCCGAGGTACCTCTGGGTACAGTCACCATCGCTTCCTTCCGAGGTACCTCTGGGTAGAGTCACCAGGCCTTCCTTCCGAGGTACTTCTGGGTACAATCACCAGGCCTTCCTTCCGAGGTACCTTTGGGTACAGTGACGAGGTCTTTCTTCTGAGGTACCTCTGAGTACAGTCACCAGGCCTTTCTTCCGAGGTACTTCTGGGTAGTCACCATGCCTTCCTTCCAAGGTACCTCTCGGTACAGTCTCCAGGCCTTCCTTCCGAGGTACTTCTGGGTACAATCACCAGGCCTTCCTTCCGAGGTACCTTTGGGTACAGTGACGAGCTCTTTCTTCTGAGGTACCTCTGAGTACAGTCTCCAGGCCTTCCTTCCGAGGTACTTCTGGGTACAGTCACCAGACCTTCTTCCGAGGTAACTCTGGGTACAGTCACTAGGCCTCCTTCCGAGGTACCTCTGGGTACAGTCACCAGGCCTTCCTTCTCAGGTAACTCTGGGTACAGTCTCCAGACCTTCCTTCCGAGGTACCTCTGAGTACAGTCACCAGGCGTTTCTTCCGAGGTACTTTTGGGTACAGTCACCAGGCCTTGCTTCCGAGGTACCTTGAGTACTGTAACCACGGTTTCCTTCCGAGTTACCTCTGGACAGAGTCACCACGCCTTCCTTCTGAGGTAACTCTGGGTACAGTCACCAGAATTTTCTTCCGAGGTACCTCTGGGTGCAGTCACCAGGCCTTTCTTTCGAGGTACCTCTGGGTACAGTCAACAGACCTTCCTTCTGAGGTACCTCTGGGTACAGTCAACAGGCATTTCTGACGAGGTTCCTCTGGGTACAGTCTCCAGGCCTTCCTTCCGAGGTACTTCTGGGTACAGTCACCAGACCTTCTTCCGAGGTAACTCTGGGTACAGTCACTAGACCTCCTTCCGAGGTACCTCTGGGTACAGTCACCAGGCCTTCCTTCTCAGGTAACTCTGGGTACAGTCACCAGGCCTTTCTTTCGAGGTATCTCTGGGTACAGTCACAAGGACTTCCTTGTCAGTTACCTCTGGGTACAGTTCCCAGACCTTCCTTCTGAGGTGCCTCTGAGTACAGTCACCAGGCGTTTCTTCCGAGGTACTTTTGGGTACAGTCACCAGGCCTTGCTTCCGAGGTACCTCTGGGTAAATTCACCAGGCCTTTCTTACGAGGTACCTCTGGGTATAGTCAGCAGGCTTTTCTTCTGAGGTACCTATGCGTACAGTCACCAGAACTTCCTTCAGAAGTACCTCTGGGTACAGGCACCGGCCTGCCTTGTGAGGTATGTCTGGGTACAGTCACCAGCCCTTCCTTCTGAGGTAACCCTGGGTGCAGTCACCAGAATTTTCTTCCGGGGTACCTCTGGGTACAGACACCAGGCCTTTCTTTCGAGGTATCTCTGGGTACAGTCCGAAGGACTTCCTTGTGAGTTACCTCTGGGTAGAGTCACCAGGCCATCCTTCCGAGGTACCTCTGGGTACAGTCACCAGGACTTCCTTCTGATGTACATCTGGGTACGGTCACAAGGCCTTCCTTCCGAGGTATATCTAGGAACAGTCACCAGGCCTTGCTTCCTAGGTGCCTCTGGGTACAGTCACGAGGCCTTCATTTCGAGGTACCTCTGGGTACAGTCACCAGGCCTTCGTTCCCTTGTACCTCTGGGTACAGTCACCAGGCTTTTCTTAAGAGGTACCTCTGGGTACAGTCACGAGGCTTTCCTTCTGAGTTACCTCTGAGTACAGTCGCCAGGCCTTCCTTCCGAGGTACCCCTGGGTACACTTCCCAGACCTTCCTTCCGAGGTACCTCTGAGTACAGTCACCAGGCGTTTCTTCCGAGGTACTTTTGGGTACAGTCACCAGGCCTTGCTTCCGAGGTACCTTGAGTACTGTAACCACGCTTTCCTTCCGAGTTACCTCTGGACAGAGTCACCACGCCTTCCTTCTGAGGTAACTCTGGGTACAGTCACCAGAATTTTCTTCCGAGGTACCTCTGGGTGCAGTCACCAGGCCTTTCTTTCGAGGTACCTCTGGGTACAGTCAACAGGCCTTCCTTCTGAGGTACCTCTGGGTACAGTCAACAGGCATTTCTGACGAGGTTCCTCTGGGTACAGTCTCCAGGCCTTCCTTCCGAGGTACTTCTGGGTACAGTCACCAGACCTTCTTCCGAGGTAACTCTGGGTACAGTCACTAGACCTCCTTCCGAGGTACCTCTGGGTACAGTCACCAGGCCTTCCTTCTCAGGTAACTCTGGGTACAGTCACCAGGCCTTTCTTTCGAGGTATCTCTGGGTACAGTCACAAGGACTTCCTTGTCAGTTACCTCTGGGTACAGTTCCCAGACCTTCCTTCTGAGGTGCCTCTGAGTACAGTCACCAGGCGTTTCTTCCGAGGTACTTTTGGGTACAGTCACCAGGCCTTGCTTCCGAGGTACCTCTGGGTAAATTCACCAGGCCTTTCTTACGAGGTACCTCTGGGTATAGTCAGCAGGCTTTTCTTCTGAGGTACCTATGCGTACAGTCACCAGAACTTCCTTCAGAAGTACCTCTGGGTACAGGCACCGGCCTGCCTTGTGAGGTATGTCTGGGTACAGTCACCAGCCCTTCCTTCTGAGGTAACCCTGGGTGCAGTCACCAGAATTTTCTTCCGGGGTACCTCTGGGTACAGACACCAGGCCTTTCTTTCGAGGTATCTCTGGGTACAGTCCGAAGGACTTCCTTGTGAGTTACCTCTGGGTAGAGTCACCAGGCCATCCTTCCGAGGTACCTCTGGGTACAGTCACCAGGACTTCCTTCTGATGTACATCTGGGTACGGTCACAAGGCCTTCCTTCCGAGGTACCTCTGGGTACCCTCACCAGGCCTTCCTTCCGAGGCACCTGGGTACACACACCAGGCCTTCCTTCTGAGGTAACTCTGGGTACAGTCACCAGAATTTTCTTCCGAGGTACCTCTGGCTGCAGTCACCAGGCCTTTCTTTCGAGGTACCTCTGGGTACAGTCAACAGGCCATCCTTCTGAGGTACCTCTGGGCACAGTCAACAGGCCTGACTTCTAATGTACATGTGGGTACGGTTACCAGGCTTTCCTTCCGAGGTTCCTCTGGGTACAGTCACCAGGCCGTTCTTCCAAGGCACTTCTGGGTATAGCCACCAGGCCTTCCTTCCGAGGTACACCTGGGTACAGCCACCAGGCCTTTCTTCCGAGGTACCTCTGGGTACAGTCACCAGGCATTTCTGACGAGGTACCTCTGGGTTCAGTCACCAGACCTTCCTTCTGAGTTAGCTCCGAGTACAGTCACCAGGCCTTTCTTCCGAGGTACGTGTGGGTAGTAAACAGTCCTTCCTTCCGAGGTATATCTAGGAACAGTCACCAGGCCTTGCTTCCTAGGTGCCTCTGGGTACAGTCACGAGGCCTTCATTTCGAGGTACCTCTGGGTACAGTCACCAGGCCTTCGTTCCCTTGTACCTCTGGGTACAGTCACCAGGCTTTTCTTAAGAGGTACCTCTGGGTACAGTCACGAGGCTTTCCTTCTGAGTTACCTCTGAGTACAGTCGCCAGGCCTTCCTTCCGAGGTACCCCTGGGTACACTTCCCAGACCTTCCTTCCGAGGTACCTCTGAGTACAGTCACCAGGCGTTTCTTCCGAGGTACTTTTGGGTACAGTCACCAGGCCTTGCTTCCGAGGTACCTTGAGTACTGTAACCACGCTTTCCTTCCGAGTTACCTCTGGACAGAGTCACCACGCCTTCCTTCTGAGGTAACTCTGGGTACAGTCACCAGAATTTTCTTCCGAGGTACCTCTGGGTGCAGTCACCAGGCCTTTCTTTCGAGGTACCTCTGGGTACAGTCAACAGGCCATTCTTCCAAGGCATTTCTGGGTATAGCCACCAGGACTTCCTTCCGAGGTACACCTGGGTACAGTCACCAGGCCTTTCTTCCGAGGTACCTCTGGGTTCAGTCACCAGGCCTTCGTTCTGAGTTAGCTCCGAGTACAGTCACCAGGCCTTTCTTCCGAGGTACGTCTGGGTAGTAACCAGGCCTTCCTTCCGAGATATATCTAGGAACAGTCACCAGGCCTTGCTTCCTACGTGCCTCTGGGTACAGTCACCAGGCCTTCATTCCGAGGTACCTCTGGGTACAGTCACCAGGCCTTCGTTCCCTTGTACCTCTGGGTACAGTCACCAGGCTTTTCTTAAGAGGTATCTCTGGGTACAGTCACGAGGCTTTCCTTCTGAGTTAGCTCTGGGTACAGTCGCCAGGCCTTCCTTCCGACGTACCTCTGGGTACAGTCACCAGGCCTTCCTTCCTAGGTGCCTCTGGGTACAGTCACCAGGCCTTCCTTCTGAGGTACTTCTGGGTACAGTCTCCAGGCCTTCCTTCCGAGGTACCTCTGAATACAGTCACCGTGCCTTACTTCCCAGGTACCTTTGGGTACGGTCACCAAGCCTTCCTTCGGAGGCACCTCTGGGTACAGCCACCGGGCCTTCCTGCCGAAGTACCTCTGGGTACAGTTCCCAGACCTTCCTTCCGAGGTACCTCTGAGTACAGTCACCAGGCGTTTCTTCCGAGGTACTTTTGGGTACAGTCACCAGGCCTTGCTTCCTAGGTACCTTGAGTACTGTAACCACGCTTTCCTTCCGAGTTACCTCTGGACAGGGTCACCACGCCTTCCTTCTGAGGTAACTCTGGGTACAGTCACCAGAATTTTCTTCCGAGGTACCTCTGGGTGCAGTCACCAGGCCTTTCTTTCGAGGTACCTCTGGGTACAGTCAACAGGCCTTCCTTCTGAGGTACCTCTGGGCACAGTCAACAGGCCTGACTTCTAATGTACATCTGGGTACGGTCAACAGGCTTTCCTTCCGAGGTACCTCTGGGTACAGTCACCAGGCATTTCTGACGAGGTTCCTCTGGGTACAGTCACCAGGCCTTCCTTCCGAGGTACGTCTGGGTAGTAACCAGGCCTTCCTTCCGAGGTACCTCTGGGTACAGTCACCATCGCTTCCTTCCGAGGTACCTCTGGGTAGAGTCACCAGGCCTTCCTTCCGAGGTACTTCTGGGTACAATCACCAGGCCTTCCTTCCGAGGTACCTTTGGGTACAGTGACGAGGTCTTTCTTCTGAGGTACCTCTGAGTACAGTCACCAGGCCTTTCTTCCGAGGTACTTCTGGGTAGTCACCATGCCTTCCTTCCAAGGTACCTCTCGGTACAGTCTCCAGGCCTTCCTTCCGAGGTACTTCTGGGTACAATCACCAGGCCTTCCTTCCGAGGTACCTTTGGGTACAGTGACGAGCTCTTTCTTCTGAGGTACCTCTGAGTACAGTCTCCAGGCCTTCCTTCCGAGGTACTTCTGGGTACAGTCACCAGACCTTCTTCCGAGGTAACTCTGGGTACAGTCACTAGGCCTCCTTCCGAGGTACCTCTGGGTACAGTCACCAGGCCTTCCTTCTCAGGTAACTCTGGGTACAGTCTCCAGACCTTCCTTCCGAGGTACCTCTGAATACAGTCACCAGGCGTTTCTTCCGAGGTACTTTTGGGTACAGTCACCAGGCCTTGCTTCCGAGGTACCTTGAGTACTGTAACCACGCTTTCCTTCCGAGTTACCTCTGGACAGAGTCACCACGCCTTCCTTCTGAGGTAACTCTGGGTACAGTCACCAGAATTTTCTTCCGAGGTACCTCTGGGTGCAGTCACCAGGCCTTTCTTTCGAGGTACCTCTGGGTACAGTCAACAGGCCTTCCTTCTGAGGTACCTCTGGGTACAGTCAGCAGGCATTTCTGACGAGGTTCCTCTGGGTACAGTCTCCAGGCCTTCCTTCCGAGGTACTTCTGGGTACAGTCACCAGACCTTCTTCCGAGGTAACTCTGGGTACAGTCACTAGACCTCCTTCCGAGGTACCTCTGGGTACAGTCACCAGGCCTTCCTTCTCAGGTAACTCTGGGTACAGTCACCAGGCCTTTCTTTCGAGGTATCTCTGGGTACAGTCACAAGGACTTCCTTGTCAGTTACCTCTGGGTACAGTTCCCAGACCTTCCTTCTGAGGTGCCTCTGAGTACAGTCACCAGGCGTTTCTTCCGAGGTACTTTTGGGTACAGTCACCAGGCCTTGCTTCCGAGGTACCTCTGGGTAAATTCACCAGGCCTTTCTTACGAGGTACCTCTGGGTATAGTCAGCAGGCTTTTCTTCTGAGGTACCTATGCGTACAGTCACCAGAACTTCCTTCAGAAGTACCTCTGGGTACAGGCACCGGCCTGCCTTGTGAGGTATGTCTGGGTACAGTCACCAGCCCTTCCTTCTGAGGTAACCCTGGGTGCAGTCACCAGAATTTTCTTCCGGGGTACCTCTGGGTACAGACACCAGGCCTTTCTTTCGAGGTATCTCTGGGTACAGTCCGAAGGACTTCCTTGTGAGTTACCTCTGGGTAGAGTCACCAGGCCATCCTTCCGAGGTACCTCTGGGTACAGTCACCAGGACTTCCTTCTGATGTACATCTGGGTACGGTCACAAGGCCTTCCTTCCGAGGTACCTCTGGGTACCCTCACCAGGCCTTCCTTCCGAGGCACCTGGGTACACACACCAGGCCTTCCTTCTGAGGTAACTCTGGGTACAGTCACCAGAATTTTCTTCCGAGGTACCTCTGGCTGCAGTCACCAGGCCTTTCTTTCGAGGTACCTCTGGGTACAGTCAACAGGCCATCCTTCTGAGGTACCTCTGGGCACAGTCAACAGGCCTGACTTCTAATGTACATGTGGGTACGGTTACCAGGCTTTCCTTCCGAGGTTCCTCTGGGTACAGTCACCAGGCCGTTCTTCCAAGGCACTTCTGGGTATAGCCACCAGGCCTTCCTTCCGAGGTACACCTGGGTACAGCCACCAGGCCTTTCTTCCGAGGTACCTCTGGGTACAGTCACCAGGCATTTCTGACGAGGTACCTCTGGGTTCAGTCACCAGACCTTCCTTCTGAGTTAGCTCCGAGTACAGTCACCAGGCCTTTCTTCCGAGGTACGTGTGGGTAGTAAACAGTCCTTCCTTCCGAGGTATATCTAGGAACAGTCACCAGGCCTTGCTTCCTAGGTGCCTCTGGGTACAGTCACGAGGCCTTCATTTCGAGGTACCTCTGGGTACAGTCACCAGGCCTTCGTTCCCTTGTACCTCTGGGTACAGTCACCAGGCTTTTCTTAAGAGGTACCTCTGGGTACAGTCACGAGGCTTTCCTTCTGAGTTACCTCTGAGTACAGTCGCCAGGCCTTCCTTCCGAGGTACCCCTGGGTACACTTCCCAGACCTTCCTTCCGAGGTACCTCTGAGTACAGTCACCAGGCGTTTCTTCCGAGGTACTTTTGGGTACAGTCACCAGGCCTTGCTTCCGAGGTACCTTGAGTACTGTAACCACGCTTTCCTTCCGAGTTACCTCTGGACAGAGTCACCACGCCTTCCTTCTGAGGTAACTCTGGGTACAGTCACCAGAATTTTCTTCCGAGGTACCTCTGGGTGCAGTCACCAGGCCTTTCTTTCGAGGTACCTCTGGGTACAGTCAACAGGCCATTCTTCCAAGGCATTTCTGGGTATAGCCACCAGGACTTCCTTCCGAGGTACACCTGGGTACAGTCACCAGGCCTTTCTTCCGAGGTACCTCTGGGTTCAGTCACCAGGCCTTCGTTCTGAGTTAGCTCCGAGTACAGTCACCAGGCCTTTCTTCCGAGGTACGTCTGGGTAGTAACCAGGCCTTCCTTCCGAGATATATCTAGGAACAGTCACCAGGCCTTGCTTCCTACGTGCCTCTGGGTACAGTCACCAGGCCTTCATTCCGAGGTACCTCTGGGTACAGTCACCAGGCCTTCGTTCCCTTGTACCTCTGGGTACAGTCACCAGGCTTTTCTTAAGAGGTACCTCTGGGTACAGTCACGAGGCTTTCCTTCTGAGTTAGCTCTGGGTACAGTCGCCAGGCCTTCCTTCCGACGTACCTCTGGGTACAGTCACCAGGCCTTCCTTCCTAGGTGCCTCTGGGTACAGTCACCAGGCCTTCCTTCTGAGGTACTTCTGGGTACAGTCTCCAGGCCTTCCTTCCGAGGTACCTCTGAATACAGTCACCGTGCCTTACTTCCCAGGTACCTTTGGGTACGGTCACCAAGCCTTCCTTCGGAGGCACCTCTGGGTACAGCCACCGGGCCTTCCTGCCGAAGTACCTCTGGGTACAGTTCCCAGACCTTCCTTCCGAGGTACCTCTGAGTACAGTCACCAGGCGTTTCTTCCGAGGTACTTTTGGGTACAGTCACCAGGCCTTGCTTCCTAGGTACCTTGAGTACTGTAACCACGCTTTCCTTCCGAGTTACCTCTGGACAGGGTCACCACGCCTTCCTTCTGAGGTAACTCTGGGTACAGTCACCAGAATTTTCTTCCGAGGTACCTCTGGGTGCAGTCACCAGGCCTTTCTTTCGAGGTACCTCTGGGTACAGTCAACAGGCCTTCCGTCTGAGGTACCTCTGGGCACAGTCAACAGGCCTGACTTCTAATGTACATCTGGGTACGGTCAACAGGCTTTCCTTCCGAGGTACCTCTGGGTACAGTCACCAGGCATTTCTGACGAGGTTCCTCTGGGTACAGTCACCAGGCCTTCCTTCTGAGGTACCTCTGAGTACAGTCACCAGGCCTTTCTTCCGAGGTACGTCTGGGTAGTAACCAGGCCTTCCTTCCGAGGTACCTCTGGGTACAGTCACCATCGCTTCCTTCCGAGGTACCTCTGGGTAGAGTCACCAGGCCTTCCTTCCGAGGTACTTCTGGGTACAATCACCAGGCCTTCCTTCCGAGGTACCTTTGGGTACAGTGACGAGGTCTTTCTTCTGAGGTACCTCTGAGTACAGTCACCAGGCCTTTCTTCCGAGGTACTTCTGGGTAGTCACCATGCCTTCCTTCCAAGGTACCTCTCGGTACAGTCTCCAGGCCTTCCTTCCGAGGTACTTCTGGGTACAATCACCAGGCCTTCCTTCCGAGGTACCTTTGGGTACAGTGACGAGCTCTTTCTTCTGAGGTACCTCTGAGTACAGTCTCCAGGCCTTCCTTCCGAGGTACTTCTGGGTACAGTCACCAGACCTTCTTCCGAGGTAACTCTGGGTACAGTCACTAGGCCTCCTTCCGAGGTACCTCTGGGTACAGTCACCAGGCCTTCCTTCTCAGGTAACTCTGGGTACAGTCTCCAGACCTTCCTTCCGAGGTACCTCTGAGTACAGTCACCAGGCGTTTCTTCCGAGGTACTTTTGGGTACAGTCACCAGGCCTTGCTTCCGAGGTACCTTGAGTACTGTAACCACGCTTTCCTTCCGAGTTACCTCTGGACAGAGTCACCACGCCTTCCTTCTGAGGTAACTCTGGGTACAGTCACCAGAATTTTCTTCCGAGGTACCTCTGGGTGCAGTCACCAGGCCTTTCTTTCGAGGTACCTCTGGGTACAGTCAACAGGCCTTCCTTCTGAGGTACCTCTGGGTACAGTCAGCAGGCATTTCTGACGAGGTTCCTCTGGGTACAGTCTCCAGGCCTTCCTTCCGAGGTACTTCTGGGTACAGTCACCAGACCTTCTTCCGAGGTAACTCTGGGTACAGTCACTAGACCTCCTTCCGAGGTACCTCTGGGTACAGTCACCAGGCCTTCCTTCTCAGGTAACTCTGGGTACAGTCACCAGGCCTTTCTTTCGAGGTATCTCTGGGTACAGTCACAAGGACTTCCTTGTCAGTTACCTCTGGGTACAGTTCCCAGACCTTCCTTCTGAGGTGCCTCTGAGTACAGTCACCAGGCGTTTCTTCCGAGGTACTTTTGGGTACAGTCACCAGGCCTTGCTTCCGAGGTACCTCTGGGTAAATTCACCAGGCCTTTCTTACGAGGTACCTCTGGGTATAGTCAGCAGGCTTTTCTTCTGAGGTACCTATGCGTACAGTCACCAGAACTTCCTTCAGAAGTACCTCTGGGTACAGGCACCGGCCTGCCTTGTGAGGTATGTCTGGGTACAGTCACCAGCCCTTCCTTCTGAGGTAACCCTGGGTGCAGTCACCAGAATTTTCTTCCGGGGTACCTCTGGGTACAGACACCAGGCCTTTCTTTCGAGGTATCTCTGGGTACAGTCCGAAGGACTTCCTTGTGAGTTACCTCTGGGTAGAGTCACCAGGCCATCCTTCCGAGGTACCTCTGGGTACAGTCACCAGGACTTCCTTCTGATGTACATCTGGGTACGGTCACAAGGCCTTCCTTCCGAGGTACCTCTGGGTACCCTCACCAGGCCTTCCTTCCGAGGCACCTGGGTACACACACCAGGCCTTCCTTCTGAGGTAACTCTGGGTACAGTCACCAGAATTTTCTTCCGAGGTACCTCTGGCTGCAGTCACCAGGCCTTTCTTTCGAGGTACCTCTGGGTACAGTCAACAGGCCATCCTTCTGAGGTACCTCTGGGCACAGTCAACAGGCCTGACTTCTAATGTACATGTGGGTACGGTTACCAGGCTTTCCTTCCGAGGTTCCTCTGGGTACAGTCACCAGGCCGTTCTTCCAAGGCACTTCTGGGTATAGCCACCAGGCCTTCCTTCCGAGGTACACCTGGGTACAGCCACCAGGCCTTTCTTCCGAGGTACCTCTGGGTACAGTCACCAGGCATTTCTGACGAGGTACCTCTGGGTTCAGTCACCAGACCTTCCTTCTGAGTTAGCTCCGAGTACAGTCACCAGGCCTTTCTTCCGAGGTACGTGTGGGTAGTAAACAGTCCTTCCTTCCGAGGTATATCTAGGAACAGTCACCAGGCCTTGCTTCCTAGGTGCCTCTGGGTACAGTCACGAGGCCTTCATTTCGAGGTACCTCTGGGTACAGTCACCAGGCCTTCGTTCCCTTGTACCTCTGGGTACAGTCACCAGGCTTTTCTTAAGAGGTACCTCTGGGTACAGTCACGAGGCTTTCCTTCTGAGTTACCTCTGAGTACAGTCGCCAGGCCTTCCTTCCGAGGTACCCCTGGGTACACTTCCCAGACCTTCCTTCCGAGGTACCTCTGAGTACAGTCACCAGGCGTTTCTTCCGAGGTACTTTTGGGTACAGTCACCAGGCCTTGCTTCCGAGGTACCTTGAGTACTGTAACCACGCTTTCCTTCCGAGTTACCTCTGGACAGAGTCACCACGCCTTCCTTCTGAGGTAACTCTGGGTACAGTCACCAGAATTTTCTTCCGAGGTACCTCTGGGTGCAGTCACCAGGCCTTTCTTTCGAGGTACCTCTGGGTACAGTCAACAGGCCATTCTTCCAAGGCATTTCTGGGTATAGCCACCAGGACTTCCTTCCGAGGTACACCTGGGTACAGTCACCAGGCCTTTCTTCCGAGGTACCTCTGGGTTCAGTCACCAGGCCTTCGTTCTGAGTTAGCTCCGAGTACAGTCACCAGGCCTTTCTTCCGAGGTACGTCTGGGTAGTAACCAGGCCTTCCTTCCGAGATATATCTAGGAACAGTCACCAGGCCTTGCTTCCTACGTGCCTCTGGGTACAGTCACCAGGCCTTCATTCCGAGGTACCTCTGGGTACAGTCACCAGGCCTTCGTTCCCTTGTACCTCTGGGTACAGTCACCAGGCTTTTCTTAAGAGGTACCTCTGGGTACAGTCACGAGGCTTTCCTTCTGAGTTAGCTCTGGGTACAGTCGCCAGGCCTTCCTTCCGACGTACCTCTGGGTACAGTCACCAGGCCTTCCTTCCTAGGTGCCTCTGGGTACAGTCACCAGGCCTTCCTTCTGAGGTACTTCTGGGTACAGTCTCCAGGCCTTCCTTCCGAGGTACCTCTGAATACAGTCACCGTGCCTTACTTCCCAGGTACCTTTGGGTACGGTCACCAAGCCTTCCTTCGGAGGCACCTCTGGGTACAGCCACCGGGCCTTCCTGCCGAACTACCTCTGGGTACAGTTCCCAGACCTTCCTTCCGAGGTACCTCTGAGTACAGTCACCAGGCGTTTCTTCCGAGGTACTTTTGGGTACAGTCACCAGGCCTTGCTTCCTAGGTACCTTGAGTACTGTAACCACGCTTTCCTTCCGAGTTACCTCTGGACAGGGTCACCACGCCTTCCTTCTGAGGTAACTCTGGGTACAGTCACCAGAATTTTCTTCCGAGGTACCTCTGGGTGCAGTCACCAGGCCTTTCTTTCGAGGTACCTCTGGGTACAGTCAACAGGCCTTCCGTCTGAGGTACCTCTGGGCACAGTCAACAGGCCTGACTTCTAATGTACATCTGGGTACGGTCAACAGGCTTTCCTTCCGAGGTACCTCTGGGTACAGTCACCAGGCATTTCTGACGAGGTTCCTCTGGGTACAGTCACCAGGCCTTCCTTCTGAGGTACCTCTGAGTACAGTCACCAGGCCTTTCTTCCGAGGTACGTCTGGGTAGTAACCAGGCCTTCCTTCCGAGGTACCTCTGGGTACAGTCACCATCGCTTCCTTCCGAGGTACCTCTGGGTAGAGTCACCAGGCCTTCCTTCCGAGGTACTTCTGGGTACAATCACCAGGCCTTCCTTCCGAGGTACCTTTGGGTACAGTGACGAGGTCTTTCTTCTGAGGTACCTCTGAGTACAGTCACCAGGCCTTTCTTCCGAGGTACTTCTGGGTAGTCACCATGCCTTCCTTCCAAGGTACCTCTCGGTACAGTCTCCAGGCCTTCCTTCCGAGGTACTTCTGGGTACAATCACCAGGCCTTCCTTCCGAGGTACCTTTGGGTACAGTGACGAGCTCTTTCTTCTGAGGTACCTCTGAGTACAGTCTCCAGGCCTTCCTTCCGAGGTACTTCTGGGTACAGTCACCAGACCTTCTTCCGAGGTATCTCTGGGTACAGTCACTAGGCCTCCTTCTGAGGTACCTCTGGGTACAGTCACCAGGCCTTCCTTCTCAGGTAACTCTGGGTACAGTCTCCAGACCTTCCTTCCGAGGTACCTCTGAGTACAGTCACCAGGCGTTTCTTCCGAGGTACTTTTGGGTACAGTCACCAGGCCTTGCTTCCGAGGTACCTTGAGTACTGTAACCACGCTTTCCTTCCGAGTTACCTCTGGACAGAGTCACCACGCCTTCCTTCTGAGGTAACTCTGGGTACAGTCACCAGAATTTTCTTCCGAGGTACCTCTGGGTGCAGTCACCAGGCCTTTCTTTCGAGGTACCTCTGGGTACAGTCAACAGGCCTTCCTTCTGAGGTACCTCTGGGTACAGTCACCAGGCATTTCTGACGAGGTTCCTCTGGGTACATTCTCCAGGCCTTCCTTCCGAGGTACTTCTGGGTACAGTCACCAGACCTTCTTCCGAGGTAACTCTGGGTACAGTCACTAGACCTCCTTCCGAGGTACCTCTGGGTACAGTCACCAGGCCTTCCTTCTCAGGTAACTCTGGGTACAGTCACCAGGCCTTTCTTTCGAGGTATCTCTGGGTACAGTCACAAGGACTTCCTTGTCAGTTACCTCTGGGTACAGTTCCCAGACCTTCCTTCTGAGGTGCCTCTGAGTACAGTCACCAGGCGTTTCTTCCGAGGTACTTTTGGGTACAGTCACCAGGCCTTGCTTCCGAGGTACCTCTGGGTAAATTCACCAGGCCTTTCTTACGAGGTACCTCTGGGTATAGTCAGCAGGCTTTTCTTCTGAGGTACCTATGCGTACAGTCACCAGAACTTCCTTCAGAAGTACCTCTGGGTACAGGCACCGGCCTGCCTTGTGAGGTATGTCTGGGTACAGTCACCAGCCCTTCCTTCTGAGGTAACCCTGGGTGCAGTCACCAGAATTTTCTTCCGGGGTACCTCTGGGTACAGACACCAGGCCTTTCTTTCGAGGTATCTCTGGGTACAGTCCGAAGGACTTCCTTGTGAGTTACCTCTGGGTAGAGTCACCAGGCCATCCTTCCGAGGTACCTCTGGGTACAGTCACCAGGACTTCCTTCTGATGTACATCTGGGTACGGTCACAAGGCCTTCCTTCCGAGGTACCTCTGGGTACCCTCACCAGGCCTTCCTTCCGAGGCACCTGGGTACACACACCAGGCCTTCCTTCTGAGGTAACTCTGGGTACAGTCACCAGAATTTTCTTCCGAGGTACCTCTGGCTGCAGTCACCAGGCCTTTCTTTCGAGGTACCTCTGGGTACAGTCAACAGGCCATCCTTCTGAGGTACCTCTGGGCACAGTCAACAGGCCTGACTTCTAATGTACATGTGGGTACGGTTACCAGGCTTTCCTTCCGAGGTTCCTCTGGGTACAGTCACCAGGCCGTTCTTCCAAGGCACTTCTGGGTATAGCCACCAGGCCTTCCTTCCGAGGTACACCTGGGTACAGCCACCAGGCCTTTCTTCCGAGGTACCTCTGGGTACAGTCACCAGGCATTTCTGACGAGGTACCTCTGGGTTCAGTCACCAGACCTTCCTTCTGAGTTAGCTCCGAGTACAGTCACCAGGCCTTTCTTCCGAGGTACGTGTGGGTAGTAAACAGTCCTTCCTTCCGAGGTATATCTAGGAACAGTCACCAGGCCTTGCTTCCTAGGTGCCTCTGGGTACAGTCACGAGGCCTTCATTTCGAGGTACCTCTGGGTACAGTCACCAGGCCTTCGTTCCCTTGTACCTCTGGGTACAGTCACCAGGCTTTTCTTAAGAGGTACCTCTGGGTACAGTCACGAGGCTTTCCTTCTGAGTTACCTCTGAGTACAGTCGCCAGGCCTTCCTTCCGAGGTACCCCTGGGTACACTTCCCAGACCTTCCTTCCGAGGTACCTCTGAGTACAGTCACCAGGCGTTTCTTCCGAGGTACTTTTGGGTACAGTCACCAGGCCTTGCTTCCGAGGTACCTTGAGTACTGTAACCACGCTTTCCTTCCGAGTTACCTCTGGACAGAGTCACCACGCCTTCCTTCTGAGGTAACTCTGGGTACAGTCACCAGAATTTTCTTCCGAGGTACCTCTGGGTGCAGTCACCAGGCCTTTCTTTCGAGGTACCTCTGGGTACAGTCAACAGGCCATTCTTCCAAGGCATTTCTGGGTATAGCCACCAGGACTTCCTTCCGAGGTACACCTGGGTACAGTCACCAGGCCTTTCTTCCGAGGTACCTCTGGGTTCAGTCACCAGGCCTTCGTTCTGAGTTAGCTCCGAGTACAGTCACCAGGCCTTTCTTCCGAGGTACGTCTGGGTAGTAACCAGGCCTTCCTTCCGAGATATATCTAGGAACAGTCACCAGGCCTTGCTTCCTACGTGCCTCTGGGTACAGTCACCAGGCCTTCATTCCGAGGTACCTCTGGGTACAGTCACCAGGCCTTCGTTCCCTTGTACCTCTGGGTACAGTCACCAGGCTTTTCTTAAGAGGTACCTCTGGGTACAGTCACGAGGCTTTCCTTCTGAGTTAGCTCTGGGTACAGTCGCCAGGCCTTCCTTCCGACGTACCTCTGGGTACAGTCACCAGGCCTTCCTTCCTAGGTGCCTCTGGGTACAGTCACCAGGCCTTCCTTCTGAGGTACTTCTGGGTACAGTCTCCAGGCCTTCCTTCCGAGGTACCTCTGAATACAGTCACCGTGCCTTACTTCCCAGGTACCTTTGGGTACGGTCACCAAGCCTTCCTTCGGAGGCACCTCTGGGTACAGCCACCGGGCCTTCCTGCCGAAGTACCTCTGGGTACAGTTCCCAGACCTTCCTTCCGAGGTACCTCTGAGTACAGTCACCAGGCGTTTCTTCCGAGGTACTTTTGGGTACAGTCACCAGGCCTTGCTTCCTAGGTACCTTGAGTACTGTAACCACGCTTTCCTTCCGAGTTACCTCTGGACAGGGTCACCACGCCTTCCTTCTGAGGTAACTCTGGGTACAGTCACCAGAATTTTCTTCCGAGGTACCTCTGGGTGCAGTCACCAGGCCTTTCTTTCGAGGTACCTCTGGGTACAGTCAACAGGCCTTCCGTCTGAGGTACCTCTGGGCACAGTCAACAGGCCTGACTTCTAATGTACATCTGGGTACGGTCAACAGGCTTTCCTTCCGAGGTACCTCTGGGTACAGTCACCAGGCATTTCTGACGAGGTTCCTCTGGGTACAGTCACCAGGCCTTCCTTCTGAGGTACCTCTGAGTACAGTCACCAGGCCTTTCTTCCGAGGTACGTCTGGGTAGTAACCAGGCCTTCCTTCCGAGGTACCTCTGGGTACAGTCACCATCGCTTCCTTCCGAGGTACCTCTGGGTAGAGTCACCAGGCCTTCCTTCCGAGGTACTTCTGGGTACAATCACCAGGCCTTCCTTCCGAGGTACCTTTGGGTACAGTGACGAGGTCTTTCTTCTGAGGTACCTCTGAGTACAGTCACCAGGCCTTTCTTCCGAGGTACTTCTGGGTAGTCACCATGCCTTCCTTCCAAGGTACCTCTCGGTACAGTCTCCAGGCCTTCCTTCCGAGGTACTTCTGGGTACAATCACCAGGCCTTCCTTCCGAGGTACCTTTGGGTACAGTGACGAGCTCTTTCTTCTGAGGTACCTCTGAGTACAGTCTCCAGGCCTTCCTTCCGAGGTACTTCTGGGTACAGTCACCAGACCTTCTTCCGAGGTAACTCTGGGTACAGTCACTAGGCCTCCTTCCGAGGTACCTCTGGGTACAGTCACCAGGCCTTCCTTCTCAGGTAACTCTGGGTACAGTCTCCAGACCTTCCTTCCGAGGTACCTCTGAGTACAGTCACCAGGCGTTTCTTCCGAGGTACTTTTGGGTACAGTCACCAGGCCTTGCTTCCGAGGTACCTTGAGTACTGTAACCACGCTTTCCTTCCGAGTTACCTCTGGACAGAGTCACCACGCCTTCCTTCTGAGGTAACTCTGGGTACAGTCACCAGAATTTTCTTCCGAGGTACCTCTGGGTGCAGTCACCAGGCCTTTCTTTCGAGGTTCCTCTGGGTACAGTCAACAGGCCTTCCTTCTGAGGTACCTCTGGGTACAGTCAGCAGGCATTTCTGACGAGGTTCCTCTGGGTACAGTCTCCAGGCCTTCCTTCCGAGGTACTTCTGGGTACAGTCACCAGACCTTCTTCCGAGGTAACTCTGGGTACAGTCACTAGACCTCCTTCCGAGGTACCTCTGGGTACAGTCACCAGGCCTTCCTTCTCAGGTAACTCTGGGTACAGTCACCAGGCCTTTCTTTCGAGGTATCTCTGGGTACAGTCACAAGGACTTCCTTGTCAGTTACCTCTGGGTACAGTTCCCAGACCTTCCTTCTGAGGTGCCTCTGAGTACAGTCACCAGGCGTTTCTTCCGAGGTACTTTTGGGTACAGTCACCAGGCCTTGCTTCCGAGGTACCTCTGGGTAAATTCACCAGGCCTTTCTTACGAGGTACCTCTGGGTATAGTCAGCAGGCTTTTCTTCTGAGGTACCTATGCGTACAGTCACCAGAACTTCCTTCAGAAGTACCTCTGGGTACAGGCACCGGCCTGCCTTGTGAGGTATGTCTGGGTACAGTCACCAGCCCTTCCTTCTGAGGTAACCCTGGGTGCAGTCACCAGAATTTTCTTCCGGGGTACCTCTGGGTACAGACACCAGGCCTTTCTTTCGAGGTATGTCTGGGTACAGTCCGAAGGACTTCCTTGTGAGTTACCTCTGGGTAGAGTCACCAGGCCATCCTTCCGAGGTACCTCTGGGTACAGTCACCAGGACTTCCTTCTGATGTACATCTGGGTACGGTCACAAGGCCTTCCTTCCGAGGTACCTCTGGGTACCCTCACCAGGCCTTCCTTCCGAGGCACCTGGGTACACACACCAGGCCTTCCTTCTGAGGTAACTCTGGGTACAGTCACCAGAATTTTCTTCCGAGGTACCTCTGGCTGCAGTCACCAGGCCTTTCTTTCGAGGTACCTCTGGGTACAGTCAACAGGCCATCCTTCTGAGGTACCTCTGGGCACAGTCAACAGGCCTGACTTCTAATGTACATGTGGGTACGGTTACCAGGCTTTCCTTCCGAGGTTCCTCTGGGTACAGTCACCAGGCCGTTCTTCCAAGGCACTTCTGGGTATAGCCACCAGGCCTTCCTTCCGAGGTACACCTGGGTACAGCCACCAGGCCTTTCTTCCGAGGTACCTCTGGGTACAGTCACCAGGCATTTCTGACGAGGTACCTCTGGGTTCAGTCACCAGACCTTCCTTCTGAGTTAGCTCCGAGTACAGTCACCAGGCCTTTCTTCCGAGGTACGTGTGGGTAGTAAACAGTCCTTCCTTCCGAGGTATATCTAGGAACAGTCACCAGGCCTTGCTTCCTAGGTGCCTCTGGGTACAGTCACGAGGCCTTCATTTCGAGGTACCTCTGGGTACAGTCACCAGGCCTTCGTTCCCTTGTACCTCTGGGTACAGTCACCAGGCTTTTCTTAAGAGGTACCTCTGGGTACAGTCACGAGGCTTTCCGAGTTACCTCTGAGTACAGTCGCCAGGCCTTCCTTCCGAGGTACCCCTGGGTACACTTCCCAGACCTTCCTTCCGAGGTACCTCTGAGTACAGTCACCAGGCGTTTCTTCCGAGGTACTTTTGGGTACAGTCACCAGGCCTTGCTTCCGAGGTACCTTGAGTACTGTAACCACGCTTTCCTTCCGAGTTACCTCTGGACAGAGTCACCACGCCTTCCTTCTGAGGTAACTCTGGGTACAGTCACCAGAATTTTCTTCCGAGGTACCTCTGGGTGCAGTCACCAGGCCTTTCTTTCGAGGTACCTCTGGGTACAGTCAACAGGCCATTCTTCCAAGGCATTTCTGGGTATAGCCACCAGGACTTCCTTCCGAGGTACACCTGGGTACAGTCACCAGGCCTTTCTTCCGAGGTACCTCTGGGTTCAGTCACCAGGCCTTCGTTCTGAGTTAGCTCCGAGTACAGTCACCAGGCCTTTCTTCCGAGGTACGTCTGGGTAGTAACCAGGCCTTCCTTCCGAGATATATCTAGGAACAGTCACCAGGCCTTGCTTCCTACGTGCCTCTGGGTACAGTCACCAGGCCTTCATTCCGAGGTACCTCTGGGTACAGTCACCAGGCCTTCGTTCCCTTGTACCTCTGGGTACAGTCACCAGGCTTTTCTTAAGAGGTACCTCTGGGTACAGTCACGAGGCTTTCCTTCTGAGTTAGCTCTGGGTACAGTCGCCAGGCCTTCCTTCCGACGTACCTCTGGGTACAGTCACCAGGCCTTCCTTCCTAGGTGCCTCTGGGTACAGTCACCAGGCCTTCCTTCTGAGGTACTTCTGGGTACAGTCTCCAGGCCTTCCTTCCGAGGTACCTCTGAATACAGTCACCGTGCCTTACTTCCCAGGTACCTTTGGGTACGGTCACCAAGCCTTCCTTCGGAGGCACCTCTGGGTACAGCCACCGGGCCTTCCTGCCGAACTACCTCTGGGTACAGTTCCCAGACCTTCCTTCCGAGGTACCTCTGAGTACAGTCACCAGGCGTTTCTTCCGAGGTACTTTTGGGTACAGTCACCAGGCCTTGCTTCCTAGGTACCTTGAGTACTGTAACCACGCTTTCCTTCCGAGTTACCTCTGGACAGGGTCACCACGCCTTCCTTCTGAGGTAACTCTGGGTACAGTCACCAGAATTTTCTTCCGAGGTACCTCTGGGTGCAGTCACCAGGCCTTTCTTTCGAGGTACCTCTGGGTACAGTCAACAGGCCTTCCGTCTGAGGTACCTCTGGGCACAGTCAACAGGCCTGACTTCTAATGTACATCTGGGTACGGTCAACAGGCTTTCCTTCCGAGGTACCTCTGGGTACAGTCACCAGGCATTTCTGACGAGGTTCCTCTGGGTACAGTCACCAGGCCTTCCTTCTGAGGTACCTCTGAGTACAGTCACCAGGCCTTTCTTCCGAGGTACGTCTGGGTAGTAACCAGGCCTTCCTTCCGAGGTACCTCTGGGTACAGTCACCATCGCTTCCTTCCGAGGTACCTCTGGGTAGAGTCACCAGGCCTTCCTTCCGAGGTACTTCTGGGTACAATCACCAGGCCTTCCTTCCGAGGTACCTTTGGGTACAGTGACGAGGTCTTTCTTCTGAGGTACCTCTGAGTACAGTCACCAGGCCTTTCTTCCGAGGTACTTCTGGGTAGTCACCATGCCTTCCTTCCAAGGTACCTCTCGGTACAGTCTCCAGGCCTTCCTTCCGAGGTACTTCTGGGTACAATCACCAGGCCTTCCTTCCGAGGTACCTTTGGGTACAGTGACGAGCTCTTTCTTCTGAGGTACCTCTGAGTACAGTCTCCAGGCCTTCCTTCCGAGGTACTTCTGGGTACAGTCACCAGACCTTCTTCCGAGGTATCTCTGGGTACAGTCACTAGGCCTCCTTCCGAGGTACCTCTGGGTACAGTCACCAGGCCTTCCTTCTCAGGTAACTCTGGGTACAGTCTCCAGACCTTCCTTCCGAGGTACCTCTGAGTACAGTCACCAGGCGTTTCTTCCGAGGTACTTTTGGGTACAGTCACCAGGCCTTGCTTCCGAGGTACCTTGAGTACTGTAACCACGCTTTCCTTCCGAGTTACCTCTGGACAGAGTCACCACGCCTTCCTTCTGAGGTAACTCTGGGTACAGTCACCAGAATTTTCTTCCGAGGTACCTCTGGGTGCAGTCACCAGGCCTTTCTTTCGAGGTACCTCTGGGTACAGTCAACAGGCCTTCCTTCTGAGGTACCTCTGGGTACAGTCACCAGGCATTTCTGACGAGGTTCCTCTGGGTACATTCTCCAGGCCTTCCTTCCGAGGTACTTCTGGGTACAGTCACCAGACCTTCTTCCGAGGTAACTCTGGGTACAGTCACTAGACCTCCTTCCGAGGTACCTCTGGGTACAGTCACCAGGCCTTCCTTCTCAGGTAACTCTGGGTACAGTCACCAGGCCTTTCTTTCGAGGTATCTCTGGGTACAGTCACAAGGACTTCCTTGTCAGTTACCTCTGGGTACAGTTCCCAGACCTTCCTTCTGAGGTGCCTCTGAGTACAGTCACCAGGCGTTTCTTCCGAGGTACTTTTGGGTACAGTCACCAGGCCTTGCTTCCGAGGTACCTCTGGGTAAATTCACCAGGCCTTTCTTACGAGGTACCTCTGGGTATAGTCAGCAGGCTTTTCTTCTGAGGTACCTATGCGTACAGTCACCAGAACTTCCTTCAGAAGTACCTCTGGGTACAGGCACCGGCCTGCCTTGTGAGGTATGTCTGGGTACAGTCACCAGCCCTTCCTTCTGAGGTAACCCTGGGTGCAGTCACCAGAATTTTCTTCCGGGGTACCTCTGGGTACAGACACCAGGCCTTTCTTTCGAGGTATGTCTGGGTACAGTCCGAAGGACTTCCTTGTGAGTTACCTCTGGGTAGAGTCACCAGGCCATCCTTCCGAGGTACCTCTGGGTACAGTCACCAGGACTTCCTTCTGATGTACATCTGGGTACGGTCACAAGGCCTTCCTTCCGAGGTACCTCTGGGTATCCTCACCAGGCCTTCCTTCCGAGGCACCTGGGTACACACACCAGACCTTCCTTCTGAGGTAACTCTGGGTACAGTCACCAGAATTTTCTTCCGAGGTACCTCTGGCTTCAGTCACCAGGCCTTTCTTTCGAGGTACCTCTGGGTACAGTCAACAGGCCATCCTTCTGAGGTACCTCTGGGCACAGTCAACAGGCCTGACTTCTAATGTACATGTGGGTACGGTTACCAGGCTTTCCTTCCGAGGTTCCTCTGGGTACAGTCACCAGGCCGTTCTTCCAAGGCACTTCTGGGTATAGCCACCAGGCCTTCCTTCCGAGGTACACCTGGGTACAGCCACCAGGCCTTTCTTCCGAGGTACCTCTGGGTACAGTCACCAGGCATTTCTGACGAGGTACCTCTGGGTTCAGTCACCAGACCTTCCTTCTGAGTTAGCTCCGAGTACAGTCACCAGGCCTTTCTTCCGAGGTACGTGTGGGTAGTAAACAGTCCTTCCTTCCGAGGTATATCTAGGAACAGTCACCAGGCCTTGCTTCCTAGGTGCCTCTGGGTACAGTCACGAGGCCTTCATTTCGAGGTACCTCTGGGTACAGTCACCAGGCCTTCGTTCCCTTGTACCTCTGGGTACAGTCACCAGGCTTTTCTTAAGAGGTACCTCTGGGTACAGTCACGAGGCTTTCCTTCTGAGTTACCTCTGAGTACAGTCGCCAGGCCTTCCTTCCGAGGTACCCCTGGGTACACTTCCCAGACCTTCCTTCCGAGGTACCTCTGAGTACAGTCACCAGGCGTTTCTTCCGAGGTACTTTTGGGTACAGTCACCAGGCCTTGCTTCCGAGGTACCTTGAGTACTGTAACCACGCTTTCCTTCCGAGTTACCTCTGGACAGGGTCACCACGCCTTCCTTCTGAGGTAACTCTGGGTACAGTCACCAGAATTTTCTTCCGAGGTACCTCTGGGTGCAGTCACCAGGCCTTTCTTTCGAGGTACCTCTGGGTACATTCAAAAGGCCATTCTTCCAAGGCATTTCTGGGTATAGCCACCAGGACTTCCTTCCGAGGTACACCTGGGTACAGTCACCAGGCCTTTCTTCCGAGGTACCTCTGGGTTCAGTCACCAGGCCTTCCTTCTGAGTTAGCTCCGAGTACAGTCACCAGGCCTTTCTTCCGAGGTACGTCTGGGTAGTAACCAGGCCTTCCTTCCGAGATATATCTAGGAACAGTCACCAGGCCTTGCTTCCTACGTGTCTCTGGGTACAGTCACCAGGCCTTCATTCCGAGGTACCTCTGGGTACAGTCACCAGGCCTTCGTTCCCTTGTACCTCTGGGTACAGTCACCAGGCTTTTCTTAAGAGGTACCTCTGGGTACAGTCACGAGGCTTTCCTTCTGAGTTAGCTCTGGGTACAGTCGCCAGGCCTTCCTTCCGACGTACCTCTGGGTACAGTCACCAGGCCTTCCTTCCTAGGTGCCTCTGGGTACAGTCACCAGGCCTTCCTTCTGAGGTACTTCTGGGGACAGTCTCCAGGCCTTCCTTCCGAGGTACCTCTGAATACAGTCACCGTGCCTTACTTCCCAGGTACCTTTGGGTACGGTCACCAAGCCTTCCTTCGGAGGCACCTCTGGGTACAGCCACCGGGCCTTCCTGCCGAAGTACCTCTGGGTACAGTTCCCAGACCTTCCTTCCTAGGTACCTCTGAGTACAGTCACCAGGCGTTTCTTCCGAGGTACTTTTGGGTACAGTCACCAGGCCTTGCTTCCTAGGTACCTTGAGTACTGTAACCACGCTTTCCTTCCGAGTTACCTCTGGACAGGGTCACCACGCCTTCCTTCTGAGGTAACTCTGGGTACAGTCACCAGAATTTTCTTCCGAGGTACCTCTGGGTGCAGTCACCAGGCCTTTCTTTCGAGGTACCTCTGGGTACAGTCAACAGGCCTTCCTTCTGAGGTACCTCTGGGCACAGTCAACAGGCCTGACTTCTAATGTACATCTGGGTACGGTCAACAGGCTTTCCTTCCGAGGTACCTCTGGGTACAGTCACCAGGCCTTCCTTCTGAGGTACCTCTGAGTACAGTCACCAGGCCTTTCTTCCGAGGTACGTCTGGGTAGTAACCAGGCCTTCCTTCCGAGGTACCTCTGGGTACAGTCACCATCGCTTCCTTCCGAGGTACCTCTGGGTAGAGTCACCAGGCCTTCCTTCCGAGGTACTTCTGGGTACAATCACCAGGCCTTCCTTCCGAGGTACCTTTGGGTACAGTGATGAGGTCTTTCTTCTGAGGTACCTCTGAGTACAGTCACCAGGCCTTTCTTCCGAGGTACTTCTGGGTAGTCACCATGCCTTCCTTCCAAGGTACCTCTCGGTACAGTCTCCAGGCCTTCCTTCCGAGGTACTTCTGGGTACAATCACCAGGCCTTCCTTCCGAGGTACCTTTGGGTACAGTGACGAGGTCTTTCTTCTGAGGTACCTCAGAGTACAGTCTCCAGGCCTTCCTTCTGAGGTACTTCTGGGTACAGTCACCAGACCTTTCTTCCGAGGTACCTCTGGGTTCAGTCACCAGGCCTTCGTTCTGAGTTAGCTCCGAGTACAGTCACCAGGCCTTTCTTCCGAGGTACGTCTGGGTAGTAACCAGGCCTTCCTTCCGAGATATATCTAGGAACAGTCACCAGGCCTTGCTTCCTACGTGCCTCTGGGTACAGTCACCAGGCCTTCATTCCGAGGTACCTCTGGGTACAGTCACCAGGCCTTCGTTCCCTTGTACCTCTGGGTACAGTCACCAGGCTTTTCTTAAGAGGTACCTCTGGGTACAGTCACGAGGCTTTCCTTCTGAGTTAGCTCTGGGTACAGTCGCCAGGCCTTCCTTCCGACGTACCTCTGGGTACAGTCACCAGGCCTTCCTTCCTAGGTGCCTCTGGGTACAGTCACCAGGCCTTCCTTCTGAGGTACTTCTGGGTACAGTCTCCAGGCCTTCCTTCCGAGGTACCTCTGAATACAGTCACCGTGCCTTACTTCCCAGGTACCTTTGGGTACGGTCACCAAGCCTTCCTTCGGAGGCACCTCTGGGTACAGCCACCGGGCCTTCCTGCCGAAGTACCTCTGGGTACAGTTCCCAGACCTTCCTTCCGAGGTACCTCTGAGTACAGTCACCAGGCGTTTCTTCCGAGGTACTTTTGGGTACAGTCACCAGGCCTTGCTTCCTAGGTACCTTGAGTACTGTAACCACGCTTTCCTTCCGAGTTACCTCTGGACAGGGTCACCACGCCTTCCTTCTGAGGTAACTCTGGGTACAGTCACCAGAATTTTCTTCCGAGGTAACTCTGGGTGCAGTCACCAGGCCTTTCTTTCGAGGTACCTCTGGGTACAGTCAACAGGCCTTCCTTCTGAGGTACCTCTGGGCACAGTCAACAGGCCTGACTTCTAATGTACATCTGGGTACGGTCAACAGGCTTTCCTTCCGAGGTACCTCTGGGTACAGTCACCAGGCCTTCCTTCTGAGGTACCTCTGAGTACAGTCACCAGGCCTTTCTTCCGAGGTACGTCTGGGTAGTAACCAGGCCTTTCTTCCGAGGTACCTCTGGGTACAGTCACCATCGCTTCCTTCCGAGGTACCTCTGGGTAGAGTCACCAGGCCTTCCTTCCGAGGTACTTCTGGGTACAATCACCAGGCCTTCCTTCCGAGGTACCTTTGGGTACAGTGACGAGGTCTTTCTTCTGAGGTACCTCTGAGTACAGTCACCAGGCCTTTCTTCCGAGGTACTTCTGGGTAGTCACCATGCCTTCCTTCCAAGGTACCTCTCGGTACAGTCTCCAGGCCTTCCTTCCGAGGTACTTCTGGGTACAATCACCAGGCCTTCCTTCCGAGGTACCTTTGGGTACAGTGACGAGGTCTTTCTTCTGAGGTACCTCTGAGTACAGTCTCCAGGCCTTCCTTCCGAGGTACTTCTGGGTACAGTCACCAGACCTTCTTCCGAGGTATCTCTGGGTACAGTCACTAGGCCTCCTTCCGAGGTACCTCTGGGTACAGTCACCAGGCCTTCCTTCTCAGGTAACTCTGGGTACAGTCTCCAGACCTTCCTTCCGAGGTACCTCTGAGTACAGTCACCAGGCGTTTCTTCCGAGGTACTTTTGGGTACAGTCACCAGGCCTTGCTTCCGAGGTACCTTGAGTACTGTAACCACGCTTTCCTTCCGAGTTACCTCTGGACAGAGTCACCACGCCTTCCTTCTGAGGTAACTCTGGGTACAGTCACCAGAATTTTCTTCCGAGGTACCTCTGGGTGCAGTCACCAGGCCTTTCTTTCGAGGTACCTGTGGGTACAGTCAACAGGCCTTCCTTCTGAGGTACCTCTGGGTACAGTCACCAGGCATTTCTGACGAGGTTCCTCTGGGTACATTCTCCAGGCCTTCCTTCCGAGGTACTTCTGGGTACAGTCACCAGACCTTCTTCCGAGGTAACTCTGGGTACAGTCACTAGACCTCCTTCCGAGGTACCTCTGGGTACAGTCACCAGGCCTTCCTTCTCAGGTAACTCTGGGTACAGTCACCAGGCCTTTCTTTCGAGGTATCTCTGGGTACAGTCACAAGGACTTCCTTGTCAGTTACCTCTGGGTACAGTTCCCAGACCTTCCTTCTGAGGTGCCTCTGAGTACAGTCACCAGGCCTTTCTTCCGAGGTACTTCTGGGTAGTCACCATGCCTTCCTTCCAAGGTACCTCTCGGTACAGTCTCCAGGCCTTCCTTCCGAGGTACTTCTGGGTACAGTCACCAGACTTTCTTCCGAGGTAACTCTGGGTACAGTCACTAGGCCTCCTTCCGAGGTACCTCTGGGTACAGTCACCAGGCTTTCCTTCTCAGGTAACTCTGGGTACAGTCACCAGGCCTTTCTTTCGAGGTATCTCTGGGTACAGTCACAAGGACTTCCTTGTCAGTTACCTCTGGGTACAGTTCCCAGACCTTCCTTCCGAGGTGCCTCTGAGTACAGTCACCAGGCGTTTCTTCCGAGGTACTTTTGGGTACAGTCACCAGGCCTTGCTTCCGAGGTACCTCTGGGTAAATTCACCAGGCCTTTCTTACGAGGTACCTCTGGGTATAGTCAGCAGGCTTTTCTTCTGAGGTACCTATGCGTACAGTCACCAGAACTTCCTTCAGAAGTACCTCTGGGTACAGGCACCGGCCTGCCTTGTGAGGTATGTCTGGGTACAGTCACCAGCCCTTCCTTCTGAGGTAACCCTGGGTGCAGTCACCAGAATTTTCTTCCGGGGTACCTCTGGGTACAGACACCAGGCCTTTCTTTCGAGGTATCTCTGGGTACAGTCCGAAGGACTTCCTTGTGAGTTACCTCTGGGTAGAGTCACCAGGCCATCCTTCCGAGGTACCTCTGGGTACAGTCACCAGGACTTCCTTCTGATGTACATCTGGGTACGGTCACAAGGCCTTCCTTCCGAGGTACCTCTGGGTACCCTCACCAGGCCTTCCTTCCGAGGCACCTGGGTACACACACCAGGCCTTCCTTCTGAGGTAACTCTGGGTACAGTCACCAGAATTTTCTTCCGAGGTACCTCTGGCTGCAGTCACCAGGCCTTTCTTTCGAGGTACCTCTGGGTACAGTCAACAGGCCATCCTTCTGAGGTACCTCTGGGCACAGTCAACAGGCCTGACTTCTAATGTACATGTGGGTACGGTTACCAGGCTTTCCTTCCGAGGTTCCTCTGGGTACAGTCACCAGGCCGTTCTTCCAAGGCACTTCTGGGTATAGCCACCAGGCCTTCCTTCCGAGGTACACCTGGGTACAGCCACCAGGCCTTTCTTCCGAGGTACCTCTGGGTACAGTCACCAGGCATTTCTGACGAGGTACCTCTGGGTTCAGTCACCAGACCTTCCTTCTGAGTTAGCTCCGAGTACAGTCACCAGGCCTTTCTTCCGAGGTACGTGTGGGTAGTAAACAGTCCTTCCTTCCGAGGTATATCTAGGAACAGTCACCAGGCCTTGCTTCCTAGGTGCCTCTGGGTACAGTCACGAGGCCTTCATTTCGAGGTACCTCTGGGTACAGTCACCAGGCCTTCGTTCCCTTGTACCTCTGGGTACAGTCACCAGGCTTTTCTTAAGAGGTACCTCTGGGTACAGTCACGAGGCTTTCCTTCTGAGTTACCTCTGAGTACAGTCGCCAGGCCTTCCTTCCGAGGTACCTCTGGGTACACTTCCCAGACCTTCCTTCCGAGGTACCTCTGAGTACAGTCACCAGGCGTTTCTTCCGAGGTACTTTTGGGTACAGTCACCAGGCCTTGCTTCCGAGGTACCTTGAGTACTGTAACCACGCTTTCCTTCCGAGTTACCTCTGGACAGAGTCACCACGCCTTCCTTCTGAGGTAACTCTGGGTACAGTCACCAGAATTTTCTTCCGAGGTACCTCTGGGTGCAGTCACCAGGCCTTTCTTTCGAGGTACCTCTGGGTACAGTCAACAGGCCATTCCTCCAAGGCATTTCTGGGTATAGCCACCAGGACTTCCTTCCGAGGTACACCTGGGTACAGTCACCAGGCCTTTCTTCCGAGGTACCTCTTGGTTCAGTCACCAGGCCTTCGTTCTGAGTTAGCTCCGAGTACAGTCACCAGGCCTTTCTTCCGAGGTACGTCTGGGTAGTAACCAGGCCTTCCTTCCGAGATATATCTAGGAACAGTCACCAGGCCTTGCTTCCTACGTGCCTCTGGGTACAGTCACCAGGCCTTCATTCCGAGGTACCTCTGGGTACAGTCACCAGGCTTTTCTTAAGAGGTACCTCTGGGTACAGTCACGAGGCTTTCCTTCTGAGTTAGCTCTGGGTACAGTCGCCAGGCCTTCCTTCCGAGGTACCTCTGGGTACAGTCACCAGGCCTTCCTTCCTAGGTGCCTCTGGGTACAGTCACCAGGCCTTCCTTCTGAGGTACTTCTGGGTACAGTCTCCAGGCCTTCCTTCCGAGGTACCTCTGAATACAGTCACCGTGCCTTACTTCCCAGGTACCTTTGGGTACGGTCACCAAGCCTTCCTTCGGAGGCACCTCTGGGTACAGCCACCGGGCCTTCCTGCCTAAGTACCTCTGGGTACAGTTCCCAGACCTTCCTTCCGAGTTACCTCTGAGTACAGTCACCAGGCGTTTCTTCCGAGGTACTTTTGGGTACAGTCACCAGGCCTTGCTTCCTAGGTACCTTGAGTACTGTAACCACGCTTTCCTTCCGAGTTACCTCTGGACAGGGTCACCACGCCTTCCTTCTGAGGTAACTCTGGGTACAGTCACCAGAATTTTCTTCCGAGGTACCTCTGGGTGCAGTCACCAGGCCTTTCTTTCGAGGTACCTCTGGGTACAGTCAACAGGCCTTCCTTCTGAGGTACCTCTGGGCACAGTCAACAGGCCTGACTTCTAATGTACATCTGGGTACGGTCAACAGGCTTTCCTTCCGAGGTACCTCTGGGTACAGTCACCAGGCATTTCTGACGAGGTTCCTCTGGGTACAGTCACCAGGCCTTCCTTCTGAGGTACCTCTGAGTACAGTCACCAGGCCTTTCTTCCGAGGTACGTCTGGGTAGTAACCAGGCCTTCCTTCCGAGGTACCTCTGGGTACAGTCACCATCGCTTCCTTCCGAGGTACCTCTGGGTAGAGTCACCAGGCCTTCCTTCCGAGGTACTTCTGGGTACAATCACCAGGCCTTCCTTCCGAGGTACCTTTGGGTACAGTGACGAGGTCTTTTTTCTGAGGTACCTCTGAGTACAGTCACCAGGCCTTTCTTCCGAGGTACTTCTGGGTAGTCACCATGCCTTCCTTCCAAGGTACCTCTCGGTACAGTCTCCAGGCCTTCCTTCCGAGGTACTTCTGGGTACAGTCACCAGACCTTCTTCCGAGGTAACTCTGGGTACAGTCACTAGGCCTCCTTCCGAGGTACCTCTGGGTACAGTCACCAGGCTTTCCTTCTCAGGTAACTCTGGGTACAGTCACCAGGCCTTTCTTGCGAGGCATCTCTGGGTACAGTCACAAGGACTTCCTTGTCAGTTACCTCTGGGTACAGTTCCCAGACCTTCCTTCCGAGGTGCCTCTGAGTACAGTCACCAGGCGTTTCTTCCGAGGTACTTTTGGGTACAGTCACCAGGCCTTGCTTCCGAGGTACCTCTGGGTAAATTCACCAGGCCTTTCTTACGAGGTACCTCTGGGTATAGTCAGCAGGCTTTTCTTCTGAGGTACCTATGCGTACAGTCACCAGAACTTCCTTCAGAAGTACCTCTGGGTACAGGCACCGGCCTGCCTTGTGAGGTATGTCTGGGTACAGTCACCAGCCCTTCCTTCTGAGGTAACCCTGGGTGCAGTCACCAGAATTTTCTTCCGGGGTACCTCTGGGTACAGACACCAGGCCTTTCTTTCGAGGTATCTCTGGGTACAGTCCGAAGGACTTCCTTGTGAGTTACCTCTGGGTAGAGTCACCAGGCCATCCTTCCGAGGTACCTCTGGGTACAGTCACCAGGACTTCCTTCTGATGTACATCTGGGTACGGTCACAAGGCCTTCCTTCCGAGGTACCTCTGGGTACCCTCACCAGGCCTTCCTTCCGAGGCACCTGGGTACACACACCAGGCCTTCCTTCTGAGGTAACTCTGGGTACAGTCACCAGAATTTTCTTCCGAGGTACCTCTGGCTGCAGTCACCAGGCCTTTCTTTCGAGGTACCTCTGGGTACAGTCAACAGGCCATCCTTCTGAGGTACCTCTGGGCACAGTCAACAGGCCTGACTTCTAATGTACATGTGGGTACGGTTACCAGGCTTTCCTTCCGAGGTTCCTCTGGGTACAGTCACCAGGCCGTTCTTCCAAGGCACTTCTGGGTATAGCCACCAGGCCTTCCTTCCGAGGTACACCTGGGTACAGCCACCAGGCCTTTCTTCCGAGGTACCTCTGGGTACAGTCACCAGGCATTTCTGACGAGGTACCTCTGGGTTCAGTCACCAGACCTTCCTTCTGAGTTAGCTCCGAGTACAGTCACCAGGCCTTTCTTCCGAGGTACGTGTGGGTAGTAAACAGTCCTTCCTTCCGAGGTATATCTAGGAACAGTCACCAGGCCTTGCTTCCTAGGTGCCTCTGGGTACAGTCACGAGGCCTTCATTTCGAGGTACCTCTGGGTACAGTCACCAGGCCTTCCTTCTGAGGTACTTCTGGGTACAGTCTCCAGGCCTTCCTTCCGAGGTACCTCTGAATACAGTCACCGTGCCTTACTTCCCAGGTACCTTTGGGTACGGTCACCAAGCCTTCCTTCGGAGGCACCTCTGGGTACAGCCACCGGGCCTTCCTGCCGAAGTACCTCTGGGTACAGTTCCCAGACCTTCCTTCCGAGGTACCTCTGAGTACAGTCACCAGGCGTTTCTTCCGAGGTACTTTTGGGTACAGTCACCAGGCCTTGCTTCCTAGGTACCTTGAGTACTGTAACCACGCTTTCCTTCCGAGTTACCTCTGGACAGGGTCACCACGCCTTCCTTCTGAGGTAACTCTGGGTACAGTCACCAGAATTTTCTTCCGAGGTACCTCTGGGTGCAGTCACCAGGCCTTTCTTTCGAGGTACCTCTGGGTACAGTCAACAGGCCTTCCTTCTGAGGTACCTCTGGGCACAGTCAACAGGCCTGACTTCTAATGTACATCTGGGTACGGTCAACAGGCTTTCCTTCCGAGGTACCTCTGGGTACAGTCACCAGGCCTTCCTTCTGAGGTACCTCTGAGTACAGTCACCAGGCCTTTCTTCCGAGGTACGTCTGGGTAGTAACCAGGCCTTCCTTCCGAGGTACCTCTGGGTACAGTCACCATCGCTTCCTTCCGAGGTACCTCTGGGTAGAGTCACCAGGCCTTCCTTCCGAGGTACTTCTGGGTACAATCACCAGGCCTTCCTTCCGAGGTACCTTTGGGTACAGTGACGAGGTCTTTCTTCTGAGGTACCTCTGAGTACAGTCACCAGGCCTTTCTTCCGAGGTACTTCTGGGTAGTCACCATGCCTTCCTTCCAAGGTACCTCTCGGTACAGTCTCCAGGCCTTCCTTCCGAGGTACTTCTGGGTACAATCACCAGGCCTTCCTTCCGAGGTACCTTTGGGTACAGTGACGAGGTCTTTCTTCTGAGGTACCTCTGAGTACAGTCTCCAGGCCTTCCTTCCGAGGTACTTCTGGGTACAGTCACCAGACCTTCTTCCGAGGTATCTCTGGGTACAGTCACTAGGCCTCCTTCCGAGGTACCTCTGGGTACAGTCACCAGGCCTTCCTTCTCAGGTAACTCTGGGTACAGTCTCCAGACCTTCCTTCCGAGGTACCTCTGAGTACAGTCACCAGGCGTTTCTTCCGAGGTACTTTTGGGTACAGTCACCAGGCCTTGCTTCCGAGGTACCTTGAGTACTGTAACCACGCTTTCCTTCCGAGTTACCTCTGGACAGAGTCACCACGCCTTCCTTCTGAGGTAACTCTGGGTACAGTCACCAGAATTTTCTTCCGAGGTACCTCTGGGTGCAGTCACCAGGCCTTTCTTTCGAGGTACCTGTGGGTACAGTCAACAGGCCTTCCTTCTGAGGTACCTCTGGGTACAGTCACCAGGCATTTCTGACGAGGTTCCTCTGGGTACATTCTCCAGGCCTTCCTTCCGAGGTACTTCTGGGTACAGTCACCAGACCTTCTTCCGAGGTAACTCTGGGTACAGTCACTAGACCTCCTTCCGAGGTACCTCTGGGTACAGTCACCAGGCCTTCCTTCTCAGGTAACTCTGGGTACAGTCACCAGGCCTTTCTTTCGAGGTATCTCTGGGTACAGTCACAAGGACTTCCTTGTCAGTTACCTCTGGGTACAGTTCCCAGACCTTCCTTCTGAGGTGCCTCTGAGTACAGTCACCAGGCCTTTCTTCCGAGGTACTTCTGGGTAGTCACCATGCCTTCCTTCCAAGGTACCTCTCGGTACAGTCTCCAGGCCTTCCTTCCGAGGTACTTCTGGGTACAGTCACCAGACTTTCTTCCGAGGTAACTCTGGGTACAGTCACTAGGCCTCCTTCCGAGGTACCTCTGGGTACAGTCACCAGGCTTTCCTTCTCAGGTAACTCTGGGTACAGTCACCAGGCCTTTCTTTCGAGGTATCTCTGGGTACAGTCACAAGGACTTCCTTGTCAGTTACCTCTGGGTACAGTTCCCAGACCTTCCTTCCGAGGTGCCTCTGAGTACAGTCACCAGGCGTTTCTTCCGAGGTACTTTTGGGTACAGTCACCAGGCCTTGCTTCCGAGGTACCTCTGGGTAAATTCACCAGGCCTTTCTTACGAGGTACCTCTGGGTATAGTCAGCAGGCTTTTCTTCTGAGGTACCTATGCGTACAGTCACCAGAACTTCCTTCAGAAGTACCTGTGGGTACAGGCACCGGCCTGCCTTGTGAGGTATGTCTGGGTACAGTCACCAGCCCTTCCTTCTGAGGTAACCCTGGGTGCAGTCACCAGAATTTTCTTCCGGGGTACCTCTGGGTACAGACACCAGGCCTTTCTTTCGAGGTATCTCTGGGTACAGTCCGAAGGACTTCCTTGTGAGTTACCTCTGGGTAGAGTCACCAGGCCATCCTTCCGAGGTACCTCTGGGTACAGTCACCAGGACTTCCTTCTGATGTACATCTGGGTACGGTCACAAGGCCTTCCTTCCGAGGTACCTCTGGGTACCCTCACCAGGCCTTCCTTCCGAGGCACCTGGGTACACACACCAGGCCTTCCTTCTGAGGTAACTCTGGGTACAGTCACCAGAATTTTCTTCCGAGGTACCTCTGGCTGCAGTCACCAGGCCTTTCTTTCGAGGTACCTCTGGGTACAGTCAACAGGCCATCCTTCTGAGGTACCTCTGGGCACAGTCAACAGGCCTGACTTCTAATGTACATGTGGGTACGGTTACCAGGCTTTCCTTCCGAGGTTCCTCTGGGTACAGTCACCAGGCCGTTCTTCCAAGGCACTTCTGGGTATAGCCACCAGGCCTTCCTTCCGAGGTACACCTGGGTACAGCCACCAGGCCTTTCTTCCGAGGTACCTCTGGGTACAGTCACCAGGCATTTCTGACGAGGTACCTCTGGGTTCAGTCACCAGACCTTCCTTCTGAGTTAGCTCCGAGTACAGTCACCAGGCCTTTCTTCCGAGGTACGTGTGGGTAGTAAACAGTCCTTCCTTCCGAGGTATATCTAGGAACAGTCACCAGGCCTTGCTTCCTAGGTGCCTCTGGGTACAGTCACGAGGCCTTCATTTCGAGGTACCTCTGGGTACAGTCACCAGGCCTTCGTTCCCTTGTACCTCTGGGTACAGTCACCAGGCTTTTCTTAAGAGGTACCTCTGGGTACAGTCACGAGGCTTTCCTTCTGAGTTACCTCTGAGTACAGTCGCCAGGCCTTCCTTCCGAGGTACCTCTGGGTACACTTCCCAGACCTTCCTTCCGAGGTACCTCTGAGTACAGTCACCAGGCGTTTCTTCCGAGGTACTTTTGGGTACAGTCACCAGGCCTTGCTTCCGAGGTACCTTGAGTACTGTAACCACGCTTTCCTTCCGAGTTACCTCTGGACAGAGTCACCACGCCTTCCTTCTGAGGTAACTCTGGGTACAGTCACCAGAATTTTCTTCCGAGGTACCTCTGGGTGCAGTCACCAGGCCTTTCTTTCGAGGTACCTCTGGGTACAGTCAACAGGCCATTCCTCCAAGGCATTTCTGGGTATAGCCACCAGGACTTCCTTCCGAGGTACACCTGGGTACAGTCACCAGGCCTTTCTTCCGAGGTACCTCTTGGTTCAGTCACCAGGCCTTCGTTCTGAGTTAGCTCCGAGTACAGTCACCAGGCCTTTCTTCCGAGGTACGTCTGGGTAGTAACCAGGCCTTCCTTCCGAGATATATCTAGGAACAGTCACCAGGCCTTGCTTCCTACGTGCCTCTGGGTACAGTCACCAGGCCTTCATTCCGAGGTACCTCTGGGTACAGTCACCAGGCCTTCGTTCCCTTGTACCTCTGGGTACAGTCACCAGGCTTTTCTTAAGAGGTACCTCTGGGTACAGTTACGAGTCTTTCCTTCTGAGTTAGCTCTGGGTACAGTCGCCAGGCCTTCCTTCCGAGGTACCTCTGGGTACAGTCACCAGGCCTTCCTTCCTAGGTGCCTCTGGGTACAGTCACCAGGCCTTCCTTCTGAGGTACTTTTGGGTACAGTCTCCAGGCCTTCCTTCCGAGGTACCTCTGAATACAGTCACCGTGCCTTACTTCCCAGGTACCTTTGGGTACGGTCACCAAGCCTTCCTTCGGAGGCACCTCTGGGTACAGCCACCGGGCCTTCCTGCCTAAGTACCTCTGGGTACAGTTCCCAGACCTTCCTTCCGAGTTACCTCTGAGTACAGTCACCAGGCGTTTCTTCCGAGGTACTTTTGGGTACAGTCACCAGGCCTTGCTTCCTAGGTACCTTGAGTACTGTAACCACGCTTTCCTTCCGAGTTACCTCTGGACAGGGTCACCACGCCTTCCTTCTGAGGTAACTCTGGGTACAGTCACCAGAATTTTCTTCCGAGGTACCTCTGGGTGCAGTCACCAGGCCTTTCTTTCGAGGTACCTCTGGGTACAGTCAACAGGCCTTCCTTCTGAGGTACCTCTGGGCACAGTCAACAGGCCTGACTTCTAATGTACATCTGGGTACGGTCAACAGGCTTTCCTTCCGAGGTACCTCTGGGTACAGTCACCAGGCATTTCTGACGAGGTTCCTCTGGGTACAGTCACCAGGCCTTCCTTCTGAGGTACCTCTGAGTACAGTCACCAGGCCTTTCTTCCGAGGTACGTCTGGGTAGTAACCAGGCCTTCCTTCCGAGGTACCTCTGGGTACAGTCACCATCGCTTCCTTCCGAGGTACCTCTGGGTAGAGTCACCAGGCCTTCCTTCCGAGGTACTTCTGGGTACAATCACCAGGCCTTCCTTCCGAGGTACCTTTGGGTACAGTGACGAGGTCTTTTTTCTGAGGTACCTCTGAGTACAGTCACCAGGCCTTTCTTCCGAGGTACTTCTGGGTAGTCACCATGCCTTCCTTCCAAGGTACCTCTCGGTACAGTCTCCAGGCCTTCCTTCCGAGGTACTTCTGGGTACAGTCACCAGACCTTCTTCCGAGGTAACTCTGGGTACAGTCACTAGGCCTCCTTCCGAGGTACCTCTGGGTACAGTCACCAGGCTTTCCTTCTCAGGTAACTCTGGGTACAGTCACCAGGCCTTTCTTGCGAGGCATCTCTGGGTACAGTCACAAGGACTTCCTTGTCAGTTACCTCTGGGTACAGTTCCCAGACCTTCCTTCCGAGGTGCCTCTGAGTACAGTCACCAGGCGTTTCTTCCGAGGTACTTTTGGGTACAGTCACCAGGCCTTGCTTCCGAGGTACCTCTGGGTAAATTCACCAGGCCTTTCTTACGAGGTACCTCTGGGTATAGTCAGCAGGCTTTTCTTCTGAGGTACCTATGCGTACAGTCACCAGAACTTCCTTCAGAAGTACCTGTGGGTACAGGCACCGGCCTGCCTTGTGAGGTATGTCTGGGTACAGTCACCAGCCCTTCCTTCTGAGGTAACCCTGGGTGCAGTCACCAGAATTTTCTTCCGGGGTACCTCTGGGTACAGACACCAGGCCTTTCTTTCGAGGTATCTCTGGGTACAGTCCGAAGGACTTCCTTGTGAGTTACCTCTGGGTAGAGTCACCAGGCCATCCTTCCGAGGTACCTCTGGGTACAGTCACCAGGACTTCCTTCTGATGTACATCTGGGTACGGTCACAAGGCCTTCCTTCCGAGGTACCTCTGGGTACCCTCACCAGGCCTTCCTTCCGAGGCACCTGGGTACACACACCAGGCCTTCCTTCTGAGGTAACTCTGGGTACAGTCACCAGAATTTTCTTCCGAGGTACCTCTGGCTGCAGTCACCAGGCCTTTCTTTCGAGGTACCTCTGGGTACAGTCAACAGGCCATCCTTCTGAGGTACCTCTGGGCACAGTCAACAGGCCTGACTTCTAATGTACATGTGGGTACGGTTACCAGGCTTTCCTTCCGAGGTTCCTCTGGGTACAGTCACCAGGCCGTTCTTCCAAGGCACTTCTGGGTATAGCCACCAGGCCTTCCTTCCGAGGTACACCTGGGTACAGCCACCAGGCCTTTCTTCCGAGGTACCTCTGGGTACAGTCACCAGGCATTTCTGACGAGGTACCTCTGGGTTCAGTCACCAGACCTTCCTTCTGAGTTAGCTCCGAGTACAGTCACCAGGCCTTTCTTCCGAGGTACGTGTGGGTAGTAAACAGTCCTTCCTTCCGAGGTATATCTAGGAACAGTCACCAGGCCTTGCTTCCTAGGTGCCTCTGGGTACAGTCACGAGGCCTTCATTTCGAGGTACCTCTGGGTACAGTCACCAGGCCTTCGTTCCCTTGTACCTCTGGGTACAGTCACCAGGCTTTTCTTAAGAGGTACCTCTGGGTACAGTCACGAGGCTTTCCTTCTGAGTTACCTCTGAGTACAGTCGCCAGGCCTTCCTTCCGAGGTACCCCTGGGTACACTTCCCAGACCTTCCTTCCGAGGTACCTCTGAGTACAGTCACCAGGCGTTTCTTCCGAGGTACTTTTGGGTACAGTCACCAGGCCTTGCTTCCGAGGTACCTTGAGTACTGTAACCACGCTTTCCTTCCGAGTTACCTCTGGACAGAGTCACCACGCCTTCCTTCTGAGGTAACTCTGGGTACAGTCACCAGAATTTTCTTCCGAGGTACCTCTGGGTGCAGTCACCAGGCCTTTCTTTCGAGGTACCTCTGGGTACAGTCAACAGGCCATTCTTCCAAGGCATTTCTGGGTATAGCCACCAGGACTTCCTTCCGAGGTACACCTGGGTACAGTCACCAGGCCTTTCTTCCGAGGTACCTCTGGGTTCAGTCACCAGGCCTTCGTTCTGAGTTAGCTCCGAGTACAGTCACCAGGCCTTTCTTCCGAGGTACGTCTGGGTAGTAACCAGGCCTTCCTTCCGAGATATATCTAGGAACAGTCACCAGGCCTTGCTTCCTACGTGCCTCTGGGTACAGTCACCAGGCCTTCATTCCGAGGTACCTCTGGGTACAGTCACCAGGCCTTCGTTCCCTTGTACCTCTGGGTACAGTCACCAGGCTTTTCTTAAGAGGTATCTCTGGGTACAGTCACGAGGCTTTCCTTCTGAGTTAGCTCTGGGTACAGTCGCCAGGCCTTCCTTCCGACGTACCTCTGGGTACAGTCACCAGGCCTTCCTTCCTAGGTGCCTCTGGGTACAGTCACCAGGCCTTCCTTCTGAGGTACTTCTGGGTACAGTCTCCAGGCCTTCCTTCCGAGGTACCTCTGAATACAGTCACCGTGCCTTACTTCCCAGGTACCTTTGGGTACGGTCACCAAGCCTTCCTTCGGAGGCACCTCTGGGTACAGCCACCGGGCCTTCCTGCCGAAGTACCTCTGGGTACAGTTCCCAGACCTTCCTTCCGAGGTACCTCTGAGTACAGTCACCAGGCGTTTCTTCCGAGGTACTTTTGGGTACAGTCACCAGGCCTTGCTTCCTAGGTACCTTGAGTACTGTAACCACGCTTTCCTTCCGAGTTACCTCTGGACAGGGTCACCACGCCTTCCTTCTGAGGTAACTCTGGGTACAGTCACCAGAATTTTCTTCCGAGGTACCTCTGGGTGCAGTCACCAGGCCTTTCTTTCGAGGTACCTCTGGGTACAGTCAACAGGCCTTCCTTCTGAGGTACCTCTGGGCACAGTCAACAGGCCTGACTTCTAATGTACATCTGGGTACGGTCAACAGGCTTTCCTTCCGAGGTACCTCTGGGTACAGTCACCAGGCATTTCTGACGAGGTTCCTCTGGGTACAGTCACCAGGCCTTCCTTCTGAGGTACCTCTGAGTACAGTCACCAGGCCTTTCTTCCGAGGTACGTCTGGGTAGTAACCAGGCCTTCCTTCCGAGGTACCTCTGGGTACAGTCACCATCGCTTCCTTCCGAGGTACCTCTGGGTAGAGTCACCAGGCCTTCCTTCCGAGGTACTTCTGGGTACAATCACCAGGCCTTCCTTCCGAGGTACCTTTGGGTACAGTGACGAGGTCTTTCTTCTGAGGTACCTCTGAGTACAGTCACCAGGCCTTTCTTCCGAGGTACTTCTGGGTAGTCACCATGCCTTCCTTCCAAGGTACCTCTCGGTACAGTCTCCAGGCCTTCCTTCCGAGGTACTTCTGGGTACAGTCACCAGACCTTCTTCCGAGGTAACTCTGGGTACAGTCACTAGGCCTCCTTCCGAGGTACCTCTGGGTACAGTCACCAGGCCTTCCTTCTCAGGTAACTCTGGGTACAGTCACCATGCCTTTCTTTCGAGGTATCTCTGGGTACAGTCACAAGGACTTCCTTGTCAGTTACCTCTGGGTACAGTTCCCAGACCTTCCTTCCGAGGTGCCTCTGAGTACAGTCACCAGGCGTTTCTTCCGAGGTACTTTTGGGTACAGTCACCAGGCCTTGCTTCCGAGGTACCTCTGGGTAAATTCACCAGGCCTTTCTTACGAGGTACCTCTGGGTATAGTCAGCAGGCTTTTCTTCTGAGGTACCTATGCGTACAGTCACCAGAACTTCCTTCAGAAGTACCTCTGGGTACAGGCACCGACCTGCCTTGTGAGGTATGTCTGGGAACAGTCACCAGCCCTTCCTTCTGAGGTAACCCTGGGTGCAGTCACCAGAATTTTCTTCCGGGGTACCTCTGGGTACAGTCACCAGGCCTTTCTTTCGAGGTATCTCTGGGTACAGTCAGAAGGACTTCCTTGTGAGTTACCTCTGGGTAGAGTCACCAGGCCATCCTTCCGAGGTACCTCTGGGTACAGTCACCAGGACTTCCTTCTGAGGTACTTCTGGGTACAGTCTCCAGACCTTCCTTCTGAGGTACCTCTGAGTACAGTCACCAGGCCTTTCTTCCGAGGTACTTCTGGGTAGTCACCATGCCTTCCTTCCAAGGTACATCTCGGTACAGTCTCCAGGCCTTCCTTCCGAGGTACTTCTGGGTACAGTCACCAGACCTTCTTCCGAGGTAACTCTGGGTACAGTCACCAGGCCTTCCTTCTCAGGTAACTCTGGGTACAGTCACCAGGCCTTTCTTTCGAGGTATCTCTGGGTACAGTCACAAGGACTTCCTTGTCAGTTACCTCTGGGTACAGTTCCCAGACCTTCCTTCTGAGGTGCCTCTGAGTACAGTCACCAGGCGTTTCTTCCGAGGTACTTTTGGGTACAGTCACCAGGCCTTGCTTCCGAGGTACCTCTGGGTAAATTCACCAGGCCTTTCTTACGAGGTACCTCTGGGTATAGTCAGCAGGCTTTTCTTCTGAGGTACCTATGCGTACAGTCACCAGAACTTCCTTCAGAAGTACCTCTGGGTACAGGCACCGGCCTGCCTTGTGAGGTATGTCTGGGTACAGTCACCAGCCCTTCCTTCTGAGGTAACCCTGGGTGCAGTCACCAGAATTTTCTTCCGGGGTACCTCTGGGTACAGACACCAGGCCTTTCTTTCGAGGTATCTCTGGGTACAGTCCGAAGGACTTCCTTGTGAGTTACCTCTGGGTAGAGTCACCAGGCCATCCTTCCGAGGTACCTCTGGGTACAGTCACCAGGACTTCCTTCTGATGTACATCTGGGTACGGTCACAAGGCCTTCCTTCCGAGGTACCTCTGGGTACCCTCACCAGGCCTTCCTTCCGAGGCACCTGGGTACACACACCAGGCCTTCCTTCTGAGGTAACTCTGGGTACAGTCACCAGAATTTTCTTCCGAGGTACCTCTGGCTGCAGTCACCAGGCCTTTCTTTCGAGGTACCTCTGGGTACAGTCAACAGGCCATCCTTCTGAGGTACCTCTGGGCACAGTCAACAGGCCTGACTTCTAATGTACATGTGGGTACGGTTACCAGGCTTTCCTTCCGAGGTTCCTCTGGGTACAGTCACCAGGCCGTTCTTCCAAGGCACTTCTGGGTATAGCCACCAGGCCTTCCTTCCGAGGTACACCTGGGTACAGCCACCAGGCCTTTCTTCCGAGGTACCTCTGGGTACAGTCACCAGGCATTTCTGACGAGGTACCTCTGGGTTCAGTCACCAGACCTTCCTTCTGAGTTAGCTCCGAGTACAGTCACCAGGCCTTTCTTCCGAGGTACGTGTGGGTAGTAAACAGTCCTTCCTTCCGAGGTATATCTAGGAACAGTCACCAGGCCTTGCTTCCTAGGTGCCTCTGGGTACAGTCACGAGGCCTTCATTTCGAGGTACCTCTGGGTACAGTCACCAGGCCTTCGTTCCCTTGTACCTCTGGGTACAGTCACCAGGCTTTTCTTAAGAGGTACCTCTGGGTACAGTCACGAGGCTTTCCTTCTGAGTTACCTCTGAGTACAGTCGCCAGGCCTTCCTTCCGAGGTACCCCTGGGTACACTTCCCAGACCTTCCTTCCGAGGTACCTCTGAGTACAGTCACCAGGCGTTTCTTCCGAGGTACTTTTGGGTACAGTCACCAGGCCTTGCTTCCGAGGTACCTTGAGTACTGTAACCACGCTTTCCTTCCGAGTTACCTCTGGACAGAGTCACCACGCCTTCCTTCTGAGGTAACTCTGGGTACAGTCACCAGAATTTTCTTCCGAGGTACCTCTGGGTGCAGTCACCAGGCCTTTCTTTCGAGGTACCTCTGGGTACAGTCAACAGGCCATTCTTCCAAGGCATTTCTGGGTATAGCCACCAGGACTTCCTTCCGAGGTACACCTGGGTACAGTCACCAGGCCTTTCTTCCGAGGTACCTCTGGGTTCAGTCACCAGGCCTTCGTTCTGAGTTAGCTCCGAGTACAGTCACCAGGCCTTTCTTCCGAGGTACGTCTGGGTAGTAACCAGGCCTTCCTTCCGAGATATATCTAGGAACAGTCACCAGGCCTTGCTTCCTACGTGCCTCTGGGTACAGTCACCAGGCCTTCATTCCGAGGTACCTCTGGGTACAGTCACCAGGCCTTCGTTCCCTTGTACCTCTGGGTACAGTCACCAGGCTTTTCTTAAGAGGTATCTCTGGGTACAGTCACGAGGCTTTCCTTCTGAGTTAGCTCTGGGTACAGTCGCCAGGCCTTCCTTCCGACGTACCTCTGGGTACAGTCACCAGGCCTTCCTTCCTAGGTGCCTCTGGGTACAGTCACCAGGCCTTCCTTCTGAGGTACTTCTGGGTACAGTCTCCAGGCCTTCCTTCCGAGGTACCTCTGAATACAGTCACCGTGCCTTACTTCCCAGGTACCTTTGGGTACGGTCACCAAGCCTTCCTTCGGAGGCACCTCTGGGTACAGCCACCGGGCCTTCCTGCCGAAGTACCTCTGGGTACAGTTCCCAGACCTTCCTTCCGAGGTACCTCTGAGTACAGTCACCAGGCGTTTCTTCCGAGGTACTTTTGGGTACAGTCACCAGGCCTTGCTTCCTAGGTACCTTGAGTACTGTAACCACGCTTTCCTTCCGAGTTACCTCTGGACAGGGTCACCACGCCTTCCTTCTGAGGTAACTCTGGGTACAGTCACCAGAATTTTCTTCCGAGGTACCTCTGGGTGCAGTCACCAGGCCTTTCTTTCGAGGTACCTCTGGGTACAGTCAACAGGCCTTCCTTCTGAGGTACCTCTGGGCACAGTCAACAGGCCTGACTTCTAATGTACATCTGGGTACGGTCAACAGGCTTTCCTTCCGAGGTACCTCTGGGTACAGTCACCAGGCATTTCTGACGAGGTTCCTCTGGGTACAGTCACCAGGCCTTCCTTCTGAGGTACCTCTGAGTACAGTCACCAGGCCTTTCTTCCGAGGTACGTCTGGGTAGTAACCAGGCCTTCCTTCCGAGGTACCTCTGGGTACAGTCACCATCGCTTCCTTCCGAGGTACCTCTGGGTAGAGTCACCAGGCCTTCCTTCCGAGGTACTTCTGGGTACAATCACCAGGCCTTCCTTCCGAGGTACCTTTGGGTACAGTGACGAGGTCTTTCTTCTGAGGTACCTCTGAGTACAGTCACCAGGCCTTTCTTCCGAGGTACTTCTGGGTAGTCACCATGCCTTCCTTCCAAGGTACCTCTCGGTACAGTCTCCAGGCCTTCCTTCCGAGGTACTTCTGGGTACAGTCACCAGACCTTCTTCCGAGGTAACTCTGGGTACAGTCACTAGGCCTCCTTCCGAGGTACCTCTGGGTACAGTCACCAGGCCTTCCTTCTCAGGTAACTCTGGGTACAGTCACCATGCCTTTCTTTCGAGGTATCTCTGGGTACAGTCACAAGGACTTCCTTGTCAGTTACCTCTGGGTACAGTTCCCAGACCTTCCTTCCGAGGTGCCTCTGAGTACAGTCACCAGGCGTTTCTTCCGAGGTACTTTTGGGTACAGTCACCAGGCCTTGCTTCCGAGGTACCTCTGGGTAAATTCACCAGGCCTTTCTTACGAGGTACCTCTGGGTATAGTCAGCAGGCTTTTCTTCTGAGGTACCTATGCGTACAGTCACCAGAACTTCCTTCAGAAGTACCTCTGGGTACAGGCACCGACCTGCCTTGTGAGGTATGTCTGGGAACAGTCACCAGCCCTTCCTTCTGAGGTAACCCTGGGTGCAGTCACCAGAATTTTCTTCCGGGGTACCTCTGGGTACAGTCACCAGGCCTTTCTTTCGAGGTATCTCTGGGTACAGTCAGAAGGACTTCCTTGTGAGTTACCTCTGGGTAGAGTCACCAGGCCATCCTTCCGAGGTACCTCTGGGTACAGTCACCAGGACTTCCTTCTGAGGTACTTCTGGGTACAGTCTCCAGACCTTCCTTCTGAGGTACCTCTGAGTACAGTCACCAGGCCTTTCTTCCGAGGTACTTCTGGGTAGTCACCATGCCTTCCTTCCAAGGTACATCTCGGTACAGTCTCCAGGCCTTCCTTCCGAGGTACTTCTGGGTACAGTCACCAGACCTTCTTCCGAGGTAACTCTGGGTACAGTCACCAGGCCTTCCTTCTCAGGTAACTCTGGGTACAGTCACCAGGCCTTTCTTTCGAGGTATCTCTGGGTACAGTCACAAGGACTTCCTTGTCAGTTACCTCTGGGTACAGTTCCCAGACCTTCCTTCTGAGGTGCCTCTGAGTACAGTCACCAGGCGTTTCTTCCGAGGTACTTTTGGGTACAGTCACCAGGCCTTGCTTCCGAGGTACCTCTGGGTAAATTCACCAGGCCTTTCTTACGAGGTACCTCTGGGTATAGTCAGCAGGCTTTTCTTCTGAGGTACCTATGCGTACAGTCACCAGAACTTCCTTCAGAAGTACCTCTGGGTACAGGCACCGGCCTGCCTTGTGAGGTATGTCTGGGTACAGTCACCAGCCCTTCCTTCTGAGGTAACCCTGGGTGCAGTCACCAGAATTTTCTTCCGGGGTACCTCTGGGTACAGACACCAGGCCTTTCTTTCGAGGTATCTCTGGGTACAGTCCGAAGGACTTCCTTGTGAGTTACCTCTGGGTAGAGTCACCAGGCCATCCTTCCGAGGTACCTCTGGGTACAGTCACCAGGACTTCCTTCTGATGTACATCTGGGTACGGTCACAAGGCCTTCCTTCCGAGGTATATCTAGGAACAGTCACCAGGCCTTGCTTCCTAGGTGCCTCTGGGTACAGTCACGAGGCCTTCATTTCGAGGTACCTCTGGGTACAGTCACCAGGCCTTCGTTCCCTTGTACCTCTGGGTACAGTCACCAGGCTTTTCTTAAGAGGTACCTCTGGGTACAGTCACGAGGCTTTCCTTCTGAGTTACCTCTGAGTACAGTCGCCAGGCCTTCCTTCCGAGGTACCCCTGGGTACACTTCCCAGACCTTCCTTCCGAGGTACCTCTGAGTACAGTCACCAGGCGTTTCTTCCGAGGTACTTTTGGGTACAGTCACCAGGCCTTGCTTCCGAGGTACCTTGAGTACTGTAACCACGCTTTCCTTCCGAGTTACCTCTGGACAGAGTCACCACGCCTTCCTTCTGAGGTAACTCTGGGTACAGTCACCAGAATTTTCTTCCGAGGTACCTCTGGGTGCAGTCACCAGGCCTTTCTTTCGAGGTACCTCTGGGTACAGTCAACAGGCCTTCCTTCTGAGGTACCTCTGGGTACAGTCAACAGGCATTTCTGACGAGGTTCCTCTGGGTACAGTCTCCAGGCCTTCCTTCCGAGGTACTTCTGGGTACAGTCACCAGACCTTCTTCCGAGGTAACTCTGGGTACAGTCACTAGACCTCCTTCCGAGGTACCTCTGGGTACAGTCACCAGGCCTTCCTTCTCAGGTAACTCTGGGTACAGTCACCAGGCCTTTCTTTCGAGGTATCTCTGGGTACAGTCACAAGGACTTCCTTGTCAGTTACCTCTGGGTACAGTTCCCAGACCTTCCTTCTGAGGTGCCTCTGAGTACAGTCACCAGGCGTTTCTTCCGAGGTACTTTTGGGTACAGTCACCAGGCCTTGCTTCCGAGGTACCTCTGGGTAAATTCACCAGGCCTTTCTTACGAGGTACCTCTGGGTATAGTCAGCAGGCTTTTCTTCTGAGGTACCTATGCGTACAGTCACCAGAACTTCCTTCAGAAGTACCTCTGGGTACAGGCACCGGCCTGCCTTGTGAGGTATGTCTGGGTACAGTCACCAGCCCTTCCTTCTGAGGTAACCCTGGGTGCAGTCACCAGAATTTTCTTCCGGGGTACCTCTGGGTACAGACACCAGGCCTTTCTTTCGAGGTATCTCTGGGTACAGTCCGAAGGACTTCCTTGTGAGTTACCTCTGGGTAGAGTCACCAGGCCATCCTTCCGAGGTACCTCTGGGTACAGTCACCAGGACTTCCTTCTGATGTACATCTGGGTACGGTCACAAGGCCTTCCTTCCGAGGTACCTCTGGGTACCCTCACCAGGCCTTCCTTCCGAGGCACCTGGGTACACACACCAGGCCTTCCTTCTGAGGTAACTCTGGGTACAGTCACCAGAATTTTCTTCCGAGGTACCTCTGGCTGCAGTCACCAGGCCTTTCTTTCGAGGTACCTCTGGGTACAGTCAACAGGCCATCCTTCTGAGGTACCTCTGGGCACAGTCAACAGGCCTGACTTCTAATGTACATGTGGGTACGGTTACCAGGCTTTCCTTCCGAGGTTCCTCTGGGTACAGTCACCAGGCCGTTCTTCCAAGGCACTTCTGGGTATAGCCACCAGGCCTTCCTTCCGAGGTACACCTGGGTACAGCCACCAGGCCTTTCTTCCGAGGTACCTCTGGGTACAGTCACCAGGCATTTCTGACGAGGTACCTCTGGGTTCAGTCACCAGACCTTCCTTCTGAGTTAGCTCCGAGTACAGTCACCAGGCCTTTCTTCCGAGGTACGTGTGGGTAGTAAACAGTCCTTCCTTCCGAGGTATATCTAGGAACAGTCACCAGGCCTTGCTTCCTAGGTGCCTCTGGGTACAGTCACGAGGCCTTCATTTCGAGGTACCTCTGGGTACAGTCACCAGGCCTTCGTTCCCTTGTACCTCTGGGTACAGTCACCAGGCTTTTCTTAAGAGGTACCTCTGGGTACAGTCACGAGGCTTTCCTTCTGAGTTACCTCTGAGTACAGTCGCCAGGCCTTCCTTCCGAGGTACCCCTGGGTACACTTCCCAGACCTTCCTTCCGAGGTACCTCTGAGTACAGTCACCAGGCGTTTCTTCCGAGGTACTTTTGGGTACAGTCACCAGGCCTTGCTTCCGAGGTACCTTGAGTACTGTAACCACGCTTTCCTTCCGAGTTACCTCTGGACAGAGTCACCACGCCTTCCTTCTGAGGTAACTCTGGGTACAGTCACCAGAATTTTCTTCCGAGGTACCTCTGGGTGCAGTCACCAGGCCTTTCTTTCGAGGTACCTCTGGGTACAGTCAACAGGCCATTCTTCCAAGGCATTTCTGGGTATAGCCACCAGGACTTCCTTCCGAGGTACACCTGGGTACAGTCACCAGGCCTTTCTTCCGAGGTACCTCTGGGTTCAGTCACCAGGCCTTCGTTCTGAGTTAGCTCCGAGTACAGTCACCAGGCCTTTCTTCCGAGGTACGTCTGGGTAGTAACCAGGCCTTCCTTCCGAGATATATCTAGGAACAGTCACCAGGCCTTGCTTCCTACGTGCCTCTGGGTACAGTCACCAGGCCTTCATTCCGAGGTACCTCTGGGTACAGTCACCAGGCCTTCGTTCCCTTGTACCTCTGGGTACAGTCGCCAGGCTTTTCTTAAGAGGTATCTCTGGGTACAGTCACGAGGCTTTCCTTCTGAGTTAGCTCTGGGTACAGTCGCCAGGCCTTCCTTCCGACGTACCTCTGGGTACAGTCACCAGGCCTTCCTTCCTAGGTGCCTCTGGGTACAGTCACCAGGCCTTCCTTCTGAGGTACTTCTGGGTACAGTCTCCAGGCCTTCCTTCCGAGGTACCTCTGAATACAGTCACCGTGCCTTACTTCCCAGGTACCTTTGGGTACGGTCACCAAGCCTTCCTTCGGAGGCACCTCTGGGTACAGCCACCGGGCCTTCCTGCCGAAGTACCTCTGGGTACAGTTCCCAGACCTTCCTTCCGAGGTACCTCTGAGTACAGTCACCAGGCGTTTCTTCCGAGGTACTTTTGGGTACAGTCACCAGGCCTTGCTTCCTAGGTACCTTGAGTACTGTAACCACGCTTTCCTTCCGAGTTACCTCTGGACAGGGTCACCACGCCTTCCTTCTGAGGTAACTCTGGGTACAGTCACCAGAATTTTCTTCCGAGGTACCTCTGGGTGCAGTCACCAGGCCTTTCTTTCGAGGTACCTCTGGGTACAGTCAACAGGCCTTCCTTCTGAGGTACCTCTGGGCACAGTCAACAGGCCTGACTTCTAATGTACATCTGGGTACGGTCAACAGGCTTTCCTTCCGAGGTACCTCTGGGTACAGTCACCAGGCATTTCTGACGAGGTTCCTCTGGGTACAGTCACCAGGCCTTCCTTCTGAGGTACCTCTGAGTACAGTCACCAGGTGTTTCTTCCGAGGTACGTCTGGGTAGTAACCAGGCCTTCCTTCCGAGGTACCTCTGGGTACAGTCACCATCGCTTCCTTCCGAGGTACCTCTGGGTAGAGTCACCAGGCCTTCCTTCCGAGGTACTTCTGGGTACAATCACCAGGCCTTCCTTCCGAGGTACCTTTGGGTACAGTGACGAGGTCTTTCTTCTGAGGTACCTCTGAGTACAGTCACCAGGCCTTTCTTCCGAGGTACTTCTGGGTAGTCACCATGCCTTCCTTCCAGGGTACCTCTCGGTACAGTCTCCAGGCCTTCCTTCCGAGGTACTTCTGGGTACAATCACCAGGCCTTCCTTCCGAGGTACCTTTGGGTACAGTGACGAGCTCTTTCTTCTGAGGTACCTCTGAGTACAGTCTCCAGGCCTTCCTTCCGAGGTACTTCTGGGTACAGTCACCAGACCTTCTTCCGAGGTAACTCTGGGTACAGTCACTAGGCCTCCTTCCGAGGTACCTCTGGGTACAGTCACCAGGCCTTCCTTCTCAGGTAACTCTGGGTACAGTCTCCAGACCTTCCTTCCGAGGTACCTCTGAGTACAGTCACCAGGCGTTTCTTCCGAGGTACTTTTGGGTACAGTCACCAGGCCTTGCTTCCGAGGTACCTTGAGTACTGTAACCACGCTTTCCTTCCGAGTTACCTCTGGACAGAGTCACCACGCCTTCCTTCTGAGGTAACTCTGGGTACAGTCACCAGAATTTTCTTCCGAGGTACCTCTGGGTGCAGTCACCAGGCCTTTCTTTCGAGGTACCTCTGGGTACAGTCAACAGGCCTTCCTTCTGAGGTACCTCTGGGTACAGTCAGCAGGCATTTCTGACGAGGTTCCTCTGGGTACAGTCTCCAGGCCTTCCTTCCGAGGTACCTCTGGGTACAGTCACCAGACCTTCTTCCGAGGTAACTCTGGGTACAGTCACTAGACCTCCTTCCGAGGTACCTCTGGGTACAGTCACCAGGCCTTCCTTCTCAGGTAACTCTGGGTACAGTCACCAGGCCTTTCTTTCGAGGTATCTCTGGGTACAGTCACAAGGACTTCCTTGTCAGTTACCTCTGGGTACAGTTCCCAGACCTTCCTTCTGAGGTGCCTCTGAGTACAGTCACCAGGCGTTTCTTCCGAGGTACTTTTGGGTACAGTCACCAGGCCTTGCTTCCGAGGTACCTCTGGGTAAATTCACCAGGCCTTTCTTACGAGGTACCTCTGGGTATAGTCAGCAGGCTTTTCTTCTGAGGTACCTATGCGTACAGTCACCAGAACTTCCTTCAGAAGTACCTCTGGGTACAGGCACCGGCCTGCCTTGTGAGGTATGTCTGGGTACAGTCACCAGCCCTTCCTTCTGAGGTAACCCTGGGTGCAGTCACCAGAATTTTCTTCCGGGGTACCTCTGGGTACAGACACCAGGCCTTTCTTTCGAGGTATCTCTGGGTACAGTCCGAAGGACTTCCTTGTGAGTTACCTCTGGGTAGAGTCACCAGGCCATCCTTCCGAGGTACCTCTGGGTACAGTCACCAGGACTTCCTTCTGATGTACATCTGGGTACGGTCACAAGGCCTTCCTTCCGAGGTACCTCTGGGTACCCTCACCAGGCCTTCCTTCCGAGGCACCTGGGTACACACACCAGGCCTTCCTTCTGAGGTAACTCTGGGTACAGTCACCAGAATTTTCTTCCGAGGTACCTCTGGCTGCAGTCACCAGGCCTTTCTTTCGAGGTACCTCTGGGTACAGTCAACAGGCCATCCTTCTGAGGTACCTCTGGGCACAGTCAACAGGCCTGACTTCTAATGTACATGTGGGTACGGTTACCAGGCTTTCCTTCCGAGGTTCCTCTGGGTACAGTCACCAGGCCGTTCTTCCAAGGCACTTCTGGGTATAGCCACCAGGCCTTCCTTCCGAGGTACACCTGGGTACAGCCACCAGGCCTTTCTTCCGAGGTACCTCTGGGTACAGTCACCAGGCATTTCTGACGAGGTACCTCTGGGTTCAGTCACCAGACCTTCCTTCTGAGTTAGCTCCGAGTACAGTCACCAGGCCTTTCTTCCGAGGTACGTGTGGGTAGTAAACAGTCCTTCCTTCCGAGGTATATCTAGGAACAGTCACCAGGCCTTGCTTCCTAGGTGCCTCTGGGTACAGTCACGAGGCCTTCATTTCGAGGTACCTCTGGGTACAGTCACCAGGCCTTCGTTCCCTTGTACCTCTGGGTACAGTCACCAGGCTTTTCTTAAGAGGTACCTCTGGGTACAGTCACGAGGCTTTCCGAGTTACCTCTGAGTACAGTCGCCAGGCCTTCCTTCCGAGGTACCCCTGGGTACACTTCCCAGACCTTCCTTCCGAGGTACCTCTGAGTACAGTCACCAGGCGTTTCTTCCGAGGTACTTTTGGGTACAGTCACCAGGCCTTGCTTCCGAGGTACCTTGAGTACTGTAACCACGCTTTCCTTCCGAGTTACCTCTGGACAGAGTCACCACGCCTTCCTTCTGAGGTAACTCTGGGTACAGTCACCAGAATTTTCTTCCGAGGTACCTCTGGGTGCAGTCACCAGGCCTTTCTTTCGAGGTACCTCTGGGTACAGTCAACAGGCCATTCTTCCAAGGCATTTCTGGGTATAGCCACCAGGACTTCCTTCCGAGGTACACCTGGGTACAGTCACCAGGCCTTTCTTCCGAGGTACCTCTGGGTTCAGTCACCAGGCCTTCGTTCTGAGTTAGCTCCGAGTACAGTCACCAGGCCTTTCTTCCGAGGTACGTCTGGGTAGTAACCAGGCCTTCCTTCCGAGATATATCTAGGAACAGTCACCAGGCCTTGCTTCCTACGTGCCTCTGGGTACAGTCACCAGGCCTTCATTCCGAGGTACCTCTGGGTACAGTCACCAGGCCTTCGTTCCCTTGTACCTCTGGGTACAGTCACCAGGCTTTTCTTAAGAGGTATCTCTGGGTACAGTCACGAGGCTTTCCTTCTGAGTTAGCTCTGGGTACAGTCGCCAGGCCTTCCTTCCGACGTACCTCTGGGTACAGTCACCAGGCCTTCCTTCCTAGGTGCCTCTGGGTACAGTCACCAGGCCTTCCTTCTGAGGTACTTCTGGGTACAGTCTCCAGGCCTTCCTTCCGAGGTACCTCTGAATACAGTCACCGTGCCTTACTTCCCAGGTACCTTTGGGTACGGTCACCAAGCCTTCCTTCCGAGGCACCTCTGGGTACAGCCACCGGGCCTTCCTGCCGAAGTACCTCTGGGTACAGTTCCCAGACCTTCCTTCCGAGGTACCTCTGAGTACAGTCACCAGGCGTTTCTTCCGAGGTACTTTTGGGTACAGTCACCAGGCCTTGCTTCCTAGGTACCTTGAGTACTGTAACCACGCTTTCCTTCCGAGTTACCTCTGGACAGGGTCACCACGCCTTCCTTCTGAGGTAACTCTGGGTACAGTCACCAGAATTTTCTTCCGAGGTACCTCTGGGTGCAGTCACCAGGCCTTTCTTTCGAGGTACCTCTGGGTACAGTCAACAGGCCTTCCTTCTGAGGTACCTCTGGGCACAGTCAACAGGCCTGACTTCTAATGTACATCTGGGTACGGTCAACAGGCTTTCCTTCCGAGGTACCTCTGGGTACAGTCACCAGGCATTTCTGACGAGGTTCCTCTGGGTACAGTCACCAGGCCTTCCTTCTGAGGTACCTCTGAGTACAGTCACCAGGCCTTTCTTCCGAGGTACGTCTGGGTAGTAACCAGGCCTTCCTTCCGAGGTACCTCTGGGTACAGTCACCATCGCTTCCTTCCGAGGTACCTCTGGGTAGAGTCACCAGGCCTTCCTTCCGAGGTACTTCTGGGTACAATCACCAGGCCTTCCTTCCGAGGTACCTTTGGGTACAGTGACGAGGTCTTTCTTCTGAGGTACCTCTGAGTACAGTCACCAGGCCTTTCTTCCGAGGTACTTCTGGGTAGTCACCATGCCTTCCTTCCAAGGTACCTCTCGGTACAGTCTCCAGGCCTTCCTTCCGAGGTACTTCTGGGTACAATCACCAGGCCTTCCTTCCGAGGTACCTTTGGGTACAGTGACGAGCTCTTTCTTCTGAGGTACCTCTGAGTACAGTCTCCAGGCCTTCCTTCCGAGGTACTTCTGGGTACAGTCACCAGACCTTCTTCCGAGGTAACTCTGGGTACAGTCACTAGGCCTCCTTCCGAGGTACCTCTGGGTACAGTCACCAGGCCTTCCTTCTCAGGTAACTCTGGGTACAGTCTCCAGACCTTCCTTCCGAGGTACCTCTGAGTACAGTCACCAGGCGTTTCTTCCGAGGTACTTTTGGGTACAGTCACCAGGCCTTGCTTCCGAGGTACCTTGAGTACTGTAACCACGCTTTCCTTCCGAGTTACCTCTGGACAGAGTCACCACGCCTTCCTTCTGAGGTAACTCTGGGTACAGTCACCAGAATTTTCTTCCGAGGTACCTCTGGGTGCAGTCACCAGGCCTTTCTTTCGAGGTACCTCTGGGTACAGTCAACAGGCCTTCCTTCTGAGGTACCTCTGGGTACAGTCAGCAGGCATTTCTGACGAGGTTCCTCTGGGTACAGTCTCCAGGCCTTCCTTCCGAGGTACTTCTGGGTACAGTCACCAGACCTTCTTCCGAGGTAACTCTGGGTACAGTCACTAGACCTCCTTCCGAGGTACCTCTGGGTACAGTCACCAGGCCTTCCTTCTCAGGTAACTCTGGGTACAGTCACCAGGCCTTTCTTTCGAGGTATCTCTGGGTACAGTCACAAGGACTTCCTTGTCAGTTACCTCTGGGTACAGTTCCCAGACCTTCCTTCTGAGGTGCCTCTGAGTACAGTCACCAGGCGTTTCTTCCGAGGTACTTTTGGGTACAGTCACCAGGCCTTGCTTCCGAGGTACCTCTGGGTAAATTCACCAGGCCTTTCTTACGAGGTACCTCTGGGTATAGTCAGCAGGCTTTTCTTCTGAGGTACCTATGCGTACAGTCACCAGAACTTCCTTCAGAAGTACCTCTGGGTACAGGCACCGGCCTGCCTTGTGAGGTATGTCTGGGTACAGTCACCAGCCCTTCCTTCTGAGGTAACCCTGGGTGCAGTCACCAGAATTTTCTTCCGGGGTACCTCTGGGTACAGACACCAGGCCTTTCTTTCGAGGTATCTCTGGGTACAGTCCGAAGGACTTCCTTGTGAGTTACCTCTGGGTAGAGTCACCAGGCCATCCTTCCGAGGTACCTCTGGGTACAGTCACCAGGACTTCCTTCTGATGTACATCTGGGTACGGTCACAAGGCCTTCCTTCCGAGGTACCTCTGGGTACCCTCACCAGGCCTTCCTTCCGAGGCACCTGGGTACACACACCAGGCCTTCCTTCTGAGGTAACTCTGGGTACAGTCACCAGAATTTTCTTCCGAGGTACCTCTGGCTGCAGTCACCAGGCCTTTCTTTCGAGGTACCTCTGGGTACAGTCAACAGGCCATCCTTCTGAGGTACCTCTGGGCACAGTCAACAGGCCTGACTTCTAATGTACATGTGGGTACGGTTACCAGGCTTTCCTTCCGAGGTTCCTCTGGGTACAGTCACCAGGCCGTTCTTCCAAGGCACTTCTGGGTATAGCCACCAGGCCTTCCTTCCGAGGTACACCTGGGTACAGCCACCAGGCCTTTCTTCCGAGGTACCTCTGGGTACAGTCACCAGGCATTTCTGACGAGGTACCTCTGGGTTCAGTCACCAGACCTTCCTTCTGAGTTAGCTCCGAGTACAGTCACCAGGCCTTTCTTCCGAGGTACGTGTGGGTAGTAAACAGTCCTTCCTTCCGAGGTATATCTAGGAACAGTCACCAGGCCTTGCTTCCTAGGTGCCTCTGGGTACAGTCACGAGGCCTTCATTTCGAGGTACCTCTGGGTACAGTCACCAGGCCTTCGTTCCCTTGTACCTCTGGGTACAGTCACCAGGCTTTTCTTAAGAGGTACCTCTGGGTACAGTCACGAGGCTTTCCGAGTTACCTCTGAGTACAGTCGCCAGGCCTTCCTTCCGAGGTACCCCTGGGTACACTTCCCAGACCTTCCTTCCGAGGTACCTCTGAGTACAGTCACCAGGCGTTTCTTCCGAGGTACTTTTGGGTACAGTCACCAGGCCTTGCTTCCGAGGTACCTTGAGTACTGTAACCACGCTTTCCTTCCGAGTTACCTCTGGACAGAGTCACCACGCCTTCCTTCTGAGGTAACTCTGGGTACAGTCACCAGAATTTTCTTCCGAGGTACCTCTGGGTGCAGTCACCAGGCCTTTCTTTCGAGGTACCTCTGGGTACAGTCAACAGGCCATTCTTCCAAGGCATTTCTGGGTATAGCCACCAGGACTTCCTTCCGAGGTACACCTGGGTACAGTCACCAGGCCTTTCTTCCGAGGTACCTCTGGGTTCAGTCACCAGGCCTTCGTTCTGAGTTAGCTCCGAGTACAGTCACCAGGCCTTTCTTCCGAGGTACGTCTGGGTAGTAACCAGGCCTTCCTTCCGAGATATATCTAGGAACAGTCACCAGGCCTTGCTTCCTACGTGCCTCTGGGTACAGTCACCAGGCCTTCATTCCGAGGTACCTCTGGGTACAGTCACCAGGCCTTCGTTCCCTTGTACCTCTGGGTACAGTCACCAGGCTTTTCTTAAGAGGTATCTCTGGGTACAGTCACGAGGCTTTCCTTCTGAGTTAGCTCTGGGTACAGTCGCCAGGCCTTCCTTCCGACGTACCTCTGGGTACAGTCACCAGGCCTTCCTTCCTAGGTGCCTCTGGGTACAGTCACCAGGCCTTCCTTCTGAGGTACTTCTGGGTACAGTCTCCAGGCCTTCCTTCCGAGGTACCTCTGAATACAGTCACCGTGCCTTACTTCCCAGGTACCTTTGGGTACGGTCACCAAGCCTTCCTTCGGAGGCACCTCTGGGTACAGCCACCGGGCCTTCCTGCCGAAGTACCTCTGGGTACAGTTCCCAGACCTTCCTTCCGAGGTACCTCTGAGTACAGTCACCAGGCGTTTCTTCCGAGGTACTTTTGGGTACAGTCACCAGGCCTTGCTTCCTAGGTACCTTGAGTACTGTAACCACGCTTTCCTTCTGAGTTACCTCTGGACAGGGTCACCACGCCTTCCTTCTGAGGTAACTCTGGGTACAGTCACCAGAATTTTCTTCCGAGGTACCTCTGGGTGCAGTCACCAGGCCTTTCTTTCGAGGTACCTCTGGGTACAGTCAACAGGCCTTCCTTCTGAGGTACCTCTGGGCACAGTCAACAGGCCTGACTTCTAATGTACATCTGGGTACGGTCAACAGGCTTTCCTTCCGAGGTACCTCTGGGTACAGTCACCAGGCATTTCTGACGAGGTTCCTCTGGGTACAGTCACCAGGCCTTCCTTCTGAGGTACCTCTGAGTACAGTCACCAGGCCTTTCTTCCGAGGTACGTCTGGGTAGTAACCAGGCCTTCCTTCCGAGGTACCTCTGGGTACAGTCACCATCGCTTCCTTCCGAGGTACCTCTGGGTAGAGTCACCAGGCCTTCCTTCCGAGGTACTTCTGGGTACAATCACCAGGCCTTCCTTCCGAGGTACCTTTGGGTACAGTGACGAGGTCTTTCTTCTGAGGTACCTCTGAGTACAGTCACCAGGCCTTTCTTCCGAGGTACTTCTGGGTAGTCACCATGCCTTCCTTCCAAGGTACCTCTTGGTACAGTCTCCAGGCCTTCCTTCCGAGGTACTTCTGGGTACAATCACCAGGCCTTCCTTCCGAGGTACCTTTGGGTACAGTGACGAGCTCTTTCTTCTGAGGTACCTCTGAGTACAGTCTCCAGGCCTTCCTTCCGAGGTACTTCTGGGTACAGTCACCAGACCTTCTTCCGAGGTAACTCTGGGTACAGTCACTAGGCCTCCTTCCGAGGTACCTCTGGGTACAGTCACCAGGCCTTCCTTCTCAGGTAACTCTGGGTACAGTCTCCAGACCTTCCTTCCGAGGTACCTCTGAGTACAGTCACCAGGCGTTTCTTCCGAGGTACTTTTGGGTACAGTCACCAGGCCTTGCTTCCGAGGTACCTTGAGTACTGTAACCACGCTTTCCTTCCGAGTTACCTCTGGACAGAGTCACCACGCCTTCCTTCTGAGGTAACTCTGGGTACAGTCACCAGAATTTTCTTCCGAGGTACCTCTGGGTGCAGTCACCAGGCCTTTCTTTCGAGGTACCTCTGGGTACAGTCAACAGGCCTTCCTTCTGAGGTACCTCTGGGTACAGTCAGCAGGCATTTCTGACGAGGTTCCTCTGGGTACAGTCTCCAGGCCTTCCTTCCGAGGTACTTCTGGGTACAGTCACCAGACCTTCTTCCGAGGTAACTCTGGGTACAGTCACTAGACCTCCTTCCGAGGTACCTCTGGGTACAGTCACCAGGCCTTCCTTCTCAGGTAACTCTGGGTACAGTCACCAGGCCTTTCTTTCGAGGTATCTCTGGGTACAGTCACAAGGACTTCCTTGTCAGTTACCTCTGGGTACAGTTCCCAGACCTTCCTTCTGAGGTGCCTCTGAGTACAGTCACCAGGCGTTTCTTCCGAGGTACTTTTGGGTACAGTCACCAGACCTTGCTTCCGAGGTACCTCTGGGTAAATTCACCAGGCCTTTCTTACGAGGTACCTCTGGGTATAGTCAGCAGGCTTTTCTTCTGAGGTACCTATGCGTACAGTCACCAGAACTTCCTTCAGAAGTACCTCTGGGTACAGGCACCGGCCTGCCTTGTGAGGTATGTCTGGGTACAGTCACCAGCCCTTCCTTCTGAGGTAACCCTGGGTGCAGTCACCAGAATTTTCTTCCGGGGTACCTCTGGGTACAGACACCAGGCCTTTCTTTCGAGGTATCTCTGGGTACAGTCCGAAGGACTTCCTTGTGAGTTACCTCTGGGTAGAGTCACCAGGCCATCCTTCCGAGGTACCTCTGGGTACAGTCACCAGGACTTCCTTCTGATGTACATCTGGGTACGGTCACAAGGCCTTCCTTCCGAGGTACCTCTGGGTACCCTCACCAGGCCTTCCTTCCGAGGCACCTGGGTACACACACCAGGCCTTCCTTCTGAGGTAACTCTGGGTACAGTCACCAGAATTTTCTTCCGAGGTACCTCTGGCTGCAGTCACCAGGCCTTTCTTTCGAGGTACCTCTGGGTACAGTCAACAGGCCATCCTTCTGAGGTACCTCTGGGCACAGTCAACAGGCCTGACTTCTAATGTACATGTGGGTACGGTTACCAGGCTTTCCTTCCGAGGTTCCTCTGGGTACAGTCACCAGGCCGTTCTTCCAAGGCACTTCTGGGTATAGCCACCAGGCCTTCCTTCCGAGGTACACCTGGGTACAGCCACCAGGCCTTTCTTCCGAGGTACCTCTGGGTACAGTCACCAGGCATTTCTGACGAGGTACCTCTGGGTTCAGTCACCAGACCTTCCTTCTGAGTTAGCTCCGAGTACAGTCACCAGGCCTTTCTTCCGAGGTACGTGTGGGTAGTAAACAGTCCTTCCTTCCGAGGTATATCTAGGAACAGTCACCAGGCCTTGCTTCCTAGGTGCCTCTGGGTACAGTCACGAGGCCTTCATTTCGAGGTACCTCTGGGTACAGTCACCAGGCCTTCGTTCCCTTGTACCTCTGGGTACAGTCACCAGGCTTTTCTTAAGAGGTACCTCTGGGTACAGTCACGAGGCTTTCCGAGTTACCTCTGAGTACAGTCGCCAGGCCTTCCTTCCGAGGTACCCCTGGGTACACTTCCCAGACCTTCCTTCCGAGGTACCTCTGAGTACAGTCACCAGGCGTTTCTTCCGAGGTACTTTTGGGTACAGTCACCAGGCCTTGCTTCCGAGGTACCTTGAGTACTGTAACCACGCTTTCCTTCCGAGTTACCTCTGGACAGAGTCACCACGCCTTCCTTCTGAGGTAACTCTGGGTACAGTCACCAGAATTTTCTTCCGAGGTACCTCTGGGTGCAGTCACCAGGCCTTTCTTTCGAGGTACCTCTGGGTACAGTCAACAGGCCATTCTTCCAAGGCATTTCTGGGTATAGCCACCAGGACTTCCTTCCGAGGTACACCTGGGTACAGTCACCAGGCCTTTCTTCCGAGGTACCTCTGGGTTCAGTCACCAGGCCTTCGTTCTGAGTTAGCTCCGAGTACAGTCACCAGGCCTTTCTTCCGAGGTACGTCTGGGTAGTAACCAGGCCTTCCTTCCGAGATATATCTAGGAACAGTCACCAGGCCTTGCTTCCTACGTGCCTCTGGGTACAGTCACCAGGCCTTCATTCCGAGGTACCTCTGGGTACAGTCACCAGGCCTTCGTTCCCTTGTACCTCTGGGTACAGTCACCAGGCTTTTCTTAAGAGGTACCTCTGGGTACAGTCACGAGGCTTTCCTTCTGAGTTAGCTCTGGGTACAGTCGCCAGGCCTTCCTTCCGACGTACCTCTGGGTACAGTCACCAGGCCTTCCTTCCTAGGTGCCTCTGGGTACAGTCACCAGGCCTTCCTTCTGAGGTACTTCTGGGTACAGTCTCCAGGCCTTCCTTCCGAGGTACCTCTGAATACAGTCACCGTGCCTTACTTCCCAGGTACCTTTGGGTACGGTCACCAGGCCTTCCTTCGGAGGCACCTCTGGGTACAGCCACCGGGCCTTCCTGCCGAAGTACCTCTGGGTACAGTTCCCAGACCTTCCTTCCGAGGTACCTCTGAGTACAGTCACCAGGCGTTTCTTCCGAGGTACTTTTGGGTACAGTCACCAGGCCTTGCTTCCTAGGTACCTTGAGTACTGTAACCACGCTTTCCTTCCGAGTTACCTCTGGACAGGGTCACCACGCCTTCCTTCTGAGGTAACTCTGGGTACAGTCACCAGAATTTTCTTCCGAGGTACCTCTGGGTGCAGTCACCAGGCCTTTCTTTCGAGGTACCTCTGGGTACAGTCAACAGGCCTTCCGTCTGAGGTACCTCTGGGCACAGTCAACAGGCCTGACTTCTAATGTACATCTGGGTACGGTCAACAGGCTTTCCTTCCGAGGTACCTCTGGGTACAGTCACCAGGCATTTCTGACGAGGTTCCTCTGGGTACAGTCACCAGGCCTTCCTTCTGAGGTACCTCTGAGTACAGTCACCAGGCCTTTCTTCCGAGGTACGTCTGGGTAGTAACCAGGCCTTCCTTCCGAGGTACCTCTGGGTACAGTCACCATCGCTTCCTTCCGAGGTACCTCTGGGTAGAGTCACCAGGCCTTCCTTCCGAGGTACTTCTGGGTACAATCACCAGGCCTTCCTTCCGAGGTACCTTTGGGTACAGTGACGAGGTCTTTCTTCTGAGGTACCTCTGAGTACAGTCACCAGGCCTTTCTTCCGAGGTACTTCTGGGTAGTCACCATGCCTTCCTTCCAAGGTACCTCTCGGTACAGTCTCCAGGCCTTCCTTCCGAGGTACTTCTGGGTACAATCACCAGGCCTTCCTTCCGAGGTACCTTTGGGTACAGTGACGAGCTCTTTCTTCTGAGGTACCTCTGAGTACAGTCTCCAGGCCTTCCTTCCGAGGTACTTCTGGGTACAGTCACCAGACCTTCTTCCGAGGTATCTCTGGGTACAGTCACTAGGCCTCCTTCCGAGGTACCTCTGGGTACAGTCACCAGGCCTTCCTTCTCAGGTAACTCTGGGTACAGTCTCCAGACCTTCCTTCCGAGGTACCTCTGAGTACAGTCACCAGGCGTTTCTTCCGAGGTACTTTTGGGTACAGTCACCAGGCCTTGCTTCCGAGGTACCTTGAGTACTGTAACCACGCTTTCCTTCCGAGTTACCTCTGGACAGAGTCACCACGCCTTCCTTCTGAGGTAACTCTGGGTACAGTCACCAGAATTTTCTTCCGAGGTACCTCTGGGTGCAGTCACCAGGCCTTTCTTTCGAGGTACCTCTGGGTACAGTCAACAGGCCTTCCTTCTGAGGTACCTCTGGGTACAGTCACCAGGCATTTCTGACGAGGTTCCTCTGGGTACATTCTCCAGGCCTTCCTTCCGAGGTACTTCTGGGTACAGTCACCAGACCTTCTTCCGAGGTAACTCTGGGTACAGTCACTAGACCTCCTTCCGAGGTACCTCTGGGTACAGTCACCAGGCCTTCCTTCTCAGGTAACTCTGGGTACAGTCACCAGGCCTTTCTTTCGAGGTATCTCTGGGTACAGTCACAAGGACTTCCTTGTCAGTTACCTCTGGGTACAGTTCCCAGACCTTCCTTCTGAGGTGCCTCTGAGTACAGTCACCAGGCGTTTCTTCCGAGGTACTTTTGGGTACAGTCACCAGACCTTGCTTCCGAGGTACCTCTGGGTAAATTCACCAGGCCTTTCTTACGAGGTACCTCTGGGTATAGTCAGCAGGCTTTTCTTCTGAGGTACCTATGCGTACAGTCACCAGAACTTCCTTCAGAAGTACCTCTGGGTACAGGCACCGGCCTGCCTTGTGAGGTATGTCTGGGTACAGTCACCAGCCCTTCCTTCTGAGGTAACCCTGGGTGCAGTCACCAGAATTTTCTTCCGGGGTACCTCTGGGTACAGACACCAGGCCTTTCTTTCGAGGTATGTCTGGGTACAGTCCGAAGGACTTCCTTGTGAGTTACCTCTGGGTAGAGTCACCAGGCCATCCTTCCGAGGTACCTCTGGGTACAGTCACCAGGACTTCCTTCTGATGTACATCTGGGTACGGTCACAAGGCCTTCCTTCCGAGGTACCTCTGGGTACCCTCACCAGGCCTTCCTTCCGAGGCACCTGGGTACACACACCAGACCTTCCTTCTGAGGTAACTCTGGGTACAGTCACCAGAATTTTCTTCCGAGGTACCTCTGGCTGCAGTCACCAGGCCTTTCTTTCGAGGTACCTCTGGGTACAGTCAACAGGCCATCCTTCTGAGGTACCTCTGGGCACAGTCAACAGGCCTGACTTCTAATGTACATGTGGGTATGGTTACCAGGCTTTCCTTCCGAGGTTCCTCTGGGTACAGTCACCAGGCCGTTCTTCCAAGGCACTTCTGGGTATAGCCACCAGGCCTTCCTTCCGAGGTACACCTGGGTACAGCCACCAGGCCTTTCTTCCGAGGTACCTCTGGGTACAGTCACCAGGCATTTCTGACGAGGTACCTCTGGGTTCAGTCACCAGACCTTCCTTCTGAGTTAGCTCCGAGTACAGTCACCAGGCCTTTCTTCCGAGGTACGTGTGGGTAGTAAACAGTCCTTCCTTCCGAGGTATATCTAGGAACAGTCACCAGGCCTTGCTTCCTAGGTGCCTCTGGGTACAGTCACGAGGCCTTCATTTCGAGGTACCTCTGGGTACAGTCACCAGGCCTTCGTTCCCTTGTACCTCTGGGTACAGTCACCAGGCTTTTCTTAAGAGGTACCTCTGGGTACAGTCACGAGGCTTTCCTTCTGAGTTACCTCTGAGTACAGTCGCCAGGCCTTCCTTCCGAGGTACCCCTGGGTACACTTCCCAGACCTTCCTTCCGAGGTACCTCTGAGTACAGTCACCAGGCGTTTCTTCCGAGGTACTTTTGGGTACAGTCACCAGGCCTTGCTTCCGAGGTACCTTGAGTACTGTAACCACGCTTTCCTTCCGAGTTACCTCTGGACAGGTTCACCACGCCTTCCTTCTGAGGTAACTCTGGGTACAGTCACCAGAATTTTCTTCCGAGGTACCTCTGGGTGCAGTCACCAGGCCTTTCTTTCGAGGTACCTCTGGGTACATTCAAAAGGCCATTCTTCCAAGGCATTTCTGGGTATAGCCACCAGGACTTCCTTCCGAGGTACACCTGGGTACAGTCACCAGGCCTTTCTTCCGAGGTACCTCTGGGTTCAGTCACCAGGCCTTCGTTCTGAGTTAGCTCCGAGTACAGTCACCAGGCCTTTCTTCCGAGGTACGTCTGGGTAGTAACCAGGCCTTCCTTCCGAGATATATCTAGGAACAGTCACCAGGCCTTGCTTCCTACGTGCCTCTGGGTACAGTCACCAGGCCTTCATTCCGAGGTACCTCTGGGTACAGTCACCAGGCCTTCGTTCCCTTGTACCTCTGGGTACAGTCACCAGGCTTTTCTTAAGAGGTACCTCTGGGTACAGTCACGAGGCTTTCCTTCTGAGTTAGCTCTGGGTACAGTCGCCAGGCCTTCCTTCCGACGTACCTCTGGGTACAGTCACCAGGCCTTCCTTCCTAGGTGCCTCTGGGTACAGTCACCAGGCCTTTCTTTCGAGGTACCTCTGGGTACAGTCAACAGGCCTTCCTTCTGAGGTACCTCTGGGCACAGTCAACAGGCCTGACTTCTAATGTACATCTGGGTACGGTCAACAGGCTTTCCTTCCGAGGTACCTCTGGGTACAGTCACCAGGCCTTCCTTCTGAGGTACCTCTGAGTACAGTCACCAGGCCTTTCTTCCGAGGTACGTCTGGGTAGTAACCAGGCCTTCCTTCCGAGGTACCTCTGGGTACAGTCACCATCGCTTCCTTCCGAGGTACCTCTGGGTAGAGTCACCAGGCCTTCCTTCCGAGGTACTTCTGGGTACAATCACCAGGCCTTCCTTCCGAGGTACCTTTGGGTACAGTGACGAGGTCTTTCTTCTGAGGTACCTCTGAGTACAGTCACCAGGCCTTTCTTCCGAGGTACTTCTGGGTAGTCACCATGCCTTCCTTCCAAGGTACCTCTCGGTACAGTCTCCAGGCCTTCCTTCCGAGGTACTTCTGGGTACAATCACCAGGCCTTCCTTCCGAGGTACCTTTGGGTACAGTGACGAGGTCTTTCTTCTGAGGTACCTCTGAGTACAGTCTCCAGGCCTTCCTTCCGAGGTACTTCTGGGTACAGTCACCAGACCTTTCTTCCGAGGTACCTCTGGGTTCAGTCACCAGGCCTTCGTTCTGAGTTAGCTCCGAGTACAGTCACCAGGCCTTTCTTCCGAGGTACGTCTGGGTAGTAACCAGGCCTTCCTTCCGAGATATATCTAGGAACAGTCACCAGGCCTTGCTTCCTACGTGCCTCTGGGTACAGTCACCAGGCCTTCATTCCGAGGTACCTCTGGGTACAGTCACCAGGCCTTCGTTCCCTTGTACCTCTGGGTACAGTCACCAGGCTTTTCTTAAGAGGTACCTCTGGGTACAGTCACGAGGCTTTCCTTCTGAGTTAGCTCTGGGTACAGTCGCCAGGCCTTCCTTCCGACGTACCTCTGGGTACAGTCACCAGGCCTTCCTTCCTAGGTGCCTCTGGGTACAGTCACCAGGCCTTCCTTCTGAGGTACTTCTGGGTACAGTCTCCAGGCCTTCCTTCCGAGGTACCTCTGAATACAGTCACCGTGCCTTACTTCCCAGGTACCTTTGGGTACGGTCACCAAGCCTTCCTTCGGAGGCACCTCTGGGTACAGCCACCGGGCCTTCCTGCCGAAGTACCTCTGGGTACAGTTCCCAGACCTTCCTTCCGAGGTACCTCTGAGTACAGTCACCAGGCGTTTCTTCCGAGGTACTTTTGGGTACAGTCACCAGGCCTTGCTTCCTAGGTACCTTGAGTACTGTAACCACGCTTTCCTTCCGAGTTACCTCTGGACAGGGTCACCACGCCTTCCTTCTGAGGTAACTCTGGGTACAGTCACCAGAATTTTCTTCCGAGGTACCTCTGGGTGCAGTCACCAGGCCTTTCTTTCGAGGTACCTCTGGGTACAGTCAACAGGCCTTCCTTCTGAGGTACCTCTGGGCACAGTCAACAGGCCTGACTTCTAATGTACATCTGGGTACGGTCAACAGGCTTTCCTTCCGAGGTACCTCTGGGTACAGTCACCAGGCCTTCCTTCTGAGGTACCTCTGAGTACAGTCACCAGGCCTTTCTTCCGAGGTACGTCTGGGTAGTAACCAGGCCTTCCTTCCGAGGTACCTCTGGGTACAGTCACCATCGCTTCCTTCCGAGGTACCTCTGGGTAGAGTCACCAGGCCTTCCTTCCGAGGTACTTCTGGGTACAATCACCAGGCCTTCCTTCCGAGGTACCTTTGGGTACAGTGACGAGGTCTTTCTTCTGAGGTACCTCTGAGTACAGTCACCAGGCCTTTCTTCCGAGGTACTTCTGGGTAGTCACCATGCCTTCCTTCCAAGGTACCTCTCGGTACAGTCTCCAGGCCTTCCTTCCGAGGTACTTCTGGGTACAATCACCAGGCCTTCCTTCCGAGGTACCTTTGGGTACAGTGACGAGGTCTTTCTTCTGAGGTACCTCTGAGTACAGTCTCCAGGCCTTCCTTCCGAGGTACTTCTGGGTACAGTCACCAGACCTTCTTCCGAGGTATCTCTGGGTACAGTCACTAGGCCTCCTTCCGAGGTACCTCTGGGTACAGTCACCAGGCCTTCCTTCTCAGGTAACTCTGGGTACAGTCTCCAGACCTTCCTTCCGAGGTACCTCTGAGTACAGTCACCAGGCGTTTCTTCCGAGGTACTTTTGGGTACAGTCACCAGGCCTTGCTTCCGAGGTACCTTGAGTACTGTAACCACGCTTTCCTTCCGAGTTACCTCTGGACAGAGTCACCACGCCTTCCTTCTGAGGTAACTCTGGGTACAGTCACCAGAATTTTCTTCCGAGGTACCTCTGGGTGCAGTCACCAGGCCTTTCTTTCGAGGTACCTGTGGGTACAGTCAACAGGCCTTCCTTCTGAGGTACCTCTGGGTACAGTCACCAGGCATTTCTGACGAGGTTCCTCTGGGTACATTCTCCAGGCCTTCCTTCCGAGGTACTTCTGGGTACAGTCACCAGACCTTCTTCCGAGGTAACTCTGGGTACAGTCACTAGACCTCCTTCCGAGGTACCTCTGGGTACAGTCACCAGGCCTTCCTTCTCAGGTAACTCTGGGTACAGTCACCAGGCCTTTCTTTCGAGGTATCTCTGGGTACAGTCACAAGGACTTCCTTGTCAGTTACCTCTGGGTACAGTTCCCAGACCTTCCTTCTGAGGTGCCTCTGAGTACAGTCACCAGGCCTTTCTTCCGAGGTACTTCTGGGTAGTCACCATGCCTTCCTTCCAAGGTACCTCTCGGTACAGTCTCCAGGCCTTCCTTCCGAGGTACTTCTGGGTACAGTCACCAGACTTTCTTCCGAGGTAACTCTGGGTACAGTCACTAGGCCTCCTTCCGAGGTACCTCTGGGTACAGTCACCAGGCTTTCCTTCTCAGGTAACTCTGGGTACAGTCACCAGGCCTTTCCTTCGAGGTATCTCTGGGTACAGTCACAAGGACTTCCTTGTCAGTTACCTCTGGGTACAGTTCCCAGACCTTCCTTCCGAGGTGCCTCTGAGTACAGTCACCAGGAGTTTCTTCCGAGGTACTTTTGGGTACAGTCACCAGGCCTTGCTTCCGAGGTACCTCTGGGTAAATTCACCAGGCCTTTCTTACGAGGTACCTCTGGGTATAGTCAGCAGGCTTTTCTTCTGAGGTACCTATGCGTACAGTCACCAGAACTTCCTTCAGAAGTACCTCTGGGTACAGGCACCGGCCTGCCTTGTGAGGTATGTCTGGGTACAGTCACCAGCCCTTCCTTCTGAGGTAACCCTGGGTGCAGTCACCAGAATTTTCTTCCGGGGTACCTCTGGGTACAGACACCAGGCCTTTCTTTCGAGGTATCTCTGGGTACAGTCCGAAGGACTTCCTTGTGAGTTACCTCTGGGTAGAGTCACCAGGCCATCCTTCCGAGGTACCTCTGGGTACAGTCACCAGGACTTCCTTCTGATGTACATCTGGGTACGGTCACAAGGCCTTCCTTCCGAGGTACCTCTGGGTACCCTCACCAGGCCTTCCTTCCGAGGCACCTGGGTACACACACCAGGCCTTCCTTCTGAGGTAACTCTGGGTACAGTCACCAGAATTTTCTTCCGAGGTACCTCTGGCTGCAGTCACCAGGCCTTTCTTTCGAGGTACCTCTGGGTACAGTCAACAGGCCATCCTTCTGAGGTACCTCTGGGCACAGTCAACAGGCCTGACTTCTAATGTACATGTGGGTACGGTTACCAGGCTTTCCTTCCGAGGTTCCTCTGGGTACAGTCACCAGGCCGTTCTTCCAAGGCACTTCTGGGTATAGCCACCAGGCCTTCCTTCCGAGGTACACCTGGGTACAGCCACCAGGCCTTTCTTCCGAGGTACCTCTGGGTACAGTCACCAGGCATTTCTGACGAGGTACCTCTGGGTTCAGTCACCAGACCTTCCTTCTGAGTTAGCTCCGAGTACAGTCACCAGGCCTTTCTTCCGAGGTACGTGTGGGTAGTAAACAGTCCTTCCTTCCGAGGTATATCTAGGAACAGTCACCAGGCCTTGCTTCCTAGGTGCCTCTGGGTACAGTCACGAGGCCTTCATTTCGAGGTACCTCTGGGTACAGTCACCAGGCCTTCGTTCCCTTGTACCTCTGGGTACAGTCACCAGGCTTTTCTTAAGAGGTACCTCTGGGTACAGTCACGAGGCTTTCCTTCTGAGTTACCTCTGAGTACAGTCGCCAGGCCTTCCTTCCGAGGTACCTCTGGGTACACTTCCCAGACCTTCCTTCCGAGGTACCTCTGAGTACAGTCACCAGGCGTTTCTTCCGAGGTACTTTTGGGTACAGTCACCAGGCCTTGCTTCCGAGGTACCTTGAGTACTGTAACCACGCTTTCCTTCCGAGTTACCTCTGGACAGAGTCACCACGCCTTCCTTCTGAGGTAACTCTGGGTACAGTCACCAGAATTTTCTTCCGAGGTACCTCTGGGTGCAGTCACCAGGCCTTTCTTTCGAGGTACCTCTGGGTACAGTCAACAGGCCATTCCTCCAAGGCATTTCTGGGTATAGCCACCAGGACTTCCTTCCGAGGTACACCTGGGTACAGTCACCAGGCCTTTCTTCCGAGGTACCTCTTGGTTCAGTCACCAGGCCTTCGTTCTGAGTTAGCTCCGAGTACAGTCACCAGGCCTTTCTTCCGAGGTACGTCTGGGTAGTAACCAGGCCTTCCTTCCGAGATATATCTAGGAACAGTCACCAGGCCTTGCTTCCTACGTGCCTCTGGGTACAGTCACCAGGCCTTCATTCCGAGGTACCTCTGGGTACAGTCACCAGGCTTTTCTTAAGAGGTACCTCTGGGTACAGTCACTAGGCTTTCCTTCTGAGTTAGCTCTGGGTACAGTCGCCAGGCCTTCCTTCCGAGGTACCTCTGGGTACAGTCACCAGGCCTTCCTTCCTAGGTGCCTCTGGGTACAGTCACCAGGCCTTCCTTCTGAGGTACTTCTGGGTACAGTCTCCAGGCCTTCCTTCCGAGGTACCTCTGAATACAGTCACCGTGCCTTACTTCCCAGGTACCTTTGGGTACGGTCACCAAGCCTTCCTTCGGAGGCACCTCTGGGTACAGCCACCGGGCCTTCCTGCCTAAGTACCTCTGGGTACAGTTCCCAGACCTTCCTTCCGAGTTACCTCTGAGTACAGTCACCAGGCGTTTCTTCCGAGGTACTTTTGGGTACAGTCACCAGGCCTTGCTTCCTAGGTACCTTGAGTACTGTAACCACGCTTTCCTTCCGAGTTACCTCTGGACAGGGTCACCACGCCTTCCTTCTGAGGTAACTCTGGGTACAGTCACCAGAATTTTCTTCCGAGGTACCTCTGGGTGCAGTCACCAGGCCTTTCTTTCGAGGTACCTCTGGGTACAGTCAACAGGCCTTCCTTCTGAGGTACCTCTGGGCACAGTCAACAGGCCTGACTTCTAATGTACATCTGGGTACGGTCAACAGGCTTTCCTTCCGAGGTACCTCTGGGTACAGTCACCAGGCATTTCTGACGAGGTTCCTCTGGGTACAGTCACCAGGCCTTCCTTCTGAGGTACCTCTGAGTACAGTCACCAGGCCTTTCTTCCGAGGTACGTCTGGGTAGTAACCAGGCCTTCCTTCCGAGGTACCTCTGGGTACAGTCACCATCGCTTCCTTCCGAGGTACCTCTGGGTAGAGTCACCAGGCCTTCCTTCCGAGGTACTTCTGGGTACAATCACCAGGCCTTCCTTCCGAGGTACCTTTGGGTACAGTGACGAGGTCTTTCTTCTGAGGTACCTCTGAGTACAGTCACCAGGCCTTTCTTCCGAGGTACTTCTGGGTAGTCACCATGCCTTCCTTCCAAGGTACCTCTCGGTACAGTCTCCAGGCCTTCCTTCCGAGGTACTTCTGGGTACAGTCACCAGACCTTCTTCCGAGGTAACTCTGGGTACAGTCACTAGGCCTCCTTCCGAGGTACCTCTGGGTACAGTCACCAGGCTTTCCTTCTCAGGTAACTCTGGGTACAGTCACCAGGCCTTTCTTGCGAGGCATCTCTGGGTACAGTCACAAGGACTTCCTTGTCAGTTACCTCTGGGTACAGTTCCCAGACCTTCCTTCCGAGGTGCCTCTGAGTACAGTCACCAGGCGTTTCTTCCGAGGTACTTTTGGGTACAGTCACCAGGCCTTGCTTCCGAGGTACCTCTGGGTAAATTCACCAGGCCTTTCTTACGAGGTACCTCTGGGTATAGTCAGCAGGCTTTTCTTCTGAGGTACCTATGCGTACAGTCACCAGAACTTCCTTCAGAAGTACCTCTGGGTACAGGCACCGGCCTGCCTTGTGAGGTATGTCTGGGTACAGTCACCAGCCCTTCCTTCTGAGGTAACCCTGGGTGCAGTCACCAGAATTTTCTTCCGGGGTACCTCTGGGTACAGACACCAGGCCTTTCTTTCGAGGTATCTCTGGGTACAGTCCGAAGGACTTCCTTGTGAGTTACCTCTGGGTAGAGTCACCAGGCCATCCTTCCGAGGTACCTCTGGGTACAGTCACCAGGACTTCCTTCTGATGTACATCTGGGTACGGTCACAAGGCCTTCCTTCCGAGGTACCTCTGGGTACCCTCACCAGGCCTTCCTTCCGAGGCACCTGGGTACACACACCAGGCCTTCCTTCTGAGGTAACTCTGGGTACAGTCACCAGAATTTTCTTCCGAGGTACCTCTGGCTGCAGTCACCAGGCCTTTCTTTCGAGGTACCTCTGGGTACAGTCAACAGGCCATCCTTCTGAGGTACCTCTGGGCACAGTCAACAGGCCTGACTTCTAATGTACATGTGGGTACGGTTACCAGGCTTTCCTTCCGAGGTTCCTCTGGGTACAGTCACCAGGCCGTTCTTCCAAGGCACTTCTGGGTATAGCCACCAGGCCTTCCTTCCGAGGTACACCTGGGTACAGCCACCAGGCCTTTCTTCCGAGGTACCTCTGGGTACAGTCACCAGGCATTTCTGACGAGGTACCTCTGGGTTCAGTCACCAGACCTTCCTTCTGAGTTAGCTCCGAGTACAGTCACCAGGCCTTTCTTCCGAGGTACGTGTGGGTAGTAAACAGTCCTTCCTTCCGAGGTATATCTAGGAACAGTCACCAGGCCTTGCTTCCTAGGTGCCTCTGGGTACAGTCACGAGGCCTTCATTTCGAGGTACCTCTGGGTACAGTCACCAGGCCTTCGTTCCCTTGTACCTCTGGGTACAGTCACCAGGCTTTTCTTAAGAGGTACCTCTGGGTACAGTCACGAGGCTTTCCTTCTGAGTTACCTCTGAGTACAGTCGCCAGGCCTTCCTTCCGAGGTACCCCTGGGTACACTTCCCAGACCTTCCTTCCGAGGTACCTCTGAGTACAGTCACCAGGCGTTTCTTCCGAGGTACTTTTGGGTACAGTCACCAGGCCTTGCTTCCGAGGTACCTTGAGTACTGTAACCACGCTTTCCTTCCGAGTTACCTCTGGACAGAGTCACCACGCCTTCCTTCTGAGGTAACTCTGGGTACAGTCACCAGAATTTTCTTCCGAGGTACCTCTGGGTGCAGTCACCAGGCCTTTCTTTCGAGGTACCTCTGGGTACAGTCAACAGGCCTTCCTTCTGAGGTACCTCTGGGTACAGTCACCAGGCATTTCTGACGAGGTTCCTCTGGGTACATTCTCCAGGCCTTCCTTCCGAGGTACTTCTGGGTACAGTCACCAGACCTTCTTCCGAGGTAACTCTGGGTACAGTCACTAGACCTCCTTCCGAGGTACCTCTGGGTACAGTCACCAGGCCTTCCTTCTCAGGTAACTCTGGGTACAGTCACCAGGCCTTTCTTTCGAGGTATCTCTGGGTACAGTCACAAGGACTTCCTTGTCAGTTACCTCTGGGTACAGTTCCCAGACCTTCCTTCTGAGGTGCCTCTGAGTACAGTCACCAGGCGTTTCTTCCGAGGTACTTTTGGGTACAGTCACCAGGCCTTGCTTCCGAGGTACCTCTGGGTAAATTCACCAGGCCTTTCTTACGAGGTACCTCTGGGTATAGTCAGCAGGCTTTTCTTCTGAGGTACCTATGCGTACAGTCACCAGAACTTCCTTCAGAAGTACCTCTGGGTACAGGCACCGGCCTGCCTTGTGAGGTATGTCTGGGTACAGTCACCAGCCCTTCCTTCTGAGGTAACCCTGGGTGCAGTCACCAGAATTTTCTTCCGGGGTACCTCTGGGTACAGACACCAGGCCTTTCTTTCGAGGTATGTCTGGGTACAGTCCGAAGGACTTCCTTGTGAGTTACCTCTGGGTAGAGTCACCAGGCCATCCTTCCGAGGTACCTCTGGGTACAGTCACCA